>NC_030809.1:131649058-132276058 GCF_001704415.2 Capra hircus
GGCACCCAGGCCCTGGTTTTGGTTTTGCTTTCTGCAGCCTTCCAAAGCAGCGGGTGTGGGTTCAATCCCTGTTCAGGGAGCTAAGACATGCCTTGAGGTTAAAAAAATAAAATAAAATCAAAACATGAAACAGAAAGGGTTTCATCCCTGGGTGGGGAAGATCCCCTGGAGAAGGGCATGGCAACCCACTCCAGTATTCTTGCCCGGAGAATTCCATGGACAGAGGCCACAGTCTATGGGATCGCAAAGAGTTGGACAAGACTGTGACACTTGCCCACCCCCAGCTGGACACAGGAGGTGCCCTGTAGCCCCTGAGGCAATGCCAAGCATGGAACAGCCTATCCAGGGGTTAGGGGTCGGCAGGTACTAAAGGCTTCCAAGAGCTCATGTCTGCAGAGGGTGATGCCTCGCCTGTCCCAGGCTCTCTGAAGCTGGCCTGTCTGCTTGTTCCCCCCAGGCTCAGTGCCTCTGCCTCTGGCTGAAGCATGAATGGCCTCGAGGTGGCCTCCCCAGGTCTACTGCCCAACTCCTCCCTGGCCCCTGTGGAGCAATGCGGCCAAGAGACGCCCCTGGAGAACGTCCTCTTCGCCTCTTTCTACCTCCTGGATTTCATCCTCGCTTTTGTGGGCAACGCCCTGGCCCTGTGGCTCTTCATCCGGGATCACAAGTCCAGCACCCCGGCCAACGTGTTCCTGATGCACCTGGCCGTGGCCGACCTGTCCTGCGTGTTGGTCCTCCCCACCCGCCTGGTCTACCACTTCTCAGGGAATCACTGGCCTTTTGGGGAGATCCCATGCCGGCTCACGGGATTCCTCTTCTACCTCAACATGTACGCCAGCATCTACTTCCTCACTTGCATCAGCGCTGACCGCTTCCTGGCCATCGTGCACCCCGTCAAGTCCCTCAAGCTCCGCAGGCCGCTCCACGCCCACCTGGCCTGCGCCTTCCTCTGGGTGGTGGTGGCCGTGGCAATGGCCCCGCTGCTGGTGAGCCCGCAGACGGTGCGGACCAACCACACGGTGGTCTGCCTGCAGCTGTACAGGGAAAAGGCCTCCCAGCACGCCCTGGCGTCCCTGGCCGTGGCCTTCACCTTCCCGTTCGTCACCACCGTCACCTGCTACCTGCTGGTCATCCGCAGCCTGCGGCAGGGCCCGCGCGTGGAGCGGCGCCTCAAAAACAAGGCGGTGCGCATGATCGCGGCGGTGCTGGCCATCTTCCTGGTCTGCTTCGTGCCCTATCACGTCCACCGCTCCGTCTACGTGCTGCGCTACCGCGGCCACCGCACCTCGTGCGCTGCGCAGCGCGCGCTGGCGCTCGGCAACCGCATCACCTCCTGCCTCACCAGCCTCAACGGTGCGCTGGACCCCGTCATGTACTTCTTCGTGGCCGAGAAGTTCCGAGATGCCCTGCGCAGCCTGCTGTGTGGCAAGCGGCTCCCAGGGCCGCCGCCCAGCGCCGACGGGAGGACCAACGAGAGCTCGCTGAGCACCAGGTCGGAGCTGTGAGCCTGGGCCCCAACCCCTCCCCAACCCCACAAGGACCACCCTGCAACCTCACCGAGGAGGAGCCCGCCTCCCTTGGGAAAAGAAACCGAAACCTCGCCGGTCACCATCACCTGCTTCCAGGTCCGAACTCATCACCGTTGCCCAGTTCTGTCTGGGCTGTCCGCAGATGCCTGGCGAGGCCGCACTGAAGGGGCCAGACCGCCGCTCCTCTGCGGGGACTGGGCTGAGCCTGCTCATTCACAGCCGCGAGACACTCAGTGACTTGGACCCCACCCCCCCTCGCCCGGTGAGGAGCAAGGAGGCCAGAGGAACAGTCCTGAACAGTGAGCCTCTTTCTCTCCCAAGTGCCCCCTGCGAGGCTCTCACAACAGAAACACATGGCGGCGAAGCTTGGCAGAGATAACTCAGGAGACAGCCGGGAGCGGCCTGCCAGAAGAGGGGCACGGTGGGGGCAGCGCTCGGTGGAGGGCCAGGAGAAGGTGTCTGGAGATTTCCTCTCAAGTGCAAGGTGCTCTGAGTTCCCTTTGTGGCCCCTTTCCCAAAGGCCCCTGCGTTTAGGGGACACAGGCAGTACACGAGAGCCGAACACTCTAAGCACGTTTCAGGGTGATTGATCTCCAGGTGACGTCCAGCAACACAGGGCCTGTGGGTCCCGCCTGCCACACACAGACCTGCATGTGCCGACAATCCCCAGCGCTTCTCAGCAGCTGCCCTGTCCCTTCTGAGTCCCGGGGGAGCACAGACTATGAGGGGGCCATCACGGGGAGCCCAGCTTCATCACTGCCGGGTGTGGGGGGCACGCAGCCTGGCCCACGAATCTATCTCCCCCTAACCCAGACCCAGCAGGGGCAGGGTCCTACTCCTCCCCAAGAGGCCTTCCCCTGGCTGGCCAAGATGGAAGGTGTTTTGCTTAGAGGGTGGCCTGTATGCCCCTCAAGAGTCCTTTTATGTACTTGGTTATACTGATCATAAGGGCTTCCCTCGTGGCTCAGTTGGTGAAGAATCTGCTTGCAATGCAGGAGACTGCCTGCAATGTAGGAGACCCGCATTCGATTCCTGGGTCAGGAAGATCCCCTGAAGAAGGAAACAGCAACCAGCTCCAGGATTCTTTGCCTGGGAAATCCCACGGACAGAGGATCCTGGCAGGCTACAGTTCAGGTCACAAAGAGTTGGACACGACTGAAGCAACTTAGCATGCCTGCATACTGATCATAAACATAACTGTACTTTAATAACTGAAAGTTATTCTGTTTGGTTAATGCTACTCCCTCCCCAGAACTTCTCTTCCTTCCGACCCAAGAACGGCAAAGTGGCGGCGCAGGCAGCAGCATGCACTGTGGTTCTGGTGGCCCCACAGCCGGTCCACCCCACACAGACGCTGGCGTTCTGCCTTGTGGGCTTCAGAGTGCTGACCTGGGCCGCAGGGTGCCCCACCTGCCTGTCACCACAGCAGTAATTTACTTTCCTGAACAAGTCCAGCCTCTTCTGGATTTTTCCAGCAAACACTAGAGCAGGAGCCCCAGCGTGAGCTGCAGCTTAGGCCCACACTTGGGACCCCTGCTGCACCGTCTGCCCCCCAAGACCCCTCATATCAGCACTCAACACTCAGGCTAATAGTGAGCACCCTGCAGACACCAGGATGATTAACACACGTCTCTGATGGAGCAGGCAGACGGACAAGGTCACTACAGCAGTGTTAGGAACTGGGGCTCCAACAGGGCCAGAGATGGTGTCCAGCGCCCAGACAGGGGAGGAAGCGGGGGGCAGACAGACAACTGAGGTGTTGCTAGCGAGGCAGGTGTGTGCTTCCGTGCGGCCTGATTGCCAGCAGAGGAGAAACTCAAAATTGGCTGGTTGGGTTCTGTGGCATTCGGGATGCCTGCCAGACACTGTGGAGATGGCATGTGGGCAATGGGGTATTCTGAGGGAGAGGTCTAGGTTGGAGGCCGACACCTGGATTGCCCAGCACAGACGCGCCATTTGGACCAAATGCAAAGCCCCAAAGGAGCCCGCCACAGACAGACGGGTGGAGGAAGGGGAACCAGGACAGGAAAGGGACAGCACAGCCATGCAGTAGGAGACCGCGTGGGTTCCCGGGCACCCGGAGAGAAGCGGGAGTGGCAGCGAAGGCTGCGGGAGCCCTGAGCAGCTTGGGCGGAGGGGAGTAGGGGGGGGAACCGGCTGGGAACTGGGAAGGGCTGCAGGGAGTCGCTGTGCAGCGAAGGCTGACAGGGTGCCTTGAACCAGGGGCCACCTCGCCTGAGCCATTAGAAAGGGACCAGAGAGGTCCAGAGCTGTGAGCCCTGCTGGAGGAGCGGGAAGTGAGCAGGGCTATGGATGCAGGGACACGGCCCCCGCGCCCCCACTGCGACAAGGGAGGGAAGCACAGGTGCAGGGCAGGGGAGGGCAGGGCAGGGGGAAGGCAGGTCCTGGCTGTGGGGGTGGGGGTGCAGGGACAGTGAGGGGAGGGGAGCGGGAGGAGAAAGAGCAGGTCTTCGTGGAAGGTGACAGCTTAGCCTGCTAAGGGAACCTGGGCCTGAAGTTTGGAGCTGAGTGTTTTCCCCCCAGCAGCCCCCGTGGGGTCTGAGGACAGGGGGGACGGCTGCAGCCTGGGTGGCCGGGCAGGCAGGAGCTTAACTCACAGCTCCTCATCCTCGAACTGCACCAACAGCTCCCGCTTCTGCCCCCTGCCTGCTGGCTGTCTACCGTCAGCCTGCTCCTGGGAGCAGCCCTGAGCCTGGGACGCCCCGATTCCTCACCCCTCACTCTCCAGCCTCCATCCTCACCCGTAAACCAGACAGAGTTCTCCTGCCCTCCTCGCAGGGACAGTGGGGGTGGCAGCCCTACTGGCAGCCCGAGGCGCCTGGACCAGGCCTGGGCCTGCGGTGAGGCCCATCTCACCTGCCTGCGTTCTTCACAAAGCCCAGGTCAGCCAACTCCACGTCACACAGCTCACAGCGGAAGCATCCAGGGTGCCAGTTGTTGTTCATGGCCTTGATGACGCGGCCAATGATGAATTCGCCTAGAGGAGAGATGACCCTGCTGGCCTTGTGCCCTCCCCCAGAGTTCCTCCCCATCAGAGCCCACCTGGCTCTGCCTGGCCCCAGGGCACTCCTCCCAGAGCTTGGGAAGGTGATGAGCACAGAGGCCCGAAGGCCAATGCTCAGAAAGACAGGCCCCCTCCTCTCCCATCCCCACTTCCCAGGCATCGTGGGAGCCTTACCGCAGGACCCACAGCACGGAGCAAACAGCATCTGGAAGTCGTGCTCGCAGTACTTCCGACCTTCGAACTGCAGATGGGGCCAGCAGAGAAAGGACAACGAAGGCACCGTCATTCTCTGAGCTGCACCGGTCAGTGGGGTGAGGACCTGCCCTCGGGGAGGCTAGATGGGCACCCCGCCTTGTATACCTGCTACCACCACAGGAAGCATGGGTGGGGGACTTCCTGGAGGAGGTGATAAGGAGTGGAAAGACGGAAGGGGAGGGGGGTGCTAAGAAGAGGGGTTTCCACACAGGGAGCAGTCAGTGCAAGGCCTGAGGACGGGACGGGATTGGCCTGTTTGACTTGGGGAGAGTGCAAAGTGAGGGACCTCGAGGAAGCTGGCAGCTCGGCAAGGCTGGCCCCTCAGAGGGCCACCGCTGTTTGCTGAAGATCTTGGCCGTGTTGGTCCCAGGGTCAGGCTGTGGGATGGGGGTGGATGTTTATGCCGGGAAGCCCAGGGATCAAGGTTGAATTCTGTGTGTCCCTTGGCCCTGTTTCGTGTCTGAGAGGTCCACTCCCCCAGGGTCCACAAAAGATGTAGGGAAGGGACCCAGAAGAAGGGGCACAGGAATGGGGTGCACCCCATCTGTCTGGGCAAGGCAGACCCCTG
Organism: Capra hircus; assembly: GCF_001704415.2. Lineage (NCBI taxonomy): Eukaryota > Metazoa > Chordata > Mammalia > Artiodactyla > Bovidae > Capra > Capra hircus. Next base: position 131,654,436 of record NC_030809.1, read on the forward strand.
CACTGGCCCCAGGTGTGGCCAACACCTGCCTCTGCCTTTCCTCCCTTGACGATTTTATCTGGTTTCCCCTGTTCCCTGAGAGTGTCTTATTAAGCTGCACCTGGCTAGAGCCCTACCCAGCAGGGGCAGCGGGAATCTACATCATCATAGGCACATCCGCAGAGCCCTGTGCCACTCAACCCCTTTACCCCACCTCCCCACTGGCCAGCAGTTCTCAGGAGGCACCATGGGGAACAGCAGCTCCTGTTTAGTCAGGCAAATCACCCACCTCCCAGCCGTCTGTCAGCCAATCCCCTCAGATTCAAAATCTAGCCAGCCTCTGAGCATTGCCGTGGTGTGCCTATAAACACTTAACAGGCAGCCCTGAGGCGGCCTGGCAGCATTTGCCAACTTCTGCCATGTAAATAGTCCCACCGGAGTCAGTTTGAAGCTACCAAAATGATGCTGACATGGAATTGAGAAGAGATGTCAGTAGCCACCACGGTACTGCGTTTCCAGCACCCAAACGCAGTAACAGGTAGTGAAATGTAACAAAACAATTAGGAAGTGATGAGTTTTGTGTATCTGCTATTTTTGTCTTTAATAAAATTTTATCTCATTGTATGTATACATCATTTAACTTTTAATAATGACTGTATTTAGCAACCAGCCTGCAGGATTGCGGAAAATTTAACAATCTGCTCTTGGGACCGAGGGCAGCTCAGCCTAGGTCCCTTCCCTTCCATCTGGATTACCAAAGAAATAACTGGCTTCTGGTCCCACCTGTTCTCCCAGCTTCTGTCCCCATTCCTGCAAAGCGTCTCCTCCGCATAGCAACCAGAGAGGCCCTTTTCTACTGTCTGACAGACAGTATGGGTCCTGCCCCTCCCAGGATGAAGCCGAAGGCCCCATGAAGGCCCACAGGTTTAAACAATTCTGCCTGCCCTCCCTCATCTTCTGCCGCCCCCTCTCATTTCCTCTGCTTCCATCACACCAGCCTCCTACTGCTCCGAAACCCACACACCCCAACCTCAGGGCCTTTGCACTTGCTGTGCCCTCTGCTGAGAGCTCTTCCTGTAGGTACACACCTGCTCCCCCACCTCCTTCAGGTCTGCTCAAACGTTACGCCCCTGCTCAGGCCCCCACCCCCAGGACTCCTCGTAACCTGAGCACTTAGCAGCATCAGGTGTACGCTGGTTATGTTTACTGTCTGACCCCAGGGCCTCCCAGAGATGATAGGATGAAGGGGGACTCCTTCAGCACCATGCACACCAGGAAAGCACCGTTCACAGAGCTGAGGGCTGGGCCCCCACGGGGTGGCCAGCAAGGTTCTGGGCTGGCAGGAGCAGCACCGGCTCACGGCCCGGCACGTCTGCCAGTCTGTCACTGGAGGGCCGTGGCCAGGCGAGGCCCGCAGGCTGCCAGAGGGCAGACCCTGAGCTGGGTCAGGGGCTTGTGCTCCGGGAAGCAGAGGCAAGGCTTAGGGAGCACTCTCACCTCGTAAAAGAGCCCCTCGGGGAAGGGCCGGAAGCACTGTGGTTAGGGAGCACTCTCACCTCATAAAAGAGCCCCTCGGGGAAGGGCCGGAAGCACTGTGGTTAGGGAGCACTCTCACCTCGTAAAAGAGCCCCTCGGGGAAGGGCCGGAAGCACTGTGGTTAGGGAGCACTCTCACCTCGTAGAAGAGCCCCTCGGGGAAGGGCCGGAAGCACTGTGGTTAGGGAGCACTCTCACCTCGTAGAAGAGCCCCTCGGGGAAGGGCCGGAAGCACTGTGGTTAGGGAGCACTCTCACCTCGTAGAAGAGCCCCTCGGGGAAGGGCCGGAAGCACTGTGGTTAGGGAGCACTCTCACCTCGTAGAAGAGCCCCTCGGGGAAGGGCCGGAAGCACTGTGCGCACACGAAGCAGTGCTCATGGTACAGTTCTCCGTTGCTGTTGACGATCCGCTCGGCAGGGGCGAAGCGCGCCTGGCAGCGCTGGCACACTGCGTTGGCCAAGGCGTTGGACATGTTGCTGAGCAGGAAAAAGGAACAGAGGTCAGAACCTGCGGGCTGCGCTCAAGGGACACGTTTTCTGGGGCAGAGGACAGCACCATCCTCACCCCAGGCTGGCCTCAGCACCGTGGAGACTCAGTCACGCAGTCGGTCCACGCTGCCCCGCACTGGCTTGGATCACCCCGGGTGGCTGTCACCCATCCCTGTAGCCACCATGTGCCAAGGAGACACCAGGTGCCAGTGTGTGTCAGGATGCAGCGGCCTTCCCAGGTGGCAACCCTGAGAGCCGTGCACAGCATGTCCAGCTCACAGACAGACGCGCAGAGGCCTGGAGAGAGTGACCCCCCGGGCTGCAGTGGGCAGAGGCAAAGCCCCTCACCCCGGAGCCCCGTCTCTCCCCATACCCTGCAGCCCCCAGTGCCCTTCATGGAGGGTCAGGCACAGGTCAGCCATCGCTGGGCACATGCCCATCAGAGCGGTCAGGGCTCCAGTCCGGGTCCTCACTCGTGGTGCAGCCGGGGCTGGCCCTTGCTCTCCAAGCCCAGGCGCCCAGCCAGAGAAGGACCCTAATCAAGGCCATGATCGTGTGTTCTGGCCTTTAGATGACGGACACACAAGCTCTCTATGGGGTGCACGGCCCACTGTAAGCTTGCAGAGGACAGGGTGTGGTTGTCATTGTCACTGACCTGGCCCCAGGCTACTCAGTCATGGTGCTGGGCCATCTCTCAGGGCATCAGGGACACCCGGGCACCCTCCTGCGCCTCCTGTCTCCCACTCAGGGAACCAGAGTGTCTCGGGTACAGAGCATCATCCAGGCACAGGGCAGCAGCCTGGGATTCACATACGTATTTCATCCCTGAGGCCACCCTGCTTTTCTAAGACTCAGAGAGATTGAGTAACCTGAGCAAACTCACAGAGCAGATGACAAAGTCCACACGTGAACTCAGGTTGGACCGAGTTCACTGGCTCTTTCCCCTGCACCACGAGTTAGATTCATCCCTGCCCCACCCCTCTCCAAACACAAAACCACCCTACCATGGAGAAGGTGAGGCTGTGACTATTTGGGAATGGGAGCAGGATGGGGAGCGACCCTCCTCATCCATGCGGGCAACTGCTGTCCCCGGGGCAAGTGATGGCTGTCCTTATGGGAGGTGTGAAAGCCAAACTGAACTCCAGGGGAAATCGCCACAGAGACACACGCTGGCTCCAGCCTAGGGCCCCGGCTCAGACAGGAGGAGGAACCTGGCGGTCAGCCACAAGAGCCTCTACAAATTCCCAGCACCCTCATGCCTGCGACCTTGACTACAAGGCGGCAAACAGACTTTGTCTCTTGTCGACTTGGGTGGATTGTGGTGGCTGCCTGGAAGGGTGGGCGCAGAAGGGAGGTCAGGCTCAGCGACGAGAGATGCAACCGATCGCGCGTCCTGTAGACTCGTGCAGGGGCACTCGGCCCATCTTTGGAGGTCATCTTTCCAGCCTGTTCCACCTCCTGCCATGCTGAACTCCACTCTTCTCTCAGGGCTACAGCGCTGTGAGAAGTCTCAAGTGACACTGCTCATGCTGGAGTTCCCAGGCAGGATGAGCCCGGGAGGCAGGCGAGGGCACTGCCTCTCAGGTGTGGACTGTGGACAGTGGGTCTAGCAGAAGGTGCTGCCACAGACACAGAAAGGGAGCTGGGCTGGGGCACCCAGGCAGGACTTCCTCTCTGCTCTGCCAGAGGAGCCCTCACGGCAGGAGAAGGGCAAGAACGCTCTTCGGCAAGCCGTGTCAGGCAAGCAGACCTCCGCCTGCCCTCAGGAATCCTTGGGGGACCAAAGCCACCTCCCACGTCCACATTTAGGCCAAAGGGGTGAGGAAGCAGGACAGAGGCAGGAGGGGTTGGGCAGAGCCCACGTCGACAGGGAGGCTCTGCACGCAGCGGCCACCACCTTCCTTTCCGGCTCACTGCTGGTCACCATGTAGAGGAACAGACAGGACAGGGACTGATCACCCAGGCCGCCAGGAGCTGGGCTGGACTCTGTCAACACAGGCACAGTTTCCTGTCCCAAGGTCACCGTGAACCTGGAGGACTTGTTCTCTGAAAACACACACCCAAGGTAGCTGGGAGGAAGTTCCAATGTCTGGCCATGAACAAGACCTTGGCGGGTCTTGGAGAAGTCAGAAATCAACAGGAAATCCTGTGACTCTGGGCCTGGAATTCCCCACCCAAAGAACCCAGAAAATGCAGCCAAAACACGTATTCAAGTCCAGCCCCAGGCTTTCAGATTGTTCCAGACATCTGGACCCTGACCAAGTGAGCGTGCAGCAGGCCCATCATCGGTTTGCCCCTACAGAGCCCCGGCCTCGCCCCAGGGCAGACATTCGGAGACAGCATCTCCATGTGATGGCCACAGCAGCTGGCCCCTAAGAGAGCGGCTGGCTCTGCACTGTGCCTGGGTTCGGCTCCCTGGCTGGGGCCCTAGGAGGCTCACGTCAACAGTTTTGCCGTCTATCCCCTACACGGCTCTCAGGTAGGTGGGCGTGGGGGAGAGACCACCTGCCTCCCACCCCGCTGGTGGCCCCAGCCCAAGTCTTGGTCAGTAGTACCCCCAATGGCACTTCCACGTCTGCATCCCCACGGTCCTTGCTTGGGAACACAGCACTCCGACCCACTGACCAAAGACGGGGGATGGACAGACAAGCCTGTGTCCCCGATAATTGGATCACAGCCCCATCAGAGACGATGCCAGCTGTCCCCTGCAGGAGGCAGCCGCTCCAGGCTCAACCCCATGTGTTTAAATCCCGACAGCTCAAGCCACCAGTTGTGCCCCTGGAGAAAGGTACCAGCTCCCTAGGGCCTCGTTTCCTCCTCCACGAGGAGGTGCCCAGAGGAGCAGGAACTGCCCCTCAGAACTGAAGTAAAGAACTTGCTGCCTACAGCAGACAGTATGCGGAGCACAGGGCCAGACAGGCCAAGCGCTGGATAAAAGAGCTGTTGTTTCCAGCAGCCCAGGGACCTCCCGCCCAGCCCAGCAGTGCTCTCTGCAAGACAGCAAAGGGGGGAGGCAGGCATTCCATGTCCTCCTTCACATTCTGCCCGAGACCAGGGAGCGCAGTCCGCCCAGTTAACATCAGGGAGACACCACCGCCTCGCCAGCACCTAGAAGCCAAACCCCATTGCTGGGGGCGGGGTGCGGGGGGCGGGCATGGAGACTCACCCCCAGATGTGCACATTGCCTGAGACAAGTTGGGCAGCCAGTGGGGCCGGAGGTAGGTGGTCGCCCCACCCTGTCCCCGTCTCCAGCCCTCCCCAGCATCCCCAAATACTCTCAGTCTTGATACCCAGCATAAAAGAATTTGATGCAAGACGTCTGGAGCTCTAGCTTGCGGTGTGGTGGGTGGAGTCCTTTCTGAGCCAGGTCCTCATGAGGGGAGGTTGCTGGTTCCAGATAAGGAAACTGACCTACCAAGAGGGTCAGAAACCTGCTGAGGTCACACGGGATTGGATCTGTGCTCTCTTGTCCCCTCAGCTCCTGGTGGCATCACGCAGGCACGACCATTCAAAACTCTGTTTTTCCTACAACCTCCGACCAACCTCCATTGCAGCCTCCCACCCACCTAACCCTGGAAAGCCAGCGGAAGGGCCTGGGCACAGGCGGGGCCAGCCATAGGGGACTTTCCACACTCAAGGGTGCGTCAGTGTTGGTGAGGCCATGTCGCAAGCCAGAAGCTCGAGGCAACAGGAAGCTGAGGTTAGCATATGAACACGCGTGCGGCATGCATGTGTGGGACATTCCTGACGCCTGATCTTCACTATCGGCCCTGTCCTCCTTGCATCGAGACCAAGTTCTTGTGCTGCGTCCATACCAGGAAGCCAGCCTCCACAGTGGCCTCTGGCCCATCAGTGCCCTGCCACCCGCTCCTTGCCCCATGGCTCCCTCCACTCACATCTAGGGTCATCCAGAGACCAGCCGTGAGGGTTCCTGCTCACTTGGGGAAGTCACTTGGCCGCCCAAGCCCCGAGTTCCCCACCGGAGCAGTGGGCTTCTCCGGTTCCTGCCCTGGTGTGGCCCCTGGTGAGGAACCTGCAACACTGGTGTGGATACAAGTCCAGCTGCAGCAGGAATCCCACGGGTGCCTCTGCAGCCTCTGCTCTCCACTCCCCATGTGACAGCCTCTTGCTTGCTGCCTTCGTACTCCCAGACAGCTTCGCGGGCTCACTCCCTCCCAGGCACCCACCACAGTGCTCTGTGTTCACTGCTGAGCATCAGCCTCTAAACCTCCCCTTCTCCCCGGGGCCTCCAGGCACCCCACCTCTACGACTGCTGCTCTGTCTCATCCCTGAAGCCCTACCCCTTCCTCCCAACCTTCAAGTCCTCCCCAGCACTGCCCCCACACCCTGGGGCTCCCACCTGCTGCTTTGATGCAAAAAAACACAAACCCACAGCCCCCACTGCTCTCTTGCCCCAATTTCTAGCAGATCTTTCCACCCAGATGGCCCTGAGATGCTGCAAATGCAAGGCGTCCAGGACCCCCTCCCTAGCCCCACTCTCACTCGGAGGGCTCCACTATCCATGTGCCCTTCAGACTCTCTCCACCCCAGATAAACTCATCCTCAGAGACACCTTGATGTCCATCCTGAGCCCCAGAGGCTCCCCCTCCCAGTCCCAAAGGAAGCGTTCTTCACTGGTCTACCCCAGCAGTTCTCCCCAGGATAGAGCAGTTCAGGCTTTTGAGTCCGTCCAACCTGGCTTCAAGTCACCGCTTAGCCCCTTTTATAGATGAGTGACGTCCAGCAGGTTCCTTGACCGCTCAGTTCCATCCGCTAGAAAGCGGCCAAAAAGTTTCCAGGAGCCTGAAAGCGGTAGCGGCGGTTATTTCGACAACTTATCTGAGCGCCCCATCCTCAGCGCCCTGCCCAAGAGTGCTGATCCCAGATCAGTAACCCCGGCTGGATGAAGCCGCGCCTTGCCTCCACTCTGGCCGCCAAGCCAGGCGCTGTCCCCACGCCCCGGGCTGCGGGCAGCCGGGCGGCCGCCGCCGTCGGAAGGGCCAGGCGGGGTGTCCGAGGAAAGGCCCGCGGCCGCAGCTTTCCGGCCATTGTCCCCCGCGCCCCCGCCCTGCCCCACGGGCCACCTACCCTGGCGCCGCGGGCGGCGGGCTCTGCCGGTGCTGGCGCCGCCGGTACAGCCCCGACGCGGCGAGCGCGCCCAGCCGGGTGGCCATGGCAGGGGCCTCCCTCCCTCCTGCCGCCCGCTCTGCCGGGTCGAGGGACCCCAGGCTCGGAGGGCGGGTGCGGCCGCGGGCAGCCACCAACGACCGGACACCGCGGCCCGGACGCCCGAGTTGCAGGAGGGGGCTCCCTCGGCACCCACCCCTCTGCACCGGAGCTCACGTTACGCACTGCGATCTCCAAAGGGCAGCGGAGTCAACTCCAAATAGAAAGGATATTGTTCCCGCCGCGGGGGCAGCGCAGTGAAAGCTGAGGCTAGCAGGATTGGGTCCCGCTTGGGAGGGGACGCGCTGGGAAGATCCCAACCAGCACAGAGGTGAGTCCACAGTGACAGGGCAGGCTGCCTAGAGATCCCGGGCTGCCAGGAGCCTCCGAGGAAATCCTAAGCCCCCTGAACACGCTGAGGATGGTATGTCCTCCTCTGAGGAGGGCGGTATGGACCTGAGCCAGCTTAGGAATTCTGCAGTCAAGAAACTGATGAGGGATTCACACATGTGCCCACTTTCTGCTTTGGTCCCTTCCCTGAGAAAGTGCAGCCACCTAGGAGACCCAGAGAGACCCAGAAGACCCAGTTTCCCTGGTAGCTCAGCTGGCAAAGAATCTGCCTGCAATGCAGGAGACCCCAGTTCAGCTCCTGGATCAGAAAGATCCCCTCGAGAAGGGATGGGCTACTTACTCCAGTGTTCTTGGGGTTCCCTGGTGGATCAGACAGTAAAGAATCCACCTGCCATGAGGTTGGATCCCTGGGTTGGGAAGATCCCCTGGAGGAGGGCATGGCAACCCACCCCAGTATTCTTGCCTGGGAAATCCCTCGGACAGAGGAGCCTGGTGGGCTACAGTCCATGGTCGCAGAGTTGGACACGACTGAGCGACTAAGCACAGCACAGGAGACCCAGACCAGGACAGCCCAGTCCCTGGACCTGGCCAACAAAGAACCATCCACTCCAAAAGAAGTTCACACAGTCAAAACCCAGAGGGCATGCAGTCGCCCAGCTCTTCATGGAGAGCAGAAGCAGCAGGATCTGATGGAAGACCGCCAGGAAGGCATGGTTTCCATGCATTTTTACCTAAAGGTATTTATTGGTGGGGCTACTGTGATCTATGTGCTAACACCCATGACCAGCATCTGAACTGTGGCCACTGATGGCCAAGGAAGAACCATGATGAGCATTTAATAAGGATCCACAGCACTCACAGAAATCACATTGATTCCATTTCCCTGAAAAACCTCTCTAGTGAGGTCAGAAAGCATGAGCAGTACCCTCCCCTGCCTTCCATCATTCCAGACAGCAGGATGCTGGTCTTCTGACACTGGGGAAGGAGGAAACTTTAGAGGGGATCCATCAGCACTCAGATGCCAGGCTTACGTGTCAAAGAATGAACAACACTCAATAAATTCAAACTCGAGGAAGTAAGCGCTCATTAACCGCTCTGGGAGCCAACCCCCAAACACAGCCAGGTGACTACAAGCATTGTGTGCAGTACAGTTTGTCAATACACCTTGATTCCAAAGGTACCAAGTACTGATCAATTCAATAAACATTTTCTTAAAGGTGGCACCAGGGGCTAAAAGGGCATAGAGAGGCTGAGCCTGGAGCCAACAAGTAGAGGGATCACCTCCTGCCTTCTGATTTAGAGCTGAATGCTTAAGAAAGCTAGGGTATAGAGTTTTCTTAGGGCAGCTTCAAGTTGATGGCCCAGGGCCTAGGCCCCTCTTACCAGCCTCCATTCAACCTGACCCATATGGAAATTATGATCTCTAGAACCCAGAGCTCTCAGCCAGAGTCACAGTTACATTTAATGAGGGAACACGTCCACAATGGTGGATAGACCTGGGAGGGAGGCCGTAGCCACAACTGTTTTGCACATCACCATTTTAAATGAAGTTCAAGTCCAAGATTACCAAACACTAATTGATTCAACAAATATTTACTCTAAAAGGGGCACCAGGGGCTAGAAATTGAGAGAAATTTAGTGACTGAGTCCAAATCCCAAACCTCTGCATAGCCTTGTTTTCCCATTCTGCAGCCTCTCTTGCAGGATGAGGCTGCCAGCCATGCAGGCCTCCCTGTCCAGCATTCTGGCTCCAGAGAACACAGTTGCGAAAACACAGCAAAAATGATGTCAGCAAAAATGGCAGAATAAGGACCTCTGAAAGTCTGTCCTTCCGTAAAAGCAATGAAGGATTTCCTTGGTGGCTCAGCAGTAAAGAATCCGCTGGCCAATGCAGGAGACTTGGGTTCAATCCCTGGATCGGGGGGATCCCCTGGGGAAGGAAATGGCAACCCACTCCAGTATCCTTGTCGGGGAAATCCCATGGACAGAGAAGCCTGGCAGGCTACAGTCCATGGGGTCGCAAAGTGTCAGACACAACTTAGGGACTAAACAACAACAACCAAAGCAATGAAAAAACTAGCGCAAACTGTCAGAGTCACCTTTTTCAGAACTCTATAAATTAACCAAAGCCTTGCAGTAACCAGACAGCAAGAAAAACAGCTCAGAAGACATATGGATGACCAAAAGGTACATGAAAATATGCTCAATATATTATAATCGTAATCATTAAGAAGATGCAAGTCAAAACCTCAATGAAATATCGCCTCTCACCTGTCAGAAAGGCTATTACCAAGAAGACAAGAAATAACAATTGTTGGTGAGGATGTGGGGAAAAAGGAACCTTTGCATACTGTTCAAGGGAATGTAAATTGATGCAGCCACCATGGAAACAGTATAGAGTTTCCTCAAAAAAATTTAAAAATAGAACTACAATATGATCCAGCAATTCCAGTTCTGGGCATTTATCTGAAGGAAGCAAAAACCCTGATTTGAAAAGATATACACAACCCTAAGTTCATTGCAGCATTATTTACAAAAGCCAAGCTCTTGATGAAAGTGAAAGAGGAGAGTGAAAAAGTTGGCTTAAAGTTCAACATTCAGAAAAGGAAGATCATGGCATCCGGTCCCATCACTTCATGGGAAATAGATGGGGAAACAGTGGAAACAGTGTCAGACTTTCTTTTTTGGGGCTCCCAAATCACTTCAGATGGTGACTGCAGCCATGAAATTAAAAGATGCTTACTCCTTGGAAGAAAAGTTATGACCAACCTAGATAGCATATTCAAAAGCAGAGACATTACTTTGCCAACAAAGGTCTGTCTAGTCAAGGCTATGCTTTTTCCTGTGGTCATGTATGGATGTGAGAGTTGGACTGTGAAGAAGGCTGAGTGCCAAAGAATTGATGCTTTTGAACTGTGGTGTTGGAGAAGACTCTTGAGAGTCCCTTGGACTGCAAGGAGATCCAACCAGTCTATTCTAAAGGAGATCAACCTGGGGATTTCTTTGGAAGGAATGATGCTAAAGCTGAAACTCCAGTACTTTGGCCACCTCATGTGAAGAGTTGACTCATTGGAGAAGACTTTGATGCTGGGAGGGATTGGGGGCGGGGGGAGAAGGGGACGACCGAGGATGAGATGGCTGGATGGCATCACTGACTCGATGGACTGGACTCTGAGTGAACTCCGGGAGTTGGTGATGGACAGGGAGGCTTGGCGTGCTGCGATTCATGGGGTCGCAAAGAGTCGGACACGACTGAGTGACTGAACTGAACTGAACTGAACTGAAAAATAGATAAGCTAAAAAATAACTGGGAGGGAATAAAAGAAAAAAAAAGAAAGCTAAATCTTCGTAAAAACACTTTTATGGTATTTTAATTTATCTTAGTACCTTAATCCCCAATTCCTAACTCCATAGCTGCCTAGAAAAGTAACTGCCGACATTCCCAGTAACGGGGGAGAAGAGGGCTGAAATTCTTTCAAGGCTTCATTCCCAAAGAATGACCTGGTCTTCCCTTGAAGATCACACTTGAAGGCTTTTCTTTATGTGACCTCAGTCATAACAACCCAGTGCTGAAAGCCTCTCCTAGGGAGAGTTTTTCAAATATATTACTATCATAACCACTTATGATACCATTGTCACAGATGATGGATAACAGTTGGCAAACAGATGACTAACTTAAAGAAGCTTAAAAGGAAAAACCAAGGAATTAGATGTGCTTGGGAGCTCTGAAAAGAACTGACATATCCCTGGGAATCTAGAAGGCCACGCACATGCCCGGGGCTGAGTGTATGCTCAGGAAAGACCTTAGAAGGTCCTAAGCTTTCACTTCTGACAGATCCTTTTAGCTCCATACAGCAGGAAGTGAGGACTAGGGCAGAGTTGTAAAGTGCCAGGTTGAATGTTGAAAATGTGCCCAAAAATATATTCAGAGCCTTCCGTAAAAGCTGGGAGACACTGATTTTGTCAACTACAAATTTTGGCACTTGCCATCGGCACTTGCCATCTACGTCTACAAGGGTTAAATCAGGTGTTGCTGTATCTGCTAACTTTCAACACTCTCTGAAAGGAGATTAGGATGGAGAGCAGAAATGAGGCACTCTGTGCTCTGAGAAAAACTGGCAGAACAGGTATTATAGTTAGATATCTTCTCATATCGAGAAAAGCACTAAAATCCTTCATGGTGATGGCAGTTCCTCATGACTAGCAGAATCCTTTCGCCACAAAAAAAAAAAAAAAAAGTGCTTAATTGCATGTGTTCTCCTGACACCAAAATCATACATATACTGTCCTTCCCCCCTACCCCACTGAGAGCAGCTTCTCAGAGCTATCTGAAATGCTGTCTCCCAGAGTATAGCCCACACTTTGACCCAGATAAAACTTCACTCACAACTCGCACATTGTGCATTCTTTTAAGCCAACAGTTTCAGGCATTCAAAAATATCTCTATCCAAAGACTTCCATAGTAATCCAGTGGCTATGACTCCAAGCTTCCTGTGCAGGGACGCAGGGACTCAGGTTCAACGCCTGGTCAGGGAGCTAAGGTCCCATAGGCCATGCAGCATGGTTGAAGAAAAAGAGAAAGAAAATCTCTGTCCAGTCATTAGCTGGCCACTAAACTAACCAGGCAGAGACTGCAGTGGCCACAAATGACAGAGATACAGACTTTACAGAGTAAGTTCAGGAAAGTCACTAAACAAACAAACAAATCATAAGCAGCACCAACACAACCAGGGGATTAGGGAGAATCTGGTTTCCAAAGCTGCCACACCACGTTATTTTATTTGAAAAGTTCCGTTCTCAGCAAAAGTTAAGATACATGCAAAGAAACAACAAAAAATGACCTAGACACAGGGGAAAAAAGAAAAGCAATCAGTGGGAAGGAAGCCCTGAGGAAGCCCAGATGTTAGACTTACTAGACAGACTTCAAATCAGCTAATTTAAATATGTTCAAAGAACTAAAGGAAGCCAGGTCTACAAACCTAAAGAAAAGCATGAAAATGATGCATTATCAAATGTAGAATAGCAATTGATAGAAATGATAAAATGGAACCAAGTAGAAATCCTAGAGTTAAAAGGAAATACCAAAGGATGAAATGAGAGGACGCTAGACAACAATTCGAATCCACACGAAGAAACTAAGAGCAGCAACGGGAACCACAAGATAAAAATAAAAGGCAATATAAATGTATTTTTTGTTTGTAAACGTTTTTTTCCCATTTGGCTTAAAGATGACTGCATAATGAAATAATTTAACACAAAAGAAGGCAATGGTGTAGGAACTGAGAAACAAAAAAAGACATGATACATAGAAAAAAATAGCAAAGTGGCAGATGTAAACCCCAGTTATCAGTAATTACATTAACATAAATGGATTAAACCAGTCAATCCTAAAGGAAATAAGTCCTGAATATTCACTGGAAGGACCGATGCTGAAGCTGAAGCTCCAATGCTTTGGCCACCTGATGTGAAGAACTGACACGTCGAAAAAGACCCTGATGCTGGGAAAAACTGAAGGCAGGAGGAAAAGGGGACGACAGAGGATGAGGTGGTTGGATGGCATCACTGACTCGATGGACATGAGTTTGAGCAAACTCCAGGAGTTGGTGATGGACAGGGAAGCCTGGCGTGCTGCAGTCCATGGGGTAGCAAAGAGTGAGACATGACTGAGTGACTCAACTGAATTGAAATGTATTAACTTTCCAATCAGAAAGTTTTTAAACTTTTTTTAAATGACTGTTTTAAATGTGATCCAATTATATGCTTTCTACAAGAGACTCACTTTACATTCAAAATCACAGAAAGCTGGAAAGTAAGAGAGTGTCAAAGATATACTATACAAACAGCAACCAAAAGAAGACAGGAACGGCTATGTGTGCGTGCTAAGTTGCTTCAGTCACGTCTGATTCTTTGTGACCCCAGGGACTGTAGCCCGTCAGGCTCCTCCGTCCGTGGGATCAAATAGCATCAAAAGGAAAAAATACTCAGAAATAAATTTAACCAAAGAAGTGTAAGCCTTAGGTGGCACAGCGGTAAAGAATTTGCCTGCCAATGCAGGCGGTGCATGATACGTGGGTTCAATCTCTGGGTCATGAAGATTCCCTGGAGTAGGAAAAAGCAACCCACTTTGGTATTCTTGCCTGGAAGATTCCATGGTCAGAGGACGCTAGCCATGAGGCTGCAAAGAGTAAAACATGATTGAGCCTGCACACGTGGTATACTGATAACTACACAACATTGTTGAAAGAAATTAAAGAATACCTAAAGAAATAGAAAGACATCCCATGTTCATGGACTAGAAAACCTAACATTGTTAAGATAGCAATATTTCCCCTTCCTACACATGTCCTATGGATTCAACACCATCCCTATCAAAATTCCAACTGCCTTTTTAATAGAAATGGACAAGGTAATCCTAAAATTCACATGGAAACAAATGCAAGGAACTCAGAATAGTTATTGAAAACAACTTGAAGAAGAACAAAACCAGAGGCCTCACGTTTTCCAATTTCCTAACTTACTACTGAGTTACAGTAATCAAAACAGTAAGGTACTGGCATAAGGACAGACAGATACATCAGTGGAACAGGATTGAGAATTCAGAAATAATCCCACACATCCATGGTCAACTGATTTTTAAAATTTATTTATTTTAATTGGAGGCTAATTACTTTACAATATTGTAGTGGTTTTTGCCATACATTGACATCAATCAGCCATGGGTGTACATGTTTTCCCCCATCCTGAAACCCTCTCCCCCCTCCCTCCCCATCCCATCCCTCAGGGTTGTCCCAGAGCACCGGCTTTGAGTTCCTTGTTTCATGCATCAAACTTGGGCTGGTCATCTATTTCACATATGGTTATATGCATGTTTCAATGCTATTCTCTCAAATCCCACCCTCGCCTTCTCCCATAGAGTCCAAAAGTGTGTTCTTTATATCTGTGTCTCTTTTGCTATCTCACAAATAGTGTCATCATTATCTTTCTAAATTCCATATATATACATTAATATACTCCTTGGAAGAAAAGTTATGACCAACCTAGATAGCATATTCAAAAGCAGAGACATTACTTTGCCAACAGAGGTCCGTCTAGTCAAGGCTATGGTTTTTCCAGTAGTCATGTATGGATGTGAGAGTTGGACGTGAAGAAGGCTGAGCGCCGAAGAATTGATGCTTTTGAACCGTGGTGTTGGAGAAGACTCTTGAGCATCCCTTGGACTCCAAGGAGATCCAACCAGTCCATTCTGAAGATCAGCCCTGGGATTTCTTTGGAGGGAATGATGCTGAAGCTGAAATTCCAGTACTTTGGCCACCTCATGTGAAGAGTTGACTCATTGGAAAAGACTCTGATGCTGGGAGGGATTGGGGGCGGGAGGAGAAGGGGCCGACAGAGGATGAGATGGCTGGATGGCATCACTGACTCGATGGACATGAATCTGAGTGAACTCTGGGAGTTGGTGATGGACAGGGAGGCCTGGTATGCTGTGATTCATGGGGTCACAAAGAGTCAGACACGACTGAGCGACTGAACTGAACTGATACTCTATTGGTGTTTTTCTTTCTGACTTACTTCACTCTGTATAATAGGCTCCAGTTTCATCCACCTCATTAGAACTTATTCAAATGTGTTCTTTTTAATATCTGGGTAATATTCTATTGTGTATATGTACCACAGCTTTCTTATCCATTCGTCTGCCAATGGACATCTAGGTTGCTTCCATGTCCTAGCTATTGTAAACAGTGCTGTGATGAACATTGGGGTATGTGTGTCTCTCAATTCTGGTTTCCTCGGTGCATATGCCCACCTGTGGGATTGCTGGGTCATATGACAGTCCTATTTCCAGTTTTTTAAGGAATCTCCACACTGTTCTTCATAGCGGCTGTACTAGTTTGCATTCCCACCAACAGTGTAAGAGGTTTCTCTTTTCTGCGCACCCTCTCCAGCATTTATTTTTTGTAGACTTTTTGATAGCAGCCATTCTGACTGGCGTGAGATGATACCTCATTGTGGTTTTGATTTGCATTTCTCTGATAATGAGTGCTCTTATGAGCATCTTTTCATGTGTTTGTTAGCCATTTGTTTGTCTTCTTTGGAGAAATGTTTGCTTAGTTCTTTGGCTCATTTTTTTTTATTGGGTCATTTATTTTTCTGGTTTGAACTGTATGAGCTGCTTGTATATTTTTGAGATTAATTCTTGGTCAGTTGCTTCATTTTCTATTGTTGTCTCCCATTCTGAAGCCTGTCTTTTCACCTTGCTTAGAGTTTCCTTCATTGTGCAAAAGCTTTTAAGTTTAATTAGGTCCCATCACTGCATGGGAAATAGATGGGGAAACAGTGGAAACAGTGTCAGACTTTATTTTGGGGGGCTCCAAAATCACTGCAGATGGTGACTGCAGCCATGAAATTAAAAGACACTTACTCCTTGGAAGAAAAGTTATGATCAACCTAGATAGCATATTCAAAAGCAGAGACATTACTTTGCCGACTAAGGTCCGTCTAGTCAAGGCTATGGTTTTTCCTGTGGTCATGTATGGATGTGAGAGCTGGACTGTGAAGAAGGCTGAGCACCGAAGAATTGATGCGTTTGAACTGTGGTGTTGGAAAACACTCTTGACAGTCCCTTGGACTGCAAGGAGATCCAACCAGTCCATTCTGAAGGAGATCAGCCCTGGGATTTCTTTGGAAGGAATGATGCTAAAGCTGAAATTCCAGTACTTTGGCCACCTCATGCGAAGTGTTGACTCATTGGAAAAGACTCTGATGCTGGGAGGGATTGGGGGCGGGAGGAGAAGAGGACGACTGAGGATGAGATGGCTGGATGGCATCACTGACTTGATGGACATGAATCTGAGTGAACTCCGGGAGTTGGTGATGGACAGGGAGGCCTGGCATGCTGTGATTCATGGGGTCACAAAGAGTCGGACACGACTGAGTGACTGAACTGAACTGAACTGAAGTCCCATTTATTTATTTTTGCTTTTATTTCCATTACTCTGGGAAATGGGTCATAGAGGATCCTGCTGTGATTTATGTCAGAGAGTGTTTTCCCTATGTTCTCCTCTAGGAGTTTTATGGTTTCTGGTCTTACATTTAGATTTGTAATCCATTTTGAGTTTATTTTTGTGTATGGTGTTAGAGAGTGTTCTAGTTTCATTCTTTTACAGGTGGTTGACCAGTTTTCCCAGCACCACTTGTTAAAGAGATTGTCTTTTCTCCATTGTATATTCTTGCCTCCTTTGTCAAAGATAAGGTATCCGTAGGTGCATGGATTTATCTCTGGACTTGCTATTTGTTCCACTGATCTATATTTCTGTCTTTGTGTCAGTACCACACTTTCTAGATGACTGTAGCTTCGTAGTATAGTCTGAAGTCAGGCAAGTTGATTCCTCCAGTTCCATTCTTCTTTCTCAATTGCTTTGACTATTTGAGTTTTTTTTTGTATTTCCATACAAATTGTGAAATTATTTGTTCTAGTTCTGTGAAAAATACCATTGGTAGCTTGATAGGGGTTGCACTGAATCTATAGATTGCTTTGGGTAGTATACTCATTTTCACTATATTGGTTCTTCTGATCCATGAATGTGGCATATTTCTCCATCTATTTGTGTCATCTTTGATTTCTTTCATCAGTGTTTTATAGTTTTCTATATATAGGTCTTTTGTTTCTTTAGGTAAGTTTATTCCTAAGTATTTTATTATTTTCATTGCAATGGTGGATGGAATTGTTTCCTCAATTTCTCCTTCTGTTTTCTCATTGTCAGTGTAAGAGGAATGCAAGGGATTTCTGTGTGTTAATTTTATATCCTGCAACTTTACTGTATTCATTGATTAGGTCTAGTGATTAGTGGTGGTTTCTTTAGGGTTTTCTATGTAAAGGATCATGTCATCTGCAAACAGTGAGAGTTTTACTTTTTCTTTTCCAATCTGGATTCCTTTTATTTCTTTTTCTTCTCTGATTGCTGTGGGTAAACTTTCCAAAAATATGTTGAATAGTAGTGGTGATCGAACCCTTGTCTTGTTCCTGACTTTAAGGAAAATGCTTTCAAGTTTTCACCATTGAGGATAATGTTTGCTCTGGGTTTATCATATATGGCTTTTATTATGGGTCAACTGACTTTTGACAAGACTGCCAATGATAAAAGAATAGTCTTGTCAACAAATGATGCTAGAACCACTGAATAGTCACATGCAAAAGAATGATTTTAAACCTCCACTTCAGGTCATTTATAAAAACTGACTCATAAAATACAGAAATAGAAACTGACTCAGGTACTGAAAACAGAAATATTAAAGAATCAGTGCTAAACACTCCAGGGGAAAAAAAGCATATGTGTAAATATTTATAAATTAGGTACGTTTCCTCGATATGACACCAAAAACTCAAGGCATCAGAAATAAATAAATAGGGATTTGCTGGTTAATCATCTGCCTTGCAACATGGGGGCACAGGTCCCATCCCTGGTAGGGGAAGTAAAACCCCACAAGCTGCAGAGAAAGTAACCCATGTGCTACAACTGGAGAGCTCACACACAGCAACAAAAGACCCTGCAGCTGCAGCTCAGACTCTAGGCACAAAGAAATAAGTAGGACTTCACCAAAGTTTAGAACTTCTGTGTATCTAAGGACACTACCAGGAAAGTGAAGACAACCCACAGTAGAAAATATTTGCAAATTATATATCTGATAAATATTTAGTATCCAGAATACATGAACTCTTACAATCCAGCAAGAAAAAGAACCCAATCTTAAAACAGGCACAGAATTTGACTAGACATTTCTCCAGATAAGATCAACAAGCAGCCAATAAGCTCCTGAAAAAGTGTCCAAGATCACAAGTCACTAGGGAAATAAAAGTCAAAACCATAGTGTGGTGTCACTTTACACCTACAAAAACAGATAACGGTAAGTGGAGAGAATGGAACCCTCAGACATTCTTGGTGTGAATGTAAAATTGATGCAGTTACTTGGAATACAGCTTGGCAATTCCTCAGTTCAACATAAAGTTATTATAGGACCCCAAAATTCCACTCCTAGGTATATTCTCCAGATAGTAGACAATATATGTAGGAATATTCACAGCAGCACTTATTCATAAGAGCCAAAAGTGGAAACAAAATTTCCACCACAAATGAATATACAGATAAAATGTGGTTTATCCATATAAGGGCATATTATTTGGTCAAAAAAGGAACAAAGTACTGATTCATACAACAATATAAATGAACCTTGAAAACATTATGCTAAATGAAAGAAGCTAGGCAGAAAAAAAAAATAAAAAAGAGGCCACATAACGTATGGCTCCATTTATATGAAATGTCCAGAGCAGGCAAACCTGTGGAGACAGAAAGCAGACTAGTGACTGCCAGGGGCTGGGGGAAGAAGGGATTAGCTGGAAATGGGTTTCTTCTGCGGGTGATGAAAATATTCAGAATTAGTGGTGATGGTTGCATAACCTGGTAAATATACTATAAACCACTGACCTGCACACTCTGATAGTGAATTTCATGGCATGGGATTCATACCCCAAATGTTAAAGCAGCACACACATAGTGAAGCATGCAACTATGCTGCTAACTAAGAGACAAGGGCCCCAGAAGCAGCACGAAGCTGGGAGGCGGGGTTGCTATCTCTTTCTGGGCGGTGAGTGCCATCCCTAGGGCAGCCAGCGATACCACCACAGCCTCTCTGACAGAGCCAGTCTCACTGGGGGGCTGAAGACAACTAGCCCAGATCCTTTGGCATGGCTGAGATGAATGATAATTTCATCAGGGCATTTTGAGTGACTGTATTTTCTTACTGTGTATGTATGTTTGGTTTCATATACACATATATGAGACATCTCATCTTAGTGAGATACAGTCATCTCACGTGAGCATCTCATTAAGATCATCTTATTAGGTCCTCTTGAATGAACAGTCACCATCCAAAATTCAGGAGATCTGAATAAACAGAACAAGAAGGACTGTTCAGGTGCCTCCCTCTGCTCCCCTCCCTTCCTCCCCTACCCCCCGGCAGAAATGAAGCTCTAAGGATGCTTTAAGTGTGACTGCACGTAGTAGCTGGGAGCAGAGAGCGGCCGTGTGGCTGGAGAGGTAGGTCAGCCGCTGCGCAGGGAGAGCCCAGTCCCTCCCCAAGCAGCAGGCCACCTCACAAGTGCCGAGTGCTCAGTTTTCAGGAATTCTGGGAACTGGTTCACATCACCTTGGTAGCTTGAAGTGAGCCCAAGTAAGAGGTGTTACAGCATGGAACTGCACACACCCTATAGATCAGGCCCCATAGCACTCCCCTGGCCAGCCAGAGAGGGGAGTCTCCACCAGAAGAAGAAAAGGGAGGAGGTGAGGGCCATGGGCGAGGCCCAGTCAGGCCCAGTCTGGGGCTCAGGGCCCAGCTGCACATCCCCTGTCACCTGCTTCACACTTTGCTTAAACCCCTGAGTCCATCACAGCCCCATGTGCTGTCCCAGGAGCTCTGGCTGCCACCCTAGCTGCTCCTTGGCAGGCTCCTCTGCTGAGGGAGCCACTGGGCATATTCCTGAGGAGGGTGGGGACCATCTGGGAGCACTGGGGGGTGTGGTGGACAGGGGGAGGGGGCTGGTAGGTGTGAGGACAGGGATCCAGCAGCCCCACTCTGCACTGTGCCAAGCATGGGGCCCGGCTGTGAGCTGGCGGCCTCTGTGGGTGTCGGTCATGTGGCGGGTGGGCCTCCCCTCCAACAGGCCAAGCCACTGAGTCACAGCTGTGCGCACTGTTCCCCAGGCTCCCTCTGGAGGACAGCCGCTGACAGGCCAGCTCCCTGGGCAGGGAAGGTGACCCGCCCAAGGTTGGAAAACGTTGACGTCAAAGGTCCCTTCAGCTGGGACAAAGACACGGTGTTTTTAAGTCCAGAGTTCTCAGGGCTGCAGCCAGGGCTGAGCCTCTTCCCACAGCACGGAGGCTTCCTAAATAACCACGCCCACGTCCCGGGCCTCATTCACTCTTCTGGCCTAGCTCAGCCTTCTGGGCTACAGGCCGTCATGTCCAGTCTCAGGGTTTCCCCCGAGACTTACCACCGCTCTCCAAATGCTTCATGGCTCAAACTAGCTCTGTGTCCACTCCCACACCTGCCACCACAAACTGGGCACCTGCCCTGGGTCCAGACTCCGCCTCCCAGGTCCCCTGAATCCCTCTCCTCTTCTCTTGCCCCTTGGCTGCTAAGGGGAGGCTTCATCACTGCTTGCCGCCTGGCTGGTCTCCTTCCCTGTCTCTTCCTCAGCAGCCCCTTTCCTAACAGTACTCAGAGGAGTAGTTCCAAAGTGCCCAGCCACGCCTGGCACTCCAGGTCCCTTCAGTGGCTCCCCCGCCTGCTTGGAGGGCTGGGGCTTTACACCGTTGGCAGGGAGAACCCAGAAGGTGCAGGAGGTGTACAAGGAGAGGGTAATTTCCAAAAATCAGTCTGGTCTGGGCAGCAAGGGATGATGTGGGGAAAACCAGCATCCAGGTGTGAGAACTGCCCTGGCATTTCATGGGGGTAGTGGATGTGTGGAGGGCACGGTGGCATGAAACAGAATGAAAATGAAACTCCACAGCTTCTGGGACAGGAAAAACCTCACCCACCCCAAAGGCTGGGTCAGATGTCCATTCCTGCGCCAGGCTGGCCCCTATGCCTGCATGTGGAAGGGAGGTCAGCCAGCCCTGGCATGGATGCCACATGTGGTAGGCCAGCTTCAAAGGAGGATGGGAGCATGGGCTCACAGACCACTCACAGCTTGTGAAAAACAAAAGAACAGAAGAATACACACAAAAAAGAAGAAAGCCACCAAAATGTTACTGAGGGCATTTCTGAAGAGTGGAGCCACGGGCTATTTTCTTCCTTTCTTTCTGTTAATGTTTCTGTTACCTCTTTGTTTCTGGGTTTTCCTAGCGAGGGAGTGAAAGTATTAGTTGCTCAGTCATGTCCAACTCTTTGCAACCTCAGTGGATTGTAGCTCGCCAGGCTCCTCTGTCCAGGGAATTCTTCAGGCAGGAGTACTGAAGTGGAGAGCCATTCCCTTCTCCAGGGGATCTTCCTGGCCGAGGGATAGAACCCGGATCTCCCACAATGCAGGCAGATTCTTTACTGTCTGAGGCACCAGGGGAGCCCCTAACTCTCTAAGATGAGCAGTTCTACTTTTAACCCAACTCAGAGTTTTCCAAGGCTCACTCCAGCTCCTGCGTCATTTGATGACTAGCATCTTTTGGGATCAGGGTGCCCACTGGAGCCAGGCAGCAGCTGGAGCGGGCTGGCCCCTGTTCCCACCCTGGCCTGCATTCCCAGCTTCTCCTGCGGCGCTGTTCTCTGGCCAGCCTGATACGCCCCTCTCCCCTGAAGACCCTCGGGATTCAGGGGGGAAAGAATTCCTGCTGAGGGAACAGAGGTGCATCTGGGTTTCTGCCTCTCCCCAGCCCAGAGCATCAGAGCTGAAGCTGCTATGGAAGCTGACATCCTGCAGCTCGGCCTTATGCGATCCCCGCTGTGCCTGGAAAACCACCTGTCACGCATCCCAGCCCCACACCAACACCCATCTGTCGCTGCTCCTGATTCTGTCCCTGTTCTCTCCCCCCTTTTTTTCCTTGGGAGCTTAGAGGGTGGGGAGTGAGGCAGCCGGCAGGGGTGCCCTGCGAGGGACAGGAAGGCAAGAGCACACTAGGAGGGGTGAATATTGGGAGCCGGCTTTGTCGGCAGACCTGGGCTGCAGCGGGAGGTCTGGGAAGTGGGCAGTAAACCGCGAGTGAAGCACGGGACTCCCCAGGTGACAGGGTCTGTGCTGGCTCCTGGGACTGTGCTAGGACCCCAGGCCATAGCCTTTCGTGATCTGTGTGAGCCTGAAGGCTGGGTGACTGTCCTGCACATTGCCTAGGTTTTGGGGCCACCACTCTGCCCTCTGTGGCTGCTCCCCATTTCTGAGTACTGCCTCTCCAAGCTCCTTTCCCCAGCAAAGCCACGCGGTCCCCTCCAGCCTCCAGCGCCAAGTCAAGGGGTCATAAGGAAGAGCATCCTCCTCCCAGGGCTTGGCTGGAAGGGGCCCTGTGGGCCTCAGAGACCAGCCCCTCCCACCCCTGAGTCACGCACTTGTACCCAGCCAGGTTCCAGAAAGGGTTGCGGGGGCCAGCACTGGCCAGACACTGGTGGACATGTGACTGGCCTGGTGAGTCACTTGGCCTATGGGGCGTCAGTCATCTCATCTGTGAAATGGCCACAAGGGATATAAAAGTGGAAGCTGGGCCAGGCCTGGGGGAGTTTCTGGGGTTCAACCCATCCCTGTGCAGCCTGTGTTGGGGGCAGGTCTGGCTAGGTCCCCAGACCGACCGTTTACCATTTTTACCACCCTCGTCTGCTGAGCAGGAAACAGAAGGCTCCAGAGGTGACCTGTCACCAGGGTCACCCAGCGAGGGGACAGGGAAGCCGGCGGGAGCCGACCGCCTGGGTTTTGACGCGGTGCCTTTCAGTTGGTAGTGACCTTGAGCAAGCCCCTGGCCCCTCGGAGCGCTAGTTCTCGGGAGCAGGGGCGGGTGTGGTAATGGCTCCATCGTCCGGGACAGGACAGACCCTTCACCTGCCGCTGCCCGGGGCTGGCCAGAGGGCTGGAGGCGCGGGAGCGGGGCAGGCGCCCCTGAGCTGGCCGGCGCTGCCCCCCGGGGACGGGGAGAGGTGGAGGGGCCGGGGCCTGGTGAGGCCGGGGTGCCCGCAGCGGGTGGGCTGGCCGGGGTCCTGCCCCGCAGCCCCGCCCAGCCCGGCGCCCCAGGCGTCCCCTCCCGGGCCCACGGCGCCCACCGCCCAGGGGCGCAGGGAGGGACAGTTACCTTCCCGTCATGGTGGCTGCGCACGCCGAACCCGGGCCGCCTCGGGACCCCCGAGCCGCCGCCGCCGCTCGCTGAGCGCCCGCCGGCAGGTCCGCGCCCGGAGCGAGGAGACGCCCAAAAAAGGCCGGAGCCGCTCCGCCCGCCCCGCCCCGCCCGCCCGCCCGCCGAGCCGGAGGTGGGGGCTCGCTCTGGAGCGCAGGGTGGGGTGGGCCCGCGCGCCCCGGAGGCGGGGTGCGGAGGCGGCGGCGAGGCGGTGGGCGCAGCGCGCCGGAGGGCGGGGAGGGGGCGCCGCGGCCCCGCGCAGCCTCGCCTCTGGGGACACCCGAGCACGGCCTGCGGAGCGCGCGGGTCACGTCCTCCCCGCCGGCTTCGCTCGCCACCTCCCGGATTCCGGGCATAGCTTTCCTTTAAAAGGGAGTGAAGTTATAATAAACACGAACGAGCCCCCTTGCCCCGCTGGGGCGCCCCGCCCGGAGCTTCCCCGCTCCGGCTGTCCCAGGCTGCCCTGGAACGCGAACACGTGCGGGGGAGGGAGCAACGGGGACAGATGCCGAAGCCACCTCCTCGCTGGCCCCCAACCCCGAGTGCCCGCTGCGGCCCCGGGCAGAAGGGGCCACCTTCACGCTCTAATTCTGCAGACAGACGTATCTGGACACCGACTCCCTCCCGGGGCACTGGGGACTCCCAGTCCCCGGAGTCCCGCTTCCAGGAAAGTCAAGGTCGAGGGGCGCCCCCTTTGAGTCAGGAGCCTGATTCTGCATACTTACAGGCCAGTGTCCTCCCCCGGAGATAGCCAAGTCATCCGAGTCTGTGAGCAGCCCCCTAACCTAGCAGAAGTTACTCTATAAAGATGAACCAAACGCCAGAAGTTGAGGAGGAGAACCAAGGAAAGCTAGAGAGGAGTCTTTAAACTGACCTGGAGAAATACAAAAATTTAGGGAACATATTCTGAATAAAAATGTTAAATAAACAAAACGTTTACTCCACCTAAAGGCAGAAATTTCTAGCGAGGCAGTGGAGTGTAGCTCATAATTCAAGGCAGCCCAAATACCAAGGCTGGGATAAAACTGAGCAGCCTGATCTGGTAAACCAACTGAACATTGCCTTACTTCTTGGAAACAGACAAAAACTATCTAGAAATGGCCATGCAAAGTAGCAACCCACAAATGAGCAGTGGAATCCAGAGCGATGAATTGATAGTAATGCGCAGCAGTATACCTGCAGAGCATGCTTGGGAAAGGCACCTGTTCCTAAGCAGCTGATATCTTGAAACTATTGCGGTTTGCAGTTCTTGCAAATGTGTCTTGGTTGATTCTGATTAACTGCAATTTGATGATTAAGTGGAAAGTATGGATGCTTTCTTGGGTCATCCGCCTGTTTATAGAGAAATGCTTTTCATGATTGCCGACACAGAGACACAAATGTGTTGGAGGTTGTGCACCAGCGATGGACTGGATGCTTAATCAAATATTGGGGTTTTGTGGGAACCAAAGGGGATGAAAAGCAGAGAGCAGAACACCAAAGGGACCTGCTCCCTACCTGGGGATCCCATGCCTGCCCTCCAGCCTTCTAGCCCCACTTTGTATGGTCACTGAGCAGGAGGGGATCTACCTGTGGCCAAACCAGAGCTCTCTGCTGCTCGCCTGTCACTCGGAGTGCCTCTCCCCTGGGCCTGGGCAAACTCAGCAAGAGCTGGGTGGTGACTTTGCCATCATTCAGCCCTGCTAGAGAGGTGGAGCCTCAAGGAGCTGTCTGCCAGCCTCCTACGGTGCTGCTACAGGTCAGATTTGCAGGAAAGAGCTGGCAATTGCCTGGCAGTGATTATTCAGATGTACAATCACTCATCACCCCTTCATTCAAGACTATTTATGGTTTATAAGCACTGGGGGTTCAGCTGTGAACAAGAGGACCTGGGCCAGGTTCCCACTGAGTTTAGCTGGGGTGCGGGACAAACTGCAAACAAATAAATACGGTTTCAATCAGGAACAGTATTGCAAAGAAGAGGCAGTGTACAGGGCTGCTTGAGAGTGTGGAGAAGCAAGTGGCGGTGGCGACTGAATGAGGAAAAAAGTTAGCAAGTGCAGGGACTCTGAGGTCAGAAAGAAGGTGATAAGGAGAACACGAGGGTGGGGCATCGGAAATAAGGGGAAGGGCGGGGCCAGAGCACCGGCGCAGAGCCTAAGCGCGGGACACAACACTCTTTGACACCAACATGGTGAATCTCCAGACATTACTTGGAAAGAAGCCTTAAGCAAAAGAGGGCCTGCTCCATTATTTGAAGCTCCCTGAGGTAACCAAGGAGATCCAACCAGTCCATTCTGAAGGAGATCAGCCCTGGGATTTCTTTGCAAGGAATGATGCTAAAGCTGAAACTCCAGTACTTTAGCCACCTCATGTGAAGAGTTGACTCATTGGAAAAGACTCTGATGCTGGGAGGGATTGGGGGCAGGAGGAGAAGGGGACGACAGAGGATGAGATGGCTGGATGGCATCACTGACTCGATGGACGTGAGTCTGAGTAAACTTCGGGAGTTGATGATGGACAGGGAGGCCTGGGGTGCTGCAATTCATGGGGTCGCAAAGAGTCGGACACGACTGAGCAACTGAACTGAACTGAACTGAACTGAGGTAGCCACCATCCTGAATTTTTTCCACCACCGACTAGTCTTTCTGCTGTAGTCAGTCACTCACTGAAGTCCAACTCTGTGACCCCATGGACTCAGGCTGCCAAGCTCTTCTGTCGATGGAATAGAGTTGGTTGCCATTTTCTTCTCCACGGCATCTTCCCCATCCAGGAACTGAACCCACATCACCAGGGAAGCCCGGGTATCTGAGCATTCGTGGTAAAATTCTTTGAGCTTTGCTGAATGCTTGACCGGGGTGTTTGTGGCGGGCATGGATGTGATTTCTGTTAAGAGTCCAGATGATTGGCAGGTTTTCTTTCTCTCCTGCTTGTTGGCCATGTGGCAGGACAGCTGGGGCAGGTCAGATGAGGGGTACGTAAGACTGAAGAGCCTTCTGGGCGTCCCAGGAAGGGTAGTAGGGGAGTGGGTGCTATGAACCTGGAACTCAGCGAGGTCCCGTCTCTGCAAAGATGTGGACAGCTTTGTGCAGATAGGATTTCAACCCTGGGGCTCATGTCACTGAAGGTGTCTGTGCTGAGCCAGAAGCCCTCTAAGGATGAGAGGTCAGGGGTCCCAGTGAGGGAGGGAAGCCCGGGTGTGGAGGTGGGGGTGGAGTGTCACAGAAGCCCAGAGAGCACGACTACTCTCTGCTCCCTTGTGCGAGCTGCTTCAGGTGCAGGTCAGGGAGGGGCCTGGGTTTGGTGTCCGGAGGAGACGCACGGGAGTGAGGGGCCAAGCTGGAAGGATAAGGCATGCGTGTGTTCTAAGTCGCTTCAGAGGTGTCTGTCTGACTCTTTGCAACCCTATGGACCCTAGCCCTCCAGGCTCCTCTGTCTTGGAGAGGGTTGCCATGCTCTCCTCCAGGAGATCTCCCTGGCCGGGGGATTGGACCCGTATCTCTTACATGTCCCGCACTGGCAGGCAGGTTCTTGACCACTAGCGCCGCCTGGGCAAGGCCGGGCCCTGCAGTGCCCTCTCGCAGGGTCCTGTGGTCCTGCAGACGGCGCTTCCCGGGGTGGGGGACACAGCACCCGAAGGGGGCATTGGAGGTGGCAGAGAACTTGATAACTGCTTGGAGGAAATCCTGCTCTCAAGAGAGCAGAGAAGGGGGCAGTTGTCATGTGAAGGAGAGAGGAGGAAAGGGTGCAGTTCGGAGGCTGGGGTTTGACAGGGAGAGAGCTGCTGACACTCAGAAGTGAGGACTGACTCAGCCACTGCATGTGATGATTCAGAGCAGGACAGATGAGGCTCTGAGATGTCAGGGGTCAAGGAAGGCTGGGCCAAAGCAAGCAGTGGACGACATGACAGCTGTCCTAGAAGAGACTGGGGGGTGCAGGGTCCCTCTAGGTGCAGGCCCCGTGCCCTCTGGGTCTCAGGTTCTCTGTGAGCACCCCCTTCCCAGGGGATTTCCTTGGCTGCCCCACATCACCCTCTCGCTCCCCACTCCAGCCCACTGCCACACCTGAGCTAACTCAGTTCCCTGGAGGTCCCATGGCAGGGGGAGAGGGAGGTGGTCATGGGGTCCAAAGGAGGGGTTGGGCCTCCCTGGCACGGCAGCAGCAGTGAGAACTGGGGCCTCCAGCTGCCTTGAGCAAACGGCCTTTTCCCCATAGCCACGTGGGGCTGTGGTGTGGGTGGAGGAGGAGGAGGTCTCAGGTCCCCCTCAGGAGCAGAGTGCCTTCCCAGCACGCAGGACCAGTATCATGCCTGGTTAATAATGGCCCATGTGATGTGAGCGCCCCAGGGGCTCCCCCTCCCTGGAACTGGTCTGGGCATTTCCCTCTCAGGGTGTTGGGGATGCTCCAACACTGAGCCTCGTAGAGTACATAACTCAAATCAGCCAGCTGCTTTGAGCCTGAAGTTTGTTCCGAAGAGGCCTGTGAGAATCCCTGGGGAAGGGCAGGGAAGCACCTGGCCTGTTCCAGCGGGAGCCTCTCCCCAGGCAGAGAAACAAACAGCAAGCGGCACACCCACCTCTCACACCCGCCTCTGTGAACCCCCACACACCAGGCCAGCTGTCATTTTAACAAACGCATTTTTCTATTTTAAATATTTCTTTATGGCTGTGCCACGCGGCCTGCGGGGTCTTAGTCTCCCTACCAGAGATCGAACCCACACTTTCTGCAGTGGAAGTATGGCATTCTGACGGTAGGGAATTCCTGTTTTTCTATTTTAAAATGTGGGCATGCCCTCAGAACACAGCGTCTGACCGGCACAAAATGTACTTTGGACCATGCAGAACTCAGTGAAAGAAGCTGGTGGTATCATAACCCACTAACTCTTTTAACACTTGTAGAAAAACAAAATTGTTATTTAGTCGCTAAGTCGTGTCCGACTCTTTTGTGACCCCCATGGACTATAGCCCACCAGGCTCCTCTGTCCATGGGATTTTCCAGGCAAGAATACTGGAGTGGGTTGCCATTTCCTCTCCAGGGGATCTTCCCGACCCAGGGATCAAACCCTCATCTCTCACATCTCCTGCAGGGGCAGAGCATTCTTTACCACTGAGACCCAGAGATGTTTTTCAATGTAAAGAGAACACAGGACCCTTATTCAGATCTGGTTTACTCAGCGGTGGAGCTGAGCCCCGGAGCTTTACCACTCATGGCTCTGCTTCCTTTCCAAAGACTGCCTGCCTTGAACTTTGAAGAGAGAAATGTATTTCACTCTTACCTTAGCTCTGGGATAGACTTCGCTCAACTCCCAGGTTTGGACCAAGAGTGGCCGAGTTTGGACCAAGAATGCCTCTAGCTGGCATTCAGCAATGCCACATTTTTGCACCTGGCCACATTTTGCATCCTGGCCTCAGTTACCCAACAAAAAACCACCTGTGCACAGTGACCACAGAGTTCTTCATCAGCCTCCCCTGCTTCCAGAAGCAACTTTCTTCCACACATTAAGGTTAACATTGCTTCCCCTTTCTCATGAGGACAACCAACCATTAACCTTCCCATTGGAGCATCTCCAGCCTGTGTCTAGAACAAAGATCAGGTGCTCCCCACCCTCACCCCCAACCTGTCCAACCTTGCAGGAGGCCTAGCATCCAGCCAGGATGAGCTAGGCATGCCCGCTGCAGCTGGTCCTTTACCTCAACGGTAGCGTGACCACTTAGAAGCCGTAAAGAGAGTGGCAGGGAGAACCAGGCTGAGCCCCATGCACATCTCGAGAGCAACAAGCACCACCCAGTGGGCACTGTGACATGTCTCTACCTCAGAGGGCTGAGTTGCCCCTCGGCCTCCTCCTGCTGCTCCCTGCCCCGAGTGGAGTGCTGCCAGTCACTTCTCTGGGGAACAGCAGCTGCCCGGCCCTCTTGGCACAGCCACGTGGAGAAGCCTGGGCAGCGGCTGGGAGTGTCCAGCCACCACCAGGTACCCAGGCATTTTGGCCCATCTCTCTCTGGACAGGAGGCTGGGCTAGAGCTGGAGGCGGGGCCAGAGGCACTTTGGGGGTCCAGAGAGGATGGAGGAAGCCAAGGAAGGAAGGGCCGGCCTCCCTGGGGAGGTGCCTGCTGGGCGGGCCACTGAAAGTCTATTCCCCTGCAGGCCAGGAGCCAGGGCTGCAGGGCAAACGGAGCAACAGCTGCCCTCTGAAATCAGAGGAGCCGGCAAAGGTACAGCAGCCAGGGTGGCCTCCACGTGCAGCCACTAAACTGAGCGTTCGCTAAATGGGGTTCATGAGCCCCTGGGAAGCCTGATGCTTAGAGCAGGCACACACCCTAAAGCTGCCCCCTACAAGGATGTGAGAAGAGAGACTCTGCAATCACTTGGAGCAACCTAAGAAAAGTTACTGAGACATCTCCCTGTCAGTTATTGTTGTCCCCAAAGAAGGGAATTCTTAGGATTATTTCTACCACATCAAATTAATTATAATTTTCTGCTATGAAAATTTCATGTATTGGGAACCGCCCAGAGGCAGTAAGAAGAAAACTTATCTTGAGCTGCGTCACCCAAGATGAGAAAGACAGTTTGCTTCCAGTGTTATTTGGGTAGCATTATTTTGTGATCCCCTTGTAGTTACTTTGTGACCCTTGTGCAGTTATTTTGTGATTCTTTTGTGTTCCCAATTCCACGTTCTGTGTCTTCATGGCAGATGTCCACACTGTTAGGCCCTGAGCCGGCCTGCCCCGCTGCCCAGCGCTGGGCATTAGTCACACTGTGTTGTACAAAAGTGCTGCCCTGGGAGCTCCCTGGACTCGCGCTGCTTGCGAGGGGTGGGCCGGCATTCCTGCGCGCTATGTTCACAACTTTTATGAGGATAACGGGTTTTCACTTTTCAGTCAAATGTTACCTACCTCTAGGTTGGAAATGTTTAACTTGTACGCAACACAGCACCCAGCAGAGGGCTGGCTAGACACAGAGCAGGCGCTCGGCTACTCACCAGAGCCAGCGATGTTACGCCGTATTGCCGTGTTGTTTAAAATGACTTGTCTTCATGCTATGAATGTGCTATACACCAGAGCCCAAACTCTCCAAGGATAGACTCCTGCCCTATTCGCTGCTCTATCAGTCACCTCAGACATGCAGATGACACCACCCTTATGGCAGAAAGTGAAGAGGAGCTAAAAAGCCTCTTGATGACAGTGCAAGAGGAGAGTGAAAAAGTTGGCTTAAAGCTCAACATTCAGAAAATGAAGATCATGACATCTGGTCCCATCACTTCATGGGAAATAGATGGGGAAACAGTGGAAACAGTGTCAGACTTTCTGTTTTTGGACTTCAAAATCACTGCAGATGGTGATTGCAGCCATGAAATTAAAAGACGCTTACTCCTTGGAAGAAAAGTTATGACCAACCTAGACAGTATATTCGAAAGCAGAGACATTACTTTGCCGACTAAGGTCCATCTAGTCAAGGCTGTGGTTTTTCCCGTGGTCATGTATGGATGTGAGAGCTGGACTGTGAAGAAGGCTGAGCACCGAAGAATTGATGCATTTGAACTGTGATGTTGGAGAAGACTCTTGAGAGTCCCTTGGACTGCAAGGAGATCCAACCAGTCCATTCTGAAGGAGATCAGCCCTGGGATTTCTTTGCAAGGAATGATGCTAAAGCTGAAGCTCCAGTAGTTTGGCCACCTCATGCGAAGAGTTGACTCATTGGAAAAGACTCTGATGCTGGGAGGGATTGGGGGCAGGAGAAGGGGACGACCGAGGATGAGATGGCTGGATGGCATCATGGACTCAATGGACATGAGTCTGAGTGAACTCCTGGAGATGGTGATGGACAGGGAGGCCTGGCGTGCTGCAATTCATGGGGTCGCAAAGAGTCAGACATGACTGAGCGACTGAACTGAACTGAACTGATCCCTTGAACCAAGGGCAGGGTTCTACTCAGAGAAGCTGCTCAGTAAATATCTGTTAGATTAACACTATTTTGAATATTCTTGGTAAGTTTTGGACATATATGATAAGCTGCCTAATTGTAAACTGCGTATCACACTCCTGTTGCTGGAAGCATCTCAGATACCATTTTACTCAACACATAAATTCCTGAACTGAATTTGTATAAATAAAAAAGTGTACGTACACGTAAGTGAATCTGTAATTTGAAGAAGTCTTGATGGAAAGTATTTTTTTTAAACTGGAGTCTGTTTGAAAATGCAGCTGATGCTCAAATTCATCTTACGTATGCTGGATTTTCCTAGCGGTTCACTGGTCTCAGATTTGCCCCAGGAGAAGCAGGTCTGGGGACACTCCCCCCTCACTGGATAAGGCACAGTAATTTTGACCAGCACTAATGTTGCTTCACTGACTGACCAGCTACAGAGAGGGGCAAGGCCTCTGGCCAGTGCCATGAAGAGAAGCTATAATTCCACTTGCACATCTATCAGTTAGGTTTGAGTCCATTAATGTGGGGTAGCATGAGGGCAAAGCAGAAGTCAACTGTACATCTTTTTCCCTAGGGCCACCTGAAAGATGTCCATATGAAGGCACTTGGAGCCCAAGTATTCCGCTGGGCAAGAAGGGTGCAGACACCTGAGGGGAAAGGGCTGGGCCTGCATCTAATGGTTACTCTGAAGCTTAGAAATGGGTAACAGGTAGACAAATCCATGCTCTTAAGAGCAGTGTGGCACAGCGACTCGAAGAGTATAGACCACGGACTCAGGCTACATGGGTTCAAATATTGTCTGGCACCAAATAGCCATATGATGGACAGCTGCTTCCCTGCCCTGGGCCTCAGTCTCCTCACCTATAAACAGAGTTAGTGACAATGATCTTAATAGAGATGCCATGGGGATTAAATAAACCTACATGTGTAAGTGATTCTCCAAAGTATTGAGGGTACCAGAGATACTTAGGTAGCCTGGATATGCCAAAGTATAGCAAGGATGCTTTTATTTATGTGGGTCGTACCTATCAATATTTACCATATTAAAAATGAAAATGAAAATTTGTGATTACTTCTCAATTCATTGCTTTATTGACTATGCCAAAGCCTTTGATTGTGTGGATCACAATAAACTGTGAAAAATTCTGAAAGAGGTGGGAATAACAGACCACCTGACCTGCCTCTTGAGAAATCTGTATGCAGGCCAGGAAGCAACAGTTAGAACTGGACATGGAACAACAGACTGGTTCCAAAGAGGATAAGTACATCAAGGCTGTATATTGTCACCCTGTTTATTTAACTCATATGCAGAGTACATCATGAGAAACGCTGGGCTGGGAGAAGCACAAGCTGGAATCAAGATTGCCGGGAGAAATATCAATAACCTCAGATATGCAGATGACACCACCCTTATGGCAGAAAGTAAAGAAAAACTAAAAAGCCTCTTGATGAAAGTGAAAGAGGAGAGTGAAAAAGTTGGCTTAAAGCTCAACATTCAGAAAACGAAGATCATGGCATCTGGTCCCATCACTTCATGGGAAATAGATGGGGAAACAGTGGAAACAGTGTCAGACTTTATTTTTGGGGGATCCAAAATCACTGCAGATGGTGACTGCAGCCATGAAATTAAAAGACATTTACTCCTTGGA
Organism: Capra hircus; assembly: GCF_001704415.2. Lineage (NCBI taxonomy): Eukaryota > Metazoa > Chordata > Mammalia > Artiodactyla > Bovidae > Capra > Capra hircus. The sequence goes on from NC_030809.1 coordinate 131,687,369, forward strand.
AGGAAAGTTATGACCAACCTAGATAGCATATTCAAAAACAGAGACATTACTTTGCCAACAAAGGTCCGTCTAATGAAGGCTATGGTTTTTCCAGTGGTCATGTATGGATATGAGAGTTGGACTGTGAAGAAAGCTGAGCACCAAAGAATTGATGCTTTTGAACTGTGGTGTTGGAGAAGACTCTTGAGAGTCCCTTGGACTGCAAGGAGATCCAACCAGTCTATTCTAAAGGAGATCAGTCCGTGGTGTTCTTTGGAAGAACTGATGCTAAAGCTGAAACTCCAGTACTCTGGCCACGTCATGCGAACAGTTGACTCACTGGAAAAGACTGATGCTGGGAGGGATTGGGGGCAGGAGGAGAAGGGGACGACAGAGGATGAGATGGCTGGATGGCATCACTGACTCGATGGATGTGAGTCTGAGTGAACTCCGGGAGTTGGTGATGGACAGGGAGGCCTGGTGTGCTGCAATTCATGGGGTCGCAAAGAGTCGGACACGACTGAGCAACTGAACTGACTGACTGATCAATTCATTTAAAATCAATAAGAACATTATTAACATATATTATTATTAACATATATTAACACAGTATATGTTTATAAAAACTATGTTTTCCAAGACAAAGAATAATTACTAAGACTTCTACGCTCAACCAAAATATAGTAGCAGAAACCAGACAAAATATGTAGAACAAGAGACGAAATATATGAAGCAACTGTTTTCCAGAAACTGAACAGCAGGTAGCAAAGGATGGTGATCCGTAAGAGACAGGAGAACAGCTGAGTGGACAGTGGGTGCCCTAGCTTATTGCCTGGAGAGAGCTCCCAAACCCACGCCAGGAGAAGAGGCACGCAAGCAGAGCTGAGAGGATTCCTGTAGAGATGGCGTGGAGAGCCCGGGCACACCAAGGCCGCTGCACCTCGTGGCGCTGGACCCTGGGGAGGAGAAGGCTGCACAGACGGAGAGTTCCAAGGCCAGAGGGCCGCCCTCAAGTATCCAACCGAGTGCTGACACGCACGTGCATGTGAGAAACAGCTCCTTGAGGTGAGGAAAAACACCCAAAAGAGTACGCAGAAACAGTGCCTGGCACCCACATGGGGCCAAGAGTAATGCCTATTGCCAGCAGCCAGACTGAGAAAGCCCAGGATGGAGGAGGGTAAACTACCCAAACTGAACAGGGAGAGCTTCACTGACAAGGCAGAGCCCCCTCGGAGCCTGTAACACCATCACAAAGTGGTGTTACAACATCACAATGTTTATTGTTTTCAGTGAACAAGTCTTGCACTTCTTTAGTTTATTCCCAAGTATTTCATTCTTTTGGATGTGATTGCAAATGCAATTGCCTTTTAATTTCCTTTTCAGATATTTCATTGTTAGTGTGTAGAAATACAATTAAAATTTGTATATTGATCTTGTATCCTATAATCCTGTTGAACTTGTGTTTTAATCCTCAAAATTTCATAGGGGATTTCTTAAGTTTTTCCACATACTAGATGTCATCTGCAAATAGAGAAATTTTACTTCTTCCCTTCCAATCTTGATGCTTTTTATTTTTCTTGCCTATTTTCTTTGGCTGGAACCTCCAGGACACTGCTGAATAGAAAATGTGTTCTTGCTGTTAGCCTGAAAGTATAATCTTTCTCCATGAAATATATTAGCTCTTATAAGCTAATATAAACCTCCTTTATCATGTTGAGCAATTTCTGTGCCATCTTTTGTTGTTTATGTTTTATCATGGAGGGGTGGTTGGATTTTGTCAAATGCTTTTCCTGCATCTATTGAAAGGATTATGTCATTTTGTTCTTTATTCTATTAATGTGATGCATTACATTGATGTTCATATTTTATTCCAAGCTTACCTTCCTGGGATAAATTCTACTTAATTATGGTGTGTAATCCACTGTCCATATTCCTGGCTTAGTTTTGTTAATAATCAATTGAGAATTTGTTTATATGCTCAGTCGTGTCCAACACTTTGTGACCCCATGGACTGTATGGCCCATGGAATTCTCCAGACTGGAATACTGGAGTGGGTGGCCTTTCCCTTCTCCAGGGGATCTTCCCAACCCAGGGATCAAACCCGGGTCTGCTACATGGCAGGTGGATTCTTCACTGAGATGCCAGGGAAGCCCTTGTGTATTCATGAGATGTTGGTCTATAGTCTCCTTTGCGCTGTCTTTCTCTGGTGTTGGTACCAAGTACCTGACTTCGTAGTAGAAGCTGGGACGTGTTCCTTCCTCTTATTTTTGGAAGAGCTTGCAAAGGATTTGGTGCTAAGTCTTCTTTGAACATTTGGTAGAATTTCCCCTGTGAAACTTCTGGTCCTGGGTTTTCCTTTGTGGGTAGTTTATTTGTCTATTTTTGGGTTTTTGCCATATAACAGCTTTTTTGAGATAAAATTCACATGCCATAAAGTTCACCCACTTAAAATGTACCATTCAATGATTTATACTATACTATTCAGAGCTGTGCAGCCAACACCACAGCCAATATTTTAAAATTTATTTATTTTAATTATTAATTTTGGGCTCCACTGTGTAGCATGCGAGATCTTAGTTCCCCAACCAGGAATGGAAGTCATGCCCCCTGCATTGATTGGAAGCATGGAGTTTTAACCACTGGACCAACAAGGAAGTCCTCACGACCAATTTTAGAACATTTTATCACCCCAAAAAGAAATCCCAAAGATAGGAGGAAATAACTTGTAAAGACACTTGGGACTGTGACATCTGGATGAAGAGAATTCATGGATTAATCATAGATCTCAGCTCCTCCTTATCATTCTCTGATACAAATAGGTATTGTCTAAAATCAACCTGTGCATAATGAGAACCTACTCCACAGCACAGGGAACCCAACGCAGTGCTCTGTGGTGACCTAAATGGGACGGAAATTAAAAAAGAGGGGATATGTGTGTACATCCGGAGAAGGCGATGGCGCCCCACTCCAGTGCTCTCGCCTGGACAATCTCACGGACGGAGGAGCCTGGTGGGCTGCAGTCCAGGGAGTCGCGAAGAGACTTAGCAGCAGCAGCCTGCATACATGTGGCTGACTCACTTTGCTGTCCAGCAGAAAATAATGCAAAGTTGTAAAGCAATTATATTCCATTAAATTAATAATAATAAATAAAATCAGCCTACTCATACTTCTTAGGAAAACAGAAACTGCACACACTTTAGCGGTCACCCCCTCACTTCCTCTCCCACTCACACCCCTGGCAAACACTAATCCAACTTCTGTCTTGATGGACTGCCTATTCTCAATACTTCGCACAATTTACAGTCTCTGGGACTGTCTTTCACTGAGCACGATGTTTTTAGTGCTCAACTGTGTTTAGCAGATGTCAGTACTTTATTTCTTTTTGCTATATCAACTGTATGGATAAACCATCTTTTATTTATCCATTTTTATTTATTTATCTCAGTATTTAATAAGTTGTTGCCACTTTTTGACTATTGTGAACAGTGCTGCTATGAGCATTCAGGTACAAGTTTTTGTTTGAACATATATTTTTTCTTTGGGGCATATATTTAAGAGTGGAATTGCTGGGTCATAGGGCAACTAAATGGATTACAGCCTTGTCATGGCAAAGGGCCTTGTGTAACTCAGTGAGGCTATGAGCCATGCAGTTCAGGGCCACCCAAGACGGACAGATCATAGTGGAGAGTTCTGACAAAATCCAGTCCACTGGAAGAGGGAATGGCAAACCGCTCCGGTATCTTGTTGTAAGAATCCCCTGAACAGTATGAAAAGGCAAAAAGATACAGTGCCAGAAGATGAGCCCCCCAAGTAAGAAGGTGTCCAATATTATCCTGGGAAGAATGGAGGGCAATTACAAAGAGTTCCAGAAAGAATGAAGCAGATGGGCCAAAGCGGAAACGATGCTCAGTTGTAGATGTGTCTGATAATGAAGGTAAAATCTGATGCTGTAAAGAACAATACTGCCTAAGATCCTGGAATGTTGGGCCCATGAATCAAGGTAAATGGGACATGGTCAAGCAGGAGACGGCAAGAGTGAACATTGATGCCTTAGGAATCGGTGAGCTAAAATGGACAGTAATGGGAGAATTTAATTCAGATGATCATTATATTTACTACTGTGGGCAAGAATCTCTTAGAAGAAATGGAGTAGCCCTGATAGTCAACAAAAGTCTAAAATACAGTATTTGGATGCAGTCTCAAAAATGATGGCATGATCTTGGTTCATTTCCAAGGCAAACCACTTAACATCACAGTAATCCAAGCCCAGGCCCCAACCACTGATGCTGAAGAAGCTGAAGTTCACTGGTTCTATGAGAACCTATACAATCTTCTAGAATTAAAACCAAAGAAAGATGGCCTTTTCATCATCAGGGACTGGAATGCAAAAGTAGGAAGTCAGGAGATACCTGAAGTAACAAGCAAGTTTGGCCTTGGAGTACAGAATGAAGCAGGGCACAGGCTAACACGGTTGTGTCTTAGCAAACACCCTTTTCCAACAACACAAGAGACGACTCTATACCTGACATCACCAAATGGTCAATACTGAAATCGGATTAATTATGTTCTTTGCAGCTGAAGATGGAGAAGCTCTATACAGTCAGCAAGAAGGAAACCTGGCTCAGATCATCAGCTCCTTATTGCAAAATTCAGACTTAAATTGAAGAAAGCAGGGGAAACCACTAGGCCATTCAGATATGACTTAAATCAAATTATACAGGGGAGGTGATAAATAGATTCAAGGGATTAGGCCTGGTAGACAGGGTGCCTGAAGAACTATGGACAGAGGTTCATAACATTTACAGGAAGAAGTGACCAAAACCATCCTAAAGAAAAAGAAATGCAAGAAGGCACTTGTTGTCTCCTCAGCGGCTGTCTGAGAAGGCCTTTCAAATATCTGAGAAAAGAAGAGAAGCAAAAAGCAAGGGGAAAAGGGAAAGACATACCTGACTGAATGCAGAGTTCCATAGAACAGCAAGGAGAGATGAGAGCCTTCTTAAATGAAAAAATCCAAAGAAGCAAAGGAAAACAATAGAACTGAAAAGACTAGAGATCTCCAATAAAACTGGAGAAATCAGGGGAACATTTGATGCAAGAATGGGCATAATAAAGGACAGAAATGGTAAGCACCTAATAGAGGCAAAAGAGATTAAGAAGAGATGGCAAGAATACACAGAACTATACAAAAAAGATCTTAATGATCAGATACCCGAGATGGTATGGTTATTCACCTAGAGCCAGATATCCTGGCGAGTGAAGTCAACTGGGCTTTAGGAAGCATTACTACAAAGAAAGCTAGTGGAGGTGATGGAATTCCGGCTAAGCTATTTAAAATCCTAAAAAATAATGCTATTAAATAAAGCTCTGCACTCAATATGTCAGCAAATTTGGAAAACTCAGCAGGGGCCACAAGGACTGGAAAAGGTCAGTTTTCATTCCAATCCCAAAGAAGGGCAGTGCCAAGGAATGCTCAAACTACTGCACAATTGCACTCATTTCGCATGCTAGGAAGATTATGCTCAAAATCGTTCAAGCTCAGCTTCAGCAGTACATGAACCATAAATTTCCAGAAGTACAAACTGGATATAGAAAAGGCAGAGGAACCAGAGATCAAATTGCCAAAATTCCTTGGATTATGGAGAAAGCAAAGGAGTTCCAGAAAAACATCTACTTCTGCTTCATTGACTACACTAAAGCCTTTGACTGTGTGGATCACAATAAACTGTAGATAATTCTTAAAGAGATAGGAGTACCAGACCACCTTATCTGTCTCTTGAGAAACCTGTATGCAGGTCAAGAAGCAACAGTTAGAACCAGATATGAAACAACAAACTGGTTCCAAATTGGGAAAGGAGTAAGACAAGGCTGTATATTGTCACCCTACTTATTTAACTTATATGCAGAGTACATCATGGGCAATGTCAGACTGAATGAATCACAAGCTGGAATCAAGATTGCCAGCAGAAATATCAACCACCTCAGATATGCAGATGATGCCACACTAACGGCAGAAGGTGAAGAGGAACTAAAGAGCCTCCTGATGTCGGTGAAAGAGGAGAGTGAAAAAGCTGGCTTAAAACTCAACATTCAAAAAACTAAGATCATGGCATCCAGTCTCATCACTTCATGGCAAAAAGAGGGGAAAAAGTGGAAACAGTGATAGATTTTATTTTCTTGGGCTCCAAAATCACTGCAGATGGTGACTGAAACCATGAAATTAAAAGACACTTGCTCCTTGGAAGGAAAGCTATGACAAACCTAGAAAGTGTATTAAAAAGCAGAGATGTTACTTTGCCAACAAAGGTCCATCTAGTCAAAGCCATGGTTTTTCCAGTAGTCAGATACCAACAGATGTGAGAGTTGGACCATAAAGAAGGTTGGGTGCCAAAGAACTGATGCTTTTGAATTGTAGTGTTGGACTCTTGAGAGTCTCTTGGACTGCAAGGAGATCAAAAAGAAAATCCTAAAGAAATCAACCCTGAATATTCATTGGAAAGACTGATGCTGCAGCTGAAGCTTCAGTACTTTTGCTACTTGATGCAAAGAGCCAACTCATTGGAAAAGACCCTGATTCTGGGAAAGACTGAAGGCAAAAGGAGAAGAGGAGGGCAGAGGATGAGATGGTTAGATAGCATCACCAACTCAATGGACATGAATTTGAGCAAACTCCCAGAGATAGCGGAAGACAAAGGAACATAGGGTGCTGCAGTTCACTGGGTCACAAAGAGTCAGGCATGACTTATCACACGTGACTGATACCAACAGTCTGTGGGAAGTGGCATCTCCTGTTCTTTGTTTTAATATTTACTTCTTTGGTTGCATAGGGTCTTAGCTGTGGCAGGTGAGTTCTTCATTGCAGCATGTGGGTTCAGATGTTGCAGTGCCCTGGCTTAGATGCTCCTTGGCATGTGACATCGGTTTCCTGGCCAGGGATCAAACCCATGTCCCCTGCACTGCAAATCTGCACCCAGATTCTCAGTGTCTGGACCACCAAGAAAGTCTCTCATTGTGATTTTAATTTGCATTTTCCTGATGATGAGCATCTTTTCATGAAATTATTCGTCATTCACATACCTTCTTAGAGAGACATCTACCCAAATACTTCATTCATTCAAAGATTGGACTGTCTGTCTAAGTGTGCTTCATATGGTCTAGACACAAGACCCTTTTCATTTTTTTCTCTTGTTACTTGTGCACTTTAGGTATTATATCCAGGAACCATTGTCCAGTCCAAGCTCAAGAAGATTTACACCTATGTTTTCTTCTAAGAAAACTTTAAAGTTTTAGTTCTCACATTTAAGTCTTTTCTCCATCGTGAGTTAAATTTTATATGCAGTATTAGAGGGGTCCAACTACATTCTTTTGCAGTCAGACAGCTGGTGGTCCCAGGACCATTTGTTGAAAAAACTCTTTATTTTCCCCATCGAATTATCTTGGCGTCTTTACTGAAAATCACCTGACCACAAATGTATGAGTTTATTTCTGGGTTCTTAGTTATGTTCCATTGATGTGTCTGTCTTTATGCCAGTAGCACACACTCAATTACTGGAGCTTCACAGTAAGTTCTGAAATTTGAAAGTGTGAATCTTCCAATGTTGTTCTTCTTTTTCCAGGTTATTTTGATTATTCTGGGTCTCAGATTTCCGTATAAATTTTAGAATCAGCTTTGTCAATTTTGGTAAATTAATCAGCTCTTATTTTTATGGGAATTGCATTGAAACTGTAGATCAATTTGGGCAATATTGCCATTTTAACAATATTAGGTCTTCTAATCCACAAACACAGATGTCTTTCCATTTATTTAGATATTATTTCAGTGAAGTTTTGTAGTTTTCCATGTATCTTGCACTTTGGTTAAATTTATTCCAAAGTATTTTTGTGCTATTTTAAATGTAATTGTTGGGTAACAATTTACAGATAGTTTCTTGCTAGTTTATAGAAACACAGTTGATTTTGGATAGGAAGGCCACATTTAGCAAATGAAAAGAGTTAAACCAAATTTGAATTTCAGACAAACAACAAACAGTTCTTTTAGTATAAGTATGCCCCAAATATTGCATGGAATATACTTATTCTAAAACACTAATTATTGCTTATCTGACATTCAAATCCAGCATTCAGAGCATCACATATTTCATCTGGAGGCAGCCCTGCATCTGGCAAAATGAACCAGGGGGCTCTGGACAGGGCACTGAGGCCCAGCTGAAGATGGGGAAGTTATGAGAGACTATGAGAGTGGAAAATGAAACCCCCAGCGCCTTCACCCTCTCTGCTCCCAGAACCCTGGTTGGCGGGTCCGCACCTTATCCACACCATGTCCACTAAAAGACTCCGGGGGGGAGGAGGGGGACTGAGAAAACAAGGAATCTGCCATCAGAATGGCTTCAGAATGGCTTCAGACTTCTCGACAGCACTGGAGACAAGTGGGACATTTTGAGGAAAAAGGATACCCAAACTGGATTTCCTTACAGCAACCAGACTTCACACAAGGGTGAAAGCAGAATAAAGACATTTCGGTCACACTGGGGGTCCCAGGGGCACTGCCTTAGGATGCTCTGGAGGAAGTGAAGTATCCACCCAAACCAGGGAACCAACCAGGAAAGAGGAAGACGAGTGTCTGAGAGAGGAGACAGGAAGGGCCCTCCCAGGTGAGGAGCAGCCCCAGGAGGGCAGGTAGGGGGCAGGCCTGGAGGGCGCCCGTCCAAAGGAGCAAGAGGGAAATCTAAAGAAACAAGAAGCAGAAACACTTAAGAGATGATCTGATTTTATCGTACTGTGTGGAGAGGTCTCATAGAGCCTGTCAAATAACACGGGGATAACTTACCACTTATAAAATCAAACAAGTGAAAATATATGAACTGTTACTATAAAAGAAGAAAGAGTCTTAGGAGGGAGGTGGCATCATAGCACTCTGTCTTGCTTAGCTGTGAGTAGTATGCATACGGTCATTATGAGATCAGCGCTGAACTGAATAATTACCAACACTGTTACACAGCCACACTGGCATTGTGATGGGATCGGGGAGGGGATGCGCGGGGAATGTAAGAAAGAACCTGATCCGCAGTGACAGGAACTCAGAAAGTGTCTCATGTTAAAAATCAAGAGTTATGAGCATGTTATATGGACATAAACACCAGGAGAAAAAGTTAAACGAGTTGATAATGGTTCCCTTTGAGAGGTCCAGTGTGGAGTGAGGGCCTGGGATTGCCTTTCATTTCAAGATGTGGTGTTTTCAAATCTGTACATGTATTACTGCCATCAAAATAAAGTCTCTACCTTACACATTAATCAAAAACTAACTCAAGATGGATCATAGACTTAAATGTAAGTGCTAAAACTGTACAAGTTCTAGAACCAAACATCAGAAAAAAACTGGGGGACCTTGTATTAGACAGAGGCTTCTTAGATGTGACACCAAAAGCACAATCCATAAAAAAAAAAGAACTTGACAAACTGGACTTCATCAAAATGAAGAACTCATGCTCTTCAAAAGACACTGTTGGGACTTAGCTGGCAGTACAGTCAGTGATTAAGACTCTGAGCTTCCAATGCAGGAGGTGAGGGTTCAGTTCCTGGTTGGAGAAAATTCCACATACTGTGTAGTGCAGCCTTTAAAAGAGGACACTGCTTAGAGAGTAAAAAGGCAAGCCAAAGACTAGGAGAAAATAACTATCTGAAAAGGATCTTTAGCTGGAACTTATAAAGAACTCTCAAAACTCAGCAATAAGAAAATCCAAACAACTCCCTTTTCTAAAGATTTTTTTGAAATAATTGTATTTGATGATTTATTTGTACCGGGTCTTTGTTGCGATGCCGGCTTTTCTCCAGTTGCGGCAACCTGGGGCTCCTCTCTAGCTGCCGGGCGCTGGTCTCTCCGCGCGGCGGCGTCTCTTGTTGAGGAGCAGGGGCTCTGCGGCACAGGGCTTCAGATGTTGTAGCCCGCGTGCTCAGTGGTCGCGGCTCCTGGGCTCGAGAGCACAGGCAGAATAGTTGTGGGCTTGGTTGCTCCTTGGCATGTGGGAGCTTCCAGATCAGGAATCGAACCCCTGTCTCCTGCGTTGGCAGGCAGACTCCTTACCACTGAGGCACCAGAGGAGCCCCCCTATTTTTAAACAGGCAAATATTTTAAAAGACATATTGGATGGCACATACGCACATGAAAAGAGTCGCAATATCGTTAGTCATTAGGAAAAGATAATTTAAAACCACAATAAAATACCACACTAGAATGACTAAAAAAAAACCCTTCTTTTGGCTGCACTGCAAGGCTTGTGTGATCCTAGCTCCTTATCCAGGAATCGAACTTGGAACCACCACAGTGAAAGCGCTGAGTCCTAACCACTGGACCACCAGGGAATTCTCAAGAATGACTGTAATTTTTATAAGAAATTGACATGACCAACTGCTGATGAGGGTGCAGAGCAACATCATTGGTGAGGTCACGAAAGGAAAACAATTTCACAGTGAAGCCTATGACCCAGCAATCTCGCTCCCAGAAATTTACCCAAGAAAAGCAAAAACTTAGTTTCCTTCAACTTGCACACAAATGTTTAAAGTGGTTTTCCTCATAATTACCCAAAGCCTGAAGCACTCCAAATGTCCTTCACCTGGAGAATGAATTACTGTACAATGAAGCATTAGTCTGCCCTGAAGAGGTTTGAACTATGGAGATTCCTACAACATGGATGAATCTCAAAGGCATTGCCCTGAGTGGAAGCAGCCAGTGACAAAGCCTACACACTACATGATTCCATTTATATGGCTTAATAGATAAGATAAAACTGTGGGGAACAGAAAACATCCGTGGCTGACAGGAGCTGAGAGTCGGGGAGGGGCCAGCCACCAAGGGAAGTGGGGATAATGAAACTCTTCCGCGTCTGGATTGCGGTGGTGGCCACAGGACTGTACAGATTTGTCAAATTTTGCGGAACTGGGGGAGGTCTCGAAACTGGGAGCCACACAGAAAGTCTGTGAAGGCACTGAGGGCCTCTGTCTTGGTCCTGGATGTGATCACCCAAGTCCAGACACATGCACACACCTTTCATGCGGTATACGTTACTTAGGGTAAGCTATACCTGCCTCGGCCTCCTTTGCAGCTGTGTGTGACAACGGATTGACTTCTGGCCTGCAAGATATACGTGGAAGCTGCCTGTGCAATTTCTAGAGGGTCTTTAGAGGAAGGAATGAGTCTTCCCCTTCCTTCGTCCTGCTGGCTGGAATGCAGATACATTCTACATTCTGCTGGCGCTTGAGCAGCCATGTTGGACAATGAGGAGTCACACGTGGCAGAGCAATAACACAGAGAGAGCCTGGGATTCTGAGACCATGGAGCCTGGCAGCAGCCCTGGAATGGCTACTTCCGGACTCCTTGAAAGTGACAGAAATGAAGTGCCTGAGCAGTTGTAATTTAGGGTTTCCAGGAACAAGCAGCCAAACCTAATCATAAGTGCTACAAACACCTTGGAGGACAAGCGAGCAACAGACAGGAGAGTTTCGAAGTCTATGGAGGGTGGACTGGACAGGGCCATCCAGGAGGAGGGAAGGGCAGTTACTGAGCGATGCATTTGTTCTGGCAGAGGACACTGATGGTGTCCTCTGGGGCAGTGATGATGGGGGACAGGCCAGAAGACATTGAGGGGGGTGGCGCTGAATGTGGACACGATAACCACAACAGCAATGAGCAGGGCTCAAATTTCTCAGCCTTTCCCCCTCTCTGTGCTTAGTCTAGTTTCACTGGCTCACAGAAGGCCACGGGCAGAGGCCTCGCATCCCACACTTCAGAGCAGAGCTCCTAGGAAGAAATGGCCCCGTAAACACCTCAGCTCTATGTGCCAAATGCAGAGATGCCAGATGGGGGTGGTTTATAAATTACTAACTCAGGAGATTGCTTAGCAGGCCAATGGTTAGGACTCCAAGCTTTCACTGCCATGGCCTGGTTCAATCCCTGGTTGTGGAACTAAGATCCCGCAAGTCGTGTGCCACAGCCAAACAAAGACACTTCAAAAATTGCTAATTCAGTCTCTTTGTTTGATATGTATCTATTCAGATTTTCTATATTTCCTTGAGTCAGTTTCAGTAATTTGTGTTTCTATGAATTTGTCTGTTTCATCTGGATTATCTAATTTATGGGCATAAAACTATTCATAATACTCTCTTACAATCCTTTTATTTCTGTAAACTTGATAGTGATTCTTTTCTTTCATTTCAGATTTTAGTTATATGTGTGTTGGGAGGGTTTTTTTTTGTGTGTGTGTGTGTCAGTTTGGGTAGAGGTTTACCAGTTTTGTTGATCTCTTCAAAGAACCAACTTTTATTTAACTGATTTTTTTTCCCATTCTCTATTTATTTCCACTCTCCTATTTTGTTTCCTTCCTTCTGCTTGCCTGGGGTTTAGTTTGCTCATATTTCTAATTTTATAAGGTGAAAAGTTAGGTTATTAATTTGAGATCTTTCTTCTTTTTTAATATATAATTTGACAGGTATAAATTTCCCTCTCAGAAAACTAAGATCATGGCATCTGGTCCCATCACTTCTTGGCAAATAGATGGGGACGCAATGGAAACAGTGAGAGACTTTATTTTGGGGGGCTCCAAAATCACTGCAGATGGTGACTGCAGCCATGAAATTACAACACACTTACTCCTTGGAAGAAAAGCTATGACCAACCTAGACAGCATATTAAAAAGCAGTGACATTACTTTGCCAGCAAAGGTCCGTCTAGTCAAGGCTACGGTTTTTCCAGTGGTCATGTGTGAATGTGAGAGTTGGACTCTAAGGAAAGCTGAGCGCTGAAGAATTGATGCTTTTGAACTGTGGTGTTGGAGAAGACTCTTGAGAGTCCCTTGGCCTACAAGGAGATCCAACCAGTCCATTCTGAAGGAGATGTCCTGAATATGCATTGGAAGGACTGATGCTGAAGCTGAAGCTCCAGTACTCTGGCCACCTGATGTGAAGAACTGACTCATTGGAAAAGACCCTGATGCTGGGAAAGATTGAAGGCAGGAGGAGAAGGGGATGACAGAGGATGAGATGGCTGGATGGCATCACTGACCCAATGGACATGAGTTTGAGTGAACTCCAGGAGTTGGTGACAGACAGGGAGGCCTGGCGTGCTGCAGTCCATGGGGTTGCAAAGAGTCAGACACAACTGAGCAACTGAACTGACTGAAATTTCCCTCTGAGCACTACTTTTTCTTCATCCTACAAGTTTTTGCTTATTTCTCTTCATTTTCATTCATCTCAATATATTTTCTAGTTTACTTTGTGATTTATTCCTTGACCCTTTTGTTTTTTAGGACTATGTTTATTTCCACATATTAGTAAATTTCCCAAATTTCCTTCTGTTATTGAGTTCTCATTCCATTCCATGTGGTTAGAGAACTTATTTTGTATGATATCAGTCACCTTACATGTTTTGAGATTTGTTTTATTGGCCTAGCATATGGTCTGTCCTGGAGAATGTTACATGTGCCCATGCAAAGAATGTATATTTTGCTGCTTTGGGGTTGAGTGGTCTATAGATGTCTCCTTCCCTTCTCCGTTACTATTGTTATATACATTGTTGTTCAGTCACTCAGTCGTGTCCACCTCTTTGCGACCGCATGGACTGCAGCACACCAGGCTTCCCTGTCCTTCGCCATCCCCATGAGTTCACTCAAAATCATGTCCATTGAGTCAGTGATGCCATCCAGCTATCTCATCCTCTGTCCCCTTCTCCTCCTGCCTTCAGTCTTTCCCAGGATCAGGGTCTCTTCCAGCGAGTTGGCTCTTCTCATCAGGTGGCCAAAGTATTGGAGCTTCAGCTTCAGCATCAGTCCTTCCAATGAATATTCAGGGTTGATTTTCTTTAGGATTGACTAGTTTGATTTCCATGCTGTCCAAGGGACTCTCAAGAGTCATCTCCAACACCACAGTTCAAAAACATCAATTCTTCACCACTCAGCCTTCTTTATGGTCCAACACTCACACCTGTATATGACTACTGGAAAATCCATAGGTTTGGCTAAACCAACCTCTGTTGGCAAAGTAATGTCTCTGCTTTTTAATACACTGTCTAGGTTTGTCATAGCTTTTCTTCCAAGGAGCAAGCCTTTTAATTTCATGGCTGTAGTCACCATCTGCAGTGTTTTTGGAGGCCAAGAAAATAAAGCCTGTCATTGTTTCCATTGCTTCTGCATCTATTTGCCATGAAGTGATGGGGCCGGATGCCATGATCTTTGTTCGCATATATATATATATATATATATATATATATATATATATATATATACACATACACAGAGAGAGACTATATATATTACCTCCATATATATTATAAACCCAACAATACATTCTTATAGGCCTACTTTACACAATCTTCTGTCTTGAAGAACCTGTGAGACGAAAGTGGAGTGATTATATGGAGTTTGTTACACTAAATTTCTTTTTTACCATGTCTGATTCTTCCGGTGGATGTGAGTTATCACTACCTTACCCCAAAACAGCTTTGCTCCCACCTCCCGCTTTTGTACTGTTATTGTCAGATAACATTTTGATAAAATGTTGACACATATTATGTTTCCATAAGTGAAAATCCTAACAATATAGTTATATGCACACATCCTCAATAATTATTTTTTAAACAAGAGAATAAAGGAGAGAAAATGTGCAATTACACTGTCTTTTGTAATCATGCGTCTTTACCAACACTTTTTTTTTTCATATAGATTTGAATTATTCTCGTGTCATTTGCTTTTAGTCTGAAGAACTTATTTTAACATTGTAAGTCAGGCTTACTAGCAATGTATCTTCTCAGCTTCCCTTTATTTTGAAATGTCTTTATTTTTGAAAAATAATTTTGCTGAATATAGAATTCTTGCTTGACAGGTTTTTAAAGCACTGTTGGCCTCCATTGTTTCTGATGAGATGTCGGCCGTTAATCTTATATGTAATGAACTGTTTTCCTCTTACTGCTTTTTAAGATTTTCTCTTTATTTTTGACTTTCAGTGTTGTAAGTGTGATATATTTCAGTGAGAATCTCTTTATATTTATTGTAGTTGAAGTTCATCATGCTTGTTGGACATATAGATTAATTTATACCAACAAATTTGGGAAAATTTCAGCCAAGACTCCTAATAATTTTATGCCCCCTTTTCTCCATTATGCATATGTTGGTGCACTGAATAGTGTCTCACATTTTTTGTGTGGGCTCTGATTATTTTTCTTCTTTTTCTTCCTCTTTCAGATTACATAATCTCTAATGAATCTGTCTTTGAGTTCACTGGTTCTTTCTTCTGCCAACTCAAATTTATAGAAATCCCCAATGAATTTTTTCACTTTGATTATTGTACCGGAATTTTCATCTCCAGAATTTTTTAAAAATAACTACTCTTTCTGGATATTCTCTATCTTATGAAGCGATGTCATCAAGTGTTTTTGTTTTTTGTCACAAGGCATGGCTTGCAGATCTTAGTTCCCCAACAGGGACTGAACCTGGTCCATGGCAGTGACAGCACTGAGCACTAACCACTAGACCACTATGGAATTCCCAAGTTTTCTTTTAATTTTTTTTTAAAGATGTATTTATTTTTGGCTGTGCTGGTTCTTTGTTGCAGTGAGCAATGGTTACTCTTCATTGCAGTGCAAGGGCTTCTTATCGCAGTGACTTCTCTTGTTCCCAAGCATGGGCTTAGTTGTCCCATGGCGTGTGGGATCTTCCCAGACTCATGTCCCCTGATTGGCAGGCATATTTCTTAACCACTAGACTGCCAGGGAAGACCTTTTTAAAATTCTTTGAATGTGATTTCCTTTAGTTCTTTGAGAATATTTATAATGGCTGCTTCTTGTGTGTGTCATGCATTATTGTTTTTTGTGTGTCAAACTGATTTTGTTGAAAACTGGATGTTTTAGATACCATGCAACCCTGGATACTATTCTCTTTATCCCTCAGGAATTGATGCTGTTATTCGCTTGGTCATTTATTTGTTCAGTGACTTGCTAACCTAACTCTGTAAGGTCTATTTTCCCTGCAGTGTAAAACTTCTGAAGTCCCTACTCAGATTTTGTTTTGCTTTCATATTTTAATCTGGCTTCCCAAGGGTCACCCCTGAGTCAGCATAAGCCACTTATTGGTCAAAGGTTGTACTTAAGCCCCCTTGAACAGTTAATATTTTTACACTTTACCATTGGATGTATGTATGGTTTGGATGCTGCTATTACAGTTTGAGGATTTTTTTCTTGGCCTACGTTCAGCCAGAGACCAGTAGCTTGGATTGTCCCTCTCTTACCCCCTGCAGAATGTTCAGCTTTGGCAAAGCAGTCTTCCAAACTCCATTATGTTAAATCTTGACTTCCTAGGCACTGCCTCTGCATTAGAGTAGCTTATTGTACAACAGCTACCGTTGTTTCAGAACTTCTGCTTAAGGCCCTCATGCCAGTGAGGCTTCCACATTTTGCTTAGTTTTTGTCCAGACTGGAAAGTGTTTCCAAGTCTGCTCACTTCCTGCTGTGATTGCTCCTAAGTGGTTTCACTCTAAGCCTAATGTTTGTATAACAGAATTCCTGACACCCATGGTTGACTGTAATCCCAGAAGCATTTTTCTTGGTTGTCTCTTTCCTTGGTTTTCTCTATCATATATCTGGCGGCTCTGCCATTTTGCTTATTGCTATTAGTACCATGGAGCTATGAGTCCCCACTTAATTGCTTTCAACCAAAATCACCCTTGTTTTCAACAGCATTCTTAACATGGAATCTTCCACTGTCTGCTCTGAATAAAATCAGTCCCCTCAGACAGAGCAGGGAGTTCTTAGTGCTTATAGACTGACTCTCCCCTGGACAGAATCTCTGCACCATTGCACAGGATCTAGGCTTAGGGACAGCAACCCACTTATCTTAGAATCAACACATCTGCTATAAAAGTGGGCTCCTGGTCTTCTTGGGTTGCCTCTCTTGGTACGGAATCTCTCCCCTGTAAGCAATTTTGAGTGTGCACTGGCAGTGGGGAATGAGGCCCCAGGATTCTCAACCTGCTCATCTAGAGTAGATCTTCTGGTCCACAGGTAGAGTCTGGGGGGAATCCCTCTGCTTCCTGGTTGCACCAAGTATGGTGCCTGAAGTAGAGTTTCTATAAGATGGAGTTGGCAGGGGAGGGAGTGTGTTTTAGCTCAGTTGCCAAAGAAATCTTGGTGAGATTTAGGTTTTCTTGAATGAATGTTTCTTTTTGCTATATGCCCTTAGGACAATTTGCAGAGACTTTTGTTTTTAATAATTTTTCCAGTTAAATGATTGTTGGGGAGAGTCCACCTGCCTTCACGCCAACATTCTGGAAATAGATTCACTTCTGTGATTTTTTTATTGACTTTTCATTCAGCAATATTGAATGCATAGGCTTTATTGGTCTCTCAGTATGTACTTCTCTAGTCAAAGCTGCCTGATAACCTAACCTGAGGGTATGCTCTAATAGTTTTTAGTACCTAATTTTAAAAGCTGGGAGAATTAAGATTTGTCTTTCAAATGTTTAAATTGCTCAGTTCCTTTCAGCCAGTTCAGTTCAGTCGCTCAGTTGTGTCCGACTCTTTGCGACCCCATGAATTGCAGCACACCAGGCCTCCCTGTCCATCACCAACTCCCGGAGTTCACTCAGACTCAACATCCATCGAGTCGGTGATGCCATCCAGCCATGTCATCCTCTGTCGTCCCCTTCTCCTCCTGCCCGCAATCCCTCCCAGCATCAGAGTCTTTTCCAGTGAGTTAACTCTTCGCATGAGGTGGCCAAAGTACTGGAGTTTCAGCTTTAGCATCATTCCTTCCAAAGAACACCCAGGACTGATCTCCCTTAGAATGGACTGGTTGGATCTCCTTGCTGTCCAAGTGACTCTCAAGAGTCTTCTCCGACACCACAGTTCAAAAGCATCAATTCTTCGGTGCTCAGCTTTCTTCACAGTCCAACTCTCACATCCATACATGACCACAGGAAAAACCATAGCCTTGACTAGACAGACCTTTGTTGGCAAACTAATGTCTCTGCTTTTGAATATGCTATCTAGGTTGGTCATAACTTTCCTTCCAAGGAGTAAATGTCTTTTAATTTCATGGCTGCAATCAGTTCCTTAAAGTTCTAATAAATTGTTGGTCTGAAAGTAATAATGCAACTTAACTGGCACTATTGGAAAATGTTCTACTGCATAAGTGAGTGAAAGTCACTCAGTCGTGTCCAACTCTGGAATCCTCCAGGCCAGAATACTGGAGTGGATAGCCATTCCCTTTTTCAAGGGACCTTCCCAACCCAGGGATCAAACCCAGGTCTCCCACATTGCAGGAGGATTCTTTACCAGCTGAGCCACCAGGAAAGCCTGATCTGCTGCATAAGATATAACAAATTAAAACCTTATGGAAGACAAAATGTGCTGGATAATTAGAGATGATTCTATTCAGCCTTTTGCACTAGGGAAAAGGGTTCATTAATGAGGAACATCTTAAAGAAGTAGAAGGGGGTCTGGGACTTTACAGAGGCAGATAAACAAGAGAGTCATGAGGCAGGGTTGTGGGGGGGTCCAGTGTACAAGCACAGGGTGGTCCTTCATAGTTAGCTGACTCCTGGAACACTAGAGGGTCAGAAATTTCTCAATCATCACTGCTCTCCAGGAGCACAGATTTCAAATAAAATTCAATATGGCTATTCCCTCAAATGTCAGAGGCAATCATAAACCTCCTGTGTAGGTGAAGAGGGGCCCAAGCGATTGTATCTCAGGGATTTGCTGGTGTCAGTTTGTAAAACCAGTTGAACCATCTGTTGGAAGCTGGTGGCAAAGGTCAATTGTTTTTGGTTCCTAGAGATCAGACATCTTAAAAGAGGGAAGCCTAAATGCAAAAGGGGAATATTAATACAGAAACTGTATTAAAGAGATGCAAGTTGAACCTGAAAGTATCTAGTACAGTGGATTACAAGAAATCAGTGGAAGAAAATCTTTCAGCTATGCAGCAGCCCAGCTTATTGAGTTTCTTAAAACCCCCTTACTAGATGTCAATGTTCTTGGTGATGGTGTTGACAATCTGGGTTGCCTCCATGTAGGGCATGTGTGACAGAAGCCTTTTGCCCACCTGTCCTGGGAAATCCAGCTCATTAAGGGTCTCCTGCAGTGGTGAGTCCTTCCAGATTTGTAACATGTCATCAGACTTCAGTGCACAGGATCTCTCCAGAACCTGGGGAGATGGTCAGGTGACCCAGGGATCCAACAGAGATCTGGCTGTTCAGGTTTTAGCCTTGGTGATGTTAAGTCAGGTAGAAAAGAGGAAAACTGGAAACATTCGTTTGGAAGGTTGTGGCCAGATATTCATGCAAACTGAGAACACTGAAAATGTAGTAAGGTTTGACAGTTTGGGAAAGGAAGCAGGATCCAGTTCAGTGTGCAGGTAGGTGCCAAAACTGATTCTTTACAGTGTTGAGGTCAGTTAAATCTCTACCAGGTGAGGCAAGGTTTGCACCTCCATCAGTTACCTGCAATTTACAAAGGAGGTGCAAAGTGGCTCAGAGACAATGATCAGGGCTAGAATCTGAATACCTAGAAAAATGCACTGTGCATAGTTTTCTACTGATACACAATTTTTTTTCCATTCAGTCTCCAATCTCAAAGATAGACTAATTTTGCCCGTGAAATAAGTCTAGTCTCATTAGATCTGGCCTGGTGTTTTCACAGGTGCAGCAAGACTGGTCACCTACCATAAGCCTTCCTAGGTTTACTGGAAGTTTTCGTACAGAATCTCAGATTACACTTTCAGGCCTTCTCTGGTTGTCGTGAGCAGCGGCTTACGATGCATGGGTCCTGGCTGAGGTGGCTCCTCTTGCTGTGGAGCATGGCTCTAGGCACATGGGCGTCAGCAGATGCGCGCGTGTGCTTGGTAGCTGCCCACAGGCTCTACAGCACGGACTCAGTAGTTGTGGTGCATGCGTTTCAGTTGCTCTGCGCCATGTGTCATCTTCAAGGACCAGAGATCGAGCTTGTGCCCCCTGCACTGGCAGGTGGATTCTCATCCACTGTGCCACCAGGACTGCACTTTTAAAAGCCTCTTGAGGCTAGAAATCCAAGCTAAGAATTTGCCACCTCACCTGCAGTACCTACAGACTTAGGTGAGTTCCTCTCTTCTCAAGGCTCCCAAGATATCTTAAGTTCTCTGAGCCTTCCAGAAAGTGACCTTCCTTACTCACTGGTAAAGCTAGGGGACCTGTAAGCCAGGAACCAGCCTGGTGTTTCAAAGGTTTTATAAGTACTGGTTCCATAAAGTCAACCTTAGCTTCTTAAAAGTGTCTCATCATATCTGATTAAATGATCACCATTCTCAAACATGATATTTCAAGCAACACTTTGGTTCTATAACCAATATTTCCAGCTATTTTATATGAGGAAGACAGAATCTTATTGAATTTATAATAACTCACATTGCTATTAAAATAAGAGAACTCAGTAAGAGTTTCTGAATTCTGGAGGGGTCAGGTAGGAAGAATAAGATTATCATTTTATAAATTACATGTTTCTGCTTATTAAATAATAGTCCACTATACTGTTGTGAGTTACAGATAACTTAGAAGAACAGAGGAAGTAGTTCCTTATATATCAGATAATTTTCAAAAGTTAAAGACTGGATGAGAGTTCATTACCAGAACAGTGCAACTGACAAGGAAATCTGATAATTTCTGCAGCATCCAAAACAAGATAATTAAGTAAACTCCCCCCCAATTTAGATGAAATAATTATACACATTATTAACCCTTTTTCCAAAGAAGAATAAACAAAAACAAATGATTTGTGATTTTCCAGGTATCCTTGGAGAAATTCAAAGACAACTTTAGGTGTAAAATATATCTTGAAGGAATGTCATTCTCAAATACAACATTCTCAGTGAGATCTTCGAATTGTGTAATTTTTATTTCATTATACATTTAGGATTCAATATTGAGAACATAAAACTCAAAGTTGTAAGATTTGAACACTTACGATAGGAATCAATCATGGGTGCCTGAGAAACAACGTTTGGCCATTCATTTCAAAGTGACAGTAAGACAAAAAAATAAACATAGATGGCAATATGATTGCAAAGAATCTTGCTCATGCTCAGCTGTGAAAGTGTCTCGACACTCTGTGACCCCATGGACTGTATAGTCCACCAGATTCCTCTGTCCATGGGATTTTCCAGACGAGAATACTGGAGAGGGTTGCCATGTCCCCATCCAGGGGATGCTTCTGACCCAGGGATAGAATCTGCATCTCTTGTGTCTCCTGCCTTGGCAGGTGAATTCTTCACCTGGGAAGCCCTGCAAAGAATCTTAACCCATTCTTAAATGAGGAACTTTGGCTTCTAATTAATCAAAGCCATGATAAATCAATACAAACTAAAGAGGGCTATTCTGGTAAGATACAGAATTTTTGTTGTTTAGATAGATTAAATAACAGAATAAGTGATCCTTTAAGTTTCAGGTGAAGGTAATCAACAGTAAACCAAGGAAACAAGCCCATGAAATTGAGTAAAGCTAAAATTTTAACTTTTCAAATTCTGGTATTATAAATCAAGGCAAATAAAATTCATTTCCAAACTTTTTCTTTCATTGAACTCTGATATTCTGGGACAAACGGGCTCTATACTCTAGACCGATCTCAAGATGTCCTAGCCCATTCAGGCTGCTATTTCAAAATATCACAGACTTCATCACTTGCAAGCAACAGGAATGTATTTCTCACAGTTCTAGAGGCTGGAAATCCAGGATTTAAGTGCCAGTGTGGTGGGATGAGGACCTTTTTCCAGGCGGCAGACTTCTCCTTATGCATGTACATAACTGAAGGGGGTCGGGAGATCCCTTGAGCCTCATTTTTTGAACAAATATTTATTTATTTGACCCCACTGGGTCTTAATTGCAGCACACAGGATCTCTAGTTGCAACAAGCAGGATCCAGTCCTATGACCAGGCATCTTACCCAGGTCCCCTGCACTGAGAATGCAGAGTCTTAGCCCCTGAACCAAGAGGGAACTCCCTGAGTCCCTTTTATAAGAGCACTAATCCTTTTCATGAGCTAACCTCCTCCTAAAAACCCTACCTGCTAACACCATCATCTCTAGAAGACAGGATTTCAACATATGTATTTTAGGGGGTGGATTTTCAGACCACAACACTGGGTGTTCACATGGTCAGAACTAATTTCATAATATCACTAAGATATCATTAATGCGCAGCATGTTCACGCTGCTATCGTCAAATGAATCAATGAGTAAGCCTGTCAACGTTTTTTCAATTTCCAAAACAGGAAATGTCAGTAGTTACAAGCACAGAGAAAGGTTTGGAGTCCTCAATAAGCTTGAAGAGTGCAGAAAGGGGATGGAGACTAAAACAAAACAAAACAAAACAAATACTTCTTTAGGATAAAACTACTGTTTTCCTTGAAAAATAGATGTATGTACTCAGATGAGTTTCTCCAACTTGGTCTAAACTACATATTAATGATAACTTTTACCAAAGCAACTAACTTCAGTTCAGAGATAGTAGGGGGACAACTGTGCACTGTCTGAGGCACACCAGCTGTCGCAGACAAGCAGAGCCCATGAGGACACACAGCACAGCTCGGTGTGAGAGATGAGCGCGTGTGAGCACACTCACTACAGACACAAAGACAGCCCTCTGCAGCAAAGAGAAGCGAGAAGCAAAAGAATGTAAGATCTAGGCAGTTCCCTCTCAGTCCAGTGGTTAAGACACGGCTCTTTCCCCGCTGGGGCCCGGGTTCAGTCTCTGCCCCAGGAACTAAGATGCTGCAAGCTGTGAGAGAAGGAAGGATGAAAGGAGTACACAATTTAAATTATGCTTAGTAACAATGTTTCAGCATTCTCTTACTAAGTGATGATATAGGTATTTTTGCTTAACTAATACAATATACTCTAACTTCAAGGATTTAAGTTAGCTAAACACCTTGGCAATTATCTTCAAGAAAAATAATTACTGTTGAAATAAAGTTTGTCAGTGTAATGATTTGGTTAAATACAAAAATGTGTTTTATAATCTTAAACAGTTAACATAAGTAATGCTAGCTTATTTGATCACTAAACTTATATAAATTTAAGAAATATATACCCAAGTAGAATAAAAATGTAAGCACTTAATGGTCAGAGAAGACATAGCTGTTGTTATTAAACCAAAAATATTAAACTAGTCTCATTGTCTAAATAGTGTGAACTTATTCTTAAAACATTTGAGTTAATTTCAGCAAGAATGCATTCTGCTCTTTGAAAGTATTAGAAGTTCAGTTTCCTTCACTTCTGGGAATTTTAAGAATATTGCATCTATAAGGTGCTTATTTATTTCCAAGTCAATCAAACTAGAGCTCCTTTAATTTAAGCAATTTCATTATATAACTTGGCAATACCACCCAGACAGGAAAACATTACACACAATGAGAATCCACAGCCTTTCTGAATGACAGACAGAGACTGAGAGCTTAGAGCTCCAACATCTCAGCCCTGGGCACCAGTCATCATAGGCTAACAGGAATCACCAGTCCACACCAAAGAGCTGTTCCCTTCCCAGCGGATATAAAACTTTAACTGATAAGCTCAAAGCAGATGAACAGAAAAGAGTAACAGACAAGACTGCCTGCCACCTTTCACCCAACAGAGACAAGATCTCCATATCCCAAACAGCCAGACCAGGCAATCAAATGAATCCAGCACCAGGAACCCGGTGAGCACTCAAAAAGAATCAGAATGGAAACCTCCCTGTGCTGGGGACGGACCCGAGTCCAGAGCACAGGAGCAGAAGGCAGACCCACGCTGGTCCCAGATCTACAGTCAGGAGTGAAGAGGCTCCTCGCGACGGTGGAGGAAGCAGGGATCTGAGCACAGGCTTGGCTCCTGAACAAGTCATGGCACCAAAACTCTCAAAGACAAAATGCACTGGCATCTAAGGAGGTGGTTTTACTTGGGCTGTTGTGCTGGGGTACCTGTTCATTAATGAGGAACGCCTCAAAGAGGAAGGGGTCTGGGGTATTATAGAGGCAAGCGGTGGAGGAGGGGTCAGTGGGGATGAGGGGTAGAGGGGCCTGTGTCTCAGACACAAAGACTGGATGTGAGACCTGGGTGCCGGGACCCAGCACGGGAGATCCCACCCATGACAAGGTCATGCAGAAGAGACCTGCCGGGCAAGGCGGATCAGGACTCGAGGGACCCCCTGGACCTGCTCGAGCATCTACCCCAAAAACCAGAACCTGTCTGTCCTACTATTTTATGCTTTTCACCAACTCTCCTGACATTAATAGGGGGCTATCCCCGACCACCTTTCTCTGAAGAAAATAAACTTAGGGCTCTAGTTAATAAGTCTCCTGAGCATGAAAAGAGTGTCTCAACTCAAGCCTCTTTGCTGGCAGTCTAGCCTGCGTGGCAGGTTTGTCCATATTCTTGTGAACTAGCACACATGATTGTTTACAACTTTTCAACCATAAAAAGCACAGAGAGTTTAGAACATTCTGAAAGTCCTAGTTAACATAGGGGCTTTCTAAGGATAAAAAATTATAGTGGTGAAGGGTTTTATTGTTGAGTTAATGACTGCCACCAGGCCTCCATATCCTTTATCTTTTAGGCACCTGGGAGTATATTAATCAATGCAGTTGGTATGTAGAAAAAGAAATATAGTAGCCTTGATATTAGCAATATTAGACTTTTGAGTTAATGCATTCTTTCTTTGTTATAAATCACTGTACCCTTGCTATGTAAAAATGTAACTTTATCATTTTCTTAGGACAAAACAGATTTCAGAAAAAACATTTTAAGGGAAAACAAGTTTTCTGGTTGACTAACCTTTATCATGACCAACCTAGATAGCATATTCAAAAGCAGGGACATTACTTTGCCGACTAAGGTCCGTCTAGTCAAGGCTATGGTTTTTCCTGTGGTCATGTATGGATGTGAGAGTTGGACTGTGAAGAAGGCTGAGTGCCAAAGAATTGATGCTTTTGAACTGTGGTGTTGGAGAAGACTCTTGAGAGTCCCTTGGACTGCAAGGAGATCCAACCAGTCCATTCTGAAGGAGATCAACCCTGGGATTTCTTTGGAGGGAATAATACTAAAGCTGAAACTCCAGTACTTTGGCCACCTCACGCGAAGAGTTGACTCATTGGAAAAGACTCTGATGCTGGGAGGGATTGGGGGCGATAGGAGAAAGGGACGACCGAGGATGAGATGGCTGGATGGCATCACGGACTTGATGGACATGAGTCTGAGTGAACTCCGGGAGTTGGTGATGAACAGGGAGGCCTGGTGTGCTGTGATTCATGGGGTCACAAAAAGTCGGACACGACTGAGTGACTGAACTGAACTGAACCTTTATCAATATGGGGTCATAAAATGTTAACAGGCCTCCTGGCCAGAAGATGATGTAAATCACCTAAGACCTGTGTATACAGATAGGTATGCAGAAGGAAAGCCTGGTCTTGATAAGGGCCAAGGACTGCTGACCCTGCATGACTCTGCATCTTCCATTACTCTCCATGTACAACTTAAGGTATAAAAGCTCTCTGTGAAAATAAAGTTGTGGGCCTTGCTCACTGAAGCTTGGTCTCCCCGTGTCATTCTTTTCTTCCTTCTCTCGCTCTCCTTTTCTCTCCTTTTCAGGTTGATCCCCTGGAGCACAGAGGCCCTCTGAGTTCACTTTCCTGCCCAGGCTTCTAAGACCTTCTCGAGAAGGTGCTCTGCGCCTTCGCCACATCGAGGGGCACCTGAGGCCTTCGTGAACAGAGCAAGTCCCGTGTAGGGGCTTTATTGGCTTTCTGTGTAAACCAGGGGATATCAACCTCTTTTCTTTTTTTTCTCTCTCTCTTCTTTGATGCCGACGCCGTTCATCCTGAGGGTATCCCTGGATCCTGCTGGCGCTGGACCCCGGTACCTGGGGATTTCTCAACCGTCACTGCTTCCAGGAGCACAGGGCCAAAACAATACTCAAACATTTTTAAAGCTGACTTCCCTTTTGGCTCAGTGGTAAATAATCTACCTGCCAGGATCCTCTAAGACCCACCTCCCAGAGTAATGGAGATTAAAGCAAAAATAAACAAATGGGACCTAATTAAACTTAAAAGCTTTCGCACAACAAAGGAAACTCTAAGCAAGGTGAAAAGGCAGCCTTAAGAATGGAGACAACAATAGCAAATGAAGCAACTGACCAAGAACTAATCTCAAAAATATACAAGCAGCTCATGCAGTTCAATTCCAGAAAAATAAATGACCCAATCAAAAAAACAGGCCAAAGAACTAAGCAGACATTTCTCCAAAGAAGACACACAGATGGCTAACAAACACGTGAAAAGATGCTCAATATCACTCATAATCAGAGAAATGCAAATCAAAACCACAATGAGGTACCATTTCACGCTAGTCAGAATGGCTGCTATGCAAAAGTCTACAAGCAATAAATGCTGGAGAGGGTGTGGAGAAAAGGGAACCCTCTTACACTGTTGGTGGGAATGCAAACTAGTACAGCCACTATGGAGAACAGTGTGGAGATTCCTTTAAAAACTGAAAATAGAACTGCCTTATGACCCAGCAATCTCACTGCTGGGCATACACACTGAGGAAACCAGAATTGAAAGAGACACGTGTACCCCAATGTTCATCATAGCACTGTTTATAATAGCCAGGACATGGAAGCAACCTAGATGTCCATAGGCAGACGAGTGGATAAGAAAGCTGTGGTACATATACACAGTGGAGTATTACTCAGCCATTAAAAAGAATACATTTGAATCAGTTCTAATGAGGTGGATGAAACTGGAGCCTATTATACAGAGTGACGTAAGTCAGAAAGAAAAACACCAATACAGTATATTAATGCATATATATGGAATTTAGAAAGATGGTAACAACGACCCTATATGTGAGACAGCAAAAGAGACAAAGAAGTAAAGAACAGACTTTTGGACTCTGTGGGAGAAGGCGAGGGTGGGATGATTTGACAGAATAGCACTGAAATGTGTATTATCATATGTGAAATAGATCGCCAGTCCAGGTTTGATGCATGAGACAGGGTGCTCAGGGCTGGTGCACTGGGATGACCCAGAGGGATGGGATGGGGAGGGAGGTGGGAGGGGGGTCAGGATGGGGAACACATGTACACCCATGGCTGATTCATGTGAATGTATGGCAAAAACAATACATATTGCAAAGTAATTAGCCTCCAATTAAAATGAATTTTTAAAAAAGAATCTGCTTGCCAATGCAGGAGACATGTGTTTGATTCCCAGTCCAGGAGGATCCCACATGCTTTGGAGCAACTAGGTCAGGATACCATTACTGAGACTGTGCTCTAGAGCCCGCGAGCCACAACTGCTGAGTCCATGTGCTCCAACTACTGAAGCCTGTACACGCTAGAGCCTGTGTTCCACAGCAAGAGAAGCATCGCAATGAGAGCCTACACCGCAACTGCAGAGCAGCCCCTGCTTGCCACAGCTTGACAAAAGCCTGCACAGCAATGACGACCCAGCACGGCCAAAAATAAATAAAATTATTTTCTAAAAAATATTGCAAAATTAGTAAACAATTGGTAGGTGCTTGTTTTTTCTTTCCACTTAAGTTCAAGGGAAACATCGGGATTTCACAGACTGTTAAGTGGAAAATAATGAGATACAGAGACTGTGGCTGGTGTACCAGAAGAGACTCAGGAAGAGCGCGGCACGAATGCCGAGACAGAGCGCAGCGCAGGTCCGGGGGCAGACAGAGCGCAGCGTGGGTCCTGGGGCAGACAGAGCGCAGCGCGGGTCCTGGGACAGAGCGCACCTCCTGAGACAAACTGAGTCAACTGCCCTAAAGTCACACATTCACACATCAAAGTGCTCACCTTAGAAAACCCTAGAACACACACAAACGTCCCCTTTCCAGACCGCAGCCTGCACCCTCCCCAGCCCCTGGCCCAGTCGCTGGGTGCTCCGCTGCTGCTGGCTGGGCCACACCTCGTCCATCTCTGGGCCCCAGGCCTGTACCAGCCAGGCCAGCCCGAGGCATGCTTGTCACCTCTGCAGCTCCCTCATCCCGTCAGTGGGGGTGACATTCTTGGTCCCTGGCACCCTATGCTCTCAGATCCCGACGCAGATCACCCTGCTTCCTCTGCACCCACCGGGTCTGGCGGGGGGGTGGGGGGAGCTGTGGCCCCTTCCAGGGGTTCTGAGTGAGGAAGGAGCCAAGGTCTAGTTTGGGGATCAGTAGGCGGAGGGAGAAGTGAGAGGTGAGCCAGCACCCTGACCACCACCCCTGACCCTTCAGCTAGACTGCAGTCACACCAAGCTGCAAGTGACAAGTCGGAGGGCCTGAGAATCTTTTAACGACAAGAATTTGGCACACAAGGTCCACACTGTCACGGTGTGGCCACAGAAGGGCATCAGTGCCCAGGGTGGCTGCCCAAGGCAGCAGCACGGGGATGTCTCAGGTTAAGCAAGCTGGACATACAAAGCCCTGCCCAACAGTGAGACACCCTGTGATGGGCCCTCATGCTGTATGAGGAGCTCCTGTGTAAGTCCGCCTGACCACCCAGGAAGCTTGAGGAGACAGCCCAGGGAAAGCACCCCAACTCGGGCAGCCCAGTGCTGGAGCAGCAGCGAGGTCTGCAGAGTCAAGCTGAGGAACCACGGTGTCCTCAGGTCAAACCGCTCCACCACAGCCCCCGGAGACGATCAGCCAACCCGGTCAAGACACCTGGGCTTTTATAAGTGCCTGACCCGACAGGCACCACGGAGCAAAGCGACCGGTGTCCCTGCTCATGTACACACACAAGTGCTATGTGTGCGCTAAGTCCCTTCAGTTGTGTCTGACTCTTTGGGACCCTATGGACTATAGTCCACCAGGCTCTGTCCATGAGATTCTCCAGATAAGAATACTGCAGTGGGTTGCCATGCCCTCATTCACGGGGTCTTCCTGACCCAGGGATCAAACCCACATCTCATTACTACTAGCACCATCTGGGAAGCACCCCCCATCATGATGATACCAAATGCCCATGTTTCTAACATGCTCCAAGCACTCCAATATAGCAGCCATTGGCCACATGTGGCTCTCATGAATACGATTATATCAGTTCAGTTCAGTCGCTCAGTCACATCTGACTCTTTGCGACCCCATGAATTGCAGCACACCAGGCCTCCCTGTCCATCACCAACTCCCAGAGTTCACTCAAACTCACATCCATCAAGTCGGTGATGTCATCCAGCCATCTCATCCTCTGTCATCCCCTTCTCCTCCTGCCCCCAATCCCTCCCAACATCAGAGTCTTTTCTAATGAGTCAACTCTTCACATGAGGTGGCCAAAGTACTGGAGTTTCAGCTTTAGCATCATTCCTTCCAAAGAAATCCCAGGGCTGATATCCTTAAAATGGACTGGTTGGATCTCCTTGAAGTTCATGGGACTCTCAAGAATCTTCTCCAACACCACAGTTCAAAAGCATCAGTTCTTCGGCACTCAGCCTTCTTCACAGTCCAACTCTCACATCCATCCATACATGACCACTGGAAAAACCATAGTCTTGACTAGACGGACCTTTGTTGGCAGAGTAACATCTCTGCTTTTGAATATGCTATCTAGGTTGGTCATAACTTTCTTTCCAAGGAGTAAGCATCTTTTAATTTTATGGCTGTAATCACCATCTGCAGTGATATTGGAGCCCAAAGAAATAAAGTCTGACACTGTTTCCACTGTTTCCCCATCTATTTCCCATGAAGTGATGGGACCACATGCCATGATCTTAGTTTCCTGAATGTTGAGCTTTAAGCCAACTTTTTCACTCTCCTCTTTCACTTTCATCAAGAGGCTTTTTAGTTCTTCTTCACTTTCTGCCATAAGGGTGGTGTCATCTGCATATCTGAGGTTATTGATATTTCTCCCGGCAATCTTGATTCCAGCTTGTGCTTCTTTCAGCCCAACGTTTCTCACGATGTACTCCGTATATAAGTTAAATAAGCAGGGTGACAATATACAGCCTTGACGTACTCCTTTTCCTCTTTGGAACCAATCTGTTGTTCCATGTCCAGTTCTAACTGTTGCTTCTTGACCTGCATGTAGATTTCTCAAGAGGCAGGTCAGGTAGTCTGGTATTCCCATCTCGTTCAGAATTTTCCACAGTTTGTTGTGATCCACACAGTCAAAGGCTTTGGCATAGTCAATGAAGCAGAAGTAGATGTTTTTCTGGAACTCTCTTGCTTTTTCTGTGATCCAACAGATGTTGGCAATTTGATCTCTGGTTCCTCTGCCTTTTCTAAAACCAGCTTGAACATCAGGAAGTTCATAGTTCATGTACTGTTGAAGCCTGGCTTGGAGAATTTTGAGCATTACTTTACTAGCGTGTGAGATGAGTGCAATTGTGCAGTAGTTGGAGCATTCTTTGGCATTGCCTTTCTTTGGGATTGGAATGAAAACTGACCTTTTCCAGTCCTGTGGCCACTGCTGAGTTTTCCAAATTTGCTGGCATGTTGAGTGCAGCACTTTCACAGCATCATCTTTCAAGATTTGAAATAGCTCAACTGGAATTCCATCACCTTCACTAGCTTTGTTGGTAGTGATGCTTTCTAAGGCCCACCTGACTCCACATTCTAGGATGTCTGGCTCTAGGTGAGTGATCACACCATCGTGATTATCTTGGTCGTGAAGATCTTTTTTGTACAGTTCTTCTGTGTATTCTTGCCACCTCTTCTTAATATCTTCTGCTTCTGTTAGGTGCATAGCATTTCTGTCCTTTATCGAGCCCATCTTTGCATGAAATGTTCCCTTGGTAGCTCTAATTTTCTTGAAGAGATCACTAGTCTTTCCCATTCTGTTGTTTTCCTCTATTTCTTTGCATTGATCGCTGAGGAAGGCTTTCTTATCTCTTCTTGCTATTCTTCGGAACTCTGCATTCAGATGCTTATATCTTTCCTTTCCTCCTTTGCTTTTTGCTTCTCTTCTTTTCACAGCTATTTGTAAGGCCTCCCCAGACAGCCATTTTGCTTTTTTGCATTCCTTTTCCATGGGGATGGTCTTGATCCCTGTCTCCTGTACAATGTCATGAACCTCCGTCCATAGTTCACTAGGCACTCTATCTATCAGATCTAGGCCCTTAAATCTATTTCTCACTTCCACTGTATAATCATAAGGGATTTGATTTAGGTCATACCTGAATGGTCTAGTGGTTTTCCCTACTTTCTTCAATTTAAGTCTGAATTTGGCAATAAGGAGTTCATGATCTGTGCCATAGTCAGCTCCTGGTCTTGTTTTTGCTGACTGTACAGAGCTTCTTCATCTTTGGTTGCAAAGAATACAATCAATATGATTTCAGTGTTGACCATCTGGTGATGTCCATGTGTAGAGTCTTCTCTTGTGTTGTTGGAAGAGGGTGTTTGGTATGACCAGTGCGTTCTCTTGGCAAAACTCAGCCTTTGCCCTACTTCATTCCGTATTCCAAGGCCAAATTTGCCTGTTACTCCAGGTGTTTCTTGACCTTATATATGATTATATAATGATGTTATATGATAAATTATATTTTAAATATTATGTATGATAATATGTGTAAATTTTAGTATAAATGCAATTCATTACAAATAATAACTTAATTAAAATTTTAAATGAGGTTCTTCTATCTCACCAGCCACCTGTCAGGCTGTTCACAGCTACATGTGGCTAGTGGCTTCAGAACTGAACATTCACCAAGAATCTCTCCCCATTTTCAATCCAGTGAACTTATTGCTGGACTCTGACTAGACTCCCTGCCCTATGCACTCCTTGCCCACAGATACAGCCCAAACCTAAAACGGACTCCCTTGTAGCTGCTACAGTTTGATTTTCCCCAAATGCAATTCCTCTGCTGTTCCTGAATAAGTTCAATTCCTAGTAATTTGAGCTTGCCTCAGTTTACCTCTTTATTTATATTAACACAAGTGAGATAACAAATTGCAATGTATTTTGAAAAAGCATACTGAAATGAAGCAAGATCTTTCCTGGAACAGACTTCCCCATGTCTCCCAGCTCTTATCTGTAGAAAAGCTTCAGGTGTTCCCCAGGTTCCAAAGAGCAAATATAATCAGAGAAATTTAAAAATGCAGAAACAAAGGAAAGGAATCAAGCAAGACAAAATAACAAATTTAACCATTAAAGAAGATTGAGAGCCTTTAGTTCTTCCTCAAGGGCTGTAGACAATACCCTGAGCCATATCCTTGAGTTGTTTTGCAAATACTAAGACCCCTACCAGGTGGAAGAAGTTAGCTGCATGCTCACCACCACCAAGACGACCCCAAACCAGTAGGAACCAGAAGGCTGACGAACCAGAAGTTACCAACATAGGAAAAAAAAGAAACAAAATACCACAATGTGAGAGCTGTAAGTTTTATTTGGGGCAAAGTAAGGACTACAGCCCAGGAAAAGTTTCTCAGAGGTATTGGATCTCAGAACTCTGAGGATCACTTATCTAGATAATCTCTAATTCCTGAGACTGGCGGGCTTGGGCGGCGGGGGGGAGAGACATAGAAAAATCTTTCTAAGAGTTCT
Organism: Capra hircus; assembly: GCF_001704415.2. Taxonomy (NCBI): domain Eukaryota; kingdom Metazoa; phylum Chordata; class Mammalia; order Artiodactyla; family Bovidae; genus Capra; species Capra hircus. The sequence continues at coordinate 131,719,850 of NC_030809.1, forward strand.
GGTCTCAAGGCACAGGAAGAGAAAATCAAGTTTTCCTGGTAGGACTTGTTTCCTCAGGATCATCATTCTTAAGTTTTTTTTCCTTCAAGCTAGCTTTCCCTACCATTTGGGAATTAAACAGAAGTTGGTTAACCTTCCACTGACATTGTGTACTTAATTGGTGCAACTGAAGGTTCATAATTTTCATAGATAAACCTTTTCCTTCTTTTTAAAAAAATTTTTATTCATTTATTTTTGGCTGCTCTGGGTCTTTGTTGCTGCATGTGGGCTTTCTTGATTGAAAAAACATATTCCAAATGTTATTTACAACTAGTGAATTCACTAGTGTTATTTACAACTAGTGAATTTACAACTAGTGTAAACATTGTGATATGTAATTCACAACTAACTTTAGAAAATGAGGCTATGAGATCTCTCCTTGTGTTTGTCTATATGTTTATCTATGCATTCCTGGAGAAGGAAATGGCAACCCACTCCAATGTTCTTGCCTGGAGAATCCCATGGACGGAGGAGCCTGGCGGGCTACAGTCCACGGGGTCACAAAGAGTCGGACACGACTGAGCAACTTCACTTTTCACTTTCACTTTTACCTATGCATTATCTTTGTTTTCACCTCTGCACGGGATTATCAAAATTAACTCACAAGTGAGCTCTATTTAACTGGATTAAAGGAAATTAAGGGCTTATATAAATTCTAAAAAAATAAATAAATAACAGAGAAAATAACTGGCCACAATTAATTTCAGGTTCACATAAACTGGGAAATATCCAGCATTAAATTAATTCCTGGAATACAGACATGACTTTAGAGTCATCAACATTAAGTATAGTACTTTTATTGCACCTAGATGTAAGTTACATAGAGTCTTGTAATATCCATAGCGAATTTGTCAGCAAAGAATGTAACTTGATGTGAAGAAACTTTTAAAGAAAGAAAATGTGAGATAAGAGCTTTTAGATACTCTATTAAGAATAATTATTCTTTAGAAATGTTTATCTAATAGTCTTTCCAGATTCTGGTGACTTGAAATTCTAGAGATGTGCTAAAATAAGTTAACTGATGGAAGCTTACTGAATATCCTAATGACTGATAGAGGCTTACATCATTTCCAAATAAAAGATACTGAAACATTGGTTGCTGAATACTGGCTTCCTTTTACATAAAAATAACAAGTATTTAGGACTATTAATGAGTATGTCTGGTGCCATGTTCTGTATAAGAAAGCAAATGTGTTTAGACATTATCACTGGTATTTATGTTCTCAAAACTATAGAATGCTAATATAAATATCAGTTCATAATTGCCTACTTCTTAGTTTTCACAAGAAATTGAGGTTTTTAGAGCTGAGGATTCTACCATAAGACCCAGCAATCCCACTACGGGGCACACACCCTGATAAAGCCACAATTCAAAAGGACACCTGTACCCCACTGCTCACTGCAGTGCTACTTACGATAGCCAGGACATGGAAGCAGCCTAGACGTCCAATGACAGGTGCATGGGTCCAGGCGTGGTGCATGCACAACGGAGCAATGCTCAGACACTGGGAGGCAAGAGCCACCTGTAGAGCTGCGGATGGACCCAGAGTCTGTCTCAGAGTGAAGACAGAAATCCAAGCATCGCATGTTAATGCATATGTGTGGAACCTAGAAAAATGATACAGACGAACCTATTTTCCTGGCAAGAACAGAGACACAGAATAGAGAATGGACATGCAGACATGGGGTAGGAGGAAGAGGAGGGCGGGACAAATTGAGAGATGGGGACTGACGTATATACACTACCGTGAGTAAACCAGCCGGCAGGAAGCTGCTATAAAGCACAGGAAGCTCAGCTCAGTGGTCTGTGATGACCTAGGTAGGGGGGATAGGGGTGGGGTGGGAGGAGGTCTAAGAGGTAATATAGATCCACACAGTAATAAACTTCACTGTACAGCAGAAACTAACACAACATTTTAAAGGAATTATATTCCAATCTAAGAAGAAAAAAAAAAAAGCTGAGGATTCTAATTTTGAAATGTAATTAAAGCTAATAGAAAAAATATTTTTGTATACAGTAGCAAAGTACGATGTATATTTTCAGTAAAGAAGGCATGAGGAATGAAATTGCATTTATTAAGGGACAAGTGAGTAGGTCTTAGAGCTGGCTGTTTCTGAATGGAAAAATAAAGTGATAGATACAGAAAGCTTTATGGAATGCGGACCCCGTGCAAAGAGTTCTGTGTATGGTCAGGACTAAGGTATAAATTCATTTGAGTAAATAAACTTTAAAACTGGGTGCTAAACTTGAAATTTGGCTTAGCTTTTCTCTCTTGTTAAGAGGACAAGTTCTCTTAAGATGTTGAACTGCCTTGGATAATAGATTTTAAGCTTCTTTACCTTTTAAGTGATTTGTATTTGCCTTTGAAGTCTTTTGTTATTAATACTTTGGGAACTAAAAAGCCTCTTGATGAAAGTGAAAGTGGAGTGAAAAAGTTGGCTTAAAGCTCTACATTCAGAAAACAAAGATCATGGCATCTGGTCCCATCACTTCATGGGAAATAGATGGGGAAACAGTGTCAGACTTGATTTCTTTGGGCTCCAAAATCACTGCAGATGGTGATTGCAGCCATAAAATTAAAAGATGCTTACTCCTTGGAAGAAAAGTTATGACCAACCTAGATAGTATATTCAAAAGCAGAGACACTTACTTTGCCAACAAAGGTCCGTCTAGTCAAGGCTATGGTTTTTCCAGTGGTCATGTATGGATGAGAGTTGGACTGTGAAGAAGGCTGAGCGCTGAAGAATTGATGCTTTTGAACTGTGGTGTTGGAGAAGACTCTTGAGAGTCCCTTGGACTGCAAGGAGATCCAACCAGTCCATTCTGAAGATCAGCCCTGGGATTTCTTTGGAAGGAATGATGCTAAAGCTAAAACTCCAGTACTTTGGCCACCTCACGCAAAGAGGACTCATTGGAGAAGACTCTGATGCTGGGAGGGATTGGCGGCAGGAGGAAAAGGGGACGACAGAGGATGAGATGGCTGATCCATCGAGTCGTCCATCACTGACTTGATGGACGTGAGTTTGGGTGAACTCTGGGAGATGGTGATGGACAGTGAGGCCTGGTGTGCTGCGATTCATGGGGTCGCAAAGTATCGGACATGACTGAGAGACTGAAATGAACTGAACTGAATAACTATTGTTTCACAGTGAACTATGGTCCTATCTGAGTGTTCTAAACCTTTTTGATATCGTTTTATTTTTTTGACCAAACTTTCTAAATCAAAGTTAAATGAAGTCCTTTGATCTCTAGCTAACTGTGGGATGCTTCAAAGGGCCCCTAACACATCCCAAAGAGATATATTAAACAGTTTCATTTAGTGTGCTAAATTACATAGGAAGCATTGTCAAATGCTTAATAAATCTTCTTATAGTGTATGGTGAATATTAATATAGGTATTCTAGAAACTATATAAATTCCTAAAATTGATATGGCCTATAAAATGTTGTTATAAATCTAGTTACTATCTTTAAGTGATGTATGTTACAACAGTAACCAATTTAGTCAATTGGACTGCATTGTAATCAGATTTTAAACATGTCTTAAATCTTCTGTCATAGACAGTTATGGTTTTATTCTGTTGCCTCTGCAAAAATGCTTCCTCCTCAGGAACATTTATAGAAAGGATTTTTGGATAAATAAAAGCTTCTGACTTTCAGACCATAATGCTGAACTTCATAAGAAATTAAAGAGTTTCAGCGAAAAATCTGATGGCTTCATAAAAAGTTAACAAAAGCACTGAGTGAATTGGTGAATAGGGTTATAATTTTTATGGTTTCTATCTGAAAAACTACAGGCTGGAATCTGTGTTTTCCAAGTGTAAGGAAAGCCTTCCCCTTTAATTATGACTTACAGTAATTTGGTAAATTATACCAAGAAGAATTGAAACATTTAACTTATCTGATCCCTCCAGAGATTAGAAACTGTTAGGTTCCCAGCAGCTTTATCAAATAAATGAGGAAGGCTACCTCTCGAACAGTTACAGAAACCTCAAGGTATTTTGGGATCCTTGAAAAGGGAGGAATTCACCCAAATCTGGTAGGCGAAATCTGTGACAAGCCCTTGGTGTGACTTTCCTAACCCTAAGACGTCTTTTAAAAAGTTCAGTCCAAGAGTCCTTATAAAAGTTTCAGCAATCAAAATGTCTATCTGATCAAGCATTCTTATGTAAATCAGGCCAAGTTTACTGAGACCAGACTTATTTGGCAAACTAGCCTTAATTTGGTAAAAATGAGGATAATTTTAGAGAGAAAAAGAGTATGTTTCAATGAATATTAAATTCCAATTTTGTTAATGGGGATCTATATTTACTAGACGCACCTCCCAGATAGTTCCTTGCTGTTAAGTTATACTGATATAAAGTTAAATTGAATTATTAAAAGGACACTTTAAGTTTGTTACTAAAGCTTATCTCAATAATCTACCTTTGGATGAAGATCAGATGCCCCTGCAACCAGGGGATTATATACATTGGCAGATATATCATTTAAAGGATTCACTACAAGCCAGGTGGGAAGGTTCTTACCAGGCATTCAATTAGCTCATGTGCAGCAAAACAAAAGGGAACTGACTCTCGGATTCATATTTTTCACTTAAAAAGGGGCTCCACATTGCACTGGTCTATAGAGAGGACTGCTGACCTCAAGCTCACTTTAAAACAATATTCAAACAGAGGACAAACTACACTCATACCAAGACAAGAAGAGGACATCAGCAGATAGCTTACCCAAGACGCTGGACCTGATTCATATAATCATTTATGTCTTAACTTCTTGAACCTTTACATACAAATCAAATGTCTTCCTATCATGGGCATGATCCTATGCTAGTTTTCAAAATCAATCCAATTTGGGGGTTTGTTGCCAATTACCTGTGTCTAGTACTTCTTGGTTACCTTGGTGGATTTCTCACTTCCAAGGTGCTGACCGGCCAGCCCTTAGGAAATTGATTTTAGAAGAAAGTAAGCTCAGTCCTGCTCAGGCTACTCTTGATATTACTAGATAGGATCCTCTCACCTGGCCAGTTAATAATACCTGCTCTGACCCTGGCCATATATATGAATTTTCTTTCAGGGTCACTCAAGCTCAGTCAGAACAACAAGCTAAGTTTCAATTAAAAGTTGTAACTTCCCATTTATTAGAAGGAAACCTCCCACAATTATGGGATTGATTTTTGTAGTTAACACTATGGCTATGGTCATTTAGTTTGAAAGTTCCTCTCTGGTGGGAGGATGATCATCCTTGTAACATTAGGAAATTTGGGTGGTTGCCTTATGAACAATGCCTACGTATTACTGCCCTTAGAGATGGTGACTGGTATGGAACCAAATGGGTCAGATGACCAGGGATTCACTGGGTTGTGCCTAATTGGATCTGTGATACTAGTCCATGGGCTTCCACTGGGATGGACAGGAAGATGAACACTAGGATTTCCTTGGACTCAGGGTCATATACGTAACAATTTAGAAATGACCCCAGCCGACCTACCATTAGCACTAGCCCAATAACAACCAATCTACCATTGGTATGAGCCTGATAAGTCAAGAAATCTGTATTTCACTGGTATGATTATATAGCAGCTATTTTTGTGCCTTTAGTATGTTACATGCTTCAACAGGACTGGAGAATGTAATCAGCCATACCAAAGCCTTAGTAAAATTCACTCAAGAGATTTTAAATGATAGTAGCCAAGCAAAGAATGTTCACACTGTTTCACAGTTGCATTCATCTCACACACTAGCAAAGTAATGCTCAAAATTCTCCAAGCCAGGCTTCAACAGTATATGAACCATGAACTTCCAGATGTTCAAGCTGGATTTAGAAAAGGCAGAGGAACCAGAGACCAAATTGCCAACATCTATTGGATCATAGGAAAAAAGCAAGAGAGTTCCAGAAAAACATCTATTTCTGTTTTATTGACTACATCAAAGCCTCTGACTGTGTGGATCACACCAAACTGTTGAAAATTCTGAAAGAGATGGGAATACCAGACCACCTGACCTGCCTCGTGAGAAATCTGTAGGCAGGTCAAGAAGTAAGTGCTAGAACTGGACATGGAACAACAGACTGGTTCCAAATCAGGAAAGGAGTACATCAAGGCTGTATACTGTCACGCTGCTTATTTAACTTATATGCAGAGTACATCATGAGAAACGCTGGGCTGGATGAAGCACAGGCTGGAATCAAGATTGCCAGAAGGAATATCAGTAACCTCAGATATGCAGATGATGCCACCCTTATGGCAGAAAGCAAAGAACTGAAGAGCCTCTTGATGAAAGTGAAAGAGGAGAGTGAAGTTGGCTTAAAGCTCAACATTCAGAAAACGAAGATCATGGTATCCAGTACCACCACTTCATGGCAAATAAATGGGGTAACAATGGAAATGGTGACAGACTTTATTTTGGGGGGGGGGCTCCAAAATCACCACCATGAAATTAGAAGACGCTTGCTCCTTGGAAAAAAAGCTATGACCAACCTAGACAGCATATTAAAAAGCAGAGACATTACTTTGCAAACAAAAGTCTGTCTAGTCAAAGCGATGGTTTTTCCAGTAGTCATGTGTGCATGTGAGAGTTGGACTACAAAGAAAGCTGAGTGGTGAAGAATTGATGCTTCTGAATGGTGATTTTGGATAAGACTCTTGAGAGTCCCTTGGACTGCAAGGAGATCAAACCAGTCCATCCTAAAGGAAATCAGTCCTGAATATTCATTGGAGGGACTCATGCTGAAGCTCAAACTCCAATGCCTTGGCCACCTGATGCAAAGAACTGACTCACTGGACGAGACCCTGATGCTAGGAAAGATTGAAGGCAGGAGCAGAAGGGGACGAAAGAGGATGAGATGGGGTTGGATGGTATCACCGACTCAATAGACATGACTTTAATTAAGCTCCGGGTTTGGTGATGGACAGGGAAGCCTGGTGTGTTGCACTCCATGGCGCTGCAGAGTCAGACACGACTGAGTGACCAAACTGAAATGAACTGAACCAGGCTATTAGCCTACCGAATTCTGAGGTCTCTATGATGAGGAAAGTGCTAGAAAACCACATGACACTTGACATCCTTCAGCAGCTCAGGGAGGCACTTTTGCCATAACTCAAACTGAACCCTGTACCTGATGAATCCTCTAACACATTTAATGAATGTGAGAAATCACATTTCTGCCTTAAGTGACCCACTTCCTAGTCTTGACAATCTCTTCAAAAACTGATTTGGCATGTGAAGCTCTTGGCTTAAATATTTACTTATAATTCTAATTAATGTATTAGCTATATTATTTGTATTTTGCCTATTTTACAAGATTATTGTTCCTTATATTACCAACTATGTGACTGAGCTTCCAACAAATATAATGATGACTAGGCAACTTGAAGCAACTGATCAAATATATGGTTCTATATGAGATCAATTACTGTAATAGTGTGATTCTTGATACAGGAAGATGCTACAAGAGGGAATTTTTTCCTGGACTATAACAGACTAGCCAGACAGATGGGCCAACATTACATTTAGCTATTGTTTATAAGACCTAGTCCAATAATAGCATATTGAATGGCCTTTCAGCAAAAGCTCTGCCGGACCTAGGAATAAGCCTTCCTAGCACCAGTGGACAAAATGGTCATAAAATGCCTCTCAAAGCATGAACAAATTTATTACCATGAGGGGGCCCTAACTACAAACTGGCACCTAACATTGGCACTTGCCATCCACCTCTACAAGGATTAAAGCAGGTGCTGCTGCAGCTGCTGATTTCCAACACTCCCTGAAAGGATTTCAGGGTAGAGAGTAGAAATGAGGCAGGCTATTGCAGTACTGATGTTGAAGCTGAAACTCCAATACTTTGGCCACCTGATGTGGAGAGCTGATTCATTTGAAAAGACCCTGATGCTGGGAAAGATTGAGGGCAGGAGGAGAAGGGGCGACAGAGGATGAGATGGTTGGATGGCATCACCAACTCGATGAACATGGGTTTGGGTGAACTCCAGGAGTTGGTGATGGACAGGGAGGCCTGGCGTGCTGCAGTCCATGGGGTCACAAAGAGTCGGACACAACTGAGCGAATGAACTGAACTGACGCTCTGGGAAAAACTGGCAGAACAGGTCTTCAGGTAGATATTTTCAGGAGCCAATTTTATGAGCCCAATTCTTGTGTCCTCTCATATCTAGAAAAGCACTCAAATGGTGACAACTGCTCATGACTAGCAGAAACCGTTTGCAAAAATATATATATATATATATATATATATATGTGCTTATTTCCATATTTCGCCTTCAGCAAAATCACATATATACTGACCTTCACCCTACATCTTTGGAAGAGTTTCTCAGGGCTATCTGAGATACTCTCTTCCAGGCTATAGTCCTCACATTTTGCCCCAAATAAAACTTCATTCACAACTCTCACATTGTGTACTTTTTTTAAGTTGGCAGTTGAGATTCCCATATCACCCAGTTACCTCACCATCAACTAATCAACAATAATTGTGCATGAGCTCACCATGCACCCTGCGACTAGTTCCAGAAACCTGCCCCTGAAAGCCACTGGGGAGTTCAGGTCATGTGAGTAAGGTGCTTGGCACCCTACAATAAACACAATACTTTCCTCCACCACAATCCAGGGTCAGCAGATTGGCTTTGCTGCACATCGGGCAAGTGGAACCAAGTTTGCATGTTCAGTAACAACAGTCAAGATCCAACCAGGAAAACCAAGTATTAAAGGGAATAATTTAATAGGGGAAAACTGGTTACACAGGTAACAAGAAAACTGAAAAGTCAGACATGACAACAGCAGGAAATCAATACTGATCTCGTCATATAGGACTAAGGAGGCTCACCAGTCATCAGCTGGAGTTGTGCAGGGGAAGCCAGGACCAAGGGAGTGAGGGGAGCTAGTACAGACAAAAGAAACAGACACAGGGCGATACCCTCTCTTCTCCTGCAGTGCCTCCAAAGTCAGCGACAGAAGACAGCCTACCGCGCTCAGCCCTGCCTCCCATTCCCAGCGCTTCCGGGGCAAGTAAATCAAAGACCTGTACAAGAATACACTGCTGTAGCACCTAACTGGGTTGCACTCTACATCACAAACAGACTTCCATGCCATCATATCTAAACTCACAATAGACACTTTAAAAATGGGTTTTTCAACCGAAGGCTTCAACTTCTACAAAGGCTTTCAAACACCTTTACTGCACTCAAATCCGACAGCTGTGTGAATCAGGTCAACGTCCGTTTGAGTGACTTTGCTGTAGCCTTCCAGGTCTAAAGAAAAGGGAGATGAGAGAGAACTTGTCCTCAAGCTGCTGGCACTGCCTTGAACAAACTTTCACAATTGGGATAGATAAGAACTCTGAGAAAGTGCACCTCAATGAGAGGTGTAAACAAGAGGTGCAGCTTACTCTGAACGTCTGAGAACAGGAATTAGCCAAGCAGAAACCAGAGAGCAGGGAAACCAGAAGTCCTAGCAGATACGCAGATGGCTGTGACCTACATAACAAGCCAAGGAACTTCAAGGAGGTTCTGAAAAAAGAAAGATCAGAAATTAACCGAGCCGTGAACAAGCGCTTCAGAATTATCTGATGGGTCAGGAAACCTGTACCGAGGTACATCAGGAGCATGACAATGTGGGCCAAAAATATACATATATGACCTGGGGCTTGAAACAATATTGCCAGACCTATGCTGAAACGGGTAAGAGAAGCTCATCAGTGGGAGTAGGCGGCTAACTCTGCTTCAGCTCTGTAGCATTACCAAAGAAACCACTTATGACCTGCAGCGTGAGCTTCTTAAAAAATTACATTAAAAATTAAATTATAGATTAGCGTAGTTTAAGACCGTAAACCCTTTCCCCATTTCCCCTCAATGGCCAAATATTGGAAAACTACAACACAGAATCACGACACTGACATCCATAAAGTCAAGACACACAAGTTTCTTTCATTTATAGCCACACGAGCTCACTCCCCTCAACTAACTTCTAATGCGGTTATAATTCACCCAAGCCCTGTCAGCGCCTACAGCGGACACCGAAGAAAGGTATCCTGATGCTACCCGCGGGGACACAGCCGCGGTCTCAGCGCAAGTGCCAGTCGAGACCACGAAGGCAGCAGAACCACAAGCCCCGCCCCTTCCGTCCAGGCGGACTGACAGCCGCCCGAAGTCCGAGCAGTTTCCAAAGCCGACCGAGTAGAGCCGGAAGTGGGCGGCAGCCGCAGCCCCCCCACCCCCCCCGCCGCCGCCACTTCGCGGAAGCCTCCATCAAACATGGCGGACCTCAACCGCCAGCTGCAGGAATATCTGGCGCAGGGGAAAGCGGGCGGCCCGGCGGCCGCGGAGCCACTGCTCGCCGCGGGAGAGGCGAAGGAGCCCACGGCGGAGGCCGGGGCGTGGCTGAGCCGCGCGGGCCTGCGCTGGACGTGGACACAGAGCCCCGCGGAGCCGGCGGCGGGACAGGCGTGCCTGCCCAGCGTGACGCGCACTCAGCGGCTGGCGGCGAGTGGCGTGTGCCTGCTGCTGGCTGCGCTCTGCTTCGGCCTGGCCGCACTCTACGCGCCTGTGCTGCTGCTGCGCGCCCGGAAGTTCGCGCTGCTGTGGTCACTGGGCTCGGCGCTGGCACTAGCGGGAGGCACACTGCTGCGCGGCGGCGCAGCGTGTGGACGCCTGCTGCGCGGCGAGGAGGCGCCCTCGCGGCCCGCGCTGCTCTACGTGGTCGCGCTGGGCGCGACGCTGTACGCGGCGCTGTGTCTGCGGAGTACGTTGCTCACAGCGCTGGGCGCCTGCGCACAAGTGGCCGCACTGCTGGCCGCGTTGCTGGGCGTGCTTCCCCGGGGCGCGGGCACCGCTCTGCGCATCACGCTCGGGCGCTTGGGTCCGGGCGCCGCCCTCGCCAAGGCGCTCCCCGTTTGAGGCCCGCGGCCCGCGCCGTCGGAAGGACGCAGAATCCGTCCCCAGGATGCGCCACCGAGAGGACACGGGCAACCGGCTCTAGGCCCAGCGCCAGCCAAACCAAGGACTGCGCCTGTCCGTTCCCAGACCGCCCGGGGTAGAAGCTGCTCCTTTACTGTGCCAGCGAACTGTAAACTGAGACAGGAGCAGTTTGGGAAGCTCCTCGATTTCAGCATTTTGTGCTACACTCGGCAGGAAGTGCTGTGAAAACCAGATTTTGTTTTGAATTGGTGATACGCTATGAAACATTAGTGATAAATTGTTTTTGCGTTAACCGTGGTCTTAGATTACACAGTAAAACAAAAAAAATAGCTTTTCCGTTTTGATTGACTGCCCTTATTTTCCCGGATTTCTTTCACGTTTTGTCACCTAAGAAAATCCAGGGGTAGATCGCAGTAGCTTAGTGCCAGTAAACGTGCTTTCTTTTGCTCTTGGAAGTTTTTCCCCTTATTCTTCAACGTGAGTATCCATAGGAGTTAGCAGATTAAATGCTGACTTTAGCCACTGGAATTTTTTCAAGTGCTTTAGTTAATACGGTTTATCTCAGTTTTCTCTTATTTTAGTGAAATTGTTAACATGATGTCTTATAAAATTAAAGGACAGTTGGTTCTGCATTACATAAGGAAACCAGGGACCAAGAAGCATGGTATCAGGTAAGGTGCATGTAAATGCTTAGAGGTCCATGGACAGAACTCAGCTAAGGAAACACCTGGGAGACAGAAGATAATTCCACATCCAGTTATCTATTGGATGGAAACCATGGATTTCTACAAGGTCTAGTTTTCCATTCCTAATTTTATGATGTGCTTTTGAACCCATAGTTTACACTTTATATTCTGATCTTAATGGAATGTAAGGTGCTTTTCATATCTAATTGCCAAATTTTCTTCTTTTAGATTTAGCACCTTGGTCTAGGACTTACCTTAATTTATTGCCAGAAAGAATGGGCTCAGTATTCTGGTTAAGTCCATAAATAAAACAACGTTTTGTCACTAGCTACATATTAACTAGGAAGTAAACTGAATTTAAAAAGTTTTAATCCTATGCCAGTAGTTCTTAGTTCACATGAGTTACTTGAGTCAAACTTCAGTTCCGTCAGAATCTCTGGGCGGGGTGGGGGCGAGATTGGCATCAGTTTTTTTTTAAGCTTCCCAAATGATTCCTTTTTCTGCTAAGGTTGAGAACAACTTGAAAGTAATTGTTTCCTGGGACTGGATTAGCATTGCTTAAACAGGTGGTCAGGCAACAGAGTTTTGCCTCTTCCTCCAGCCTCAAAATTTATATTTATAGGTCTTGATCAGTGTTCAACAAGCCCTGCTCCAAGAGGTGGACGCTAAGGTAGACTTACTCCCATCCCCCTTATTTTGAAAGAAGGCTGCTTTTCAACCCTATTGATTACCTACCTCGAGGCACAACTACTGAGTGTTTGTAAAAGCAAATCCACTGTTTTGGGGGAATGACTTATTTTTTTGACTGGAAAATGTACCACTGGCTGCTTTGTCTACCCCCTAGTTAAATCTGTATTTTAGTTCTAAATTTTAGACTGAAGATTTGACCGCATTCAGCCCATTTTTAAATGTTATTTAATGCTATTTTTAAAAATTGTTTTTCCAGCATTTTCCCAAGAATTCACTGTTGGGAAATCTGTTTTTATAAAATTCAAAGCACAATATATTATATGTATTTTGACAGTGATGACTTAAAATGCAGATATATACATTAAGTAATAAATAATGTTGAGTTTTCAGTTTTCTCTAAATGAATTAATTCTCAAAATGTGACCTGGTTTTCTGCTTACTGAGGTAGTGTTTTTGAAGTTAAGCCTTAAAATCTTATGATAAAGTTCTTACCATGAGTCTCAGAAAAAAAAAAAGGAGCCTAATCTCTAGAAAAGGCAGAGGAACCAGAGATCAAATTGCCAACATCCATTGGATCATAGAAAAAACAAGGGAATTCCAAAAAAACATATACTTTTGCTTCACTGACTGCACTAAAGCCTTTACTGTGAGGATCACAACAAACCGAAAAATTCTTAAAGAGATGGGACTACCAGACCACCTTACCTGTCTCCTGAGAAACCTGTATGCAGGTCAAGAAGCAAGTTAGAACTGGACATGGAACAACGGACTGATTCAAAATTGAGAAAGGAGTTCATTAAGGCTGTATAGTGTTACCCTGATTATTTAACTTACATGCAGCGTAGCATCATGTGAAATGTCAGACTGGTTGAATCACATGTTGCAATCAAAATTGCCAGAAGAAATATCAACCTCAGATATGCAGATAGTACCATTCCAATAGCAGAAAGTGAAGAGGAGCTAAAGAGCCTCCTGATGTGGGTGAAAGAGGAGTGTGAAAAACCTGGTTTAAAACTCAACATTCAAAAAACACATCATGGCATCTGTCCCATCACTTCATGGCAAATAGATGGGAGAAAATTGGAAACAGTGACAGACTTTATTTTCTTAGGCTCCAAAAAGACACTTGCTGCTTGGAAGGAAGGCTGTGACAAACCCAGACAGTGTATTAAAAAGCTGAGACATCAGTTTGCTGACAAAGGTCTGTATAGTCAAAGCTATAGTTTTTCCAGTAGTCATGTCTGGATGTGAGAGTTGAACCATAAAGAAAGTTGAGTGCTGAAGAATTGATGCTTTTGAGTTGTGGGGCTGGAAAAGATTCTTGAGAGTCCCTTGGACTGCAAGATGAAACCAGTCAATCCTAAAGGAAATCAACCCTGAATTGGAAAAACTAATGCTGAAGTTGCAATACTTCGGCCATGTGATACGAAGAGCCAACGCACTGCACGAGACCCTGATGCTGGGAAAGAGGGCAGGAGGAGAAGCGGGCGACGGAGGATGAGATAACTGGGTGGCATCACTGATACAATGGACACGAATTTGAGCAAATTGCAGGAGAGAATGGAGGGCAGAGGAGCCTGATAAGCTACAGTCCATAGGATGGTAAGCAACTGAACAACGATAAACTGTCTATTATGGTTTTGCGCTCTGGATCCCTTTTTATCCTCTTAGAATCTGATTACAACTTCTTTTTAAGCTATACCAGTAGAGGGCAAATAAAGAATATCCACAAACCTAAAGCAATCTTGAGCCTCCTAAAGGTGTGTTTAGAGGAAGGTGCTGATAAATAGGATGTTTTAAATTGCAAAGTAAAGAGAAAATCTCTTGAAGCCTCTAGGTTCTAACACCCTAAAAAAGGCAGTGTTTATGTGTGGTGAACTTTTTATCTGCAGAAGTAACTTGGCTTTTTGAGAACCAATTAGGAGTCTTTATATACTCCAACTATGTCAATATCCCTTTCCTAAGCAACTACTGATGCTTTCCAGCACCACTAAATTTGTCAAATAAACCTGTCTCCAGTGCCCAACTGAAGTTGTCAAAGTAGTGAGGGTGACCACAGGATGTCCTTTGAAGAAAAAAAAAGCCTTTTTATAAAAACAAAGTAAGGGGTCAATATAGAAAGTATCCTGGGGTTATCTCAAACTGAACTTTTGGCTTCCAATTCAAAGTGGGCCAAATGTGCCATTCATTTAAAACTAAAAGAATCTGTTGTGGATGAGACCTTCCTGGCTTACTTTTAATTGAACAATCCTCCGCCTTAAACACTGGTGTTTCCACATAGCTAGTGTGGAAGAGGAAGACATTATTTAAATTTTACAGAACTGTTTTAAGAAAGATTTTGATCAATTCCTTTTCAACTTAAAACCATTTTTGAAATGATTTACAGTATTCAAAAGGTATGTGTAGATGATTCCTAGCTTATGTTCCTCTAATCAGAAAAAAGCAACTCAAGTCTAAGGTGTAATTACTAGAGGATGCAGCCAAGGGAGACCTCTGCTTGGACATGCAGGTTTTTTTTTCCTTCGGTGTATAATTTTCCATCTGCCACAGCATGTCTAACTAATAAGGCTTTGAATCTAACTTCAAACCACATTTTGAACTATTTTTCACTATGCTACAAAAGTAAGAGTGACAGAATGGCTAGATAAGAATGTGTTTAAAAACAAAATTCACAGATGAGTTAATTTAGATGACTTAGAGATTCCCATCAAGGATGTTCACAAATGTAGGCAGTAGTTGTACACCCCTCAGCAGACCGGATATGATGGAAACTAAAGGTTTCCTTAAGGCAAGCACTCGACGACTAGTTTTCTGTTAATTCTTGCGTAAATCACATTCTGTATTCATACAAAAACAACTTAATGTTTTTTCTCTGACAACTGTACATATAGAAACAAATTTTCGATTGGACATGAACTTAAATTTGTGGAGGTGCTCCATGTCGCGTGACACTTAAAAAAAAAAGATTCCAGCTTTTATCTTCACAAACCCATGTGGGATTTCGGGCAGTGAGGGTGGACAGGACAAAAAGGCCAGCTACTCTGGGCAGCCAGCAGCAGTCTCTTCATCTTGAAGACCTCAGTAGGGGGCTCCTGGGATTCAGCTGCCCAGAGAGTTCAGGGCTACGCGGCGCAGGTTTCCTTTTCTTTCTCTTGGAAAGTCCACAAGAAGTTCTTAAATACTGTCCAGAGAGGCCTAGGGGTTTTGAGCCCCAACTTCTACCGACCCCTCCCACCCCCCCTCGAAGCTCCTCGCCTTGGTGGGCCAGAGTTCATGTTACTCCCTCTACCCCAGTTACTGCCACTCCGGCCCCCTCTAGAAGGGGTACCACTGCCTGGAGGGCCCCCAAAAGGTTCATCTCTGTGGTATCCATCATGGTGGTCTCCATCCAAGGAGCTGGAACGTCCGGACTTAGGCACTCTCTGAGAAGGTCCTGGGCCCCCTCGGCCTGAAATGAAACAGTGGTTTTACATGTGACTTTTATTTCAACTTTTTAATAACTCCTGGTACAAACGTTTACTCTGTGATAACAGACAGTGGAACATTTCTGGTTTTGTTTGTGTTTTAAACAGAGTTCTGAGAACAGTAACATGGTACTCAGAGCAGGGGAAGTCATGCCTCCACTTTCCCTTTTCTCCTTCCTGTCCCGGCTCGTGGCTGTGCCCCTCAGCATCAGCTAGACACAGTGTTCCCCACGGCTGAGATGGAGCCGCTGGGGAGCCCCTGCTGGAGGCCACAGACCGTGCTGGGCTGTGCCTACAGTCTATGAGAAGTGTACCTTCACCTTCCTATGCCACCACAGCTGTTCTGGGGGAAGGTTTGAAAAGCACTGACTTACTATTAGAAGCAAGTAAGAAATACAAGCTGCTGCTGATGTTAATTACAAGTGCTCTACAGAATAAGTATTTACTATGATTATCCTACAACTATATGGCACTTTTGATTTCTTGTTAAATAGCTAGATAAAATATTCCCTGAAAAACAAAAAACAAAAAGAGAAACACTAGCTTTTAGTGCTTCTCCCGGGGATAGTTTTAGTTGTTCCAGGATTAGACACACAAACCTCTAGGTATCATTACAATTCTAACTTTTAAAATTTTTTCCTGAGATGACAGCGTTTGGTCACATCTCCCATCGTGCACTATCAGAAAACTATTGCCAACTTTGTCTTAAATTTTTGAATGGAATCTGAATCCTGCTAAGACGAGGTGAGGAAAGATAGGAAGTTTGGCTTCTTTTCTTACAAAGCTCAGCCTAGGCCCCCTCATGGCAGCCTGGCAGAGAAGCTGTCAGTTAGGATGTCACTTCCACACTAGCCGTGTGGCCTCAGCCTGGGACCTACAAAGTGTGTCCTGAGTGCCCACCCCAGCCAGCAACAAAATGTGCGTGTGGGTGGGGACTGGTGACACGAAGTTATTTCTGAGGGTTTTGCACTTAGAAGAACCAAACTACCAAGAACAAAAGGCAGAACTCTGTAAAGCAGGAGGCAGGTGAACTGGAGTGGAGCACAGGCTGGGGCGCATGGGCACTCTTTCCAGCAGCCTCCAAGGTACACTCCTTGTCTATCAGCCCAGCCTCACCTGAGACCACAGCTGTAGTTAGCATTCAATAGCTACCACTCCTGGCTCAAAGTCAGTGCTGCCTCTATAAAATAAAGATCCAGAGTTTCAAGTGGCAGAAATAATCCACTGCCCCCCTGAGAAGAAAACCACTTCCAGACCATGTTCCCCAAAGTCTTTGTGACTCTGGCCACAAGCAGAGCTCCTTCTGGGTCCAAACTAAAAACAAAGGCACAGAACCTGAGAGAAGACAATCCTCCCTGCCATTGACAACAGCCCCGAGGGCTCAGAGCAGCCACTACCAGAGCACATCTGTCAATCAGAGCAAGAGTCTCACAGATCAGCAGAGAAAGTGCTGGGACATCTGAAAAAGAGCCGGAGTGGAAAAGTGAACAAACCAGGCACTCCTGGAAGCAAGTGGAGGAGACCTGTGCAGAGACTGAGCTTGCAGCCACCCACTGGCTGTACCACAACTGGGAACACGTACCTCTGCAGTCTAAGCCCTGGAGGGTAAAGGACCCCTAGTAGCCCAGTGGGGTGCCCCAGTAGGGACAGACACAACAGGCATACACTGGGATGGGGCTGCCGGGAACCCTGAAGCCTTCTTGGCAGGGCGGTAGCACCCGCAGCTCCCAAGCTGTAACCACCAGCCTCATTTACCTTTGCCTCCTCGATCCTCAGAAGGACCTCCTGGGGCATCCATTTCTCTGTGCTCAGAGGTTCCCGGCCCATCATGCCAGGGGCGCTTTCGGGGTGGTAAAGATGCCATGTCCATGCCTTGGAGAGAAGAGGACCGTTCTCTGCTAGCTGGGGAATGACCATCATGAGGGGGGTGATCAGGGCGCGGAGCATCACGGAAATGTTCATGTCCTGGCCCTAAAATAGGAAGCGCAGATCCACAAGGCTAAGAATCTGACAGTCTCATCGTATTTAAGTGCATTCATGCATGCTCAGCTGCTCAGTCATGTCCAATTCTTTGAGACCCCATGGACTGTAGCCCACCAGACTCCTCTATCCATGGGATTCTCCAGGCAAGAATACTGGAGTGGGTAGCCATAACCTTCTCCAGGGAATCTGCCCGACTCAGGGATCAACCCAGATCGCCTGCATTGCAGGTGGATTGTTCACCACTGAGCCACCAGGGAACCGCATATTAAAGTACCATATTAAAGTACAATGTGACCAAAAGAAGACAGAAATTATACTGTTAAGTGGCAACTTGAAAACAAACATTCATTTATGCAAGAAACATTTCCTAAATACCTGCCGTAGGCCAGTGACACCATTGAGTGCACAGAAAGGTCAAGATCAGGAATCAACATACCCCCTTAAATATTGGAAGGTCCAGAAAAGTGGTTCTCGGATTTTTTAGTTTCAGAATGTCTTCACACTCTTAAAAATTATTGAAGACCCCAAAGAGATTTCATGTATGAGAGTTCTAACATCTGCCGTGTTAGAAATTAAGACTGAGAAAACTTTAGTTCATTTAACTGTATTTTTCAAAAACAAAACTGTTCAGTGAAAAGAGTGGCATTTTGACAAATCTCTTTACTATCTGGCTCAGCAGGAGAAAGTCCCCACCTGCTCCTGCATTCAGTTCACACTGTGGGTTGAAGATAGGAAGACAACCCAGCCTCCCAGGGAGAAGTGAGCTGCTGAAGAGAGAACCCAGTGGATCCCTGGGAGAGTCCTCAAACCACACTCTGAGAACTGTCGGTCAGAGGACCCTAAGGCACAAGCCGCTCTACTGCCTTACCTGGCTCTCTATTTCCATCCCAGGCGTCTGGTTTCCGTCCTCCTTCAAAGCGAGGGAACTCATCAGGAGTGGGAAGCAAACCCTTCCTTCCTCCTACACAACGAATCAAAACACCACCACACTCACAGACTATTCCAGGTGTGCTCACAACCACCCAACTTCATCCCTGTCCTTCCCAGACCCACAGTTCTCAGCTTACCTCGTGGGGTACCCCGACCTCGACCTCTGAGATCTCTTCCTCGGGCTGTTTCGTCAGAAGCATCAAAATTCTCCTCTGGTCCAAAGTCTTCAGGCCCAGGAAAGCCATCTCTTCCTCTGGGGGGAGCACGGCCCTCATGTCTTGGGGGTGCTCCTCTTCGGAAGCTGTTAGGAAAAAACAGGATATCCAGCTAATGGAATACCTTGTAGGTCCAAGTTCATGTTTCAAAAAAGCCTAATTATTTGAGGAAATGTGATACAATGTTGACTGAGAGAAAAACAAAACAAAATTACGTATTTTTTAAAGTACCCATTTTACATTATGGCAGGTAAAAACGGGCAAGAGGGAAATGTACTAGAATGTGGGGTTACTTTAATTTTCGTTTAGGCTTTGAGGAATAACAGTGAGCATTTTTAAAGTGCTTATCTCATGCCAAGTGCTTTACAGTGTATTATTTCATTTGTTTTATCCCCACAACCACCTTATGAAAGTGACTCT
The DNA here is from genome assembly GCF_001704415.2 of Capra hircus. Lineage (NCBI taxonomy): Eukaryota > Metazoa > Chordata > Mammalia > Artiodactyla > Bovidae > Capra > Capra hircus. The sequence continues at coordinate 131,739,198 of NC_030809.1, forward strand.
ATTCTACCCATGAGTATTTACACAGGACTCAGACAAGTCACGTCACACAGGTAAGTGTTGGGATTTGAACTCAGCCAGTCTTGACACTCAGTGCAGGCTCTTTACCTCTGCCTCCCAAATATTCTTCATTTTACCATTCACATTTTTATATATAAACATGACTTACACAATCAGAAAAGAAAGGGGGAGGGACAGAGATCATTAGACATCATGCCTACTCACTGTACTTGACTTGTTTGGGGGCATCTGTTCTGCCATCTGCCCTGGCCCACCTCTCTACTCAGGGGCAGGCATGGGGCCGTAACCTGCACCAATGGCCCCACCCACACCTGCCTGATGGACAGGAAGGCATCTGGTTTGTGGGTGGCTCACCACTGGCAAGCTGACAATCTCATGCCTGGGCTAGTGGACCATTTCACCACCTCTCAAGAATTCTGGAACTGGGGAACTAAGTGAGCCAGAAGTGCTACTGAAGCAGGGCCATTAATGAGGGGTGCCAGAGCTGCAGAAGCCTGTGAGGGAGCAGAAAGAGGGGCCTGCCGGTAGGAAAGGTGCATGAGCAACCAAGAGAGGCCACGGAAACAGGAGAAAGAGGCAGAGAGGGGCAAGGGCTTAGGGCCCACCAGGCCTTCTGCTTTTTCCTGAGTTTCCATTTGTTTATCTTATACTCCAACATTTTGAAAAATTTCATACTGAGCAACAAGTGCCCATACATTCTTCACCACAATTCACTAATCGGTTCTTAAGATTCTGCCACACAAACCTTGTCTTTTCACCATCTATTTACTAATTCACTTTCTAAGCCTTTTCAAAACCAGCTGTGACATAATGCTTCACCTCTTCATCCTTCAGTAGATTTCTTCTAAGGACTTTCTCCTACATAACACCACTACCATCATTCTAAATAACATGGAATAGTATTTAATACACAATCCAATTTTAACTTCTCTGTCCTCAAAATGTCCTTTATGGCTGTCTTTATAGTTTTCAATCATACACTGTTATTTAGTGGTCCCATCTCTTTGGTCTACTTTAATCTAGAACAGTCCCCGTCTTGTGTTTTATCTTTTGTGACCTTGACTTTTTCATTTTTATTGGAATAGACCTTGACATTTTTGAAGGGTCCATACAGGGGTTTTACATAACATTCCACAATTTGAATTCTTCTGATTTTCCCATAATTAGATTCAGGTAAAACGTTTCTGGTAAAACTTCTTAGACGTTCACAGTGATGCCAGTCTGTCTCACTGTTTAGGATGTAAAAGTGATATGGCAACCAAATTTCATTGTTGTAAAGGTCTTCTTTCTCCTTTGCAATTAAGTAATCTGTGGAGTGATACCTGAGCAGTGTGAAAATACACTGATTCTCCACAATCCTTTTATATGATGGCTTTCTGCATCCGCTGAGGATCCTTCCCTGAATTAATTATGACACTGGTTGCCTACAATAAGTGATTTTCTAAGTCCACATCTGTAACTTGCTGTTTTACTGTAAAAAGAGCTTTCCTTGTTTCACTCCACCATTCCAACTATCTCGGTGCGTTCTTAATACCTGTTTTGTAACTTAATGAGCCATGCTCCTGCAAGCCAAGGAGGGGTGCTCCAGGTGCTGGGAATTAACCACTTAGGGTGAGGGTGCAATTGACAAGGGGACAGAAGTGGAGCAGGAGTGTCAGCAGAGGGCGCTCCTCCCCCGAGGCAGATTCAGGGAGGCGGCCCCACACAGGGCAGGACTCTTCCCTTGTCCAGGCATCCATTATACAACTGCCCTGACTACCAAAGGACAGAGGGAATCTCATCTGCCCTACTTAGAAAATAGTTCCTGTTATGGACTAAATGTTTTTGTCCCCTCCACAAAATTCACATGCTGAAGCTCCGTCCCCCAAAGTGACTTTGGAAATGGACCTCTGAGAGCTACTTAGGTTAGATGAGGCTCTGCAGGTGGGGCCTCATGATGGGATATATGCTCTAATAAGAACAGATATCACAAAGGGCTTGCTCAGTCCCTTTCCATCATGCAAGGACAAGGGGAGATGGTGCCTGTCTGCAAGCCAGGAAGAAAAATCTCATCAGAAACCTACATTGCTGGGCCTTGATCTGGGACTTCTAGCCTCCAGGACTGTGAGAAAAATCGATTTCTGTTGTTGAAACCCCTCAGTCCTATGTGTTAGCTGAGTAGTCATCTGCTAATGAGCTGACTCCTCTAAAATATATCTCCCTCTATAACAGATTCATGTATTCAACAGTCACTGGGCACCCACAGGGCATCACCACTACTGCGCTAGGCTCTGAGGACCTCCCTTCAGGAATATGCCATGCTTCTGGGAGATAAAAGTGATCCTCCCTTCAGGAATATGCCATGCTTCTGGGAGATAAAAGTGATACACAGATAAATATATCACTTCATGTCGAGGACTGCTAAGTGCTCTGAGGAACATAAAGCAGAGGAAAGGGACGGGGGAAAGACCCAAGTGCAAACACCTAGGAGACTGTATTCCTGGCGAAGGAAAAAGCAAGCACAACATGAGCAGGACACGTCTGGCATGTCAGAAGAGGAGTACAAACTGTGGACAGCACGAGTGTCTAGGCGGGGGTCTCTCACTGACACATGAAACAGAAGACAAACTGAAACAGAGTAAAACCTGAAACTTTGCACAGACATAGAGATTCAAGAAATCAGTGAAAGTTTATGTTGGTGCCAAAGCCACTGGAAATGGGGCTCCTGCAGACATAAAAAGCCACTTCAAAGAGTGAATACTTGGATATCATTTAGTGAGCTCTTAAATCTCTTTATTAAAAATTCCCCTCCAAGAGCTGCTTCCCTTGACCCCTCCATTTTCCCCTCCCTGGATGTTTTATCAGCCACTCTTTTCTAACATGCCCATGAGAATGGAGATCACCGATCTTTACCTCAATTACCTACTAGCAACAACAACAGCGTGATGAGAAAAGACATGGGAGAGACGACTGTGGCAGGAGGACAGGGGTGCTGGGCAGCACAGCACGGCTCTGCAGCTGGATGGCCAGACCGGGAGCGGCTCTTACACGTGCCATCTGTGGGACCTTCCAAAGTCAAGCAACTGCTCTCTCAGTGGCATCCCTCACCTCTACAGGCTGACAGTAACACCTAAGCTCACGACTCATTGCAGCAATTGAATGAACTAACATCTGGCACACAGTAAATACTCAATTATTATCATTGATTATTTTGAGTCTCACTTGAGATTTCACTAATCATTGTTTTTTACTCCCTATTTCCTCTATTCATTTTTTTTACCCCAAACAAGTCAAGTGTCCAAGTCTGACCTCAGCCTATTTGAACAGCAAGATTATTCTTCAGCTTGATTGGGTTAAGATCTTTAAGCAATTACACAAAAACTATCTACTCAATAATCTGTTTATTTTCTGTCTAGATCTCTGTCTCATATTTCATCATTCTAACCAAGAGAACCTGGAGATTTCTATTCAAATCCAAGAAACTTTATAGTACACAGGCCTACCTATCTGATTAAAAGGACCAAGAAATAAGCAAAAAGGAAAAGATTTCTAAACTGCAGAGATAATAAAGAACCAAATAGACGTGAAAAGGCATATTATATTAGGTCTAAACACAAAACCTAGAGAGGGGAGGGCACTCTCCCCCCAGTGAAGGAGGAAAGAGATCCATGTGGACAGAACAGATGGGAAGCTCCAGGGAGGAGGACATGGACCCATACAGTGTCTGGCCCACCTTTCTTCTCTGCGCCCTCGGAACCGCGGGTCCTCAGGGTCCCGGGGGAAGCGGTCGTCTCCAGGTCTGCGGCCTTCCCAGGCCCCTGGGGGGCCCCGGGCTGCACCCCGGGCATCCCCCTCACTGAACTCCCTGTGGTCAGGGGGGAACGGAGGCCCAGGGCCCCCACGCCTCCACTTCTCTTCTTGTGGTAAAGGGCCTCCTCGCCCCTCAAATTCTCGTAACCGGTGGCCAAAGCGCTTGTCGGGGTGGAAGTCGTCTGGTCTGCTGAAGTCGTCAGGGAATTCGGGGTGAGGGCCGCGCCTATCAGGGGGACCCCTGCAGTCCTGGCTGCCCCGGAAAGGCCCCCTCTCGGGACCGTGCTCAGGGCCGCTGCTCTGCTCGTGCCGCCTCTCTGACATTGGGCCCATGTGATGGTTTGGAGGGCCGCGCGAATCACCTAAAGGAAACAAAACTGATGTTTACCTTGTCTTCCAGGAGTCCTGTCAACACAGGTCTGATTTTTAGCATCTTAAAATTTCAGAATGCGGTCTTTTATTGAGAGTGTTTTCCCTCCTTGGTTCCCAGCGTACTTAGGAGACAAAAGTCTCTAAGGCATCATATAATGAAAAGAACAAGGGATTGGGGGTATAGATTTCAACTTCATCAATTCACTGGCTAAGCAACTCAACAGCTGCAGTGCAGGCTCATTTAGAACACAAGAACATCACAGGTGTAAGGATAAGCCTCCCTTCCTGCCCCCATTCCTTCAGTGTTGCTGGGCCCACTGCTCCACAACTCCAGGGAACTCATGCTGAAGGTCGGCCAGGACGCCAAGTAGACGGAATTCATCTCTGCACTTGTGACAGCCTGCAAAGCCCACCACAGGGCCACTGGGCCCACGCTGCCCTGAGGTCTTTCCTTTAACTCCTAGTCCATCTAACTTGACTTGTTTACTGCTGCTTTGACTCTTAACAAAATCCTCTGTAGCGTATGTGGAAGCATGGGCCTCTCTGATAACTGCTGGGTGACCAAGCAGCCCTGCTGTACTTCAGTTTCAGGGTTTATATAACCACTTTTTCTGCATTCTTCATCTACAGTATCATCACCATTCTTCACAGACAGTGTTTGGAAATTAAAGATTTTTTAAATAAATATTTTAATATATGCTGTATAGTTACTGAATAAAAATGCAAAAAGACCAATTACACTTAGTTTATCTCCTAACTGTAAAAGGGTTTGTTTTCCTGGCTACTGAATAATGATGACCGCAGCCCATTGTAAATGTACCTCTCTTTTCTGTCAACATACAATTTAAATCAAATATTTAAGGTACATAGCAAAAGGGACACCATTGCTTCTAACTTCTAAAAATGTCACCCCTGCACTCTTCCCAGCAATAAAGACAAACTTCCTTTCCTTACGTCATAGTCGGTCATAATCCTTACCCTCCCCAAACCTTCCTCTTTCATTTTTATTCATTTCTCTTAGCCATTGCAATTCCTCTTCATCATTCAACATGGGTAAAAAACTTGGAAATTTCAGTATAAAAACACACCATGAGAAGTGTTTTTCTTCTAAAAACACCGTTAGACGAGTCTCCTCTCTTTAGCTTTCTCCATCCCCTCTGCCTTCTTTCCTTCCATTAAGCCAGTCCTCCTATGCTGAGGAAAAGTGTCTTCTAAGCTGCCTTTTTGTTCAAATACCTCAAGGCTCACTTCTTCCTGGTAAACAGCCCCTCACTTCCCAGTGTGATCCTGCAGCTAATGGCTCATTCTCTGACTTCAGGTACTTCAGAGTGGTGTGACCTCAGACACTGCAGACCTTTGACCTGAGGAAGCTGAACACATTCCATTTGGACTTACCCATGAATAACAATCCTCCCATTACCTCTACCTGCTTAAAAGTACCCTGGCTGCTCCAAGGAAAGAAACCCACCACTACAAATTAGAAGGGATGTGGCCGCCGGTGACGGGGCGGCGGCGCTGGTTAATCCAGTAGGGGATGGCAGGGCCACTTTCTCGGCTCCCCCTTCTCCCTTTGGTCCCTGGGAGGAGAAAGAGAGGAGGAAGAGGGAGTGGGGCGGGGGTTGGGGGGGAGTGAAGAGAAAAGGGGAAGAGCAAGGAGGAAAGGGAAGTAGGTGGAGACAGACACAGGTAGGGGAGAGGGAGAGAGGCAGGCTCTCAGTTTGCTGATGGCTGTACCTTGTGGGTAACAGACTTCTTTTCTCAGGGTCCCCAGATCCAGAGATTGGCTCTTGATGCTTTCTTTTTCCCTGGTGGTCACCACTTCCACATGGTAAGACTAAAAAAAACATTCTCCTAATTCTTTTACCTCTACCTTCCTATTTCTAACAACTCGCATAAATTCAAAACTAAGCTTTAAATTCCCAAAGTCCCACGCTGAATATGCTGACAAGGACCTTGCCTAACCTGATCAAATGGGGGCAGAACCCTCACATGTACTAAAAGGTGCTGTGGGCTTAGCCAATTACACCTGAAAAGGGGTCTCGTTCTCTGTAGTGATGCCTCCACGACATTCATGATTCTCTGGTGTGTTCCTCCGGGAAAAGGCACACTGAGCGTGCAACTCCATCCACCCACGTCCCTCCCAGCCCCACCCTTTAACTGCCTCCAGCCGCCGCCCCTCCCCACTGCACTCCTGGGAGAGCTGAACACCAAACGAGGCGCTGGCTCCTGCACGTGCCCCCTCTTGATACTTGAGGTTGATTCTTAGCTTCCACAGAGCCTACACTGACAGTTCTTAACTCTGTGCTTCTCATAGTATCCACAACCTGAGACACAACACACTGGAACACAGCTTTCTCCCTTTCAAAGGGTACAGAACAATGCAACCAGGAAACACTGTCTGACACAATTTGAGGGGGAGGTAGGGGTAGCATCAGCAACACTGCTAAAACGTCTGAACTCTTATCCCATCAAAAATTCAGAAACAGGCCAGTTTTCTGGCATGGTGAAAAGATGCACTTGCATCGGATTAACACAGGAACCACTCCCATTCCCAGGAGGACAAGGCTGGCTTGCAGCACAGGCCCTGCTCCCAGTGGCTGTCCAGGCGGTTTCACCGCCCGCCTCTGGTAGTGAGGAGTGGTGCCCTCTGGACAGGTCAGGCTAACCAAAGCAAGTCGATGAAAACAGCATAAGGCAAAGCTATGACCTGGACTGACTATGCTCTTATTTTTCCTAGAGGTTCAAATGATCACATTCTGTCAATTACTTACCAGTAAAACTATTGAAAAATTTACCCAAAGGAGGTAGAATATAATCTCTTATTCAGCCGAGCAGATATTTACCTTTGTTAGGGCCAGGTCCTTGTCCAGGGTTAAGAGGGGGGATGCGACCTTGTGCTCCCTGCTGCCCTAGTCCTGGTATCAGGGGTGGGGGGCCTGCATTCTGTCCTTCCTGAAAAGATGTGTTTAAAGCAGGGGTGTGAAATCAAAGGCTTATGCTTCATGAACAGCAATTTTATCATAATGTGACAAGATAAAAACACTAGGTTGCCGCAAATCTTCCAGCAATACATAAACAGCTAGCAGAACTGTCCTTACATCAGGGGAAAGAAGATACTTCTCTGACCATAATAAAAGGAAACACATATTTTAAACCTGCTGATAGGTTTATTTAAAGCTAGACCTTTAGTTGTAATCCCAAGCCAAAACCTCAATGGAAAGCCGGAAATCATAACATAAGAACAACACTCTGCACAGAGATGGAGTTTCTGGCAAAAGTAAAGACCTGGAGACCTTCCAGGACAGGTAAACTCTGCTCTTGCATCCATGACCCCTTTCCAGCTACAGAAAACAATTCATCCTCTCAAAAGGCTATGACCAGGTTTACGGGAGCAGGAGGGTAGGAGAGGGGCCCTGCTGAGCAGGGCGCTCACTCACTGCTCTCCTTTCACTGCTTCCCCCTACTGTCTCACTCCCCTGAGCCCAGCACCCACTGCTGGCTCGTGGGATCGTGGGCTCCGGGTTCTCACAGCTTCTGTCTGACATGCACTTGCTGCTCTGATCCTCGTAACCGCCCTGCTCTGCGGCCCCAGAGCTCAACCCTAGCTTGTTCCTAGTCCTAATGTTCTGTATTTTTACCTAGCCATTTCTAAATTCTGAATCCCCACACTGTCCAGTCATCTTGGATCTGGACTCTTGACAAACAAATAATCAAATACACATCTAGTCATTCCTTCATATAAAAAATGCATTAGTGACTGAACCTACCATCAACAGCCAAACTGCTTTCCCATTGCAAACTAGCTACAAGAGCAGCCCTGACAGGGCTCATTCACAGCTCTGCACCACGAACTCAGTACCAGGAACGCCCACACTCCTTTGTTTCCTGTGCCTTTTACTGGAGGGCAGCTCTTTTCAACATCTTCCATGTTATTACCTTAACACTTGAAAGCAATTCCATTCAATTTAACCAATTAGAGTGATTGATTTAAATAACTGACCTGGTCCAAGTGAAGAAAGTCAGATAACAGCATAAGAAATATAAGCAAAGCTTTTCATCAGACAACTTCTGAGATGTGAAATGCCCTCTAACGTATTAATCCTCCATTTTCACTCCAGTATTTCTACAGGTAAATTAAATTTTAGAGCCATTTTGCTTTTCATGTCTAAAATCTTCTACTATACAATACAATAAAAACATTAAATTGTTCCCACAGACCTGTCCTCTGGAATCCGACATGTTTATATAATTTCAGTCGCAAAGTGATAGCTAAAGTTCATCATATTTTTAGCCTACAAAATGAAAACTGTTCATTCACTAACATAAGGTTAGGTAGGTAAATATTATAAATATTTATAATATAAACATAATATAAAAACTCCAGGAGTTGGTGATGGACAGGGAGGCTTGGTGTGCTGCAGTCCATGGGGTCGTAAAGAGTCGGACACGACTGAGCAACTTAACTGAACTGAATATAAAAAACACACACAAATATACATTGTATTAATAAAATATAAAATATTTTTAAGTTTTAGGACAGTTCTGGATGGTAAACTTAGATTTATTAAACATCCTAAGTTCTGAAATGTGCCCAATAAATTCTGGAAATAGAGTCAAATGCCATCAAATTCTTCATTGCTATGCCATTTTTAACTTCTGGAAGATGTGCCGAAGAGGACCATAATCTAGTTTTTAATTCGGTGAATCCACTGGTCACCTTCACATTACAGACACACAGAGGTGGTGTATGTTTTACACACAGCATCCACAGCAGGCCCTCTTCCGCGGGAATCAAGTGCTTTTCAAAAGGTGAAGACTCAGGGAATCAACAGTGGTTCATTCACTCACTTTGGCCCATGACTGACTTCAAGGACACAAACCAAGTTGTTCTTACCCAAATAATTCTTTCAGACTATGAAATTCAGTAAAACATAAAACCCCACAGAGCCAAACAGTGTTCAATCCACTCATGCCCATGCATTCTTCTGTAATTTGGCCCAAGAAAACTGAACTTCCACTACCTCTCAAGCACAGCTCAGCACATGGGTTTAAAAAAACTTGGCTGACAATAACAGAATTCTCTAAAGAGGGCCAAGAAAATTTCTGCAAAAATACTTCTTCTTGAAAATATTCTTATATGTGAACTAAAAACAATTTGAATAGAGTTTCATCCGAAGGGTCACCGTTTGAAAACATGCAATTCTGAACTCGTATCTCTAAAAGTATTCAATGAAATGCAAATAGTGAGAACACAGTCTACAGTATCCTCAAGAGGTAAACATCCCAGACCATCTTAAAAGTAGAGCCGGCAGGCACATCACCAAGTGGCTCAGTTGTCTGGAAGCCTATGAAACACCTATGAAGTCAAGAGCCCAGAAAAGGGAGCAGAATGGACCTGGAGCCCCCATGCTCTCTCCTCAGCACCACAGCTCTTTCAGAGCCCTGGGACAAATATGAACTGTATTCAATCGGGCGTCCATCTTTTCTGGAAGAGGCTGAGAGTAAAGATTCTGTTGCAATATATTTAATGATCTACTTAATTACTCTTATTTCTTTCTTCAGCCATGATGCTATTCTCAAGCCACAGTCGCTACTTGAGATGTCTACACCAGCTGTTCCTTCCTTTCACAGCATTTTGAAGTGCCGCCTCAGTGCGGAGTATATTTTCCCAAAGTGTAATGCCTACAAGTTGGAAATAAGTAATACCTGGTTGAAGGGGGCCCGGGGCCCATCACCTAGCAGAGCTGTTTTCTGCTGCTGGAATGGTATTGGCCCTTGAGATGGATGTGGCCCTCTTGCCGGGTTCTGCTGTCCCTGAGGTCCAGGGGGCCCTTGCATGCCACCCTGGGGTGGAGGTCCCAAAGAGCCCTGGGGCGGCCCCTGCTGACCTTGTGAGCCTGGAGGCCCCCTCAATTCCTGGGGAGGGCCCAGCATCGATCCTTGGGGTGGAGGGCCCTGCATGCCTCGCATCTCCTGAGGACCTCGCATCTCTTGAGGGCCATGTCCCAGCAGTCCACTTGGAGGATGAGGTCCTCTCATCTCTTGAGGTGGGTGACCCAGCATCATCCCTTGGGGAGCAGGACCCTGGTTCTCTCGGGGACCTGGAGGACCCTGCATTCCTCTTGGATTCAATCCCATCAGAGGTCCCTGAGACACAGGACCTTGGATCCCTTGAGACCCTGGCCCGCCTTGCATCCCGTGAGGATGGGGAGGTCCTTGCATTCCTCTGGGACCAGGTGGTCCCTGCATACCTTGAGTACCAGGAGGTCCCTGAGGGCCCAAGTGACCCTGGGGACCAGGTGGGCCTTGGGGGCCTATGTGACCTTGTGGGCCAGGTGGGCCCTGAGGACCCATATGACCCTGAGGACCAGCATTACCCTGGGGTCCAGGTGGTCCTTGAGGTCCCAGAGGGCCATGAGGTCCAGGATGCCTCTGTATTCCCTGGGGCCCATGCATGTCCTGAGGCCTTGGCAACCCCTGGGGCGGTCCCTGGGGCCCTTGTGGTCCCATGAATCCTTGCGGCCCCCCACCTCCCTGATGCAGTGGAGGGCCTTGTGGTCCCATTTGTCCCTGTGGTCCAGGGGGTCTAAACTGTCCCTGTGGACCTGGAGGCCCCATTTGAGCCATGTTCATTGACAGCTGCTGAGATGGATGAGGCTGTTGAAAACCTTGAGGAATCTGAGACATTGGACCTTGTCCTGGAAAGGGCTGGGGTCCCAGGAGAGGGGTGCCAGATGAAGGAGGAGGCTGAATCTGCTCAGCCTGTTTCTGTGCAAGTCTTTCAATTTTAAGTTGCTAGAAAGAAAGAGAGAAAAGGCATGCTAATAAATATGACAGTATTACTATCACTTATTTTGTTTGGGGAATCTCAAAACAAACAAAAGACATTATTGATTGACCTCTTAATACCCCAACAATAACCAGAATCCATATGATATTCAGATGTTCTGAAGGTACTCTGGCTTCCAGACTCTAAAATGCTTCTTTCCAGGTGCTGGGAAACAGCAGCCAGGACTATTTATATCCATCTTGATCACGGAAAGCCCAGCAATTTACTAGTGTTTTATCATTCTAAGTAGCTGCCAAGGTAGGAAAAATAAGAACCACCTGCTCTAAAGCTAACAGAAAATTCTTTTCATCTACGGATAAATATGTGACTCCAAATTAAAACTGTTGGTTTTACCCTGTCTATTAAAAATGTATGTTCAACTAAGGTCTACTCATTGCTTGACTGGTCTGGTTTTAACAGTCTTAGAAACAGGATTCTGCTGGAAACTAGCTTCCTAATGTAGCAATTACTGCTCTTCTGACCCATGTAAGAGTTCCTTTCCTTCTCCTCAAGAGCAGATCAATTAAAAAAACATTAACCACTACTTTCTTAGATCATCCTGAATTCCCTCAAGGGTCACACACCTCCAAAAGTTGTGGGTTGGTGTACTGTAATGTGGCCATCTCTTGCTCGATTTCTGCTTGTGTTTTTTTCTTCTCTTCCAATTTAATGTCTTCTTTTCTGTCATTCAATACCTCGTTTGGGGCAGGAATTGGAACTTTATTTTGCATCCATGCCTTGGGAATGAAGAGAACATTAAAGTATATCCTAAGTGTGTAAATTATAACAGAATGTAAAAACCATTCTATAATATCACTAGCTCATTCCAACCTGGTGAATACAAGTTCGTGCAGCTGGTGAATTATCTTCATTTCTAACTCTAATGCTCTAATTCTTAGTGACACAGGAATAGAGTTAGGCAAAGCATATTACTAGGTAGAAACTGCCAAGCTGAAAAAGCTGCAAGATTTCACAAGCTATTACGACGCAAAGCCTGCCCGCCTCTTCAAAAGGGCATGTGCACTTCTGCACACTGTGTGAGGGACAGACAGAGCGGAAGACAGAAATAAACATGCTGAAGAGGGTCCACATACTCTTTCCACTCCAAGTCTCTTTTCTTCTTCCAATAGCTTGGATAATAACAAGGGGGTGAGAATAAAAGAATATCCAGAGAAGATTCAAGACAAACTCAGCACTAACTGCAAAGCAGCAGATGGAGGCTATGTCTAATAATGCCTGAAACACGTGAACAAAGCTCCAGAAAGTCTATAGTACAGACAGACATACCTTCCGCAGATGAGATACTACAAGGGAGACTCACCAGTCCCCCAGCGCGTGAGGAGGGCACGGGGAGGGGATGAGGGTGCCCTCGGAGTTGCTCACCTGCTGGAACTGAGCAGGGATAGGTTTTGCGTACGGAACCTTCTTCTGAGGCACTTTTTTCTGATCCTTCTGCATCACCTCCTCCATTCCCCAATCTAAACCTGGAATTGTCATTTCAATTTCATTTGATTCATCTTTCCCTGCAACCAAGAAGAGAAGCGGTTAGCCAAGGAAATGAAAGAAAGTGGCCACCTCATCAGTGAATGTATTTTGGAAAGAACAAATTCTAAATATTATACAGTTTATATCACTTTTATCAATGTTTCTAAATATATATCATTTTGACATTTTCAAAATAACAATATCACAATTATAGGAAATAGGTAAAATTACAGAAAAAGTTAAATTTATAGGTACAACTTCTCTTACCCATCTGTTCTTGTTCCATAGCTAATTTTAGTTGTTCTGGTATTCCCATCCCTGGAATTACTGCCAGACTGTTAGGCTCAAGGTCATCTATAAATAGGAATATGGCCATTGTCAATAGAGATTTCATAAATGTAGTGGGCCATTACAATTAACACTTTATAAAAATTCTTAGACATTCATAAATCAATCAACTATAAAACTAAAATTCATTTTACATAATCTTCTCAATACTTAACACTTTTATTACAGAATATCATACTTCAAAGAAGAATAAACATGCGAGAACCTCACCATATTCCACTCCATCTTCAGACATTCCAGGTAATAGGTTGAGGTTGTATCGATCTCGCATTTTATCACCTGGTCGGTTTCGGGTCCAAAATTTGCTGTCAAAATAAAAGTATTTGGAGGGAGGAGGAGAGAAGCAGAGTTTCAGTGTATCTCTGGGCACTTAACAGTAGTACTAAGTAGTCTTCTGGCAAAAACAACAGAGTTTTAAAATGCCTTATGCTAAAAATGTTTAATGTAGAAAGATTCAAATAACAAAGTCATACTCAATACTCAATCTCCTTGTAATATACGTATTCATAAACCACTGCGAACATGTCGTTAAAAGTAAGTTAGAAGATAAATAAATACATTCATCTATGAATGAACTAAATACGCATTTATCTCCAGCTGCTCCATAAACACAGCAATTCCTTGTTACTTTTGACGTAAAGCTTACCTAGTATGGTCATTTGAGCCTGAGCAGAGAATATGTCCAAGGGGATGCCAAGCCAGACTCCAGATCATTCCTTCATGGGCCATCTCCATTCCACCCACTTCTTTCTCTACTCTGTAAGGGCACCACAGAAAGCAGTCTTTTTCACAAAATTATTCAGTTTCTCCTCCACCAAAGAAGGTACTTTCTTTTAGAGTAATACAAAGCTACCAAACTTGGTAACTTTGAATCTGGTCAATTCCACATGTTTCAGAGGTACCAAGTTGTGATCAGTAACATCTTTCCAAAGAGCAGCTCAGAGGGGAAATGCCTTAGAAATTACCTTATCACAGGAAACAAGGAAGTTGGTCTTCCTCTCCCTTTATGACTTCCACAGCCAGAAAGAGAGGTGCTATGTTTTCTATTCCAAACTGGTTTACAGATACAGGGCATATGAACATTCATAAAAAAATACACCACACTCTCATTTTTTTCACTTTCGGGTGCGGTCTTCATAAAACTTACAACTTCTTTACGTAGTGAGTGCCACATACCCAACATGCCAAAATAACAAAGAGCCATCAGACCCTCCACTGGCAAAAAGTCCTTCATGAACAGGATGCCAGGCCACAGCTGTAAACAAGAACATAGAGAAAGACAAAATTATTAGGATGTCAGAATTCTACAGTAATAGAATGAGAAGCATATCATAGCCACTGACCTGTAGCTTCTTTCTTATGACCTCGGAAGACTTGAAGCTCTTCTTTCAGATTTCGGATGTCGAAAAGTTTACAGAGGTGGTCACGTGATGCTGTGAGTAGCCAGTTGCCATTGAGATTTAATTTCACTTCCATTACTGTGTTTTTATGGGCATGACTAGAAACAAAGTACCAAGAAAATAATCCTTGGTCAGAATTCAAAACAAGTGTAAACCAATGGTCATTTTTCTTGAAAAGCACATGGTAGTCAAGATGGCAAGAAGTCTGGCCTAGAAGTAATAACGCATGTGACATTACAGGACTACAGTTAAAATATACGTGGAAGAAATAGGTCAAAGACAGAAATAATGTCTATTATCTAAGCAGCTTTTACTGACCAATTTAAAACAGCAGTAGAACTTCAACTGGGTAGAAAACTTTATCTGTGAAGCAAGGAAAGCACTTGGACACATCAATTAATATTCAATAAAGCTCATTAAATTTTATAAATTCGATAAACTGCTCTTATTAAGTCAAACATTTAAAAAGAACTTTGAGACAGTTTGAGGGTTAATTTGAACAAAAGACTCTGCAACTACTGAGGCCAGGACAACACACTTCTCCTAGGAGCACCATTAACAAGGTGTTCTATTTGCTTGTGGCCACTGGAGCTGTGCAACAAGGCAGCCTTGCTGCCAACCAGCTCACTCTGGACATGGCTCAGTTCTCAATCAGAGGGACTAGGAGACAGCTGCTTAGTCAGAAAAAAAAAAATCAACAACATATTAAATGAACTGTGAATATTCACAGATGAGTTAAAGAGAAAATTTTACAATGTGGCTGCATTGTAACTAAACACCTCAGACAAAAAAAATGAGAACTGATTTAAAAACAGAGGGAAAACCTCTCTCTGAGGAGCTGTAGGGAGAAGGAGAAAGGTGGGCTGTCTAACACATGGCACACATATCAACTCCATACAGTGCCAAGTGTATCAATGTGATGAGTAATCTAGAGTGGTAGTAATAACCACCTCCTCCCTACCCCTCACCCCCCGATACCCAAATTAAATTTACATCAAGCCTGACTTGCTGAGGAATTTAGAGAGAAACCACATTTAATAAATAAAAGGCCTATAGGTAAGAGTCCATCTACTGTCTACACTACTTTTTCAGGAATACCTGAGAGAAAAGAAGGCTAGTAGTTAACAATTCAGTCAGCTATGCTCCCCTTTTCTGAAGGATCAAGGTGGGGTTCCTATCACTTACAGTGTTGCAAGACTCTGCCCAGTCTTGGGATCCCAGAACTTGATTGGCTGTTGACTATCTTTACTTCCTGAAACAACTAACCCTTTTGTTGGATGCCAGTCTACACACTTCACATCAGCACCGTGCCCTGTCGGAAACAAGTTAAGATAAAAACCTAATCAGCATAGATATTTAAAACAGGACTCCATTCTCATTTAAACCAAAGTAGAGAAATCTATTAAACGTCTTGATCCTAGTGCTCAGTCTTCTTAAACTTTAAAATGCAACCTCCCCTTCTATGCCACAATGCACAGGAACCATTTCTCCTCTAGATCTATTCTCACCTACTTGCTGGTAGGCCAGTCAAGACTTTGTGGAAGCTTTACCTCTCAGGCCCCTGTAAGTAAAGCTTTTCAAAGTTTTCACGATCTTCTATGTATTATCCTAAGTATCAGAAACAACTCTTGTTCACTTAAGCTTTCCTACTTTGCAGCAGACCCTACAGATCGAAAGTTATAAATCCAGACATCATCACTTTCTAGACGTGACAATAAGAAAAGCATTCCATCTCTCTGATACCATTTCGTGAAATATGGAATGAGAAAAATAATCCCTGCTTCACTCACACTTATGTCAGATGAGATGATAATAAAAGCTAGACAGTCAAGTGCTCACTGTATGATAGGCAGTGTATGAAGCACTTACAAGCATCACCTCTTTAAATCCTCACAAAATCCTGAGGAAAGCTGTTCTCCTCAACAAGAACAGGAGCTGAAACCTGAACCCAGTCTCCTGGATTAGGGATAGTAGTTCTCTTAACCACTGTGGTTACTTCACACGCGTAACAGACTAAGCTTACTAAAAATCACTAAAGCAAAAAACAGAATTTACAAAACTGAAAAAAAAAAAGAGCATGATTTTCGAAAACTTGGTTGCTATACAAGAAGAGCCTCAAGAGTATTTTATACAGCAAATGCACTAAGAAGCAAGTGGAGAAAGGTAAATAGCATTTGAAATAGCTCCATCTCTAACCTGGATCAAATCCGGCTTCTATGAAGGGGGAAGGAGGAAGGATACAGATGAGCAGAAAAATCGGGAAGGAAGGAAGAAGAGATAGTTCTAGAGGCACTGGAGAGTGAACATGCACCATGCACAAAGGGCATTCGCATCTCAAATAGGCAAGGACTTAACTAGAGACCACCCCTGTGCTAGTAAGCACTCCGAAGATGCCAACTATCTGGAGAGCAGTTTGGCAATGTGTATGAAAAAGCATGAAAAAAAAGAGTCTGTCCTATAACCCAATAACTCCATGTCTCAGAAATGATCATAAGGATATAATGTGTGTCCATAAAATTTGATTTGTGAGGATATTTACTGATATCGTTTATTTTTAAATGCTCTTGAGTAGGAAATATACTACAAATTAAATTTCAGTATGGCATATGTGCTCAATGGAATATGATACATCTATTATAAATGATTTCATAGATAACGGAATGATTAAAATGATCATGATACTAAGTTTATTTTTAAAAAAACTGTGTATAGCATTCCTGATGCCATCACTGTAGAAGGCAAACAAATTAATAACATGAGGGACTGTGTGCACAGCTACATAGAGAAAAAAGGCAAGAAGCCTAGATACCAAGCTGTTACAATATTAAACTGAATAGTAATTTCAAGGTAATTATTTCTCTGCCTTCTGCTTTTATATTTCCTACAATAAATATATATTATTTTGTAACCAACAAAGGGAAAGGGGAAAGAGGTTTTGTTGTTCCCTTAATTTTTTTTATTAAGAACTGAGGATGGAAAAATTGGATAGAAATATAAATCAAGCTCCCAGCCCCTTGTTTGCCTTAAGAACTTTAAATGTCATTAATAACTTTATCCTTAAAACATATGGCTATAGAATTTTAAAACTTTATGGGTCACTATCACCTAAAATTATATATTATATAGATATGTATTTTTACCAAATTTGAGTAGAAAGCACATGAGATTTTTTTAAATGTGATACACTATGCAAAAAAAGTTCATATTCTCAGCAGTCACCTCTACCTCACTTTCTCTGAGACACTTTTACTACATAAAGTAAGTGTATCTGTTTAAAAACATATGTGCAAAAACAACCCCCCCAAAAAAACCCTATCAACCCATAAAAAAGGAACAACAAAGTATATTTTAGTTGCTTTACTTTTGTTTTTGGAAGTTTTCTAAAATATTTAAATAGAATTCAAACAAGTGAGAAATCCCATTATCCCTTTTTGTTAAATGAACTTGAAAAGAAAGTGAAAGTGAAGTCGCTCAGGCATGTCCGACTCCCTGCGACCCCATGGCCTGTAGCCTACCAGGCTTCTCGTTCCGTGGATCTTCCAGGAAAGAATACTGGATTGGGTTACCATTTCCTTCTCCAGGAGATCTTCCCGACCCAGGGATTGAACCCGGGTCTCCCGCATTGTATGCAGACGCTTTACCGTCTGAGCCACCATATTCATATATATATCACTGCTGCTGCTGCTGCTGCTAAGTCACTTCAGTCGTGTCCAACTCTGTGCAACCCCATAGACGGCAGCCTACCAGGCTCCCCTGAAGTTAAATTGATCTGGATTGATTCTTGAGTATTATTTTATTGGCCACTGTCCCTAATAATAAAAATACCACTAGCAAACACATATACTCATGTGTACTACTCTAAGCAGAGTATGTATACTGAGCCATAATTTTACATCTGATTACAAAGCACAGATAGGCTAACTAACTTGCCCAGAATTATACACTTGATATGTGGCAGCGCAGATATATGAATTCAGCAAGCTGGCCCCCGAGCCACTGCTCGTCATCTATTCCCTACTGCCTTATTACATGTGAAAGGTCAGTTTGAGAGTTACAGAGGAAAACAAAAATATGTACCTTCCTACTGAGTATTTGCTTTTCTATGCATAAAGACTCACCAAAGGATGGTACATTTCAGACAGGGTACTGGAATACAAGTGGGACTATGCAAATCTTTACATTATTTTCTCTTTGAAAAACGTACATATATTATCTACTTAAAAAAATAAATACAAATAATCTAAGAATTTACAAAAAGTATGCGTAGCTTGCTAACCTTTGTGGCTTAAACAGAGAGAGACGCACACACACACACAGAGGACACGTGCATCTGCTCACGAATGCAGACGATGTGTCTGAAAGGACGCGCAAGAATGTGGCAATACTGACTGCCACAAGGCTGAGAGCTGGGCACGGAGAGGGCACGGGCAAGGACAGCTCACTGCGACTCATTTGGTAACTTTAAAATACTGAAAACAACTGATCTTCAGAGAAAAAACTTCAGTTAAAAATTTAATTTACTTAATGGATTGATTACCTTTCTGAAATCTTTACAAGTAGCATAAATCATTTTCATAATTTTTCATGAAAAAGAAGAAAATAAATAGATTGAGCTGGCATAGAAGGAAACTAATATGCAACTGATTCCTTCCCCAGGATAACAAGTTACTGAATTCCCAATGAAGAGACAAAAACTACTTCAAATGATGAAATTCTACCCTCTCCTGTCAATATGACACATTTAGATCCAGAAGAATCAAACAAGTAGAAATTTATCCTAAGAAAATAATTTTAAAGATTTTTAAAACTTATTTTCAAAGCATGGTATTCGAAGCCTTGTTCATAATAGTAAAAAAGTATAAAATAGTTTAGAAGTGGAATGACTGGATCAACTGTGCCACAGTCCCAAAACAGAAGAAACACCCAACTACTGCAGTGAAGCTTCTTGGAACAAAGAAAAACGCTCATGAAATACAGTGGACTTTTAAAAAGCACACAGTACATGCACAAACCATGCATGTGCTGTAAGGATGACTGTGAAAATGCACACAGACAATTACTACACAAATGTGCATACAGATAAGCAGGAAAGGAAAACTACAGAAGCTGTGAGAGTAAAGGTAAGATTTTTCTATCCACGTTTCCTAAAGTATTGTGGGTTTAGTCGTAAATAACATGGGTAGATACTGCGTATGAACTTTCAGATGTGCTCTAAAAATGAGAAAAAAATGCAAGCTACTTTGCTAGGTAATATCTTATCCATCAAATTGGCAAAAATTAATTTTGGTGACACAGTGTTAAGATAGCTGTTCAGTCACGAAGTTGTGCTTGATTCTTTTGCAATCCCATGGACTAGCTCTCCAGGCTCCTCTGTCCATGGCACTTCCCAGGGAAGAATACGAGTGAGCTGCCATCTCCTTCTCCAAGGGATCTTCCCCACCCAGGGGTCGAACCCATGTCTCCTGCACTGGCAGGCGGGTTCTGTTAATGAGTCACAGACATTTCATACGCAACTGGTTGAAAAGGAAATTAGGACAACTTTCCGGGGGCTTCTGGCCCGATCTAAATGTTATATGCTCACAGCCTTTAATTCTGGAATCCCTCTGGTCAGAATCTACCATATGATTGCAGCTGTAAAAAGCACACCAAGATTTATATTTAAAGGTATTTACTGGACCTTATTTGAATTCTAAAACTGGAAACAATCTATATCAATAAGGGGCTATTTAGAAAAATTTAGGTACATCAATATAATTGAATACAATACAGCTATTAAAATTGAGGTTGGAACTGAAAGAGGAAATGTTTTGGAGTAACAGACTTTATAACTTAATTACGGTGGTGGTTACAAAAATGAAGCAATGGGAAGGAACTTTTTGGAGGGACAAAAATGTTATGTATCTTGATTATCATGCATGTATTTGTTAAAATTCATAGAACTGTACACCTAAACAGGGTAAATGTTACCCTGCTGCTGCTGAGTCGCTTCAGTCGTGTCCGACTCTGTGTGACCCCACAGACGGCAGCCCACCAAGCTCCCCGTCCCTGGGATTCTCCAGGCAAGAACACTGGAGTGGGTTGCCATTTCCTTCTCCAATGCATGAAAGTGAAAAGTGAAAGGGAAGTCACTCAGTCGAGTCCGACTCTTCGTGACCCCATGGACTGCAGCCCACCAGGCTCCTCCGTCCATGGGACTTTCCAGGCAAGAGTACTGGAGTGGGGTGCCATCGCCTTCTCCAAAATGTTACCAGAAGTAATTTATATCTCAATAAACCTGGTTTCTAAAATCTTAAGCAGAAAAGCAAGGTGTAATTTAGCTCCATTTGTAAAGAAGAAAACATAAGCTGTTAACAGTTTAGGGAGAAGAAACAGTATGGGTTTAAGAAGCAATTTACTCTTCTATACCGATCGAAATTTCCAACGTGTGCTTTTATTACTCTATATAAAGGCAACTGCCTCTGGTTTCCCTCTAGTCAAAACTCAAGGGACTGACTGATGCCAGTTAGCACCTGTGTTTGCCAGTACAGAACTAACCAATGCCTAGGGTCCCAGGGAGATACACTTCAGAGCCTCGGTGGGAATGCAAGTTTTCATTGAAAGCTTTTGGACTTGGTATGACTGAATTAAGTTCCAAGATATTAAAGGTCTTGTGACCTGGCATGCCATATATAAAAACTTAACCTTATATAAATTATTATCTCATGGAAAAATGACTTGAGTCCCAAACACATGGCTTATCAATTTCAACCATTATTCCTACAGAACGCCTTTATGATAATTTTTATCATTTCAAAGATACAGAATTTCAAGACAGAATCACTCAAAATGCTTTGTTATCCGCAAACGGAGATTTCAAGAATGCAGTATTTTTAATGCTAAAGCAATTAATACATCCACATGACAACTTTTATTGGCCTAGTGACCTAGATATTTTAGTAGTAAAAACATCTTGCTAATGGCTCAAGATTTGAGGACTAAAAACTTTTTGACAATGAAAGACTAAGTATTTTTTAAAGCGACATTTAAATGTTTCAGGTTTAAGCTTATAAAAAATACAAAGATAAAACTCTCAGCACCACCAAACCTGCTCCAGATACTATAAAGGAACAATGTGTAGACCTGCAGGGGACTGACAGGAGTCTACAGGTAGACTGTAGCAAACCCATACAATCATCATTAGGATGGCAGAGCTGTAAGAAGCCAGTGACGCTCTAGGATCCCTGAGAAAGGTAACAAGTATCTCGGTTGTAGTAGCAGTAGTAGGGTTAGTTGCTCAGTCCTATCCAACTTTTTGTGACCACAAAGACCACACACAGACAGAGTAGCCTGCCAGGCTTCTCGGTTCAGGAACTCTCCAGTCAAGAATACTGGAGTGGGTAGCCGTTCCCTCCTCCAAGGGATCTTCCTGACCCAGGGACTGAACTCAGGTCTCCCGCATTATAGGCAGATTCTTTCCTCTCTGAGACACCAAGGAAGCCCAGCTTGGCTGTATTTGACAGCAACTAGAAATGGAGGCTGTGCTTGAAGAAAGATTTCAATATTGATACTTAGAGGTACAACTGCCAAATTCTAATATATCCCAGTTGCAACTCATCAAATGAAAAATACGACTGTCATGATAAATCGACATGTGAGACTCCCTTTGAATGCTTATAAATACTTTAAGAATTTAGCCTGCACTGTTCAACATAGTAGCTATTAGCCACATGTGCCTATTTAAATGTTTTAATAGGTGCCTCAGTCACACTACCAACATTTCAAGTGCTCAACAGCCCCATGTGACTAATGACTAGCATATTGGAAGCATAAATATAGAATATTTCCATCACCACATGAAGTCCTATTGGACAACACTGATTTAGACAGTCATTTAAAAAAAAAAAAAAAAAAACTTTCTTCTTAAATCTCCATAATCACATTATTTTTATTTACTATCTCTGTTACAAAATGAACAGCAACAACAAAAAATTATCTTCAATCAATACTTGAGCTAGTGAAGACCTGCAAAGTCATAGTCTTGTAAAAGTTTTACAAGAGAAAGCTGAGGCCTGTTGGGGTTAGTCCACTGACCACTGGTAGCCAGGACTGCCTCCTTCCCATGTCCAATCTTCCCTTCACCTCACTAAATATAAAACATCCATATAAAGGGGCAAAGAGTTTCTTTTATCAAATTTGCCTGCACAAGTATAAATGAGAAGGGTGCAGAAGGAAAACTTCTAAGTATCTTTCCATCTTGAAAATATGGAAATAATTTAGGGGTGAAACCTAAACACAAAGATAATTACTTTTACCTGAGAAGTAATCACATTGACCTTGAAGAGCAAGGTCCTGTTAAATGTGGCAACCATGACTCAACTCCACCCAAAGAAATTCCAAATTAATCTAATCATACTGGGCTACTCTCAAAACTTAAGTTTTGAGGGCAGTGAGTTCTGCATTTCTTTCGTAGCTAAACATTTCTTCAGGATCCTCACTAAATGAATAGTGGCAGAATTAGCATCTCTGGGAGACAGGTGGCATTTGCTTTGTGGGTTAACCAGTGTCTGACATCCAGAATTGTTTAGCTTATTACTTCATAATACTTGTTTGCAGAAAGAAGCCATTAATTGTGCATTAGAATGTATACTGAATGAGGAGATTAACAATAATTTTACTTATTCCACATGATTATTCTTTCACACATTCATCTATCTTTCACTTGCTCACTAATTCAAAATGAAGGTGCTCAACAGTACTTATTGGGCTCCTATTAGAGGTGCTCAGTCTCTAAAGTAGGTGATCAGCAAACGAAACAGAATTGAACTCTGGGGAAGTATCTGTGGAACCACAAAGTCCAGGCCACAAAAGCTTTCAAAAGTTAATGCTTAAAAAAGTTTTCTGAATATAGATGGAAATTAAGCCAGCAAAAATTAATACAGGTGTTTTAGAGATAGCTGTCCACAAAACAAACAAAAAACCTTTTAAAATAAGTGTTACATAACTATCTTGAAATAAGGTGCAGAATGCAGGAAAAAAAAATTTTTCCTAATGATGAAATGTTTAGATCTTATTGTTTCTAAAGGCTATCCTAGAAATAGAATGCAGAGACTCCTTAATAAATCCTAAAATTTTAGGAATAACAGGATAGATGTCCTTAGCTATTTGGTGAACAGCTCTAGGCTTATTTTTGTAGAAACTGGAGCCTTCCTGTTTATTAATAATTTCCTATTAGTGCAGTGAAGGCTAGAAGCCAACAAGGGAACAAGGTCTGTTTTTGGATCTTCCCTTACAGGAGGTTCCCTGGCCTCTGTGAAACTGTATGTGAACTTAGTGCCCCTGCGCATTTTTCAAGAACCTCATCTCTCCTTCAAAGCCTCACCAGACCCTACGGGACCCATCAGCCCACACGGGTAAGCAGCCCTGTCTTCACAGCCTCACCAGACCCTAAGGGACCCATCAGGCCACACGGGTAAACAGCCCTGCCTTAAGACAGTGCATATGTCCCAAGGCTTGGCGAACAGTCTCAAAAGCCAGATACAGAATTTTATTTGAAGGTCAGAAATAGTGTCCATTTCCCCATTTTATTTTTCCTGGATCAGATCATTATGAGAACAAATCTTAAGAAAGTTTTCTTTCATACATAGCTTACAAAACACCAAGATTTTCTAATACAGGAAGGAAAAAAAGCAAACAAAATTCAAAATTCAAGTACCACTTTGCACAATATTGACAGTTGAAGAACTGCATTCAAGAAAGTGTGTCAAACATTAACAACAAACTCAAGCTACTTTCAGCCACAAGAACAGAAAATATAACAGATCAGTTTAAGGCAAAAGGAATATGTAGTCATGGTCCACAGCCAGACATTTCAGAAGATCAGCAGAATTAAGAATTTTAAAAATTAAGGAACATAAAGCTACTTGTACATTGGTCAATGAATATGCAATTTATTAGCACTTTCACCTTCCTTTTTTGTAGAATGATTTTAAACTTGATCCAACACTGAACATCAATTGGGAGTAATTACTATCTTTGTCATTTAAATCCAGAAAGGTATGTTAGTTAAAAAAAACTATAAAATTAAATGGAAAATACATTTTGGAAAGAGTACACCTCTAGGCAGTGCTTACACAAAGCATCTTCTAAGCAACAACAGTGCACAGAATCATGGCTGAAGGGTTTCTCTGGTCAAACAGCTGGGCAATGCTGAACTGTAAAGACTGCCAAGTTTCTCTCCATGTCTGAGGGCCTTACAACGCTGTCAATGTATATGACACATCTGTAGGTGAGAAGCTGACCATGAGTCTTTCTTCCTCAGAATACTTCCAAGTCCCTCAAAAGATCAATCTGCAAAATTCTGAAATGCTAGCTGAAATGATGAATGTAAATTCAGGTCAGCAGACAGTTTTGGAGCAGGAGAGGAACAAGTAAAAGGCCCTTTAACCATATCTGTAATGTGTACTTCTTTTTAAAATTCATAAATATGTAAGCCAAAAGGTAAGGGTTTGACAGAGCTGAGAGGTAACACAAAAGTGTTTTTCAGGTTATAAAAAACTGTGGAAGATATAGTGTCAGAAGAGCATAGAGTATACGAACAGAAAAACTCATATGGAATAGAAGTAGATACATCATAAATTCGGAGAAGGCAATGGCACCCTACTCCAGTACTCTTGCCTGGAAAATCCCATGGATGGAGGAGCCTGGTGGGCTGCAGTCCATGGGGTCGCTAAGAGTCAGACAGGACTGAGCGACTTCACTTTCTCTTTTCACCTTCATGCATTGGAGAAGGAAATAGCAACCCACTCCAGTGTTCTTGCCTGGAGAATTCCAGGGACAGGGGAGCCTGGTGGGCTGCCGTCTCTGGGGTCGCACAGAGTCGGACACTACTGAAGCAACTTAGCAGCAGCACATCATAAATTTGCCAACCTTCTGCTTAACTTACATATTTAATTTGCATATGCAAGGAAAATGGTTTCTGTATGTTTGTACCATGTGTTTGTACCAGTACACAGTACTGACAAAAGCTGACCTAAAAGAAATTGTCAAGTACATTAAAAATTGAAATCAAACATACATAAAATTAATGCCATGTAACTACTTCTGAAAAAATGAAAAAAAAAAAAAAAAGAATATATGACTAAGTGCATAATTTGAGTGCAATTAAAATTTTGAAGTATTCAAAAAATACAAGGCTATTTTGGAGAATATTTATCAAAGAAGATTAAAGGGAAGGAATGCAACAACCAAATATTCTTTCGGCCTCATTGCTGATATACTCCCCCACTGGTGAATGTTAACAATAAATATTACAAAGCACTTCAGCCATTTATTTGTTTAAGATGGGAGATTACCGGTGTCTCATACAGTGCAAAAACCAGCAGCAAAGTCCTTTATAAGAAAGGGTACACTGGTGTGTTTCTGTGTCTGTGTGTAATTAGCTAGTCAAAGGTTCTCTAGTAAACGTTTCTACGCACATACATAATTCAACAGTAATATACAGATGGTACAATATTCTTTTAAAGGGTCAAGAAAAAAGCATATAGTCATTGCTTGAAAACTTAGAAAAGAAAATGTAAAAAAAAGAAAAAAATGCTTTTTAAAAGAATCAATAGGACTACCAGAAAGAGCAGTCCTGTGCAACATTAATAATAAAGCTATTAGTGCCAGAAGATACCTTGGCCAAGAATGAAGAGAACTCCTAATTGAAGCTCCTAATAAAGAAAAAACAAAACCATTTACAATGATACTTTTTGGTACTTCAAAGGTAAGCCTTCCTTCTGAAAACAGGTGAAAAGTATGATTCACCCAGCTGGACATATTAAAGAGACCATTTTTTTTAAGTTGAAAGTTTAGATAGATAAAAGCAACACATAATACAGGTCAAAGTACAGTTTATTAACCCCAGGGCAATCACAGCCATGCACAGTATCAACTGTACTCTGAATCTCTTGAGTTTTGCCAGAATCTTTTTGGGAATATTTGCACACTTTTGGTAAATGTGGTTCCCTATATAATTCTGCCCATCTACTACTACTCATGCCTTGGAAGGAAGGAAGGTAAGAATGGCAAAGTTAAAGAAATTTATCTATATCAGAACAGAAAGGTTATGTGAACCCCTAAATACTGCTGGGTAAGTGTATATCACATGAGTCCCTGCAGGCTGTGTAACTTCTAACCGTAAGAATTTTTTCTACAAAATAATATTTAGATACAGCTGTACACTCCAATTGGACCTTGGTCATTATTTTCATTTCTATTCCAAAGCAGAAATAGACAATGGAGAAAACCTCAACTGGAAGCTTGGTCATGTTACCTAGTTTCCATCATAATGAAAACATATTCCAATAAAATAAATATCCATTAGTTCATACTGATATAAATAAGAGGAGGAGAGGAGCTGAATCACTCATACATGAAAATTCCAAACAACTTAGGTTTACTCTCAAGGATGTGGAGCCTAATTCCCAGTGCTTTAGGTGTGGGCTGTGCTTCATGACTTCCTTTCAAAGAGAACTGTATGGAGAAGGGGGAAAGAAGTCACCTTACACTGGAGAACTCTGACAAACACTGCTCCAACATGGTGATCAAGGTCAACATCAAGTCACGCCGAGAGCATGCACCTCATCTTCTGCTGTGACAGAAGCAGCACTTTACCTCCACGACCTCCCTCCCCGAACTCCAGACCACCACACCAGAACCAGTCATGAGGAAACACCAGATAAACCCCAACTGAGCACCATTCCACAACGACCATAAAGCTTCCCATCAAAACACTGGCAGCAGAAGACACAGAAACAAAACCTTGATAGTGCTAAAACGGGGTGGGGGGACAGCCTGGAATCCAGGATTCTGTATCTAGCCAAAGACTCATTATAAATGAAGACATATAACAAATTTTCAGAATTTTACTCATAGATCTCAGAAAAAGAAAAAAAAAACCACAAAACTATTCCAGAAATGTGGAAACCAAGTAATGCTTATTAGGAAATGTGAACATCCAAAACAGCTCAAATAAAATGCAACATATTATAAAGAACACCATGATTTCCTCATGGAGGTGTTTAAAATTTGCCATCTTCTTGTACTTTGTTGAATGAATGATGAAAAGCCCAGAGTTCAAAAACAAACAAAACAAAACAAACAAACAAACAAACAAAACAAAAGAGTGTTCTTGGGGAAAACAACAGATCAATGCTTCATTCTGCCTCCCTCTCTGAGCAGTGTCAAGAGAGAATCATACAGATTCTCAACTCCACGTGCAATAGTGTCAGAACAGTTTCATTTGGAATCAAGGATATATTAAATATAATTTAATTTATGTAGGTACTATGTTTAGTGTTCATGTGCTATACAATGGTTAATAGTGAAAAGATTTGTAGTAAACCATCTGTTTAAACCTCCGATGTCATTTACCAGTTCTGGCCTTACATAATTTATATCACCCTTGCTAAACCTTAATATTTTCATGTGTAAAATGGATTACTCAATTATTGGGGGCAGTTTCAAGAATGAAACGAAATGTATGAAGCACTTAGCACCATGCCTAGCACACATTTTGAATAGTCAAATTATGAAAGTTCTTATTTTGATCCAATCTCTGCCTGGAAAAAGCTCACCACAAGGACAGATTTCCACGTAGAGTTAGTTAGTTGTTCAGCAAGAGCTGTCACTACCATGGACAGAGTATGGGAAAGCAGAATATGGTCCATTTGAAAGTACTTCCCAAAAGTCAGACTTCTTAAGATTTTCCTAAATTTCAGTCTTCAAATAACCCACGAGTTCTAATTACCAATACCCAACCTAAGTATTAGACTTGATCTAATGCCCTTATTCTCTCAGAACTGGAAGACCTACAAAATTGAAGTCATCATTGCCTTTATTATATTATGACTGTATTTTAATTAAGAAAAACAGGTAAGACGTTTGATGACTTAGAATAGAATAAGTAAAATTATGTACACAAGCTCCTTCCTAAATTACTTTTAAAAAATTTACAGCAGATGAACTTACTCCAAGACTGTCACTGACCACAAACTTTATGAAAATTTCAAAAAACTTCAACCTAAATGTTGACATGCTCCAAAAATAGATGGGTTTAGTGATGAATAAACCAGAGCAGAAAATAAAACCCATGATACATAATGGGTTGTTGGCGCCTTAAAAAAAAAGAGAAGAGGCTCTAGGCTCTGGGACAGCTCAGTGACAAAGGCTGTGCTACTATAATGAGGGTAATTACAGAACTCTCCATAGAGCAGCTTGTCCAGGCCTCTCCTCCTGCCTTCCCGTCTGTACAGAACAGCTGCATTCAACTAAAGCCAGACAATGGCTTTCTAAACAAAGCAGAAGGTAGTCTGGGAAGAAATCCCAGACAGGACTTCAAGTTGGAGAGGAAAGCACAAAGCTTGCGCCAGTGCCACACTATGACCCTGGAGAGAGGACAAAGGAAAGGAGAAGTGAGAAAGAAAGAAAGGGGAGCGGAGATTAGATAGGAGCGGAGGAGGAAAGGGGAGGGGGAAGAGCGGAGGCCCATCCAACCAAGGGTGAAATAAACTGAGGACTCCATCTCAGAACACAGCACTCTTATCTGGCAACTGTGGTAGTTGCCTGTTTACGCCAAGACTGTTCTTCCCCATTCAGCTCACTACCCACAAACATACATCCATGAGTGTGGCACACACAGACAGTCTATAGTGAGGTCTACTATGGACACAGGAGTGTTTGGGCAAGTCAGCTTACTCAACTGCAAAATAAATAAGACTGTGACTTATACTAACCAACATAAATTTTCATTTAAATATTTGGCCAACCAAGGATCACTGGACATTTGATAAAAATCAAACAGGAAGAAAGACCAGGAAAAAGAAACAAACTTAAGTGATTCTAGGGAAAACACAGGAAGAACAGACCCAATCAAACTAAACACACATATACACACACCTCAATTACTATGCAAAGAGCTGTAAAGGGTACATGCATTTAAATAAACAACAAAACAGACTACCATTAAACATGGAAAGACCAGAGAGCCAACGGGAGGTCTTGGAAACTAAACATGCAGTGGATAAAATAAAAATTTCACCAGAAGTGTTGAGTATCAGATTGGGCATGAATGAAGATTGTATTCTGGAAGATTAGACAGAAGAAATCCCCCAATTCTTAGAGCAAAGGACAGAAACAGAAAATATGAAAGAAAAGGTAATACAAGGTAGATAGCTCCAAGAGGTGAACATTGAGACCCCTAAGACAGCAGAGATAATGGGAAATGATAATCAAAGACAAGACAAAAACCGTCTGAATGGAATAAAGATTTGAGATTGCACATCGAAGTGAGCGAAAGAAATGAAATTTAAATTTAAAAAGTCCACAGAGAAAAAGAGATGATTTTAAAAACATTCAGAAGGGAAAGCCAGGTTACATACCAAATAATGAGACCTGGAATAGCATATAACTTCTCATCAGCAGAACTGAGAGAAGGTAGTGGAGGCCTTTAAAATTCTGAGGGAAAAGGATTTCAAATTCACAATTCGAAACCCAAACTATGAGTCAAGTATGATGGCAAATTATAGACCTCTCCAGACATAAGAAATTTGCTATTCACCTCTCAAGCACTGTTTGAAGGTGGTGAGCAGAGCATATCTTTAACTAAACTGGGAGGCGGGGCGTGGACTTAATAAGGAAAGGCACAGAGACCCCAGTGTGTCTGCCGTTGCAGGCACAGAAGACAATCAGTCCAAATTTAGAGCAAGAAGTCAGAGAAACGGGTGAGAAGCATCTTCAGAAACAAAGTATTTACTGTCATCGCAGAATTTAAAAACGCCCTATGATAAAGGTTTTTAGTACCATTGAGAGAAATTAGAAATTTTAAGAAAAACTAAATTATGACATTTTAACAGTTTATAAGACAATGGTTAAGAAAATAGACTCTCACTTGATCTTGACATTCAAGTACAACTACTCTTAACTGCCCACACAGTTTATTATAAATCTGATAACACTGTCTGTTTCTGAGATCAGTAGGATCATTCACAGTCACAATTCTACTTACTGGTTTCTTTTTTTAAGAATGTTCAGTAGTTAAAAATCCTTGGGAGTGTTTTGTGTGTGTGTGTGTGTGTGTGTGTGTGTGTGTTTATTTTTAAATAAAGAGATAAAAAGAAAAACAGGTAGAAAGACATTGAGGGCATAGATTTCATTAGGTAACAAATGGTGAGTTAAGGCATGTTGTATAAAGGTGACGGCCCCCCAAAATAAAGAACTAAGAAAATTTAAAGCTATACAAGAAACTATCAAAGCAACCATAATTCATAACAAAGACATGACTGGTGGTGTCAGTACTTGAAATTCTTCACCTTTCATGATAGGAAGTAAACAGGTACCGTGTCAGGCATTATTACCAAGAAATGCATTATTTTAAATTCTGATGGTAACTACAGGAATAAACAGTTTAAAAGGACTGTCCAAATTCCACCCCTCTATGGTGCTGGAGAAAATTTTGCATGTGCATTTTATTTATAAATTTTAAAAATAAGGTTAGGAATTTCCCTGGTAGTCCCCTGGTTAAGACTCTGAGTTTGCACTACAGGGCGAGTGAGTTTTATCCTTGGTCAGGGAATGAATTAAGAAACCACCTGTTTCGAGGCATGGTATAAAAGAACTCCCAAAATAAACGTAAATAAAATAAAATTAATTTTTAAATGGTAGAAAATTTCTAAAATGTTAAGCCTACAGACTCTATAATTTTTGGCTGGACCATAACATTCTTAACCATTAATGACTCCAAGATGGTGAGGAATCTCAGAAGTATCTTTCAAAAGAAAGTTTGAATTTTCATACTCTGATCCATTAAGTTTACCGTTAGGATTCTATCATAAAGGAAAATTTACATAAGTGGGAACCACCATAAAGGTACAGAAAGCTTGGTGCACAACTATGTGAAAACTTCTTGCAATTCCTAAATGTCTATCAACGTTAATGGTGAAATAAGCTATGATACATGCTATGAAATGTTACAGAGCAGTTACCTGAGAAGACTGGAATAGTAACAACATGAAAAGATGATCATGATATACTGTGTTGTGAGGAAAGCAAATAGCCAAACAATACATGTAGTATAATCTCATTTTAGTTGGTTTTCTTCAGCATCTTTTTATAGATGCATAGGAGTTGCAGAAACATTCACACCAAACTATGAATGAAATAGTGATTACCTCTCGAGGAGGGGGAAGACACTGACTTTTTACTTCTAAGTGCTTGAATTTTTTATGAACTTTTATTACCTTTGTAAAAGGTAGAAAATTCTAAAGAAAAGTTTCAAAATTAATCCCACCCAATTCTTTCCTTACCTTTCCACCCCTCCCTTCCCCCAACACTGATGTATCATAGATCTCAGCCTTCCATGTGGCACAGGGTGGGAATGTGTGAATCCAGACTTTACAATTCTCTCCAAAGCTCACCTCCATGTGTTACACAGAATATACTTGTTGCCATGAATGACTGATGGAAAAAAATGCATCTTAATGTTGCATGTGGTCTTCAGCCTGGTTGGTTAGGGAATGGTGCTGCTAACGAAGCCAAGGTTGCAAATGAGATCCACATGAAGGTTCAGTAAGTGTTATGAAGTCAGCCTGAATTTGTATTCATCATTTGTAATCTTTCTGATGACAGGACAAGATGTGGAAAAGTCAACATAAACCCATTTTAACTAGTGACCGACACCTCTTAAAAGGTAAATACTGAGTGGGCTTCAGTCTCGATTGTATTTTGAACACATCTGTGTATATGCATAACCGCAGTTTATGTATTTCTTTGCCAGTCAACCACACTAAGTTGTGTCATCAGTTGTTTCCCAGAGAGAAAACGTAGGTCAGCCAGGTATTTGCAGCAACACTGCCTGTCTGTGGGACCAGTGTGATGGTGAGGAGTGTGGGACCACGCAGTTCTCAGCTTCTGGTATTTAATTCTCATCTTCAGCCATCACACCAAACACAAATAAAAGTAATGTGGCAGAGTGAAGGTTTCTCAGCCTTACTGTGCTTGAAGAATGATTTTTCATTTACTACTAATTTTCAGAAAAGGCAAAAATAAAAGGAGAAAATCAAAGACTGAAGAAAAACAGAGTAAGGACTTATAATGTGACCACACTGATAGTTATTATAATTATCTCTAAAACTGGAGAATGTGATTTTGATCTAAAGTAAAACGCCTGTTTAAAATGCTCAAATAACTCACACCACAGAGATATATCATTCTTTTGGCCTTTATATTTTTTCAAGGTATTATAAACCTAGTAGTAATAAGGTTGAGAAAGAATATTCTGCTTATCTATGGAATATCTCAGTGTATTTTATATATTCACCAAGTATAAATTTACCTAACCAGAACTCAAAAAACCAGCTAGTGATTCGTGCCTGACTCTTTGCAACCCCATGGACTATACAGTCCACGGAATTCTCTAGGCCAGAATACTGGAGTGGGTAGCTGGTCCCTTCTCCAGGAGATCTTCCCAACCCAGGGATCGAACCCAGGTCTCCCGCATTGCAGGACGATTCTTTACCAGCTGAGCCACCAGAGAAGCCCAAGAATACTGGAGTGGGTGGGTAGCCTATCCCTTTTCCAAGGGATCTTTCTGACACAGGAATCAAACCGGCGTCTCCTGCATTACAGGCGGATTCTTTATCAGCTGAGCTACCAGGGAAGCCTAGTGATTCTCATCAAAGATTCAAATATAGTATCTATTCAAAAGCCAAACAAGCAACCAAAAAAAGGAAAAGAACAGAATTTTGGAGACAGTGCATGGGGAATAATGGAAGTGAACAACTGCCTTAAGGTAGTGCTGTGGTTCTAAGATGACAGTGGAAATAAAGTATGAGGACTTATATAAATAAAGCTTCAAAAAATAAGTCATACTTCCATTTCAGTAGAATGTTATTTATTTAAATATGGCTTACAATACAATTAATTTTATCAATGACACTTCTAAACCTAAGAATCACTACCAAAATAGGATAATCTTATATAACCCATCCCAACTCTTGATCTAGTAATCGCCTCATAAATAAACCCTTTATAGTATCTTTCCTAATCAATTTCAACCTCCTCTTAATCAAATTAACTTAAATGTTACGTTCTTTATATCCTCCATGCTTTCCCCATCTTTCCTAGCACATATATGATTTAAGCAACAAACATTTGCTTCAAGCCTACAACATGAGAAGTGCCTCTGTGTACTTCTGGGACCCTCACAACAACCCTGTGAGGTAGGTATCATCAGCCCCACTTTACAGAGGAGGAAGCGCATCCAGAAGAGACTGACTTGCCCAGGAGCGGAGCTGGGATTCAAAGCCAGACCTGCGGCTCTCAAGTGAGTGATGTTTAAGGCACTCTGGAGGAAAAACAAAGACTGCCCACGTAGAAACTGTAACTGTACCCAGAACTGTGGAACAGCCAGAAGGAGGTTCAGTAACATTAATGATTTCTTCTTCCTTGTCCCTTAACCACTGGAGATAGCAATTACACTATATTCTCCTATATTTTAAAGGTAACAATACACAAAGCAGAGAATTTACCCCTCTGTTTTTTTATAGAAAAAAATGACATTACAAATAAGATTTGCACACATCATTGACTATGAAAAGACATAGTGTACTTGTACTATTCTGGTACTTCTGGTAAGTGGATAGCTACAAAGAAAACATAAATGTACATCTACTGGTTACAGCAAATAACAGAAGAGTCAACTTTGTGGGGATCATGAAAGTGGGATGCTGCCCAGATAAATTATAAAACCTTTAAATCAAGGTTACTTTAAATCAAGAGAACATATCATAACCTTTGTGCCTAAATTATAAGGAGATATATGCTGGCATCTACATGTAACTTACACACAGATTACAAATGGTACATAGTAAGTTCCCTATCAATCTTGAAATCTGTGATAACTCTGAAATACTCTTTCCCATGCAAAAATATTTATTGTACTTATTAAATAAAATCTAAATAATAGTTCATTATAGAGTGTTTAAAACCACAATTAAACACTTTTTAAAAATACATTTTTTTATGTTTAATGATCTTTAAGAAAAAACCTTATTTTGAAAAGTTATCATCCTTAGTTTGGTCCAAATCAACCATATTTTTAATGCTACTACTGCTCTACTAAAAGTATCAAGATGTCAAAAGTTCTGCAATCTAAATTCTTTCTTAAAGGTTTTTGGGATTCTCATAAACATTCAAAGCTAACATGAAGATTTTAATGACAAAATATGATTATATTCTTTGTATCTACAGGAAAATTCTATACACCAATGGCAGAACTAGTAATATCACATGAAGAGACTAGTTTACCTACAGTGTGTCTTGCTTGTGTAATGGAGCTAAACATTTTGAATTCTATCATGTGACACTATCCAAATGTGCTCTATACTTTTAATAAAGTTACAAACCTAACTTTTCCAGTATTAAAACTTACTAAGCTGTTATCAAATAATAAAAAGATTCAGTGTTAAGGCAAATACTCTTAGTTTATTGTTCAAGGTAAAATACAACAGAAAAGGCCTGTTCTGCAGTTTCCTAGGAGGCAAATTTTGTTCTAAAGACCTTCAAATTTTAAAAAGATTATCTCTAGACTTGCATGAGCAGATGTTTTAAAATATCTGATTTTAAAAAGTTACCACTTTTAAAATTACAAACCTGTAAGAACTACCTCATGAATTAGAGTGCTACTTTTTTATGCACTATAATAATGCAGTGCTTACAGGAAACTCAAACAGGGACTCTGCAACAATCTAGAAGTGTATGGGGAGGGAGATGGCAGCAAGGTTCAGGACGGAGAGGACATGGGTGTACCTATGGCTGATTCTTGTGGATGTTTAACAGAAAACAATAAAATTCTGTAAAGCAATTATCCTTCAATAAAAAAATATATTTAAAAAAAGACTTGGAAGAGGAAAAAAAAATGCAGTGCTTACTTTAGATTATAAATGAAGATATTAAAACAGATGCTTTTAAACCAAAAATCTCCAGCTGTCACTTGTATTGCTCATGAAAACAGGAACGAATAAACGAATAAATATAAATTTCTTTTCAGTGACCTTCAATGAGTATGAGTAGAGTGGAGTTATGAAAAACACGGTCCTTTTATTTTTGCCTTGAGAGTTCATAAAGAATTTTACAATTATTTTAATTATTAATTGTAAGGTTCCAAACAGTGTTCTTAAGTCTTAAAAACCTTTACAATCCCTTTGATGTATATGGCTATGTATTAACACAGACAATACAGAAAACAGACAGTTGACTCTTCCCAGATGTAAAGAAAGAACTCCTGAAGTACAAAAAGCTAATCCTGAGATGCTAAATTTAGTAGAGTAAACCCTTAGGATTCCCAGAGAGATTAATAAAAGTTTATTCATCTTATTTCTTAAAAAGAACATGTTTTTACCCACTACAGGTAAAAAAAGAAAAAGTTCACTTTACACCACTTCACTTTTATGAAAGACCTACATTAGTACAGGCATACCTCAGAGATGTTGTGGGTTTGATTTTAGACCACCACAATAAAGCAAACTACACGAACCTCTGGTGTCCCAATGCTTATGCTCACACACGCTGTGGCCTATTAAGTGTATAAGAGCAGTGTACCTAAAAACACAGTGTACATACCTTAATTAAAAACTGATGCTGTTGGAAAACGGCATGATAGGGCTTGTGCAACACAGGGTTAGAAACAGATCCTCAACGTGTGAAAAACGCTGACAGAAGGAAATCCAAAGAGGATTTCTGCTTTTACAAAAAAGGCAAAAGCATTCAAGTTTTGCAGCAAAGCCAATATAGAAGAGTGGTGTCCCTGAGCAACGCAAGTGGTGCCGTCAAGCTCCCTCCTTAGGACTACACTCAGCATCTCTGCATCAAGCCAGGGCAGCTGTGCCCTGCAACCGTGGGCATCCATGCTTTGTCTCGATTTATCTTGTGCATCTGTTCCTAAGCTGTGTCCTACTTTAGGATAGTGGGGGAAACCTAGAACTACTTATAACCAGCTGAAAACTGGCAAGCTTCCCAGTTGCTGTTTTATAAAAATATCCCTGTCAATATCATCGCAGCTTGTTCAATATGTCACTGCTATTAAATCTTGGCCTCCCCCAGCTGGTTCCTACATAATCAAAGGCCACTTGGACTTAAAAGCTTTCAGGGGCGGGGGGCAGGCGGGCAGAGCAGTCACTTCCTCTGAGAACTAATCTGATGCTCACAACTAAGCCTCAATGTCATTACAAACTGATCTGACAATTACAGCTAAACCATTCTGTTCTGTTGGACAATCTCACTAAACATCTGTTAAGTCATTCTGAGATCATGATAAGGTGAGACAAAAATAAGGTCCTGCACAAACCACAAAATACCAAACGCCCCTCTTATGCTAAAAGAATGACAGCCCTCACGTCCTTAAACCCTCGTCCCAATGACCCAGTCCAAAGCCTATAATATCCTTTGTAAGATCCTCTTACTAAGACACCTCAAATTCCCTAAGGTCTATGCTCTTTGCTGTGAAGAGTAATAAATAAACTTGTTAAACTACAGGTATGTTTCTGGTGGTCTCTGACCGCAGGTATACTTGTCAATATTAACTGCAGAATAAAAACAGACTAAGTCTTCTAGGGTTACAAAATGACTCTAAAACATGGGTATTAAACACTCTAAAACACGAGTATTAATACTCATTTCATTACTCATAAGGAAGGCCACTTTGGATGATTTCGGTGTGAGATTTCTTCCATGTTGCTTTCAATGTCAAAACCATGCTAAAATGTGTTGAAGAATTCAGATAAAGCATTACCGCCGGTCATACTGAGAAGGCACAGAGGGAGCCAGTCTAGCCAAGCTGATTAGAAGAATGAGCAGGAGTTCACCAAGAACCATTGCAAGTGGAGGCATATCCAAGTGTCTGGGCACATCCAGATTCAAGAGCAGTTTAAAGCCTAAGATCCCGTGGGAATGCACACCAATAATAAAACTGAACGTATATAAGGAAAAGGCGAAAGAAAATAACCCTTGCTTGCTTTTTTTAAAACAACAGTGCTCACCGTAACTACTGGAAAAACCTGGATAACAGGTTAGCTATGAGAAGAAAATGAAGATTTTAATATGTACTTTCAAACTGAAAGATCTTTTTAAATGTGTGAAAAACTCTCACTTCGCAGCTGAATGTTATTTTCGTAAGAATTAATCTGCCAACTTAGAACAAGCAAGTTTCTATAATAGAAACAAATCTACTACAGACACTAAAATGAGGATTCTGTCAAAAAATATTTTAAAGTTAATCTATTCATAACTGTATGTTTAACACAGAAGTTAAAAACTATTAAGTCTTGAAGAACCTGAGGATAAAAATAATAAAAAAGAAGTTTCTGGACCAAAGAAAAAAACAGAAAATATCTTTTAATTTGTCAATTATAAAATCTGCTTTTCAAAAAAATAGCCATATATACTGAAACAAACAAACAAAATCAGGCATTACTTACTTTCCAGATAAAACTGGAAGATTATCACATCTAGGGCTGGGGACAGAGGTTGAGTGCATGCGGTTCCCCAGGCGTCTACTGTGTCCTCCCTGGCAGCAGAAGACGCGCCAGGGACTTCAGTCGTGAGGCCTCAAACACGGAAGTCGCTGTCTGCAAAGGCACGTCATTCCTTAGGGACGTGCACTGTGCAGGCATTCTGATCGAGAAGAAACACTTTCACCACCACTGCCGTCTATCTGTGTGCTACACGCGTTACAATCTGATTCCCCTTGTCAGATTTACTTCTTGCAGGCCATGAAAACTCAGTTACTCGACAAGCAGGACAGGCAATGATTTACACTTATCTGAGGGGATCATGTAGTTAAAAACACAACTTCTATATATCAATAAAAAATGTTCAGAAGCATGTAAGGCCAGTGTAACTTACAGTAGGAAAAGGAAGCTTGTGGTCCCCCTTGGTCCACATGGCAAATGAGTCCACAATGTTTAGAGAATATTGGTAAATACTCATGTTACATTTTATTTAGTTTTATATCCTTTCACCAACATTTGTACCAGAGTATTAGAAGTAATCCAAGAAGGCTGACTGTTCCACTAAATTCAATCTCCTCTGTAAATCTCTTCTACATTTCTTTCAAGAAAATGTGGATTAATCACCCA
This sequence comes from Capra hircus, assembly GCF_001704415.2. NCBI lineage: Eukaryota > Metazoa > Chordata > Mammalia > Artiodactyla > Bovidae > Capra > Capra hircus. The sequence goes on from NC_030809.1 coordinate 131,777,588, forward strand.
TTGGATTTTAACATTTATTCAAATGTGACTGTAAAATGATGATGAAGGAAACATCACAATACTGATTACTATTCTTTTTACAGTCTAGACCTTAACAACAGTGCCAAGCCTTGTCCCTTTCAAGCATTACAGTCCTTGGCGAGCCTCCACCAGGACTAAAATTCTCCTCTAACATAGTGAGTTTGTTAATACCCATCATACCACAGGCTTCAATCTCTAATATCCAATTCCCAAAATCAGAACTGTATCATCATATTTCCTCACGGTGGGAGGACAGAAAATTTTTCTTTTTAAAAATATGGTCCAAAACATAAAGGGAAAACTACATTTAAAACACTTAATTGAAAAGGTTAATTAGAGTAACATTTATGTAACATTTAATGATGTTTCTGCTAGAATTTAATAAACCAAATAACTTGCCTAGCATATACTCTTGAATGTTTGTTTTTAATAAACATTTTACTTTTACCCAGAACACCCTTGGTGATTTATATTTGTATGATATATTAAAACATAAAATCTGTAAAACTAAAAATATCCTCAAAAATTAGATTGACAAGCCACTTGAAAACTATGTAAATCAAATAGTTTCCATAAATCTCTGAGAACTAAATAAAATGACCTGATTTGACCATTACAAAAAACATGTAAAATATTAAAAACACCAAACTTTTGGTTGAAGTATTTCAAAACATTCAGGGCCTACTATCCAGCATCAGTGGCTCAGTCATGTCTGACTTATTGCAACCCACGAACTGTAGCCTACCAGACTCCTTGTTCCATGGGATTTTCCAGGCAAGAATACTGGAATGGGTTGCCATTTCCTTCTTCAGGGGATCTTCCCAAACCAGGGATCAAATCAAACCCCCCCACTGCAGACAGACTCTACTGTCTGAGTCACTAGGGAAGGCCCAAAGTACAGGCATTAGCTGGGAGAGAACACTACAGGCAGGGCCTACAGAGAATATTACAAGTGAGCACTGTACAAGTGAGCACCTCAAGAGAGAAGCAGGGTTTACATTCATAAATCATGGAACTTACAATGCTCTTTAACTTCTAATATGTCCTATAACATCATCCTGTTTGCTCACTTTACCAGCTGGGCCCATATCTGCTCTACCTTATGTAAAGATTTAGCTCCTACCCAGCAAACAAGCCTTACCCCAGCCAGTCTGTTGTCACCTGCCAAGTTGGACTGGACAGGAACAGAGCATGATCAGGAAGCCCAAACAGATGATATTAATTTCTGTGTTTAAGTCTTGTCTATTGTGACAAAAAAAATATGTGGAATATTCCTTCCCCAAGACTTCTAACTTACTGCTGTTGACATTACTCATGAAAGATGACCAAAAAATGACATTTTACTAGGGCTATCACTAGCTCGCCCAACTTTATTACATTGCTAAATGGAGTCTGAAGTTTAAAACTGTGATCAATTTGGTCATTACGTAAAATACCTGTTCTTTCCCCAGAGAAAAATAAATGCTGTCTTGATGAAGCTGTCTAGACACCAATTACCACAGTCTACTGCAATGTGATAAACAGTGAAGACTGAATAACTTCAGGTATTTTTCAGTTATTCAGCACTCTGAATTGGTTCACCATGGGACCAGGCCAATTTACAAAATGTCTGAAAAAAATAAAAGAACTAGGGAAATGTTGAAAATGCAGCTTAAGTGTAAAGATCATGACGTGTACCTGCAGAAGAATCAAGCACAGAATCTTGAACAGTGGGCAGTCATTAGACACTCAGTTCATCTAACAGAAACAGAACCTTGAAGTGTTTCCATGTGTTTGTGCTCAGTTGCATCTGACTCTGCGATGCCACAGACTGTACCTCACCAGGCTCCTCTGTCCATGGGATTCTTCTGGAAATAATACTGAAGTGGGAAGATCTCCTCCAGGGGATCTTCCTTGACCCAGGGACTGAACCTGAGTCTTCTGTGTCTCCTCCACTGGCAGGCAGACTCTTTACCACTGAGCCCCCTAGGAACCCCTTGAATGTTTCCATATGAGATCCTGAAAAACCCAATTCTAAGTGCTGAGTTTTTTATACCTGAAAACATTAGAAAATCATGACAACTGTGTTTAAACAAGTACTTCTATTTATGGATGACCTGTAAATAAAACCTGTACTACTGAAACACCAACGACAATGGTTGGAAAACATTTAACAAGAAAAGTAAAATACACTTCTGAAACAACCATTTTTGTGCTTAACTAGGCAGAGCTAGGGAAACAGATTCTGAAACTGGCTTTGAAACTGACAGACAGCATTCACTGAACACTTGTTATGGCACTAGTGCTTCTTCTGAATTAACCCATTTAATTCTCACCACTTAGTAAGGTTGGCACTATTATTAATCCCCATTATACACACGAGGATACCAAAGCAATGTGACTCACACAGCTGCTAACAGCTAAAACTGTGACCAACATTTAGATTCCAGAGCCTGTGATTTTGGTAATACATAATACTATCTCTTTATGAACTAAGTTTTGTTATGTAACAGGAAACTAGTAAATGAAAAATTAGTAAAAATGAAAAACTAGTAAAATCAGAAAAAGTAAACAGACATTTTCAAAAGGCTACAGAAACAAAACGAGGAAAAGAAATTAAGAAAGCTTAACACAAGAGAAGGTGAGATGACAGAAACTACAAATCAACAAAATAAAGAATAGTGGGGGAAAAAAGGAAAAATAATTGAATGAAAATATCTTAGTCTAAACTACTTAATAAAAGGCTTAGGTGGAAAAGAAGCATGAAGGAATCATTAGAATGCTGAAAATACTCTGTACCTTGATCATAGAGGTAGTTACAGATGAATGTTTAAGTATGTAAAAATACCTCATACTGTAAACTTAAGATCTGTATACTTTATACGCATATGTATGATGATTTAAGAGTATAAATACTTCTAAATATCTCTAAAAACATGAGGTGGTTTTGAGGCTCTATTTACTACTTCAAACAATAGGATTAATTAAATGATCTACCGTCTTACCAAAAGTATTTTTAGAGCAAAGTGGCAGTATCTCGGCATGGGACTTACCCTACCCATTTTAACCCTTGATAATGAATGTACCTACATGCTTGATTTTCAGGCTTTTGGGTCTGCCTTAAAACAAGAAACTACAGGAAACAGACAATCTAATCCAGGTTAATTATTTTCAAATAGAACCATCCACCTGAAAAAGCAGTGCCTTCTAAAATCTCCCTAACAGCTGGCAAAGCTAAAAATGGCAAAATTTCAGCAAAGGAAAGCCTAATAGCTCACATAATTGCCCATTATCTTATCTTTCTTTAAAAAAAAAAAAAGCTTCCATAATTAACTCCAAATATGAAGTCCTAGGGCTTCCCAGGTGACACTACTGATTAAAAAACAGCCTGCCAATGCAAGAGACATAAGAGATCCAAGTTCAATCCCTGGGGTTGGGAAGATTCCCTGGAGGAGTGCATGGCAACCCACTCCAGTATACTTGCCTAGAGAATCCTATGGACAGAGGAGCCTAGAGGGTTGCAAAGCGTCGTTAGGGTTGCAAAGAGTTGGATACTTCTGAAGTGACTTAGTACACACGATGATGTCCTAATTTTTTTCCCTATCTCCTTTATAGAGCTATATACAATAAATCCAATCCTCAGTTCAGTTCAGTCGCTTGTCGTGTCCGACTCTTTGCGACCCCATGAATCTCAGCACGCCAGGCCTCACTGTCCGTCACCATCTCCCAGAGTTCACTCAGATTCACGTTCATCGAGTCAGTGATGCCATCCTGCCATCTCATCCTCGGTCGTCCCCTTATCCTCCTGCCCTCAATCCCTCCCAGCATCAGAGTCTTTTCCAATGAGTCAACCCTTTGCATGAGGTGGCCAAAGTACTGGAGCTTCAGCTTTAGTATCATTCCTTCCAAAGAACACCCAGGGCTGATCTCCTTTAGAATGGACTGGTTGAATCTCCTTGCAGTCCAAGGGACTCTCAGGAGTCTTCTCCAATACCACAGTTCAAAAGCATCAATTTTTGGGTGCTCAGCTTTCTTCACAGTCCAACTCTCATATCCATACATGACCACTGGAAAAACCATAGCCTTGACTAGACGGACCTTTGTTGGCAAAGTAATGTCTCTGCTTTTCAATATACTATCTAGGTTGGTCATAACTTTTCTTCCAAGGAGTAAGCGTCTTTTAATTTCATGGCTGCAGTCACCATCTGCAGTGATTTTGGAGCACAAAAAAATAAAGTCTGACACTGTTTCCACTGTTTCCCCATCTATTTCCCATGAAGTGATGGGACCAGATGCCATGATCTTCATTTTCTGAATGCTGAGATTTAAGCCAACTTTTTCACTCTCCACTTTCAATTTCATCAAGAGGCTTTTTAGTTCCTCTTCACTTTCTGCCATAAGGGTGGTGTCATCCGCATATCTGAGGTTATTGATATTTTTCCCAGCAATCCTGATTCCAGCTTGTGCTTCTTCCAGTCCAGCGTTTCTCATGATGTACTCTGCATATAAGTTAAATAAGCAGGGTGACAATATACAGCCTTGACATGCTCCTTTCCCTGTATGGAACCAGTCTGTTGTTCCATGTCCAGTTCTAACTGTTGCTTCCTGACCTGCATACAGGTTTCTCAGGAGGCAGATCAGGTGGTCTGCTACTCCCATCTCTTTCAGAATTTTCCACAGTTTATTGTGATCCACACAGTCAAATCCAATCCTACTCCCATACAAAAGCCTTTAAATATTTGAAGATGACAAAAATTTTTCTTCAGATTATCTTATCCAAGCTGAATACTAAACTTCCCTGTACTTTCCCGCATGATTTCCAGACCCTTCTCCATCTAATCATCTCCCATGATAACTATGGCCCATCATTCTGAAGGACTTCACTGGTGACTCAGTCGTAAAATCTAACTACAATGCCTGCAGTGCAGGAGACATGCGTTTGATTCCCGTGGGTCAGGAAGATACCCCGAAGAAGGAAAGGGCAACTCACTCCAGTATTCTTGCCTGGGAAATCCCTTGGACAGAGAAGCCTGGTGGGCTCTAGTCCATGTGGTCACAAAAAAGTTGCACACGACTTAAGAGAATAAACACACACACACACACACACACACGTATCATTCTGAAACATACATTTTTTTACAAGTGAGGGATGGCATGACACCTCAAGAATTCACACCTATCAGCTAAAACCCGTGGTTATTTTTACATGAACTCTCATATACCAATCTAGTAAACTCCAGAATTGAGACAGAAAACCTAAATACAGAAATTTACATTTATCTCTATTTAAAATTTTATACAATAATATTCTATTCACTGGGTTTAAGACGACACTATCCATTCTCTCTAGATGAGAATTGCTGCCTATAGTTGTGAATCACCTGTTAACTTGCAAAAGCTATCTTTAATAAAAACTATTAAACAGGAGACAGGCCAATTAAAGGATCTTGCAGCGCTTTCTGCATACATGCCTCACAGATAACAAACATCCAATGAACTTTTCTGGAAATAACAGTCAGTCCTACAGGTTAATTCAAAAGACTGACTATGGTTTGAAAAAATTCCTTTATCTCCCCCTTTGGTAATTCTATAAAACTAGGTTTGTTTTAGCATGACCCATTTCTATTCCAAACCACTGGTTTTCAATGGAAACAGTAATGTCCCTTAATAAGCATTCTGTAAAGACTTTTCTTCTCAGAGTCTGTTTGGATATGCACTGGTAACTTTTTTAAAAAAAGTTTTATATGTATGGGTTATTATCAATAAATTTCATTTCAGAAAAGTAAAACTATTTATTTTTAAAAAGCAATTAGTAGGCTTTACAGGACTAAGACCAACTACTCTAACCTTTGGTGACTCCTGGTATCACAAATTACTTTTGTTTTATATAAGAAGTTTCTGTTGCAGATAAAATATTGAGCTCCCAGGTATGATGTCTCTTGGACTCACCTTAGTACTCTCTGGGCTTCCCTGACAGCTCAGTTGGTAAAGAATCCACCTGCAAGGCAGGAGATCCTGGCTCAATTCCTGGGTCAGGGAGATGCGCTGGAGAAGGGATAGGCCACCCACTCCAGTATCCTTGGGCTTCCCTGTGGCTCAGCTGGTAAAGCATCCACCTGCAATGTGGGAGACCTGGGTTTGATCCCTGGGTTGGGAGGATCCCCTGGAGAAGGGAAAGGCTGCCCACTGCAGCATCCTGGCCTAGAGAATTCCACGGACTGTAGAGTCCACGGGGTAGCGACGAGTCGGACACGATTGAGCATCTTCCACTTTAGTACTCTTCGGTCTGCATTCATCTCCATTTCCCTCAGCACTTCCTGTTTTAACGTGGCAGAATGCTTATGATTTAAACAGCAGCAACTTAGCCACTTTTAAAGTTATCTAACCTAAATTGGATCTCAGCACCGTGTCTGCACCTTTGCCTGTTCAGAACTGGGAAGGGGCGCGCACAGTGAGGGCGGGCTACCGCACAGCAGCACGCTGGGCTGCGCGCTGGCACAGAAGCCCTGCCAGTCCCCGCGCAAAGGCGCCCTGTGGCGGCTGGGCCCTTCTGGGGCTCCCTAGAAACCAATTCAATACTTAAAAACATCAAATTGAAGCAGATACACTTCATTGGGATAATGCAAGTAACATGACATTCTAAAACCAGGCTAAGAAGGTAAAGTTCTCTCAGAGAGAACTATATTAAAATATATTCACTGAAAAAGAAAAAAAAAAGCCTCAGCAGATTGATTTTGAGTCATAATCATGTGTTTTGGACAAATTAAGACTATTTTATGACACAATCTGTAAAAAAAAAGGATAAATGATCAAGAAATTAATTCTTCCTTTAAATAGAAATTCTTAGTCTCTTTTAACTAAAGAGATCACAGCACTGTAGGTGCTTCTTAGAAATTCCCAAGATCTGATTTAAATCAAATTTTAAGATGGCTTTCAGATATATAATAAAAGTGAGTAAAGGAAGAAAGTGACTATGAAAAAAACAGTATTTGTTTTGGTACTTGGACCAGGGAGTAACCTCATTCACTGTCAAACAACTTACTTGTGGTGATACCATATTTTAATTATACTATTTTTATTAAAGGATCTACCCACTGAAAATGAAGATGCCAAAAGCATACTATATCTTTACTTTTATCAGCTCTTTCCAATGTCCTGAATTTTAATGTAAAAAACTATAAAAATCTTGATCACCCGAGCTCTAGAGGGTAACTAATTCACTGGCAAACAGAAACTTAAGCCTCAGTCAAACTGAAGCAGACAATTACAGAGTATTTACTAAATGCAAAGATAAAAACTGACCACCTAGATGACAAGTCATAGTGATTTGTTGCTGTCAAAAAACTGGAATCTCTATACACAGAAGAATGTCTGGAAATTACTCTCAATTAAAATACAGAATGACTGTAACAGTGTGCAGCCCTGGCATCCCAAGAAAGCCAAGATCTATTTTCAACAAGTTTTTGGAACATATGTGCAATTTTTAAAATAAGTACAGAGTTAGAACAAAGCTCAGTATAAAAACCTAAAACAACACTGTAAAACATGAATGGACCAAAGTAAATGAATATTTCAGGATTCTACTACACTAATTTCTTCAAATAATTTGCTTTAGACATACATATTAAGTCTTCTTCCCTCTCATGATATACCCAGATAATTATTTATGTAGGAAAACATACCATGATCCAGTCTGTTCAGGGGAGCAGGGGGAAAAGAGCCTTCAATAAACGCACCCTCAAAATACGGAAACACAGGGAAAACAGGTATCAACCAACACATTTATGGGCCCACGTGAATGACTGGATGATTACATAAGATGCGCCCTAAGTTCTTCCAATATTAAAACATGCTCTGTTCGTGAAAGGAGTTATTCTGCTACAGGCTATTTTAAAGGAAGCTGAGTATTTGCTTTTCATCTTGGGGAGAACACAAAGGATTCTATGGAATGTTTTGTACAAATACATAAAGGTCCCTTAATTGCAAACTTCATGGTTTGCCAATTTTAAATAAAACATTACCAATAAAAAAGCATCAGAGACTTTTTTGAACACTCAAGACTTTGTAAATATGTCTTTACACAGTTCAGAAACACACTGCCAAACCAAAAAATCTTCGCAGAGGGGCTTATCTCATTAAAGAACCACAGTCACATGCAGTCAGGCAGAGATACACAGAGACTTATCAAAAATACTAACAGTATTATTTTATGCTGTGTGTACTCAGGGGTTCATTTTCTCTCCATGAATGGTGTATTTTAAAACTGAAAACAGATCTTACCTCCTGAGTAAGCCTCAGTATAACTCCTTATGTCCATGTTTATTTATTTAACCCAGTATATGGCTTGTAACCCGTTTGCAGTTTGAACTATTCATTGTGATTGAAAACTTATACCCTATATGGACAGCTTTAAAGTAGAATAACAAAATAAAATTGAGAATCTATAGTTCTCTCTACCCAATACTTCTCTTCTTTCCCTGCAAAAGCCTTTATTCTACAATTCGATCATCACAACTCAGGAAGACATTACATCCATGCCGATGATACTTTTAAAACATAAAAGAGGCAGTTTAACATAACACTTCAGAGTATGAACTCTAGAGTTGAGATAAGAGGGGTTCAAATCTGAGACTCACCTCTTACAAGTTATATGACCTTGGGGAAGTTCCCTTTTTTTGAAAACGTGGAACAAACTATACTTATCTCATAGGAGTATTGGTAAGATTAACTGAACTACTTAGAATAAATGTAATGTGTCAGTTACTGTTGCTAAAATCAAGAAGATAAAACAGTTCATACTAAAGCTAGTAAATTGGATTCTTTTTAATAGTATATATTATGCTGGCAGACTAGTCCATGGGGTCACTAAGAGTCAGATACAACTAAGCACAAAAAAATAAAATTTCACTTCTCATTAAAATTAACTACAGTATTCTTATTGATTCTGTATCTCCAATCTTTCTCCTTTTCATTTTAGTCACAGATGATCTGTTTCTAACTTTATATTTATAAAAGCACACTTCTAAGACTCTAACTCTCATTGATTCTTTCCCCCAATACCCAACATTTTAAGTTTGTGAAAATAAACTTTAAGAAGCATGAGGGTAGGAAGACATCATACTTTATTTTTTAAAAATGTGTCCTACCTATGATAGCATGAATACAATATATGCTCACTAATAAATGGATTTTAATGCCTCTATTTCACTTGAAGTAAGTGCATAAACACCTAGAGGCTCATTTATGTATTCTTGGTGCTTAAAGGTTATTTTAATCCCAGTCCCTAAATTGAGTGCTGTTCTTCATACTAGAGAAGAAAGATAAATGTGTGTAAATGATGCTGATTTGCACGTGCTTTGGAAATGAGTGGGTATACACATGGTCTTTCTCAGTGCTGCAATATACTCAGCTTCACAGTGTTTCCTTTTCCCATCTATGGAACAAATATGACCACCTCGAAGTAGCAGATGTGACAGTAGATCGATGCTCATTTAAACATTGAAAATACTGAATATTTTCTCTTGCGTAACGTCTTCTTTAACCAAGAAGCGTAAGAACAATCTCAGTAAGGACACTCACTAAAGAGCAACTATAAATTCTGTACTCAAAAGTACCATATAATGGCCTCTGCCACACACAGGGATCCTGTAAGCTTACAGCTACAAGACATTAGGAAGATATGAGAGCTGTCTTCAGATACTTGAAGGGCTGCCATGTAGAAGAGTTCGGATTTAATTTTTTGTGTTCCAGAAGGCAGGACAAGTTATAAGAAAGCAGGCTTCTGATTTAAAGACCACCTTTCGGAAAATTGGAGCTCTTTTGAGAGGTTCATGTGAGGTAGTGAATATTGTATGGGCTTCTCTGGTGGCTCAGTGGTGAAAAATCTGCCTGCCAATGCAAGACACTTGGTTCAATCCCTAGGTAAGGAAGATCCTCTGGAGGAAGAAATGGCTACCCACTCCAGTATTCTTGCATGAGAAACCCCAAGGGCAAAGGAGCCTGGTGAGCTACAGTCCACAGGGTCACCAAGAGTCGGACACAACTGAGCGACTAACCACGCACATAGGAAACACTGTATCACTAAAAATGTTTTGTGGGTAGAAAAATGGTTTGGGGGAATCATGTGGGAAAGTATTCGATAAACAGCTGGACTATGTGCTCACAAATATCCCCTTCAATCAAAATGTTGTTGGATTTTCTTAACTTAGTGCCAAGTGATGGTCTGATGCACAACACTAACATGCCATGGAGTGTGCTTCCCTGCCTGACGTCATAGAGCCTGTCGTACCTTTATAAAGGGCAAGAGACCTTTTAAAAGCCTCCTATTTGCTTAACTTGCGGATTCAATTTTCTATGACTAGAACTAAATTAAATTCACTTCATTTTTTTAAGAATTTCACCTCATCCCTTGAGACAACTTGAGTTCCATAGTCCCCTGATCCCCAACCCACCAAGTGAATAGGAAAATTATGACAACACTGGTTTCGTTACTTTATAATCATGTCTAAAATTCAGAAAATTTCGAAAAATGAGGAATGATAGTTTTCTGTCAGATAATTAGAACCTAACAGCCCATCCACTACACCAGATCCACTATCAGAAGTGCCCCTTAGGTGGTATAATTAACTTGGTCGACTATATTTCTATTTCTCATGTACTCACTAAGGTACTAAGAGAAAAGTCATGACCATAAAGCAAATATAACACTGTTTACAGGAAGACCCCAAAACGAGTAAGCTAGAATACAGGTCCTAGAAGCACATGGAGGTTCACTGCACTTTTGTTCATTTTTAAATATTCATAGTAAAAACTTAAAAGAATACCCACATAAAATATAAAATTCAACTCTCAATTAACAGACATGATACTGGTGTGTTTTTTAAGCTATATGAAGAACAGGTAATGATTCAGCATTCACGTAATTTTATCCAAATTCACCTGGACTCAAATCTGAAAATATTTAACTGCTTAATTAATACCTAACTTACACTCTAAATCTCAGAAGAATCAAGTTCTTAAGCACTGTTTAGAAAGTTTCATTAATAAAACTGAGTAACACTTCATTGGCACTTGAAGTTAAAAACACTATCTTATATTAGTTTTTCTTCTTTATTTAATACAAGATGCATAGTGGCATTATATCAGACTTCATGGTTATTATAGTCTAGGCCATTGTAAAAGTAATGGTTTTGATCCTTTAGAATTATACCAATACATAAAATTATTTGGTCTCCTCTATATTTCTTAGGATTTTCAAAGTCTAGAAAAAGCTATCATTGTTTACCAGCGAAGACTTCTCACAGTAGAATTAGCATAGGTGTCAAGTGATAGGAAGCTAGTCCTGGCTCTGAACTTATTTAACCTTGACTATTTCACTTAATCTCCTGGGTCTTGGTGCTCATCCATAAAAGAGCGCAGATTAGATGATTTCAAAGGCTCCATCCAGTTTCTGAAGTTGTCAATATTATGACCTCATCATGAGTATACCCCTTCAATAGGATAGGTACAATATCCTTATTCTAGCTATCACGATACATTACTGTGGATAAAACCCACAAAATGTGCAAAGCCAGGAATGTTTACAAATTCCGATTTAAAAAATATACTGGCTTGAAATATGGGTTAAATATCAAGAACACTAAACTTCTTGTCTAGAAAGCATCAACTCTATATGCTGTAAATAAAATTCTGAAAAGGTGTGAGAAACAAGTCAAGCAAGATAACTCACTCCACCAACTCTTGAACAAAAAAGGGCAATCTCTGAATAGTAATTTCTTGACACCCAATGTCTGTGGCACCCATTCTCTCACTATGCATGTATGTGTCAGAGGAAGATGATACTTTTATGGCATAATGGAATCAAGAGTATGGAAGACAATGTACTCTTCGTTAATACCTGAGGAAACTACCTTCCTAGAATAATAAACCAAGATGTACGTAAATTTTTTTGTGTCAATATTTATATTGAATATATAAAACACACAGTTAATTCCTTAACTCTAAGACTATTAAATTCACATCAATAGTGCTGATATACTACTGTGAGTTATTTCAACAACCCCACCTTAGAAAACTAAGTTAATCCAAGTGAAAATATGGATTTCTTTTCTAGGATAGAGTAATTCACAGATGTTAGTTTATAACTATGAAATCAATAAAAGTAAATAAAAATCCCTTCAATACGTAGTAACAAATGAGCCATGTAGTATAAATGTGGTATACTGAAAAACCACCTCCTTTCAGAAATACCAATATTGAGAAGTGTAGCTACTGAGACTTTGGTTAATGCCTATTGAGAAAGGAATGTCAGAAGAGTGTGAGTTACATAAATAAAATTATAGTGTCAATATGTTGGAGAAAGCCATCCTGGGTACAAGGCAGGAAATGTGTGTGTATTTAATTTACAGCTCAAAATATTAATAGTGAAAACAGACAAAAAGTGATTGTGAACCAGAAAGAGTTCAGGTTTCTTTGAAGAGCCTGGTTGAGATGGTGTGTACGTAAAACAACTGAATGAAGATGTAAGCTGGTATTGTGGTACTGTGATGATTTAAACCACAAATGCCTTCCCTATTTAAATATTCCAATCAGTACTGTTAGGACACGTACCTCGGAGAATTCTTTCCTCATGGCAACGAAGAAAGTCCCAGATTCTAACAGTGCCGTCATCAGAGCATGTAGCAAATTTATTATCCGTGGGTGAGAAACTGTTACGTGAAGACACACAGCAGGGGAAAGAAGTCAGCATTTCACAGGTTATCTGCGCGTCTCAGACAGGGAAAAATAAAACACTGCGCTGCGCAATAAACAGGAGAGGGAAGCATCCAACAGTGAAGGGCCTTAAAGAGAGTGCTGTTAGCTAACAACCTATCTCAACAAAAGAATAATTCACAGTAGCTGCTTCTTAGTTTCCAATCATCGATATTCAGAGAATTTAATGAGGGTATTATTAGTACTAATGCTATCCAGACTCCCCACAGTACAGTATTTCCTATGGTATCCACAGAAAACATAGAGCTGATTAAGTATATAACTAAACAAATTCTCTTTGCAATATTCCTATAAAGTCTTTTAAAATCACATAGGAATACTGCTCAAAAAAAACTAGCATCAGCTTCTGCTTTGAACTTCATATAATGATAAACTGAAAAGTTTCAGGCAGGCTGTTTTAAGACTAGTTGTTAAAACATTCCTTCATTTGATGTTTCTCACTTATGTAAAAGGTTTGTGGAAAATGTTCACACCTTCTTTCACAGAAGTTATCCCATAAATGTTATGCTTTTGGAGAAAACTAACATGGGGATATTCCAATTGTTTAAAGCCAAAGAATATGCTGCAAAGGAGGGATCCATTTCTTCCTCCCTGTAAAAGACCATCAAGTTTCTCATTTAACTCTAAGAACTCCCCTGAACTTCTGAACCTTATGCTTAAGAAAGGACCACTTTTGAAAACTCAATGTATAGTCAGGAGAATAAGGCACAGTCTTTGCAGATGTGTGTTTATCCAGTAAGTCTTTGTTAAGATTCTGAAAGTAGAAACAAGTGACTACAGTGGACGATGTTTCTATAAAGATGTCAACCTCCTCCCTCGTGTGGGTGGCACACCATAAAGACTGCTGCTTAGCTTTCTTCTGAAGCTGCAGCATCTCTTCAAGCTTGTTTTTGAAACTTTTTCTTTTCCACTTCTACTATACATATCTCACTGATATGTAAAAATATACAACTTAATGAAAATATTTTAAACTCCCACTTATCATACATTTGCATTACTGATGTCATCAACAGTGAATCAGAAGGAAAGTCCTACAGTCTTCTTGACAATGGTCTGCTTACAGCTCCAAAGCTTGAAAGAACCCGCTCATTAATCCATTAATGTTTGCCACATCCAGAGTTACTTGGAGAGTTTTTAGCCCTACTATACTTTCCTTTTGAAGTCGTGGCATAACCAAGCCAACCAGGTCTTCACTTAAGCCTTTTTTTTTTTTCTTGTATTTTGTGAGAACTCTGAAGGTGTTTTCTGTAGGCTTTAGATTTTATTCAGTTGTATAATTAAAGACTGAATTCTTTATTTGGAATGAAATATTCTTGTCTTACATAGTAGGTAATAAAAATGAATAACGTATACACATTATTAACCATAAATGAAAAGAGAAAACCAGTGCAAAATGCGGCAGACAATACATCTCTAACATATTGCAAAGGCTCATATCGGGACAACACTACTTCAGGAAAGTGCCAGCAAAATGGCGAATGTGTGAAAACAAAGGGAAATACTGTGTGTATAGGGCGCAAAGAGTCTCCCAGAATCTGACAGAGCCCATGCATCTCCGCACCCAGAATACACTTAGAGAATAATTTAGCCATGACAATAGGGACTACAGAAAATGGTATATTGTGTATAAACCTGGCCTCTCTAATCGCCTCCTTATGTGCCTGGAACATCTTGACGTTGTTCATGTTCGACTGCCAATATTTCACATATCCTCCGTGGTCTGCTGTCAACATCCACATGTCATTATGCGACCAAGTCATGGCTCTCACTGGGCTATCATGAGCCTGTGAAAACACAAAACATTTATAAACGTCATATCAAAGACTATACGATAGAAGGCAATGATCTGTCCAATTGTAAGTTTTAAAAGGCCAATAACACAGAATGATGCTACCATCTGATGATTACTGTTACCTGTAATATTGTTTCAAAATTGAAAGTGAGTCCATTCCACAAGGTGAACTCCCCACTAGAAGCTCCAGTGACCAACCTTCTTCCTTCTGGAGTCCACTGGGAAATAAAAAGACATTATACAAGGTCACAAATCCACAACCTTAATTCACTTTTAAAACACTCAGAAAGTCTTTATAAAATATCTAACAATTGGCATTAAGTGGACAATACTTTCACTTCAGAATATGGCTCAGATTTACAAGCAAATACTTAGCCAGAAAAGAAATTAACACAGTCCAACAAAAGCTCTAGCACTTAGTTCATTAAGTAAATTAAAAAGAGTAAATGCATTACAATTACCTGTTAAGTTACACACACCTAGGCACCCTATACAGCATTTCAAAACAGAATATCTGAAGATCTACTTTTTCTAGAATACATGGAAGATCAACGTATTATTTATTAATAGCATCATCAGTCACCAGAAAAACTCAAGAGACTGAATGAGTGAAAGATTAGGTTTATTACAGCTGCTAGCGGACCATTCAGGCAGACAAGTTACCAGTGTTTTATGAAAATAACAAAACAGAACAGTATAACAATAAATATCAATTTAAGGAAATCAAGGCTATCAAATTTTTCCTGGAAACTAAATGAATAATACATATAAAGTTCTCCTTCATTCACAATATCAAGCAGTGACAAGTCTCATGCTAATCTAGTATCAAACAAAAAAAAAGGCAATACAACAGAGGCATGACTAACAGTACCCCAGTATGTCAAGTCACCATCTGCATTCTGAAGGAATCTGTGGCATATGCTTATCAACTCAAAACAGAACGTACTTTTTCTTTTATTTTCAAGTTTCTATGACAGATTACACACATTTTCCATAGATGTAAACACAAGAAAAATCAATACAACAATCCTACATTCCCCTGTAAAAAGTATGACAAAGGGCTGAAAAATACAACGGTGCTTATAGGATGAGACATACGAAATCAAGTTTATTTGGTAAATTACACGGATACACATGACAAGTCAGCCCTTTACTGCTTACCTGAAGATCACGATTTTGATGATGATTTAAAAAAAAAAAAACCCTTCTACTTTCCTAGTTTCTGTTATCTGCTATGGATCCCAACTCGGTAAAGACTACAGGCTACCACACTGTAGACGCAGGACCCACAGTCTTTACGTCTTTAACACCTGTAATCTGGACTTCTCTCCACTATGTGCAAATTTCCTAAGACCTTATAGCTTGATTCCCAAGTGAGCAATTTACCCATCTAACGAGATACACGGAATGCTCAGATTCTGATCACCTCAAAAAGGTTTTCTCTGTTGTGCTAACAAGAAATTAAAATTAGCTGCACATCATACTCCTTTTACCAAATCCTCTGCCATACAAAATTACACTACAAATTGGTTGGCTCTACTAACACAAAAGCCATTCAAATAATGTTCCTTTTCTAATGTTTTCTACTGTAATAGGCCTCTGAAACAAAGAGGAGGCCTGACTGTCACATTTGTATGGAGCTGAAGCCAGCATCTCTTCCAGCCCTCTCAGTTCGCTGGGCTGTCTATCACACCTCTTTAATAAGAAGACCTGCTTATTTTGCTCATTTGCCACAAATGTCTTTCCTCTGCCCAATTATTTTTTCAATTCTTATTCGCTCAAGTTTGCCTATTAACTATCTTACATTTCTGGACTTGATATACTGCTAACCAACAAATACTTTCTTACTAGCAAAACACATATACAAAAAGATGATACTATTATCTATAGGAATATTAGCTGGATGCCTGGGACACAGAGATGGGAAGACTTCCTTATTATAAGCCCTTCAAATTTTAATAATCTGAACCACGTCAATGTACTGTTTATTTTAATATTATATTTTAAAAATTTTAGCAAAAATGTATTGAGTACCCACAATGTACCTTCACTGATGACAACTATGGTCCACCATTGGACTTCAGCTCTTCTTGGGTGTTTCCCTTCCTAGTAACCCTAAGAGTTTTGATTCACCTTGAGATGCTGTTCTCTAAATTGCAACAGAACATTTCTATTCAAGAGCAAGTCAGACACCTGCTGCAATATATATCCATGGCCAGCTCAGAGAGAATTCTACAGAAATTGCAACATAAAAGCAATCCAAAAGTACTACCTTACTAAACTTGGATATAATAAATAAACTGGACATTCCAAAATAAAAATAGAAGCAATACACTGATTTTTATCCCAGTTATATATTTTAAACAATGCTTCATTTTCTTTGTCCTATTAAATATATTTGCAGGCTAATTTTTCAAAATTAACTTTTCCAAAAAGTATCGAAACAGAATACTTACCCTGACAACAAATACTGGACATTTTACTTTATTTGTTGATGTTCGGACAAACTTTGTTGTTACTGCATTCATAGGATTATTCAACATCCCAATAGGTGGAACCAGCTACAAAAAAGAAAATTATATTTAAAGAGCTTTTGACATGGTACGGTAATTATTTCAACATTTAAAGACAAATTCAGGACCATACAGGACAGTATTGTAATATATTAGTCTATAGTAATCAAATGAAGAAAATGAAAGTACAGGAAAGTTAAATGCCTATTATTTATTACTAAATAAACAATAAAATCAAGTGCCAGATTTCCCAAATTACTTCTTGAAGTCAACACACTTAAACATATTCATAAAAAGCAAGGTTTAAAATGAACTTCTCTGTTATAAGGACTCTTAGGCAGTGCAACCTTTTGCTGGACATTGCTTTAAGCCCCAAATCAAAAGTTCATCCATTATC
This sequence comes from Capra hircus, assembly GCF_001704415.2. Lineage (NCBI taxonomy): Eukaryota > Metazoa > Chordata > Mammalia > Artiodactyla > Bovidae > Capra > Capra hircus. Next base: position 131,795,061 of record NC_030809.1, read on the forward strand.
AAATTAAAAGAAAAATTTAAATGCATGTTAAAAAAAAAAAACATGGTTTATGCAGATACACTATCCTTTCAGGAATGTTTTAATTATTTAAAAAAAAATGTAAAAAGAAAAGTCCATATTTAAATTAGAGATCTCATAGTTCCTAGGTCTAAGCAAAGTGGTTTTTATTAAGCTAATATGACATATCTTATACTTACATCATTATAATAACCTGCATCAGGCTGAATTGCTCGCATATCTCTCTGGTCTCTTTGCCATATTCTATTCTGTTAAAAATCAATCAATCAATCAATCATCAATCAATCAATCAATATATAGTCTAATTATACTCAACTAGAAACTTAAGTAAATATTTACAAAATGTAAGCTGTCATCAAATGGGGAGAAAGAAGAATAAAACTTTTTCACCATGTTCTAAAACATAGATAATAGTGCTTATCTTAAGAGATTTCCCCCTTTTCCTACTGACATTGCTTAGAATTTCCTCTCTTTGCTCATATTATGCCCAACCAATCATCCAAGATGCTGTTGACCCCAACACATTCTCAGAGACAGACATTCCCAATTCCTTCAAATTCCTCAGCACAAAACAATTCCTCTTATCCTGGTCTTGGTTTTCTTAACTCCTCCCAAACTCTCTTAGTCTAGTTTTTCAACTGAAACATCTGAAAAAGCCTAAGTCTACCTTTACCTCAGAATGAGTATTTTTCTGCTAAGTCCCTGCAACACAGTAATTAGGCATAGAGGTCTTTTAGCAATCTGTCTCAGGTAATGAAAAGCAGACAAATTTTCTTCATAGGAAGCAAAACAGACCAAAACCCAATTAAAGTGGAGATGGTAATAAAAAGCAAATCAGAGACTTAAAAAAGGTTAAGATAAATAAATAAAGAACTCACAGGGCAGATCTGTCAAGCTGACCCAGGCTTAGGTAGACCCCTACTCTGCCTTCACACGCCGTATTAGAGTTTCACCCGAGAAGACTGTAGCAACCCTCTAAGTAAACAGAGGCCCTCTCCTTGAGAGTCCAGCATACTGGACATGCACATCACTATTCTGAACACACGTTCTCGCACAAATATCCTTATGCTGGTAATCTCGACATTTTACATGCACTACAAGTTTAATGAGTGCTTTACAACTGAAACAAAAGTACTCTCTTCTGATATATGTTGTGAACCTTTAGAACAAAGTGTATTTTTAAACTAGAGTCTTTAAAATTTTTTGAGATTATTCGTGCATTCAGAGGGAAAAAAAAAACCCCACCCAGTACTCTATTTAATTGAGGTTACTGGCCTCATTTGAAATGTTATTTCATCCTCCTAACGCAAAAAAAAAAAAAACACAGGTATACTCATTACCCTACAGTTTAAAACTTTTCTTCTTTTTAAAAAACCAAAGTTTGGTCATCTAAAGCCCATTAACTGAACTTACCTCCAAATACTTAATTACAGATGGATTATAGTCTATGGTTTTTCGGTTTACTGCTTTTCTCATTCGTTTTCCATCAAAGGTAAGCTGCTGCATTGCTTGCTGCTGCGCAAAATCTGGTCGCTTATAGAACAGTTGTCGAGGTGCCTGGTGTTGGAACCTTGGCATATGGAAAAACCGCGGAGGAGAACCAATTTCTGTAGCCATGGTGATGTTTTCGTTCTATGACACCTGGGAAAGGGAAAGTACTTTCACTACAAATACGTCAGCACTATAACACTACCAGAAAACATTCTTAAATGGACTTTTTTTTACATTCCTGTACCTTTTTCTACATGCACCATTTCTAGCTTTTAGTCAACCTACTTACAGAATGAACTACTCGACCTAATGGCAGAAACCAGTTACAGTTAGAAAAAAAGGCCAATTCACAGATTAAGTGCTAGTATTTGCTGTAGGGGCTTCCCTGGTGGTCCAGTGGCTAAGAATCCACTTGCAATGCCGGGCACACTGGCTCAATCCCTGGTCCAGGAAGATGTCATATACCATGGGACCACTAAGCCCGTGAGCCACAGCTACCGAGCCCACGCTCGAGCCCAAGGACTGCGCCTACTGAGCCCACGTGCTGCAAGCACCGAGACCCACGCACCCTAGAGCTGTTCTGCAGCCAGGAGCCCGAGCGCAGCAACTAGGAGAGCCCTGCTCGCCCCAGCCAGAGACAGCGCCTGCAGAGCGATGGGGACCCAGCTCAGCTCCCCAGACAGGGGTGGACAGACGGTTTATTGAGTGTTTGCTGTGAAATTTAGCCTGGTGGAAGGAAACGTCTGTTTTTAAGAGTTTGGGGCAAGTGTATTTTGTACGTGTAGGGTGGCTAAACTGCAGGGGGAAGGTAGGTATAATCATTGAGAACTGTTCACATTTTTAAAATGAAGTTTTCATCACGTTTCATAATAAAAGAGATCATTTTAAGTTTATTGTAAGATCCTCATTTTATACAACAGTCATTAAAAAAAAACTTAAGCTTCATTTCTATCCTCTTAAATTTCTTAGGACGAGTATAAAAAGCAGAATGAACTATCTTATTTTATATGAATACTAAAAGTATGTCTATCTAATTTCAGGCTCAAAATAATAACAACCACAGAAACGTTATTTCTCAGTATGTACATCTACATTTCCATACAGGTAATATTAGGCTAACATCTGAAGAAAAAAACGTTAGGGGCTTAGTTTTTTAACTTTAGAGCTCTCCAATTAAATTTACATTCCAATAATTCAAATGTGCATGAATTAAAAACACATTTCAAGCACAAAATCAATCACATCTGATTTTAAAAATCAGATCATGAAAAATACATAAAGGGTATTAGCATTTCTGCATTTTTATTACAAAAAGAGCAATGACTATTTTTCTATATCCTTACATTTGCCTTTCTTAATTCAAGACACTAAATTAAGGACCTGAAAATAAATTTGTGATTTCCTCTGGATGAAAATCAGTACTGCTTAACCATCTGATAATGGTAACAGAAAGGAAATGGAGGAAGAAAGGTGGGAGTGGGGAGATTAAGTACTGACTCCCACGATACCAAAAATAAATAGGAACTTCCCTGGAGGTCCAGTCATGTAAGGGACTTGGGTTTACTCCCTGGTCGGGGAACTAAGATCCCATATGTCTTGGGGCAACCAAGCCCATGTGCAGGAACAAGATATGCCCATGTGTCGAAACGAAGACCCAGCACCGACAGACAAACTTTTGAAATTAAATGAATTTTTCTTAATTTGAGAAATAAAACATGTTGTTGTGGTGGTTGTTGTTCAGTTGCTAAGTCATGTCCAACTCTTTTCAACTCCATGGACTGCAGCATATGAGGCTTCCCTATCCTTCACTACATTCCAAAGTTTGCTCAAACTCGTCCATTGAGTTGGTGATGCCATCCAACCATATTATCCTCTGCTGCCCCTTCTCTTCTGGCCCTCAGTCTTTCCCAGCATCAGGGTCATTGCCAGTGAGCTGGCTCTTGAAGTTTTGGAGCTTCAGCATCAGTCTCTCCAAAGAATATCAGGGTTGATTTCTTTTAGGGTTGACTGGTTAGATCTCCTTGCAGTCAGTCCAAAGGACTCTCAAGAGTCTTCTCTAGCACCACAGTTGAAAAGCATCAATTCTTCAGAATTCAGTCTTCTTTATGGTCCAGCTCTCACATCCATACATGACTACTGGAAAAACCATAGCTTTGACTATATACACTTTTGTCAGCAAAGTGATTCCTTTGCTTTCTAATTTGCTGTCTAGGTTTGTCATAGCTTTCCTTCTAAGGAGCAAACGTCTTTTAATTTAATTGATGCAGTCATCGTCCACAGTGATTTTTCAAGCCCAAGAAAATAAAATTTGTCACTGCTTCCACTTTTTCCCCTTCTATCTGCCATGAAGTGATGGGACCGGATGCCATGATCTTAGTTTTTTGAATGCTGAGATTTAAACCAGCATTCTCTCTTTCCTCTTTCAACCTCATCAAGAGGCTCTTCAGTTCCTCTTCACTTTATGCCATTAGAGTTGCCGGGAGAAACAGCAACAGCCTCAGATATGCAGATAATACCACTCTAAATATGAGGCTGTTGGTATTTCTCCCGGCAATCTTGATTCCAGCTTGTAAGTCATCCAGCCTGGCATTTTGCATGCTGTACTCTTCAGAGAAATTAAATAAACAGGGTGACAATACACAGCCTTCACATACTCCTTTCCCAGTCTTGAACCAGTTCATTGTTCCATGTCCAGTTTTAACTGTTGCTTCTTGACTGGCATATAGGTTTCTCAGGAGATAGGTACGGTGGTCTGATATTCCAATTTCTTTGGAATTTCCCACAGATTGTTGTGTTCCACAAAGTCAAAAGCTCTAGTGTAGTTAATGAAACGGAAGTCAATATTTTTCTGGAATTCTCTTGCTTTCTCTATGATCCAACGAATGTAGGCAATTTGAACTCTGGCTCCTCTGACTTTTCTAAACCCAGTTTGCACACCTTAAGTTCTTGGTTCACGTACTGCTAAGGCCTAGCTTGAAGGCTTTTGAGCATTACCTTGCTAACATGTGAAATGAGTGCAACTGTATGGTTGTCTGAACATTCTTTGGCACTGTCTTTCTTTGGGACTGAAATGCGAACTGATCTTTTCCAGTTCTGTGGCCACTGCTGAGTTTTCCAAATCTGCTGGCATATTGAGTGCAGCACTTTAACAGCAAGCCTTTGAGGATTTTAATTAAACAGCTCAGCTGGAATTCCATCATCTCCACTAGCTTTGTTCATAGCAAAATAATACAACATAAATGCAGTATTATTTCCACTACTCTAGAACAATTCCAGAAGACCCTAACAAATGTTAATTTGTAATGAGCTGAGACAGGGCTTCCCTGGTGGCTCAATGGTAAAGAATTCGCCTCTAAATGCAAGAGATGCAGGTTGGATTCTCCGAATTGGGAAGATCCCCTGGAGAAGGAAATGGCAACCCACTCGAGTATTTTTACCTGAGAAATCCCAAGGAAAGAGGAGCCTGGCGCACTATAACCCATGGGGTCACAAAGAGTCGGACACAACTTAGCAACTAAAGACAACTGTGCAATGAGTACCATTCTGTCTCTCTTTTCAAGCTGTGTATGTATGAATTAAACAGACTGCAACTGCCTCAATAGAGCTGGTGAGGGAATCTGTTTATTCAGCTATCCCATGAATCCAATTAAGTTTTAGCATCCAGACTTCAACTGAAGGCTTTAATTTCGATGCCTCTGTCAATAATTCTAAAAGAATGCAGCTTTGGTAAGTATACTTTTAAATTACTATTTTTTCACTTTATAATCATCAAATTTCTAATTTTATTAAAATAAAATTATCTTAATATTCTAGTTTCTATTATTTCTATCAAATGAGAATAAACATTTTTACACAGATGAAAAGAGGCTTAATTATTCAGTAAAAAAAAACAAGGGAATGAAGTGCTGACATATGCTACAACATGGATGACTCTCAAAACCACTACATAAACAAAAGAAGCCAAAGATAAAAGGTCACATAATATATGCCTTCAGTTCAATTCAGTTCAGTTCAGTCGCTCAGTCGTGTTCGACTCTTTGCGACCCCATGAATCGCAGCACGCCAGGCCTCCCTGTCCATCACCAACTCCCGGAGTTCACTCAGACTCACGTCCATCGAGTCTGTGATGCCATCCTGCCATCTTATCCTCTGTCGTCCCCTTCTCCTCCTGTCCCCAATCCCTCCCAGCATCAGAGTCTTTTCCAATGAGACAACTCTTCGCATGAGGTGGCCAAAGTACTGGAGTTTTAGCTTTAGCATCAAAGAAATCCCAGGGGCTGATCTCCTTCAGAATGGACTGGTTGGATCTCCTTGCAGTCCAAGGGACTCTCAAGAGTCTTCTCCAACACCACAGTTCAGCAGCATCAATTCTTCGGTGCTCAGCGTTCTTCACAGTCCAACTCTCACATCCATATATGACCACTGGAAAAACCATAGCCTTGACTAGACAGACCTTAGTTGGCAAAGTAACGTCTCTGCTTTTGAATATGCTATCTAGGTTGGTCATAACTTTTCTTCCAAGGAGTAAGCGTCTTTTAATTTCATAGCTGCAATCACCATCTGCAGTGATTTTGGAGCCCAAAAAAAGAAAGTCTGGCACTGTTTCCACTGTTTCCCCATCTATTTCCCATGAAGTGATGGGACTGGATGCCATGATCTTCGTTTTCTGAATGTTGAGCTTGAAGACAACTTTTTCACTCTCCACTTTCACTTTCATCAAGAGGCTTTTTAGCTCCTCTTCACTTTCTGCCATAAGGGTGGTGTCATCTGCATATCTGAGGTTATTGATATTTCCCCCAGCAATATATGCCTTCATGTATACTCAAATCCAGAAAAGGTTAACACACAGTGACAAAAGCGCATTAGTGGTTGGCAGGCAAAGGGAAGAATGGGAATAGAGCTTCCTTTGATGATGATGGAAATATCTGGAACTAGGCAGAGGTGGCAGTTGCACAACACTGAGAATACACTGAGTAGCACTGAATTGGACACTACAACGGTTAGGACAGTGAATTTTATGCTATATGACTTTTACCTCACTTAAAAAATAGGGGTTTAGTCCCCTGGAAAAAAATTTCATATGGAGTAAAGGGAACACTGGCAGGCTACAGACCATGGAATCACAGGAGTCAGACCCGGCTTCGTGGCTAAAGCACCACCACAGATGAAGCGGCTACAGGAAGCTGACGGTATTAAGGCGGGTGATGGGCACACAGATACAAAGCACTAACCAAGAGCCAAACCTACGATCTGCTGTACAAAGATGAGAAAATATTTGAATCAATGCTGAAGTCAAATGCAAACCAAACCTAGGATCTACTGTACAAATATGAGAAAATTTTGAAGTCAATGTTGAAGTCAAATGCAAGCCAATCAATACGTTGTTACTAACACTTTTAAATAATTCACTTGTTAAAGCTAGAAAAAAAAATATTACTCTTTCATTTAAGACATCACAGGTACTTCCTGGCAGTCCAGTGGTTAAGATCCATGTTTCCAATTCAGGGGGCCCAGGTTCCATACTTCGCTGGGGAACTAAGACCCCACATGCCACGAGGTATGTCAAAAACAAGACTAAACTAAACACAGTTCAGCTCACTCAGTTGTGTCCAATTCTTTGAGAATCCATGGACAAACAGATATAAAGCTTTCAAAAAGATTTTACAGAGGGTGGGAAAAAATATATTTCCATTTACTGATCTGTTGATAAAACTTGTTCAGGAAAAAAAAAGGCCTTTCACTTTTCCGTGAATGGTCAAGTACCACTTGTGTTCTAGAAAGAAAGGTCCAGCATGAAGAGAGAGAGAAAAAAAAAGTATATTCCAAATCAAAATCCAGCCCTAAAATAAAACATAAACAAACCTCCTGACAATACAGTAATCAATCTTCATAAATGTCTTAACACACATCAGCATCACTTTGTGCAAACCACTATAACTTGTCCAAAGTCAAAAACAAAGCCATTTAGTGGTTGCTACGAGCTGAGGTGTGTCCTTCACAAATTCCTATGTGAAGTCCTAACCTCCAATACCTCAGAATATGACTGTATTTGGAGATAAAGCTCTGATCCTTATGACTAGCACCCTAATCAGAAGAGGAGATTATGATACAGACATGCACAGGAGGAGAGCCATGTGAAAACAAGGAAGACAACAGCCATCTACAAGTCAAGAAGAGAGGTCTCAGGAGAAACTAATCCCTGCTCACATCTTAATCTTAGACTTCTAACTTGCAAAACTGTGGGAAAATTGTTTTCTGTTTAAGCCACCCAGTCTATGGCACTTTGTCCTGGCAACCCAAGCAGATTAACACAGAGGCAGAGCAAAGCACCTAGACCTCCTGATCCTCCTTCAACATGGGTTGCCAAAAGATGCCTACAATAATGATATAACAGCTCTCTTTGATTGCAACAGCAGAAAACATGATACATGAGGTTAACACTGAGTGGCCCAGATAGAAAGAACCATCAATCAAATCACTGAAACTATGCTTTCCAAGCTTCACTCAGGAGACTGTAATTCAAGGAACCATATAAATAACAAAATACAAAAAAAGAAGAGCTTTACCTTTCATAAAAATAATTACTTTAATTTCTACTCACTGCATTATTCACATTTGAGCTACACTAACAGAAACAACAAAGTTAAACTAGTAGTCAGGGTCGTCCCCAAAGCGTATTTATCTCATATCTGAGGTGGAGCATGAGGGAGAGATAGAGGAAATGGGGTAGGGGGAAGGAGGCTGCAGGCAAGACAGAAACTGAGGTAGAATGAGAACAAGAAATTTGTGTATGATTATTAAATATATACCAACAATAGAACCAAACTGCTTAGGGAAAAAAACACTCCACCTGAAACACTGAATTCCTCGTCTTTCTCATACACACTAACCTTCAACATTTCAAGGAATCGGCACAATTTTACCAAGTGCCTACTTTTTATTGTACCTTGCATCAGGTACAACATATTGTTCTGATTCAACAAATATGACTCCTAAGTTCACAGAACAGATTTCATACTTTGTGGTGTCTGGTCCCCACTCTATTTTTGGCAAATACAGACTCCTGAATCCACAAAAGCAAGCAGCTTCAAGCTTTCTCCAAAATTAGGCAAGTCATGCAACTTCTCTGCATCTGTTTTCTCAACCTGGACAACAAGTTTAATGTAGATAACTCCAAAGATACTTTTTGCTCAAAGATATTATTTTGTATGAAATATATTATTCCTTTAGCCAATGTAGTGATTAGTCTGTGAACAAACTGGAATACCCAGACTTAGTTCTCAAATGCCTGTGCATGCAAATCCATACAAGCATTCTAATTCTGCTTCTTGTCCCAACTATTACAGAATTACCTCTTTTATAATCTTAGTCATCTGATATCACCAAGATTACAGATGAAGATAGGGAAAACAAACAAATGCCCCTTTTTTTGGCCACACTGCACAGCATGTAGGATTGTAGTTCCCTGACCAGTGACTGAACCATGCCTCTTTCACTGGAAGGCAAAGTCTTAACCACTGGACTGCCAAGGAAGTCCCTACACAAATGCTTTTCTTAAAGAAGTCATTACAAGTTTCACGCTGAATTGTGAGAAACAATAACTCATTTCACTGAGACTAACGTCTGATTAAAGTAATAAAAACTATAAAAAATGTAAAAATAAAAACTGTATAAACAAAAACATGATCTGAAAGGATATATGCACCCCAATGTTCATTACAGCACTGTTTACAACAGCCAAGACGTGGTAGCAACCTAAATATCCATCAATAGAGAAATGGGTAAATAAAATGTACCACATAGACAATGGAGTATTACTCAGCCATTATAAAGAATGAAATAATGTCATTTGCAGCAACATGGATGGTCAAGTGGGCCTTAGGAAGCATCACTATGAACAAAGCTCATGGAGGTGATGGAATTCCAGTTGAGCTATTTCAAATCCTAAAAGATGATGCTGTGAAAGTGCTGCACTAGACATGCCAGCAAATTTAGAAAACTCAGCAGTGGCCACAGGACTGGCCCCCATCCACCCCCAAAGAAAGGCAATGACAAAGAAGGCTCAAACTACCACACAACTGCACTCATTTCACACGCTAGTAAAGTGTGCTCAAAATTCCCCAAGCCAGGCTTCAACAGTATGTGAACTGAGAACTTCCAGATGTCCAAGCTGGATTTAGAAAAGGCAGAAGAACCAGATGTCAAATTGCCAACATCCATTGGATCATTGAAAAAGCAAGAGTTTCAGAAAAACATCTGCTTCACTGACTACACCAAAGCCTTTGACTGTTATTTATTGTTATTATTCCACAATAAACCACGGAAAATTCTTCAAGAGATGGGAATTAATACCAGACCACCTGACCTGCCTCTTGAGAAATCTGTATGCAGGTTAACAAGCAACAGTTAGAAGTGGACATGGAAGAACAGACTGGTTCCAAATCAGGAAAGGAGTACGTCAAAGCTGTGTATCGTCACCCTGCTTATCTAACTTATGCACAGAGTACATCATGAGAAACGCTGGACTGGATGAAGCACAAGCTGAAATCAAGCTTGCCGGGAGAAATATCAATAACTTCAGATATGCAGATGACACCACCCTTATGGCAAAAAACAATGAACTAAAGAGCCTCTTGATGAAAGTGAAAGAGGAGAGTGAAAAAGTTGGCTTAAAACTCAACATTCAGAAAACTAAGATCATGGCATCTGGTCCCATCACTTCATGGGAAATAGATGGGGAAACAGTGGCTGACTTTATTTTGGGGGGCTCCAAAATCACTGCAGACGGTGACTGAAGCCATGAAATTAAAAGATGCTTGCTCCTTGGAAGGAAAGTTATGACCAACCTAGACAGCTTATTAAAGAGCTGAGACATTTCTTTGTCAACAAAAGTCCATCTAGTCAAAGCTATGGTTTTTCCAGTAGTCATGTAAGGATGTGAGAGCTGGACTATAAAGAAAGCTGAGCGCCGAAGAATTGATGCTTTTGAACTGTGGTGTTGGAGAAGACTTGAGAGTCCCCTGGACTGCAAGGAGATCCAACCAGTCCATCCTAAAGGAGATCAGTCCTGAATATTCTTTGGAAGGACCGAGGCTGAAGCTGAAACTCCCATACTTTGGCCACCTGATGAGAAGAAGTGACTCATTTGAAAAGACCCTGATGCTGGGAAAGATTGAAGGCAGAAGAAGGGGATGACAGAGGATGAGATGGTTGGATGGCATCACTGACTCAATAGGCATTGAGTTTGAGTAAACTCCAGGAGTCGGTGATGGACAGGGAAGCCTGGCATGCCGCAGTCCATGGGGTCGCAGAGAGTTAGACACAACTGAGCAACTAAACTGAGCGACTAAACTGAACTGAACTGTCACAGAACTTGGAGTTTTCTACAGTGGTTATAAAAAAAAAAAAAAAAAAGACCAGTAACAAAACGAACATTGTATTCTCTCTTGGATGTCCAATCATTGATAAATATGAATCCTGAACAAGTCAGGAGACATTATACTGAGACCATTCCAATAAAATAAAACAAACAGGAAGGAAACTGTTTAAATAAGTAGTTTCTAAAAGTTCACATGATTCTGGACTTGTGGACACAGTGGGGAAGGAACAGAGTGGGACAAAAAGAGAAAGCAACATCAACATATATACACTATTAGCTGTAAGATGGATGGCTGATGAGAACGTGCTGCGTAGCACACAGAGCCCAGACTGGCGCTCTGTGATGATCTGTAGAGATAAGATGAGGGGAAGGAAGGGAGGCTAGGGAAGGAGGAGAGGCATGCACAATTATGGCTGATTTGCGTCGTCATACGGCAGAAACCAACACAACACTGATAACATTTTAAAAATATATTTATATTTAAAAATGGGGAAAAAAATAAAATCAACTCTCCATTAGAAAAAAAACTTCACATGACTGTATCTTGTTGGTAACTAAATATGACATTAAAAATCAATTTCAGTTAATCCTCAGTGTAGGAGTTTTCCAACTTTTATTACTTTCAGCCTCAGATTTAACTGCACAATACTGTGTACTTACTTGGGGTAAGCAGCTTTGGTTGTATACCTAGGTACAAGGTTACTGAGGCATTTTAGTGGATATTGCACTGGATCAGCTTAATGAATGTTTCCTGACACTGTATTTGGGCTTTTACATTCAGTTTTCTGTGCCATTTTAAAGGCACAGAAATATTAAAAATAACTTTAATGCATATGACCACAAATCTGTCTACTAATTAGACAATACAACTTAGTATTTCAAAAGTGTGATTCTGGGATAAGGAACCTGTACCATTATCTGTTTTCAATGGAGATAAAGTCAGTGGTTATTGGGTGTGTATTTCCCCCCTTGTCATTACCATAGAAAGAGGGTTTTCCCATTATTAGTTTTTAAAACCGAATTATACATTAATTTATCAACTTTTCAAATCAATAAAAACTAAGCAAACAAATTCTTACTGGATTATTGAATCATCTTTGCACAAGTAAACAAAACCTATGCCTCAGCTAAGGTAACCATAAAGTTACCTCCCAAATTAAATTAAAGACAAAGAATTCAAACATTCAAGGATGAGCTGAAGCCAGCAGTTCCTAAGGTTAGACTTTAAGGCTCTCAACTTCATTCTGATTTGATAGTATGGGATATAAACAGCTGAGAGTTTTAAAAACTTCTAAGTGATACTTTAGTGTGGCAAAGTTTGGGAACCACGGAACAAAATAACTTAGATAGCCTAGTTATAAAACAGCTGCTTGCTTTTTTTTAAAGAAACCCATTCTCAGCATCTTGTGGGATGTTCGTTCCACAACAGGAATTAAATCCAGGTCACAGCAGTGAAAATGCCAAGTACTAACCAATAGACTGCCATAGAATTCTCTGAAAGAGTTTCTTTACAGTAGCAAATTCTTATTTCAGGGCTCCTTTACTCTTAAAAACTGAGGCTTCCTTCCCACCCAATTTTTGTTTACTGTGGTATTTATAACTGTAGATACCATATTAGAAATTAAAGAAATTAAAATTTAAAAATTACAAAAATGCAAAGTATTTAACCTATTTTAGAACAAACATAAACTCATAATAACTATTTTCCCTTCACCAAAAACAACCAGTGAGAGACGCATTGTGTTTACATTTCTGCAAATCTCTTTAATGTCTAGCTTAACTGAAAACAGCTGAAATCTCATGTCTTTTTCTTTAAGTTGGACCTTTTTTAAAAAAATTATTTTATTTTGGCTGCACTGGGTTTTTGTGAGGGCCTTTTGGAGGGCTTTCTCTAGCTGCGGTGTGTAGGCTCTGGAGCATGGGGTCTGTGGTTGTGGCGCACGAGCTTACTCGTTGCTTCGAGGCATGTGGAATGCTCCTGGGACCAGGAGACAAACCTGTGTCCCCTGAACTGGCACGTGGATTCTCATCAAGTGCACCACCACAGAAGTCCTCTTGTCAGCTTTTGTATTCAATCTGTTACAGTACGTTACTTAAAGTACAGGGAAAATGTCTGGGCACACAGAGATATATATTAGGAAACAGGAAGAAAATTATAGGTACTCTTTGATATTCCAACAAAACTTGACGAGTGATAGTTTCTTAAATATTAACTATAGTGCAACATCAATAAGCTTTTTGTACTGTTATGTTAAAATACACTGGTTTATTTTTGCACTTTGAAACTTTAAACCATGGGTGATTTTACAGCATCATTCACTGATCACTTAGAAAGCAATGGTTCCACAAAATTCGATTATTTCATCTGTCACACTTCTTATAAAATATATGTAATTTTTATTGCAATCATCACTGACCTCATCATAAAAACTACTAACTACTGGGAAAGTCAACCTCACAGACACAAGTTTTCCAAAACTGTAATTCTTGCTTGAAAACTAAATTTTTATCACTGGCAACAAATACTAACAGTTGTTTTCCCTGAAGCAAGTCTACTTACATTCATCGTCAAGAAAAATATTTAACATATACTCAAGAAGTCTGAATGCCATAGCTCATTACCCTTTCCATTTAAATTTAATACTCTATATACCTTTTAAAATTATAGTTGATTTACAATGTTGTGCTAATTTCTGCTATACAGCAAAGTGATTCAGTTATACCTATAACATATATACATGCTTTATAATATTCTTTTCCATTATAGCTTATCACAAGATATTGAATACAGTTCGCTGTGTGATATAGCAGGAACTTGTTCATGCAGTCTATATATAATAGTCTAGTCTGTATCTACCAACCCCACAGTCCCATTCCATCCCTCCCTCCCTCTCCCTCGGCAACCGCCAAGTCTGTACTCTCTGCCTGTGAGTCTGTTTCATAGACAAGTTCATTTGAGTCATAAGTTCGAGTCCACAGAAGATATCATATGGTATTTGTCTTTCTCCTTCTGCCTTAACTTCACTTGGTATGATAATCTCTGGACCCATCCATATTGCTGCAAACAACATTCCTTTTTATGAATAAAGAGCATTCCACGCTATACATGCACAGATCTTCTTTATGCACTCATCTGCCTATGGGCATTTAGGTTGTTTCCATGTCTTGATTACTGTAATGTATGAACATAGGGGCTGCAGGTACTTTTTGAATTATAATTTTATCCAGATAATACGCCCAGGAGTGGAATTGCTGGATCTATGGCAACTCTATTTATAGCTTTTTGAGGAAGCTCCATACCATTTTCCCAGAGTAGCTGCACTAGTTTTTATTCCCACCAACAGCGTAGGAGAGTTCCCTTTTCCCCACACCCTCTCTGGCATTTTTTAATTTGTTCAGTTCAGTCACTCAGTTGTGTCCGACTCTTTGTGACCCCATGGACTGCAGCATGCCAGGCCTCCCTGTCCATCATCAACTCCCAGAATTTACTCAAATTCATGTCCATTGAGTCAGTGATGCCATCGAACCATCTCATCCTGTCATCCCCTTCTCCTCCCGCCTTCAATCTTTCCCAGCATCAGGGTCTTTTCAAATGAGTCAGTTCTTCACATCAGGTGGCCAAACTACTGGAGTATCAGCTTCAGCATTGGTCCATCCAATGAATATTCAGGACTGATCTCCTTTAGGATGAACTGGTTGGATCTCCTTGCAGTCCAAGGGACTCTCAAGAGTCTTCTCCAACACCACAGTTCAAAAGCATCAATTCTTTGGCACTCAGCTTTCTTTATAGTCCAACTCTCACATCCATACATGACTACTAGAAAAACCATAGCCTTGACCTAACAGACCTTTGTTGGCAAAGTAATGTCTCTGCTTCTTAATATGCTATCTAGGTTGGTCATAACTTTCCTTCCAAGGAGTAAGCATCTTTTAATTTCATGGCTGCAGTCACCATGTGCAGTGATTTTGGAGCCCCAAAAAGTAAAGTTTGACACTGTTTTCGACTGTTTCCCCATCTATTTCCCATGAAGTGATGGGACCAGATGCCATGATCTTAGCTTTATGAATGTTGAGTTTTAAGCCAACTTTTTCACTCTCCTCTTTCACATTCATCAAGAGGCTCTTTAGTTCTTCTTCACTTTCTGCCATAAGGGTAGTGTCATCTGCATATCTGAGGGTATTGCTATTTCTCCTGGCAAGCTTGATTCCAGCTTGTGCCTCGTCCAGCCCAGCGTTTCTCATGATGTACTCTGCATGTAAGTTAAATAAGCAGGGTGACAATACACAGCCTTGACATACTCCTTTCCTGATTTGGAACCAGTCTGTTCTTCCATGTCCAGTTCTAACTGCTGTTTCTTTACCTGTATACATATTTCTCAGGAGGCAGGTCAGATGGTCTGGTATTCCCATCTCTTGAAGAATTTTCCACAGTTTGTTGTGATCCCCACAGTCAAAGGTTTTGGCGTAGTCAATGAAGCAGATGTTTTTCTGAAACTCTTGCGTTTTCAATGATCCAATGGATGGTTGGCAATTTCATCTCTGGTTCTTCTGCCTTTTCTAAATCCAGCTTCAACATCTGGAAGTTCACGATTCATGTACTGTTGCGAAGCCTGGGTTGGAGAATTTTGAGTAGATTTTTTAATGAAGGCCAGCCATTCTGACCAGTGTGAGGTGATACCTCATTGTGGTTTTGATTTACATTTTTCTAATAATTAGCAATGCTGAGCATCTTTTCACATGCTTATTGGCCACCTATGTTTTCTTCAGAGAAATGTCTATTTATATCTTCTGCCCATTTTTTTGACAGGGTTTTTTTAAATATAACTTTATTTTACAAATTAATCCCTTGTTGGTCACATCGTTTACAAATATTCCCTTCCATTTCATAGGTTGTCTTTCATCTTGTTTATGGTTTCCTTTGCTATGTAAAAATTTGTAAGTTTGAATAGGTCACATTTGTTAATTTTTGCTTTTATTTCTATTGCCTTGGGTGACTGACCTAAGAAAACATTGGTACAATTTACATCAATGAATGTTTTGCCTATGTTCTCTTCTAGGAGTTTCATAGTGCAGTCTCTTATACGTAGTCTAAGACATTTTAAGTTTTTGTGTGTGATGTGAGGGTATGTTCTAACTTTATTTATATGAAGCTGTCCAACCTTCCCAACACCATTTGCTGAAAAGACTATCTTATTCCCACTGTATATTCTTGCCTCCTTTGTCAAAAATTAACTGACTGTAGGTGTGTGGGGGTGTTTCTGGGCTCTCTATTCTGTTCTACTGATCCATATATGCTTCTGTGCCAGTATCATGCATGCTGTTTTGATTACTATAGCTTTGTAGTATTGTCTGAAGTCTGGAGGGTGATTTCTCCTGCTTGGTTCTTTTCCCTCATGATTGCTTTGGCAATCCCGGGTCTTTTATGGTTCCATGTAAACTTTAGAATTCTTTGTTCTAGTTCTGTGAAAAACATAATAGGTGATACGACAGGGATCATATTAAATCTGCAGATTGCTTTAGACAGTATGGCGATTTTAACAATATTAATTCTTCCAATACAAGAGCATGGGATACCTTTTCATATCTCTGAATCATCTTCAATTTTTTAGTTTTCAGCATATTAAGCCTTTCACCTTCCTTTTTTCTTTAAAGCAGTTTTTAGCTCCACAGCAAGTTAGCAGAAAGCACAGAATTCCTAGACACACAGACACACAGTGCCCCTCCCCCACAATATTCAGCATCAGAGTGAAAGTTAAAACCAGTGCACCAACATTAATGCATCACTGTCTCTCAAAGCCCGAAGTTTCTATGAGGGTTCATTCTCAGTATTGTACATCCTATGAGTTTTGAAAGACGTATTCAGATTGGCTTCCTTCACGTGGAAATATGTATTGAAACCCCTCTAGGTCTTTTCCACAATAGGTTAGCTGTTTCCTTTCAGTACTAACATTCCATTGTCTGGATGGATCACATTTATCCACTTACCTATCAAGTATAGCTTGGTTACGTAAGTTTCGGCAATTATGAATAAAGTTACTGTAAATATTCATATGGAGGTCTTTTCTATGCACTTAAATATTTTTAACTCATTTGGTTAAACTCCAAGGAGTGTGATTACTGGGTCCACTGATAAACCGTCTAATTTCTTTTGTAAAACAACTAACAAACTGTCCAGAGTGGCTGCACCATTTTGCATTCCCACCAGCAGTGAATGCAACTTCGTGTTGCTCCATATCCTCACCAGCTGTTACTTTTTTGCTATGAACATTCACAGTAGTTTCTGTGTGAACATAAATTCTCATTTGTCTTGAGTAAATATCTAGGACTGAAACTACTGGGTCATGTGAGTTTAACTTTATGGGAAACAAACTGTTACCCAAAGTGGTTGTACCATTTCTGCATTCCCAACAGCAATGTGTAAAAGTTTCAGTTGCTCTCTGCTGTGTGCTCAGTAGCTCAGTCCTAGCTACATCCTCACTAACACCTGGTATATAGTCGGCTAAGTGGAGGACAAGGTTGTCTTGCTTCTTAACCATTCCAAAAGTTGAGAAGTAGTAAAAGACACACACACGGGCTTCTCAGGTGGTTCAGGGGTAAACACACCCACACCCACCCACACCCACCCACACCCACCCACACTCACACCCATGGGCTTCTCAGGTGGTTCAGGGGTAAAGAAAACACCTGCCAACGCAGCAGACATGGGTTTCACTCCTGGTCGGAAGATCCCCTAGAGAAGGAACTGAAAACCCACTCCAGTCTTGCCTGGAAAATCCCACGGACAAAGGAGCCTGGTGGACTACAGTCCATGAGGGGTGCAAAGACGCAAACATGACTTAGCAGCTAAGCAGGCATATGAATAAAACTATGTCTATGACTTCGGTTACTTCTGGTTGTGCTGGGTCTTCACTGCTATGCAAGCTTCTCTGTAGTTATGGTGAGCAGGGCTACGCTGTGGCTCGCAGGCTTCTCACTGCAGTGGCTTCTCCTGTCGTGGAGCACTGATTCTCGGGTACATGGACCACTTGGGGAGTTGCAGCTCCCAAGCTCCAGAGCACAGCCTCAAGAGTTGTGGTGCCTGGCCTTAGTCGCTCTGCTGCATATGGGATCTTTTAGGACCAGGGATCGAACCCATGTATCTCCTGCATTGTCAAGAAGATTCTTTACCACTGGGCCACCAGGGAAGTCCCAAGAAGTAGCATCTTGCTGAGGTTTAATTTGCATTTCCCTAGAGACTAATGTTGTAGAAGTCTTTTCAGGTACTTACTTGTCACTCAAACCTTTTCAGCAGAGCTTCTGTTCAAATCTTTTGCCTACTACTGTTAAAGTGGATTGTTTTCTTTCCTTCTTTTATTTTTTGGCCCCACTCGATGGCTTGTGGGATCTTAGTTCCTCAACCAGGGATTTAACCCAGGCTCTTGGCACTGAGAGCAGGGAGCCATAATCACTGGACTTCAGTGGGACTCCCTGGGGCTGTTTTCTTAGTGCTGAGTGTCTACAGAGTTCTTTCAACAATCTACAAACAAAATCTTTATCAGATATGTGATCTGCAAGTATTTTCTGTCAATCTAACACTTTTCATTCTCTCCATTTCTTTCAGAGTAGAAGTTTCCATGTTAACTAAATCAAATTTACCAACTGATTTTGTGCTTTTGATTATATCTAAGAAGTCTCTAAGTCAAGGCTACAAAGATTTTTCTGTTTGCTCCTGTGTCAATTTTATTGTTTTACATTTCTCAATTATTCAGTAACCAATTACAAAAAAAGACTCTTTTTTCTACTCAACAGCCTTTTGCATTTTCCAGAGGTCTACCTTGACACCCTGATTACTCTAACTGTAAAGAACGCCTTGAAATTAGCTAAATTTCATATCAGACTCTCCAACGATGTTGTTCTTTAGCAAAAGCCTTTTAGCAATCTGTGTTTCTTTGTCATTCTATGATTTGCCTTTTAGCAATCTGTGTTTCTTTGTCAGTCTATGATTTTCTAAAAGCAGCTTATCATTATCTACAAAAAATGTTTCTGAGATTCTGACCTGGTGGATCAATCTGAGGAGAAATTACATCTTAATGTTTAGTCTTCAAAACCACAAACAGGTAAATTCTCTATAATTGGACCTTCTTTAATTTCTTTTATCAGTGTTTTATACTTTTCAGCTCAGAGATCCTGTACACACTTTGCCAAACTTACATCTATTTTTTTGGTGCTACTTAAATGTTAACCAGTTTTGACATAATTCCATTGCTGGTATACAGAAATACAACTAATTGTATAAATTGTCTACATATGCTGAAATCTTACTAAACTCACTAGTTCTAGAAGCTTTCCTGCAGATGTCTTGGGGATTTCTGCAAAGACAATCAAGTCATTTGCAAATAGAGGCAATTTTATTTCTTCTTTTCTGTTCTGAAAGTCCTCTGTACTTTTTTCTTTCCTGTCTTATTGCATTGTTCTAAATTTTAAGGGCAAAAGCACTGTCTTTCACCACTAAAGTATGTGCCATTAAATATGACATTGTGTTATGACACTCAGTTGTATCTGACTCTTCATGACTCCACGGATTGTAGCCCTGCCTGGCTCCTTGGTACATGGGATTTGCCAGGCAAGAATACTGGAGTAGACTGCCATTTCCCTCTCCAGGGACCTTCCTGACCTAGGCATCGAACACAGGTCTCCTGCACTGCAGGCAGATTCTTTACTGTCTGAGCCACCGGGGAAGCCCAAATATGACCTTAGTCATAAACTTTTACAGTTGCCGCTCATGGGTGAATGACGCTTCCAAGGTGGTGCCAGCGGTTAAGAATCCACCTACCAATGCACAAGATGCAAGGGACAGGAGTTTGATTCCTGGGTCGGGATGATCTCCTGAAGGAAATGGCAACCCACTCCAGTGTTCCTGCCTGGAAAATCCCATGGACAGAGGAGCCTGGTGGGCTACAGTCCATGGGGTTGCAAAGAGTTGGACATGACTGAGCATGCACACATTTCAAGATAAGAGAAAATCCCTTCCATTCCTTCCGTGGCATGCCAGAACGCAGTTTCTAAGAATTTTTAGCAGGAAAGTATGAAAAACTGTATCAAATGACTAACCTCTACAAAGACTAGCCTATTAATATGATAAATTACCCCTAACTGATTTTCAAATGTTGAGCAGACTTTCATTTCCAGAATAAATCCCATTTAGTCATGACTTACTATTTTACAATTGGCTATATGTGAATCACTAATATTTTGTGACTTTTGCATCTGTGTTTGCAAGGTGTACTGATATATTTTACTTTCTTGTATTTGGTTTTGTATTTGGTTTTATATTAAGCCTTATATACTGAGGTGGAAAGCGTTTCTTCTAACATTTCCTGGAAAAGACTATAAAACCTGTATCATTTCCTCCTTTTTTTTTTTTTTTTTTTAAATTGGTTGCTGGCATGCCAGATCTTAGTTCCCCAACCAGTGATTAAGCCCATGCCCTCTGCAGTGCAAGGGCAGTCTTAATCACTGGACCACCAGTAAAGTCTATTACATCCTCCTTAAATGTTTCATGAACTTCACCTGTAAAACCATCTGAATCTCAAGTTTCCTTTTTTGAAAGGATTTTTAACTAAGAAAAAGATGTGTTTCTTTCAAACATATGGGCTACTCAGGTTATTTATTTCTTCTTGAGTAGGTTTTAGTAGTTTGTCACTGGAATTGATCATTTTCACTCAAGCTATCAAATTTTAGGGCACAGAGTTTTCCTAGTGTTCCCTCACTGTCATTCAATGTCTGTAAACTCTGCAGTGATAGCCCCTCTTTCATTCCTGATGGTTAATTTAGGCCCCTGCCCTCTATACTTGCCACACTTCTCTATGAACAGCCAGTCATTCTTTCATGTAAAAAATGGGTTCCATGGGAAAAAGTGAGTATCATCATTACATAACTTGCCATCAAGAGAAACGCCATACTTTCCTAAGTGGGAAAAACCGCTTTATCCATACTTCTCCTTTCATTACACAGTACGTATCTGTCTGCTCAGGCTGCCGTAACTACCACAGACTGGAAGACTTACACAACAGAAATTCACTTTCCCACAGTTACGGAGCTGGAAATCTGAAAGCAGGGTACGAGCACCGTCCAAGTCCCAGGGAGGGTTCCCTTCTGGGTTGCCGGTAGCCACCTTCCTCCTGCTTCCTAATGGGGCACAGAAGAGACAGGAAGCTCTCTGATGTCTCTTCCTGTAAAGACACTAATCCCACTACAAAGGCTCTACCTTCACGATTTCATCTAAACCTAAGGATCTCCCAAAGGCCCCATCTCCAAATGTCATTACACTGTTTCAACATACGAGTTTCACAGGGACACAATTCTGTCCACAGTACACTACACGGTATTTAAAAACCAACATTCAACAATTAAGATTTAAATAAATTATTTTTACTGCTTGCCAATGCCATACTTAAAGCTTTCTTCACTTTAGCTACCAGTGTAAGGAGACAGTAAATATAAACTGACTACTAACACAGCTGGCGCCACTACCTTGAATCATGTTAAGGAGTCAGCATTTTTACCCATTACTGCCTGTTATACCAGAATTGCATACGTCAATATAGAAAAAAAGCCTGGTAATATCTTGTGTGCTAAGTTGCTTCAGTCATGTCCAACTCTTTCATCCCCACGGGCTGCACCCCACCAGGCTCCTCTGTCCATGGGATTTTCCAGGCAGGAATACTGGAGTGGGGGTGCCACGTCCTCCCCTCCAGGGGATCTTCCCAACCCAGGGATCGAACCAGAATCTCTTATATCTAACCTGCATTGGCAGGGGGGTTCTTTACCACTAGAACCTGAGAAGCATTAGTAGTTCTGACTTCTCTTTGAGAACTCACCATTGCCTTACAGAGCTGAGTTCAAATAACTAGCATACAAAAAAATTTTATAAACTGCAAAAATTATTAGGAATTTACAGTATTCACATAGTACTCATAGCAGACAACTAATACTAAAAAACTGATCCATTCCTAATTTCATTTTCAAATTCACTGATGAAAATGATCAAGTTACACTTTCATCCGATGAAATAAACCTTAGAAGGAAACAGAAAGTTCTATAGGATCTAAAATAGAAAAAAAAAACTAAACTTGGTTGTGATAAAACAAATAAAAAATAAAGAAAGCCGGCTGTTTTATACTATAAGTGCACTCGTCTTTTTATAGGATTATATAACTTACAGACAAATACACCAGAAATATTATCAGTGATGACCTCAGGAAGGGAATTAGATAACTCGGGATAAGAAATTTAGACTATGCTCCCTTTAAGTTTTATAGGGTCATGTCTTATATTTAGAGCTTACATTTTGAGTTTATTTGCATATACGATGCGAGAGAATGTTCTAATTTCATTGTTTCACACACAGCTGTGCAGCTTTCCCAACACCACGTGAAGAGACTGGCTTTTCTCCAATGTATATTCTTATCTCCTTTGCTGTAGATAATAATTAACTGTAGATGCATGGGTTTATTTCTTGGCTCTCTATTCACCCCCACAGACCTATCTTGTATGTGTTTTGGGGCCAGTAGAATACTGTTCCGACCACTGCAGCTCTATAGTATAGTCTTAAGTCTGGAAAGGGTACACCTCCAAGCTTTGTTCTTTTTCCTCAGGATGGCTTTGGCAATTTGGGGTCTTTTGTGGCCCCATAAACTTTAGGATTACTTATTCTCAATCAGTTCAGTTCAGTTGCTCAGTCGCGTCTGACTCTGCGACCCCATGAATCGCAGCACGCCAGGCCTCCCTGTCCATCACCATCTCCCGGAGTTCACTCAAACTCACGTCCATTGAGTCGGTAATGCCGTCCAGCCATCTCATCCTCTGTCATCCCCTTCTCCTCCTGCCCCCAATCCCTTCCAGCATCAGGGTCTTTTCCAATGAGTCAATTCTTCGCATGAGGTGGCCAAAGTACTGGAGTTTCAGCTTTAGCACCAGTCCTTCCAAAGAACATCCAGGACTGATCTTTAGGATGGACTGGTTGGATCTCCTTGCAGTCCAAGAGACTCTCAAGAGTCTTCTCCAACACCACAGTTCAAAAGCATCAATTCTTTGGTGCTCAGCTTTCTTCACAGTCCAACTCTCACATCCATACACGACCACAGGAAAAACCATAGCCTTGACTAGATGGATCTTTGTTGGCAAAGTAATGTCTCTGCTTTTCAATATGCTATGTTGGTCATAACTTTCCTTCCAAGAAGTAAGTGTCTTTTAACTTCATGGCTGCAGTCACCATCTGCAGTGGTTTTGGAGCCCAAAAAGATAAAGTCTGCCACTGTTTCCACTGTTTCCCCATCTATTTCCCATGAAGTGATGGGACCAGATGCCATGATCTTCGTTTTCTGAATGTTGAGCTTTAAGTCAACTTTTTCATTTTCCTCTTTCACTTTCATCAAGAGGCTTTTTCGTTCCTCTTCACTTTCTGCCATAAGGGTGGTGCTGTCTGAGTATCTGAGGTTATTGATATTTCTCCCAGCAATCTTGATTCCAGCTTGTGCTTCTTCGGCATTCTAGTTCTGTGGAAAACATCACCCGTGTTTTGGTAGGGATTACACTCAATCTGTAGATTGCTTTGGGTACTATGGCCATTTTAACAATATTAAGTTTCCAATTCAAGAGCACAGAATATCTTTCCAATTCTTTGAATCACCTTCAGTTTCTGTCCTTAGGGTTTATAGTTTTTGGCACACAGGTCTTCCAGCTCCTTCATTATATCTTCTCCTAGGTATTTAAGTTTTCTGATGCAACTTTAACCAGGATTTTTTTTCTGGCAGTTCATTATTAGTGCACAGACGTTCAACAGATTTCAGTGTATTAGTCTTAAATCCCATTACCTTGCTGAAATCATTTATTAGTTCTAATACAGTTTTTCATGTGGAAACTTTAGGATTCTGTATATATAGAGTATCATGACATCTGCAAATACTGACAGTTTCACTTCCTCCCTTCCAATTTGGATACCTTTTATTTCTTTTTCTTATCTGATTGCTGTGGCTAGGACTTCCAACACTATGCTAAATAGAGGTGGTAAGAATGAGCATCCTTGTCTTGTTCTGAATTTATCAGGAAGACTAAACTCTTAGAAAAGAACATAGGCAGAACATTCTTTGACACAAATCATAATAATGTTTTCTCAGATCAGTCTCCCACAGCAAAAGAAACAAAAGCAAAAATTAGAAAAAAAAAACAGACTCTAATCAAACTTAAAGGTTTTGCACAGCAAAGGAAATCATAAAGCAAAAAGACAACCTAGGAATGGGAAAAAAGATTTACAACTGATGCGACTAACAAGGGATTAATTTCCAAACGCTTATACAACTCAGTATCAAACAAGCCACCCCATCCAAATACTGAGCAGAAGATCTAAACAGACACTTCTCCAAAGAAGATGTATATGGTCAACAGGCACATGAAAAGATGCTCAACATCAGCAATTATTAGAGAAATACAAATCAAAAGCACAATGAGGTGTCACCTCATACCATTAAGAATGGCCAACATCAAAAAGTCTACAAATAAAAATTGCTGGGGAGTGTGTGGAGAAAAGGGATCCCTCATACACACAGTTGGTGGGAATGTAAACTGGTTGCAGTGACTGTAGAAAACAGTTTGGAGATTCCTTTAAAAACTAAAGACATAGTTATCATATGATCTAGCAATTCCACTCTTGGGTATATATACATCTGGGAAAAATTAAAATTCTAAAGATTTGAAAAGATACATGCACCCCAACACTCGCAGCAGCACTGCAGCAAAGACATGGACTCAACTCAAGTGCCCATCAACAGACAACTGGCTTAAGAACATGAGACAGATTACCCAATCATAAAAAAAGAAGGGAATACTGCCATTTGTAGCAACATGGACAGACCTGGAAAATATCAGCCTTAGTGAAATAAGTCAGACAGAAAGACAAATTCTATATGATAAACTTATATGCGCAGTCTAAAAAGTAATACAAGTGAATCTATATACAAAATGGAAACATGTAAAAATCAAACTTATGGTTATCAAAGGGAAGGGGGAAGGGACAAATTAAGAGTACAGGATTAACAAATCCAAACTACTACACAGGACTCCCCTGATGATCCCATGGTAAAAAAAAAAATCCACCTGCCAATGCAGGGAACACAGGTTCAATACCTGGTCTGGGAAGATTCCACATGCTGCTGGGCAACTAAGCCCATACAGCACAACTACAGAAGCCCACGTGCCCAAGAGCACATGCTCTGCGGCAAGAAAAGCCACCACAGTGAGAAGTCCAAACACTGCACCTAGAGAAAGCCCAAGTGCAGCAGCAAAGGCTCATCTCAGCCAAAAACAACTTAAAAAAATTTTTTAAGAACTGCTGTACAGAAAAGTAGATAAGCAAAAAGGATTACTCTAAAGCTCAGGGAATTATACCCAGGATCTTGTAATAACCTATAATGGAATACAATCTAAGAAAAAAAAATGAATCACCATGCTGTGTATCTGAAATCAACACAATATTATAAATCAAATTTTTAGAGAAAAAAAATTCAGTTAACACCTTTTGAATTTTAGACTATATATAAAGCAAATGAAATTTCTCTCATAGTTAATATACAATAATTTGGTACATGAAAACTTCAATTTAAGGGCTTCCCTGGTGGTAAGAATCTGCCTTGTAATGCAAGGGACATCAGTTTGAGCCCTGGCCCTGGAAGATTCCATATATTAAGGAGCCACAAAGCCCACGCACCGCAACTACTGAGCCTGTGCTCTAGAGCCTATGCACCACGACCACCGAGCCCACGTACTGCAACTACTGCTGCCCATGCACCTGGAGTCTGTGCTCAACGAGAAGCCACCACAACACAGCAACAAACAGGAGCACCGCAGCTACAGCAAGCCCACATGCAGCAACAGAAGATCCCCCACAGCCAAAAAGTAGACAGAGACGTCTGTTTTTAATTCCATCCTCTCACTCAACTTGGGAAATAGAAGACAGAATTCACTTTTATTTTTAAAAAAAAATTTTTCCATTCCAGTATATAGTATGTATGTCACCGACTCAATGGACATGTGTTAGAGCAAACTCCAGGAGAGAGTGAAGGGCAGGGGAGCCGAGTGTGCTGCAGTCCACAGAGTCGAACAGAGTTGGACATGACTTAGCAATTGAACAACATAATCTTTTTAAAACAAAAGGAGTCTAACTAAACCTGCTTTAACGACTGGATGGTATCAATTTATGTGACAGAAATATAGATTCAGTTGTGAATTCTCTGTTGGATTGAATTTTCAATAAGAAGCCTGAGATAGTTCTTAGCCAAAAGCTCTGTGAGACTGGGAAACAACACGCATGCCATATACGGAACCAGTCCTTCCAAATGAACTCCGTCCAATATACGACTTCTAGAGAACTGGCAATCAGCTTCATTATGACATTATTTTAAATGAATAAGGCACAAGTCTAATATCTAGAGTTTACCTGAAACATTTTTAACCAAAAGTAACTTAAAACAGGAAGTACAACTTTCAAAACAGTTGTCCTTTCCTATGTGCTTAAGCAATACTTTCTATTCCCAAACTGTAAGCTACTAATAATATAAAAGCCTCTGGAGATTGATGATTATCACTACAAGTTAAGTAAGCTATAAAATGGTGTGGAGGTTCCCCCCAAAGTTAAAAACAGAACTACCATAGGATCCAGAAATCCCACTTCTGGGTATTTACCCAAAGAAAACAAAAATATTAACTGAGAAAAATATATGCACCCTCATTAACTGCAACATTATTTATTATAGCCAGATACAGAAACAATATGTCTATAGACACATACATATATGTATCACAATGTTATTCTCCATCACTGAAAAGAATGAAATCTTGCCACTTGTGACCATGGATGAACCTTCAGGGCATCATGCTAAGTGAAATAAGTCAGACAAAGACAAATCATGTATGATCTCACTTATATGTACAGTCTAAAACACAAACAAAAAACGGAACTCATGCAGAAAATACACTGGTGGTTGCCAGAGGCAGGGAGTGCAAAGTGGGTGAAATGAGTGAAAGAGGCCAAAAGGTGCAAACTCTCAGTTATCAATGTCGTGGAATGTCATGAACAACGCTGCGGCGGCAGTTAACAATCCTATATTGCACACTTGAAAGTTTCTGAGAGAACAGACCTTAAAATTTCTCATCAAAAGAAAAATAACATGATAAATAAGGTGACAGATGTTAATCAGACTTATCGTGGTGATAACTCTGCACGGTAAACATATATGAAATCATTATGTTGTACACCTGAAAATAATAAAATGTTGTGTCAATTATACTTCAGTTTCTTAAGTGCCAAACAGTTATATAAGATAATTTATTCAACCGATACAATTCAATTAGGCAAATTTGGTAAACAGACCTTATTAGTTAAATTAGAGTAAGAATTAGATAATGAGGTAATTATTGCTAAATTTTTGTCTGATAACACCATTATAATCATTTAAGAAAATTTCTTTATTCCTACAGATGATGAACACTGAAATTTTAAAAGTCTGTATCTTTCAGAGTTCACGAAAAAAGAAAAAGTAAACAAATAAATGAAAACCATGCTGCAATACGTAGCACAATTCAAATTCTCCCTATGGGAAATAGATGGGGAAACAGTGGAAACAGTGCCAGACTTTATTTTTGGGGGCTCCAAAATCACTGCAGATGGTGACTGCAGCCATGAAATTAAAAGACGCTTACTCCTTGGAAGGAAAGTTATGACCAACCTAGATAGCATATTCAAAAGCAGAGACATTACTTTGCCAACTAAGGTCCGTCTAGTCAAGGCTATGGTTTTTCCAGTGGTCATATATGGATGTGAGAGTTGGACTGTGAAGAAGGCTGAGCACCAAAGAATTGATGCTTTTGAACTGTGGTGTTGGAGAAGACTCTTGAGAGTCCCTTGGACTGCAAGGAGATCCAAACAGTCCATTCTGAAGGAGACCAGTCCTGGGTGTACATTGGAAGGACTGGTGCTGAGGCTGAAACTCCAGTACTTTGGCCACCTCACGCAAAGAACTGACTCATTGGAAAAGAGCCTGATGCTGGGAGGGATCGGGGGCAGGAGGAGAAGGGGACGACCGAGGATAAGATGGCCGGATGGCATCACTGACTCGATGGACGTGAATCTGAGTGAACTCCGGGAGATGGTGATGGACAAGGAGGCCTGGTGTGCTGCGATTCATGGGGTCGCAAAGAGTCGGATGCAACTGAGGGACAACTGAACTGAACTGAATGACTATTAGAAGGCACTTGAAGATCCTGTTTCATCTTAGTGCAAATTAATATGGACACTAATGATATTGTAACCCAAACCTGCACTGAAAGTGGAAGTCACTCAGTCGTGTCCAACTCTTTGCGACCCCATTGACTATACAGTCCATGGAATTCTCCAGGCCAGAATACTGGAGTGGGTAGCCTTTCACTTCTCCAGGGGACCTTCCCAACTTAGGGATCAAATCCAGGTTCGGGTTTGAGTGGGGGAGCATTGCAGGCAGATTCTTTACCAGCTGAGCCACAAGGGAAGCCCAACTCAAATCTGCATTGCTTATCAACAATTTATCTATTTTTAAACCTTGATCCACTGTGAAACAATATATGGTGATGATAGAAATCTGGGAGAAAAGGAGAAAGTAAGGAGAGAGGAAGTAAATCCGTAAATTCTACACTCCCAGATTCAACCAAGTGCGGATGGGGAAAACACTTTTTTTAATTCTTGAAAGTTTAAAAAAACTTGAAATTGCCACAGAGTAGTAACTATTTCCAAAGCATTGTTCTTGCATTTACAACTATTCACATACCATTTACATTTTGTATAAGTAATCTAGAGATGATCTAAGTATAGGGGAGGATGTCTGTAGCTTATGCAAACACTATGCCATTTTATACTAGGGACCAATCCCTCAAACCAATCCCTCACAGAAACTTAGAGACAACTATATAGCCCCATTCATACTTGTTAATTGTACGTAAATCATGGATTATACCTAAATTACTTACTTTTTACCCCTTAATAATTACAGGTTAACAGTTTTCCATATTACAGAAGGCTTTACAATTGTTTTTAACAACTTCCTAAATGTTCCATTAAATATGACATGATTTACTTAAGATAGTAAAAATGTAGAAAAAGACCAAGCTGGTTTTTTGGGTACCATTTTTAAAGCAGTTCAAATCTAAGCTTAGAAGAAAAGTTTGGCATTAAGTACTTTACCTTCATGGATAAATTGCAGCTTGCTCTTGCCAAGAGAAGAGTGTCTGAGCTGGAGAAGGCATAACTTCAGCTTTTCTGCAAACTTCAGAGTTTTTGTAAATTTCAAATTAGGGTTTGATATATAAATGACTATTGTGAGATGATGCTGCCTCTGTATCCACAACAATTCCACCTGGACTATCTAATCAGTCCTATGAATGTATCCCTAAATGCGGTTTTTGAAAACCAAATTGCTGTCTCATGACAATTAAGTATGACAAATTAAGTATTTATGGAGGAAAATACATTAAATTTTGAATTGAGTGTGCAAGCTCCCTAGTCAATGACTTTAACCTTAACTGTGTATGTTTGTAAAGTGTTAATTCTTCTGCATTAAACACATTAAATAATTCCATCTACTTTGAAAGAAGAGAACAAAGAAGAGGCAGAAGCTGGCACTCTTCCATATGCCTATGAGTCGGTAAAGATTGAAATAATGTCCCATGTAGAGATGGTTATTTTTAAATATGATGAAGATTATCATTGAGGTGGGCTTCCCAGGTGGTGCTAATGGTAAAAAACCCACCTGCCAATGCAGGAGACATATGAAGAGACTCAGGTTCAATCCCTGGGTCGGCAAGATCCTCTGGAGGAGAGAATGGCAACCCACTCCAGTATTCCTGCCTGGAGAATCCCAGAGACAGAGGACCCTGGAAGGCTCCAGTCCACAGGGTCTCAAAGAGTCAGACGTACGTAACTGAAGCGACTTACAATGCAGGTACGCACATTACCGAGGTAAAACAATCCTATTAATTATATTTACAGTTTGTTGGCAAGAGGTCAGGAGAACATGGCTGATGAGATAAAACTTCATAGCCCAATTTGTTCAGCTTCTGAAGCACTGGTTGTGCGATGTCTGGTCAGGAGTTGTCACGACCTCTCGCCAGTTATCATTTATTTCTTCAAACATCTCGACAACTTTTTTTTTTTTTTAGTCATAAATACATCTTTTTTTTTCTTTTTCTTTAAATATATATATATATATATATTTTTTTTAATCTTTAATTCTTACATGCGTTCCCAAACATGAACCCCCCTCCCACCTCCCTCCCCATAACATCTCTCTGGGT
Source organism: Capra hircus (assembly GCF_001704415.2). NCBI lineage: Eukaryota > Metazoa > Chordata > Mammalia > Artiodactyla > Bovidae > Capra > Capra hircus. The sequence continues at coordinate 131,825,305 of NC_030809.1, forward strand.
CATCCCCATGCACCAGCCCCAAGCATGCTGTATCCTGCGTCAGACATAGACTGGCGATTCGATTCTTACATGATAGTATACATGTTAGAATGCCATTCTCCCAAATCATCCCACCCTCTCCCTCTCCCTCTGAGTCCAAAAGTCCGTTATACACAGCTGTGTCTTTTTTTCCTGTCTTGCATACAGGGTCGTCATTGCCATCTTTCTAAATTCCATATATGTGTGTTAGTATACTGTATTGGTGTTTTTCTTTCTGGCTTACTTCACTCTGTATAATCGGCTCCAGTTTCATCCATCTCATCAGAACTGATTCAAATGTATTCTTTTTAACAGCTGAGTAATACTCCATTGTGTATATGTACCACAGCTTTCTTATCCATTCATCTGCTGATGGACATCTAGGTTGTTTCCATGTCCTGGCTATAATAAACAGTGCTGCGATGAACATTTTTGCAGGGAAAATGCTTCCATAACCAGAGGGAGGCAGAAAACGTGTCCCAGGAGTTCATCAAACCCCAAAGCATGGATCTTTATGTTACAGGAATAAACTTATTTCTCATTGGCAAAAATGTGTTGACTATAATGCTTCCTATTTTGATTAATAAAGATGAGTTTGAGTCTAGTTATAAGGATTTAAAATTCAGTGTCTGAAACCACAATTACTTTTGTACCAACCTAACATATTAATAACTAAGGTTATCTTTCAGGGCTTCCCACGTGGCTCATTGCTAAAGAATGTGCCTGCAATGCAGGCGACCTGGGTTCAATCCTTGGGTCAGGGAACATCCCCTGGAGAAAGGAACAACCCACTCTAGTATTCTTGCCTGGAAAATCCTGGCAAGGGATTTTCCCTAGCAGGCTACAGTCCGGGGGATCGAAGAGAGTCGGACATGACTGAGTACAGCACAAGGTATCTTCAAACAGAAGCACATATAAACTAAAGATAGGTTTTGGTAGACTGAACTGGTGTCACAGAGGCTACAGGAATCTAAAGTTCCTAGGAACAATGGCTCAGTATTTGCCAGTTCAGTGTTTGTGGAAACTTTATAGAACATAACTTTGATGAATTAGTTCAGTTCAGTTCAGTCACTCAGTCAAGTCTGATATTTCGCAACCCCATGGGACTGCAGCATGCCAGGCCTCCCTGTCCATCACCAACTCCTGGAGTTCACTCAAACTCACGTCCATTGAGTTAGTGATGCCATCCAACAATCTCATCCTCTGTCATCCCCGTCTCCTCCGATCTTCCATTTTTCTCAGCATCAGGGTCTTTTCAACTGAGTCAGTTCTTCGCATCAGGTGGCCAAAGTATAGGAGTTTCAGCTTCAGCCTCGGTCCTTCCAATGAATATTCAGGGCTGATCTCATTTGGGATGGACTGGTTGGATCTCACTGCAGTCCAAGGGACTCTTAACAGTCTTCTCCAACACCAGAGTTCAAAAGCATCAATTCTTCAGCACTCAGCTTTCTTTGCAGTCCAACTCTCACATCCATACATATTGGAAAAACTATAGCTTTGACTAGACGGACCTTTGTTGGCAAAGAAATGTCTCTGCTTTTGAATATGCTATCTAGGTTGCTCATAACTTTTCTTCCAAGGAGCAAGCATCTTTTAGTTTCATGGCTGCAGTCACCACGTACAGTGATTCTGGAGCCCAAAAAAATTAAGTCTGTTTCCCTATCTATTTCCCATGAACTGATGGGACCAGACGCCATGACCTTAGTTTTCTGAATGTTAAGCTTTAAGCCAACTTTTTCACTCTCCTCTTTCACTTTCATCAAGAGGCTCTTCAGATTGTCTTTGCTTTCTGCCATAAGGGTGGTGTTATCTGCATATCTGAAGTTATTGATATTTCTCCCAACATGCTTGATTCCAGCTTGTACTTCATCCAGCCCAGCATTTCTCATGATGTACTCTGCATATAAATTAAATAAGCAGGGTGACAATATACAGCCTTGACATACTCCTCTCCCGATTTGGAACCAGCCTGTTCTTCCATGTCCAGTTCTAACAGTTGCTTCTTGACCTGCACACAGATTTCTCAAGAGCCAGGTCAGGTGGTCTGGTATTCCCATCTCTTGAAGAACTTTCCACAGTTTATTGTGATCCACACAGTCAAAGGCTTTGGTGTGAGTCAATGAAGCAGAAGTAGATGTTTTTCTGGAACTCACTTGTTTTTCAATAATCCAACGGATGTTGGCAATTTGATCTCTTGTTCTTCTGTCTTTTCTAAATCCAGCTTGAACATCTGGAAGTTCACGGTTCATGTACTGTTGAAGCCTGGCTTGGAGAATGTTGAGCATCACTTTGCTAGCGTGTGACATATGTGCAATTGTTTGGATGTTTGAGCATTCTTTGGCATTGCCTTTCTTTGGGATTGGAATGAAAACTGACCTTTTCCAGTCCTGTGGCCATTACTGAGTTTTCCAAATTTGCTGGCATATTGAGTGCAGCACTTCCACAGCATCATCTTTTAGGATTTGAAATAGCTCAACTGTAATTCCATCACCTTCACTAGCTTTGCTCCTAGTGATGTTTCCTAAGGCACACTTGACTTTCCATCCCAGATGTCTGGCTCTAGGTGAGTGATTGCACCATCATGATTGTCTGGGACATGAAGCTCTTCTTTGTACAGTTCTTCTGTGTATTCTTGCCACCTCTTCTTACTATCTTCTGCTTCTGTTAGGTCCATACCATTTCTGTCCTTTATTGTGCTAATGTCTGCATGAAAAATTCCCTTGGTAGCTCTAATTTTCTTGAAGAGATCTCTAGTCTCCCATTCTATCGTTTTCCTCTATTTCTTTGCATTGATCACTGAGGAAGGCTTTCTTATCTCTCCGTGCCATTCTCTGAAACTCTGCATTCAGATGGGTATACCTTTCCTTTTCTCCTTTGCCTTTTGCTTCTCTTCTTTTCATAGCTATTTATAAGGCTTCCTCAGACAACCATTTTCACTTTTGTGCATTTCTTTTTCTTGGGGATGGTCCTGATCACTGCCTCCTGTACAGTGTCATTGAACCTCCATCCATAGTTCTTCAGGCACCCTTGTTTATCAGCTCTAATCCCTTGAATCTATTCCTCACTTCCACTGTATAATCATAAGGGATTTTATTTAGGTCATACCTGAATAGTCTAGTGGTTTTCCCTACTTTCTTCAATTTAAGTCTGAATTTGGCAATAAGGAGTTCATGATCTTAGCCACAGTCGGCTCCCAGTCTTGTTTTTGCTGACTGTATAGAGCTTCTCCATCTTCGGCTGCAAAGAATATAATCAATCGGATTTCGGTGTTGACCATCTGGTGATGTCCATGTGTTGACCCTTCTCTTGTGTTGTTAGAAGAGGGTGTTGGCTATGACCAGCGCGTTCTCTTGGCAAAACTCTGTTAGCCTTTGCCCTGCTTCATTCTGTATTCCAAGGCCAAATTTGCCTGTTATTCCAGGTATCTCTTGACTTCCTACTTTTGCATTCCAGTCCCCTATAATAAAAAGGACATCTTTTTTGGGTGTTAGTTCTAGAAGGTCTTGTAGGTCTTCATAGAACCATTCAACTTCAGCTTCTTCAGCATTACTGGTCAGGGCATAGACTTGGATTACTATGATACTGAACAGTTTGCCTTGGAAGCAAACAGAGATCATTCTGTTGTTTTTGAGAATGCATCCAAGTACTGCATTTCAGACTCTTGCTGACTATGATGGCTACTCCATTTCTTCTAACAGATTCTTGCCCTTAGTAGTGGATATAATGGTCATCGGAGTTAAATTCACCCATTCCACTCCATTTTAGTTCACCGATTCCTAAAACGTTCATGCTCACTCTCGCCATCTCCTGTTTGACCACTTCCAATTTGCCTCGATTCCTGGATCTAACATTCCAGGTTCCTGTGCAATACTGCTCTTTACAGTGCACCACTGGAGTGACTGTGAGGAGATATCCCACCTCCAAGGGCAGAGAAGCCCCAGCAAGACAGTAGGAGCTGGAACAACTTTTTGGAGATACCCCACATCCAAGGGCAAAGAAGCCCCAGCAAGACGGTAGGAGGGGCAAAATCACGTTTAAACTCAAACCCAATATCCCCCAGAGATGCTCAGAGGGCTCAAACAAACCGTGTGTGCACCAGGACTGAGACAGAACTGTGTTTGAGTGTCTCCTGTGGAGGTACGGGTCAGCAGTGGACTGCTGCAGGGGCAGGGGCTCTGGGTAAAGTAGACCTGGGTATGGCATAAGCCCTCTTGGAGGAGGCCGCCATTAACCCCACCACAGAGCCACCAGAACTTACACAGGACTGGGGAAACAGACTCTTGGAGAGCACAAACAGAACCCTGTACGCACCAAGATCCAGGAGAAAGGAGCAGTGACCCCACAAGAGACTGACCCAGACTTGCCAGTGCTATGAATACCTAGAATCAGCTGGAATTGGCAGCACTTACTGTTCACAAGTGAAAAACAGAAGACTGAATAAGACAAAGAATTCAAAGATGTTCTTAAGGACGTTCTCATTATCTTTTTCTCTCCAAGATCTGAACCTGGCCCCTCAGCAGTGAAAGCACAGAATCCTAATCACTGGATCACCAGGAAATTCTCATTTTTTATAAAACTCCTTCAACTGTAGAACCCTTTCTTCAAGCTACATCTTAAAAGTAAGTTCAAGGACTTCCCTGATAGTCCAGTGATTAACAATCTGCCTTCCAAGGCAGGGGACACGTAGGTTCAATTCCTAAATGGGGAAGTAAGATCTCACATGCTGCAGGGCAATTAAGCCCGAAAGTGTCACAACTAGGGTCCATGAGCCTGAATGAAAGACCCAATATGATAGCTACTGAGCCAATGCACAGCAACTACTGAAACCCACACACCCTGAAGCCTGTGCTCGGCAACAAGAGAATCCACCGCAATGAGGAGCGTGCACTCCACAACTAGAGCAGCCTCCACTCGCTAGAAAACCCACACACAGCCACAAAGACCCAGCACAGCCAAAAATAAGCAAATGAGTTTTTTAAAAAAACATACAGCAAAGTTGTACCACTGTAATGCTATTCACAACTTCTCCATAGAACCCCTAAGCCTTGGGGAAGGGCATACTGTATCATTCGAGTGCAAACAGCCAAGTGGGGAAGACAGGACTCTATTTAAGGCTCTCTTACCCTGAAGAAATTTGTGATACTTCTGGGTTTTCCCCTTAATTTTGAAAATTAAGGAACAGGATTAAGAACCATTAATATCACCCAACAGTTAAAATTTGTAAAGCACAGAGTGACTTATATCTTCTATCTGAAATTTAAGAAAGCTTCTGCAATTTTTAAACCATGTTGCACCTGGCTGTGCCAGGAGTACCTTTATATATTTATAAACTTCAGAAAACCATTCAATGATTTAATAGGGATTCACATAGTCAACTAAAAAATTCTGTTTTACAACAAAGTTTTTCAGTTCAGTTCACAAGCATAGTAAGCAACCAGAGTTATCAATACTTCTGCATATCTATGTTATGTAACTTTAGATAACCATTAAAATGCTTGAAATATTTTTTAAAAATTGCATGTGATCTAATATTGTGGAAAAATCAGACTGTGAAACAATTACAATTATTTTAAAAGAACTGCACATTTTTTCCTCAAAAGCCAAAAAATGAGAAGGAACACATAACGAAGATAACAGAGCCTGGACTCATGGTAAAATTTTGTTGTCTTCTTTACACCTTGAGTTTTTCCAAGCTGTCCACAATGGACAAGGAGATCTATATAACCAGCTAGGGGTGGAGCTTTTTCCTTTCACTTTTGTTTTTCAATGCTATTCTGAAATCTCTAAGTCTGCCAAATACTCTCACATCCTCTGCTGGTGTATTTCTATACCAATGTTCTCAATTACTTTTGTAAAGTTATGCTTATTTATTACACTTAAATTTATTCAGCAGTCTGCATTTCCAAAGTATATTATGCCATAATCATGGAAAAGCATATATTATACTGGTAAAAACCATATGTCTGCCTATTTAAAATATAAATTCCTTTTAGGCAAGAACTGAACATTTTTTAATCTCTGTATTCCAGTGTCTTGCATACAGCCTGGCACACTAAAAATGGTAATAAATATTGGGCTGGCCAAGAAACTCATTCAGGTTTTTTCATAAGCTATCTCTAGAATCATTTAGCTGTCTTTAACTTCATTGAAAACAGTCTTGTTAGACTGTATTGTGACAGCTGTCATATCGACGTGCATTTAAAAAAATCAACACTGGTGAATTTTTGTGTAGCTATTTTAATATTGAAGATGAAAGAAAAAAGCAACATTTTAAATGTGCATTTAAAAAATCAAAATTGGTGCATTTTTGTGTAGCTATTTTAAAACTGAAGATGAAAGAAAAAAGCAACATTTTTGGCATGTTATGCTAGTAACGCAATTCTCCAAGCCAGGCTTCAGCAGTACATGAACAAAAACAGTATATTTACACAGTTTCAAAGTATTTCTTCCAAGACACTTATTAACACAAAAAAATATACAGTGGAGAGTTCAGCAAACACAGCAAGTATTTGCTCATAGAACAGACCACAGGTAAGAGAATGTTTATCCAATAAAAAGGCCCTATTTGCAACAGTCTAATTTAGAATGCAGAAAATGTAGCATTTTTGAGGTGACACAATAACTCTTGAGATGTACAAAGATAAAGTCCATTCTTCATAACACTTAAGAGATACAATGTAACAGTCCTAGAAACTGTCCATCAAGAGACACGCCTTCTGTATTAAGACTCTCGGACAGAGAAAGCAAATGAAGGCTTCAACTAGTCAATCAGCTTGGCAGGGTATAGATGCTTGATTTGCAAATGTGATACATCTGTTAAGCCTTGGGGGAAAAAAAACGTATATGTATGAGAAACAAAAAAGCAATAGGACTGCTGTAGTTAAACAAGTCCAATGAGACAACCAAATGACTGCCGGCTTTGGGGGGAAAAAACAGCTATTGAAAGCTGTTTGAATGCACCAGATATTACATGATATTAGGGAATTATGGCTGATCTTCTTAGATGTATTACTGCATGCTGAAGCATCATTTGTCATGATACCCACAATTACTCTCAAAGGGTTAAAAGGTATGCATATATGTATCTAGAGCTAGAGTGTTACTGGTTGCATTACATTCCCTCAAAATTCATATGGTGAAGTCTTCACCACCACCGCCACCACCGCACCTACCCCCCTATATCACTGCAGATATCATTAGTTAAGATGGAATGATACATGAGCAGAATGGGTCAATAATTCAATATGATTAGTGTTTTTATAAAAAGGGGAAATTTAGAACACATGCTGGCACAGGCCAAGGAACTGCCAGAAACCCAGCAGGAAAGCACTGGAGCTGATCTGTCCCTAGCACCTTCAGAGGGACCAGAGCCCTGCTGCACCCTCATCTCAGACACCAAACCTCCACAACTGGAAGGCAGTAAATGTCTGTTTAAGGCTGTATATTGTCACCCTGCTTATTTAACTTATACGCACAGTACGTCATGTGAAACGCCAGGCTGGATGAATCACAAGCTGGAATCAAGATTGCCAGGAGAAATATCAACAATCTAAGCTATGCAGATGACACTACCCGGATGTGAAGAGGAACTAAAAGAGCCTCATAATGAAGGTGAAAGAGCATAGTAAAAAAAAAAAAAAAACTGGCTTAAAACTCAACATTAAAAAAACTAAGATCATGTCATCCGGTCTCAGCACTTCATAGAAAACAGATGGGGAAAAATTGGAAAGTGAAAGATTTTATCTTATTGGGCTCCAAAAATCACTGGACAGTGACTGCAGCCCTGAAATTAGAAGATGTTTGCTCCTTGCAAGAAAAGCTACAACAAACCTAGATAGAGTATTAAAAAGCTGAGACATCACTTTGCCAACAAAGGTCCATTGAGTCAAAGCTTTCCAGCAGTTATGTACGGATGTGCGAAGTTGGACCATAAAGAAGGCTGAGCACCAAAGACTTGATGCTTTTGCACTATGGTGCTGGAAAGGACGCTTCAGAGTTCCCTGGACAGCAAGGAGACAAATCAGTCAATCCTAAAGGAAACCAACCCAGAATATTTATTGGAAAGACTGATGCTGAAGCTCCAATACTTTGGCCACTTGATGTAAAGAGCCAACTCATTGGAAAAGAGCCCTGATGCTGGGAAAGACTGAGGGCAGGAGAAGGGGAAAACAAAGGATGAAATGGTTGGATGGCATTATTGACTCAATGGACATGAGTTTGAGCAACTCCAAGGACAGTAAAGGACAGGGCAGTCCAGCGTGCTGCAGTCCATGGAGTCACAAGGTCAGACATGACTTAGCGAGTGAACAGACAAGACTTTAGTGATTGAACTTACATTTTGATATATCAGCCCTGACAAGAAAATACAGAAAACCATAACAACTGTTGAATTTAAGAGGCAAATGTGTGGAATTAACTTCTTTCTTCAATCTCCCTGGATATCTAAAATGTTTAACACCATAGGGTAAAGCCTTAGAATTCTGTGAATATTCCGTTCTATAGTAACCATTCATTTAACAGGCACTGATGATACTATCCAGTAGATAAGGAGCTTTATCAACATCGAAAAAATAACTTGCAGGCATTTTGACTGGGATCATATTGAATCTATAAATTAAGCTGAGAAGAACTGACCACTTGACAATATTTAATTGTCCTAACCTACTATGTCACTTCAGTTGTGTCTGACTCTTTGCAACCCCATGGACCTTAGCCCACCAAGCTCCTCTGTCCATGGGGTTCTTCAGGCAAGAATACTGGAGTGGGTTGCCATCTCCTTCTCCTATCCAGGTATTAAATATTTTGCTGTGAGACAGAATGCCATGGGAAGACACATGGGGGAGCACATGGGAAGACACAGTGGGGGAGCACAAATGTGAAACAAAGTTTCAGATGAACATATATGGTGATTTTAAAAAGAATACACCAAGGGGAGAAAGGGAGTGGGGTAATTCCAAGCAGAGGGAAGAGCAAGTAAAGAGAGAACTACTGAGTTTTTGCTTTTTTGTTTTGAAATATAACTGACACAACATTGCATTAGTTTTAGGTGTACTCGATTTTAAGCAGTTTTGTTTTTTAATGGTTCAAAGACAGGGTACTGAGCAGAGGGACCAGTCGAGGAAGAAGCTGGAAACCTAACTCACATACCGGAGCTAGATTCTGAAATGTTGATTATGCCAACCTAGACAGACACAACAGTTTATATGCATCGATCAAATAAAGCAGGAAGCTTTAACTGGGTCCTATAGATACATAAATGGGCATCAGTACCAGTTCAGTCGCTCAGTCGTGTCCAACTCTTTGCAACCCCCTAAACTACAGCACACCAGGCCTCCCTGTCCATCACTGACTCCCGGAGTTCACCCAAACTCATGTCCATTGAGTCAATGATGCCATCCAACCATCCTCTGTCGTCCCCTTCTCCTCCCACCTTCAATCTTTCCCAGCATCAGGGTCTTTTCCAATGAGTCAGCTCTTCACATCAGGTGGCCAAAGTATTGGAGTTTCAGCTTCAACATCAGCCCTTCCAATGAACACCCAGGACTGATCTCCTTTAGGATGGACTGGTTGGATCTCCTTGCAGTCCAAGGGACTCTCAAGAGTCTTCTCCAACACCACAGTTCAAAAGCATCAATTCCTCAGTGCTCAGCTTTCTTTATAGTCCAACTCTCACATTCATACATGACTACTGGAAAAACCAGAGCCTTGACCAGACGGACCTTTGTTGGCAAAGTAATGTCTCTGCTTTTGAATATGTTATCTAGGGTGGTCATAACTGCCTTCTAAGGAGTAAGCATCTTTTAATTTCATGGCTGCAGTCACCATCTACAGTGATTTTGGAGCCCCAAAAAATAAAGTCTGACACTGTTTCCACTGTTTCCCCATCTATTTGCCATGAAGTGATGGGACCAGATGCCATGATCTTCGTTTTCTGAATGTTGAGCTTTAAGCCAACTTTTTCACTCTCCTCTTTCACTTTCACCAAGACACTCTTTAGTTCTTCTTCACTTTCTGGCATAAGGGTGGTATCATAAACACTGCTGTATTTAAAATGGATAACCAACAAAAGCCTATTGTATAGCACATGGAGCTCAGTCACTTCAATCATGTCACCCCATGGACTCGCCAGGCTCCTCTGTCCATGGGATTCTCCAGGCAAGAATACTGGAGTGGGTTGTGATTTCCTTCTCTGCTCAATCTTATGTGCCATCCTGGATGGGAGGGAGGCTTGGGGGAGAATGGATACATGTATATATGTACAGCTGAATCACTTCACTGTTCTCCTGAAACTATCACAACACTGTTAACCAGCAATGATGACACCACCCTTATGACAGAAAGTGAAGAACTAAAGAGCGTCTTGATGAAAGCGAAAGAGGAGAGTGAAAAACTTGGCTTAAAGCTCAACATTTAGAAAACTAAGATCATGGCATCCAGTCCTATCACTTCATGGCAAACAGACAGGCAAACAGTGGGAACAGTGCCTGACTTTATTTTTTCGGGCTCTAAAATCACTGCAGGTGGTGACTGCAGCCATGAAATTAAAAGACGCTTACTCCTTGGAAGAAAAGTTATGACCAACCTAGAAGCATATTCAAAAGCAGAGACATTACTTTGCCAACTAAGGTCCGTCTAGTCAAGGCTCTGGTTTTTCCAGTGGTCATATATGGATGTAAGAGTTGGACTGTGAAGAAAGCTGAGCACCGAAGAATTGATGCTTTTGAACTGTGGTGTTGGAGAAGACTCTTGAGAGTCCCTTGGACTGCAAGGAGATCCAACCAGTCCATCCTAAAGGAGATCAGTCCTGGGTGTTCATTGGAAGGCCTGATGCTGAGGCTCAAACTCCAATACTTTGGCCACCTGATGCAAAGAGCTGACTCATTTGAAAGACCCTGATGCTGGGAAAGATTGAGGGCAGGAGGGGAAGGGGACGACAAAGGATAAGATGGCTGGATGGCATCACCAACTCAATGGACATGGGTTTGGGTAGACTCCAGGAGTTGGTGATGGACAGGGAGGCCTGGCGTGCTGCGGTTCATGGGGTCACAAAGAGTCAGACACGACTGAGGGACTGAACTAGAACTGAACCCCAACACAAAATGATTTGGGTGTTAAAAAAAATAAATTTAAGAAAAAAAGGATTTCAATGACCCTCCCACCTCATAATCACAGGTACAATTCTAATATGGATATTCATTTTTTTTTCTAGGAAGAAATATATAACTTTTATCAGAGTCCTATGGGGTCCAAAAAGTATAGAAAGCACTACTGTAGGTAATGCTAAATCATCCCAGGAACATATATCACATGAAAATTATCAAAAAGGGACAAATTAGTGATTTTAAATTCCCCTTGTTATTCATGCTGAAAATGACTCATCATTTACTAGGAGTAGGCTGCAGTCCATGGGATCACTAAGAGTCAGACATGACTGAGCGACTTCACTTTCACTTTTTAGTTTCACACACTGGAGAAGGCAATGGCAACCCACTCCAGTGTTCTTGCCTGAGAATCCCAGTGACAAGGGAGCCTGGTGGGCTGCCGTCTATGGGGTCGCATAGAGTCAGACACGACTGAAGCAACTTAGCAGCAGCAGCAACATCATTCAAGAAGGCAGAAATTATAATAGAAGTGATAGTCTGGTATGAGAAAAACAACCATATTCACACACTGACAGTATACATTCTTTGACCAAGCTCTTCCATTCCATGAATTTATCCGTAGTGTGTTCACACATACACACACACACATCCGTAAGGTTATTCAATGGAGCACTGTTTTTAATAACAAAAGACTGGAAACTACCCACATCTATTAATTAGAGAACTAGTTAACATGAAATACCCACACAATACATATTAGGCAACTATTATAAAGAAGGTAGTTCTATTTAGAAACTCCAAGATGTATTAAGTGGAAAGAAGTACAAAACAGTGTACAGACTACTACCGCGGATGTGAAAAGCAACAAAAAAGGAACACACACACATCTGTAGTAAATACATTTGCTATGTGCTGTGCGTAGTCCCTCAGTCAGGTCTGACTCTGTGATCCCACGGACCGTAGCCCCCAGGCTCCTCTGTCCATGGGGATTCTCCAGGCAAGAATACTAGAGTCGGTTGCTATGCCCTCCTCCAGGGGATCTTCCCAACTGGATCAAAGCCAAGACTCCCACACTGCAGACGGCCTCCTTACCACCTGAGCCACCAGGGAAGCCTATGGGTACTGAAGTGGGAGGCCTAGTCCTTCTCCAGGGGATCTTCCCAACCAAGGAACCAAACCAGGGTCTTCTGCATTCCAGGCAGTTTCTTTACCAGCTGAGCTACCAGAGAAGCCCCACATTCTCTCTCTCTATATATATATAACGCAAATTATCTCTGGAAAAAAATCACAGCAAACTGATGACTATAGTTACTGGACAGATGAAAGAGGCCTGGAGGACAGCCACAGGGAGAGACAGATCACTGTATATCCTCTTACACTCGTCACTGTTTTTGGTAACGAGGCTAGAGGTAAAGGACCCACCTGCCAATGCAAAAGACACAAGAGATGTGGGTTTGATCCCTGCGTTGGGAAGATCCCCTGGAGAAGGACATGGCAACCCACTCCAGTATTCTTGCCTGGAGAATCCCACAGACATAGGAGCATGGCAGGCTACAGGCCACAGGTTCACCAAGAGCCGGACATGACTGAAGCGACTTAGCACGCACGCAGTATAAAAGTAAATGTATGAATGAACAAATGTATAAAGTAACTTATAAAAGCAATTACTAAGCAGGGCTATGAACATAGGCAATGAACTGGAAATGAAGATTCTGGGCACAGAACTGTCATAAAAAACATAGCTGCAAATGAGCAATGTGGGTGGAAAAAAGGAAAACTCCTTCATATAATAAACTATAGCTTGAGAACGGGACACATATGAGGAAGAGCCTAGCTACTCCTTTGGGATGCGGCCTGGATACAGACTATCTACCAAGAGGGAATCCCCAGCAGTCCAGTGGTCACGACTCTAGCTCCTACCACAGAGGCCTCGGGCTCAGTGCCTGGTCAGAAGACTAAGATCCCACAAGCTTCACAGCACTTCACCAAGTAACTGCATTCATTTCTGAAATATCCACCAAAAAATATTCCGTCAAACACTAGATTTAAAAGTTGAAATCACTGTTATTAAAATAGAAGTACATCAAAGCTGAAGGTGGTAATCAATTTTGAACAAAGCTAGATATAACAACTTCAACACCACAGAATAATATGGTCACTTACTTCCTAATGGAAGATCTTCCTATTTTAGACTTTTCTGGCTATGTAAACTTATAATTTTAGCTCTCTCACAAAGACAGTGAACAAAAACGCTCTTCAAAGTTACACTGAAATGTAGATGGGTTTTTTGGGGTTTTTTGAGGTGGAGAAAAGAACACTACACAGGTATTCAAGTGACCTGTATTCTTCCACTGTGTGACTTCGAACAAATTAAATCTCTTCAATCCTGCTTTTTTAAGAGTCTAGATCTTACGGCCTCTAAAGTTAAAATAATTCTAAAATTTCAAGATTATACAGAGAGCAGGTGAGAATTTTCCAGTTCCTTTTCAACTCATTTTTAAATTTAGCTTAACAACTAAACTGAATGTAAAAACATTTAACAAAATACACAATCATTGCCAAAGGCAGAATCCTAAGCAGATGGTCCTGAATATTTCAAATTTGTCAAGAGCAAGGTAAAATGAAAAGCTTAAGGTTTGGGGTGCCTCCTGATTTTGGCACATGATTCTGCTTCTTTTATTGACCACACTGGCCGACAAGCCTAACTGGTTCCTCAGGCATCGGCATTTGCGGTGTCTTTACCCTATGACACATACTGTCTTAGTTTGGTCTTTCCCTTCAAACAAATCAGTCAGAATTTCAAAAATACAGTGGTTATTAAGGATATAATTACTGAGTTAAAAAGTAAAGTTTAAAAAAATTTCACCAATGAAACATATGTCCTTTATTTTTTATGTGAATCTCCCCTTTATAAAGGTTCAGTATAGTTACATAAAATTGCTTTTATTACAGCTATAAGTAAAGCTTATTAATTTCTAACTGTTAGGTAGTTAGAACAGGGAAAAGGAGTCCAAAATGGCAGTGGCTAAAAGACAAGGAAGAGAAAAGCGCGCGAAAATAGAACAGAGAAAGGTCAAAGGAAGGTCCAGGACCAGACTGAGGACTTCGGATTGAACAGCACTCCAGACGAAGCCCAATTTGCATGGGGCAGGCCCAGGGGGAAGAAAAACACATATAAAAACAGGAGCCAAAGGGCCCCGCCGCACGGGGGCGCTCTTCTCTTCACGTCTTTGGATCGACGTGCCCTCACGCCTTTAAGATGGATTTTCCTGCTATCTTCTAAATAAAACAGAGCTGTAACACTGAGCTGTAACACTGATTTGTCTGAGAGCAATAACACAGTCCGTTCGAGACCCAAGAGCTATAACACGGTCTGTCCAAGACCCGAGAGCTGTGACACGCTAAGGGAGCTTTAATGTCCATCACTCCAAATCTTTGTTATGGCGAGACAAAAACCAAGGAGCGTACACTCTCGTGACATAACCACAAAGGCAAACTCACTAGAGCTTCCTAAACAGTCATTTTCTTAGGCATACTCATGGACAACAATCTACATTTTTTGTTGGGAAAATCAACTGCTTGACCAATTACTAACTGCACTAAATACAGCAAATATATATATTTGTGACTCAAGTTAGGTGAAGCCTTTTTAAGATAAAACACCAAAAGCATAATCAACCCAAGAAAAAATGGACAAACTGGACATCATCAAAATTACAACGTTTTTGTGCTTCAGTAAAACCATCTTTAACGTGAAAAGACAGGGCTTCCTTGGTGGCTCAGTGGTAAAGAATCTGCCTCCCAATGCAGGAGCCACGGGTTTGATTCCTGATTCAGAGGATCACACAAGCGACGGAGCAACTAACCTCATCCACGGCAACTGCTGAGCCTGCGCTCTAGAGCCCGGGAGCCGCGACCGCTGGCCCCAGTGCACTCTAGAGCCTGTGCTGCACAACAGAAGGCGGCACCGAAACGAGAAACCCGAGCACAGCCACCAGAGCCTCCCCCAGCCCCGCTTTCTGCACCTAGAGAAAGCCATCTCAGCACCCAAGACCCAGAACAGCCAAAAATCAGCAGAGTATTACAAGAAAAAAAGAAAATGAAAAGACAATCCACATCATTAGAAAAAAATTTGACAAATCATGTATCTGATAAGGGACTGGCATTTAGGTTATATAAAGAACTCTCACAGCTCAATGTTAAAAACACAACCGATATTTTAAATGGACAATAGCTACTTCTCTACAGATAACAAATGGTTAATAATCACATGAACAGACGCTAAGCATCATTAGGAAAATGCAAATCAAAACACAAAGGAAAAACACTTCATACCCACTAAGGTGACTATAGTCAAAAAGAAGAAAATGACAAGAGTTGGTGAGACTGTGGACAAATTGGAATCCTCACATACTGTTGGTAGGAATGAATATAAAATAGTGCAGCCTCTTAGGAAACCAGTTCAGAATTTCCCTAAATTCTAAGGATATAATTACCATAATACCCAGCAATTCTAATCCTAGGTACATTCCAAGAGAACCAAAAGCATTATATCCACACAAAAACTTGTACACGAATGTTCATAGCAGCATTATTTGCTATAATCAAGAAGTGAATACAACCAAACATTTTACTTACGAGGTTACCTCTTTATTATAAACAACAGGAATTAGAAAAAGTCGGGTATAACAGATGCACAAGGAAGTGTATGGAGGAAGGGTCCCAGAGTTCCCAGAGCCCACCAATCTTCTTGAGAATCTTCATGTGGTCACCAATCCGGAAGCTCTCCGAACCATGAGCCGTGTTCTTTTAGAGTATTTATGAAGGTTTCCTAATCTGGGCATGTTTGACTAAATAACTGGCCATTCATTCAACCGCCAGCCCCCTTCCTCTCCTAGAGGGTGGAACTGAAAGTTCTAATCCTCTCAACATGTTTGGTTTCCCTAGGTACTTTCCAAAAGTCACCTCATTAACATAAACTCAGGAGTGATTTCAGGGGTTTGTCATGAATATCAAAACACCTTTATCACTCTAATCACTTAGAAAATTCCAAGAGTTTTAGGGGTTCTATGCCAGAAACCTGACAAAGACCAAATACACGCTTCTTACTATAAATCACATGGCGGGTGGGGGAGCATTGAACTGATATAGCATGATTTCTTGGATACACTGTTAGGAAAAAATAAGGGTCTCACACACACAAATGAGAATATAATCAACCTTAAGAACTTGTGTGCAGCAAAGGACACAATCAACAGAGTGAAAAGGCAACCTACAGAATGGAAGAAAGCATTCTGCAAATCTGATGGGGGTTAATATTCAGAATAAATGAAGAACCTCCTATAACTCAACAACAAAAATCAAATCACCCAAGCTTCCCTGGTGGTTCAGCGGTAACGAATCCGCCTGCCGATGCAGAAGACACAAGTTCGATCCCTGGTCTGGGACGATCCTGCTGCAGTAGAGCAACTGGGCCCGTATGCCACGACTACTGAGCCCAGTGCTCTAGAGCCCTCGCACTAACACCCGCAAGCCTTAGACGACTGGGCAACAAGAGCAGCCACCGCAACGGCAAGCCCACGCGCTACAACCAGAAAGCAGCGCCGGAAGGCCGCGACTGAAGACAAGACCCAGGACAGCCAATCAATAAATGAAATCATTTTTAAAAAAACAAGGTTCTCAAGTTCTTTATAGTATGCCTCTTTTGTAAGGAAGAGAAAATAAGAATGCAGACATAAACACACCATACTTTGGATGGGTGAAAAAGGAAAAGACAGCTTAGAAACAGAAGCAAGATTTATATACTCTTTCAATATTGTATCAAGTTTTAAGCCATGTAAATATTTACTATGTTAAAAAGTAAAGAAAAAAACACACCCAATCATGAACAAAAAGCGAAAAGTCTGATTTGATAGTCAAAACTAATCAAATGGATCAAATAAAAAAGTGTCATTTCAAGCAACTTTTGAACACAGTTCTTTTTTTTGGGGGGGGGGGTGGCTGTGCTGGGTCTCTGCTCCTGCAGGCAGGCTTTCTTTAGTCGCAGTGACGGGGGCAGTGGTGGGCTACTCTCCAGCTGGGGTGCGCAGGCTTCTCACTGCGGTGGCTTCTCTTGTTGCTGAGCCCAGGCTCTGGATCACATGGACTTAGCTGCCCACAGCATGTGGGATCTTTCCAGCCCGGGGACTGAGCCAGTGTCCCCAGTACTGGCAGAAGGACTCTCAACCACTGGCCTACCAGGGGACGTCCACTAACTGCTCATTTTTAGTGGAATACAGTCTAAGGAAAAAGGACTAGAAAGAATCAACTGCACTCAGTTGAATCTACTTTCTTTGTAACAAATCCCAATAATAATGTTCACTTTAAACTACCTGTGGAGGATTCATGTCAATGTATGGCAAAACCAATACAATACTGTAAAATAATTAGCCTCCAATTAAATAAATTTATATAAAAAACAAAATAAATAATAATAATAATAAGTTGGAATTTAAAATACTAATATAAACAGATGGTTTCTGAAAACATTTTCTAGCTCTGTCCAATGAAGGAAGCCTAGAACACAGACATTCTAATAACAGTGTATATATTACCAAGCACCCACATCTTAAATTTATAAATATCATTTTCTATCAAAAGAAAATAAGACTTTTTAGAGAAATAGAAAAATATAAAAAAGGAAAACACAGAAAGACACGGGTTATTTTGTTTTGCTAAAAAAAAAAAAAAAAGAAAGAAAGAAAAAAGCTCTCAAAGATTAATTCGGTTCAGCCAGAAGGAACACAAGAGCGAACTCCCTAGCGAACACAGAGCTCCCACTGCAGGGGGCATGGGTTCTATCCCCATCTTGGAAGTCACCTGGCATGACAAAAAAAAAACCACGGGTTGGGGGTAGGGATACAAGAACCAGCTTAAAGAGGGACTCACACTAGCCAAGTCTGCAACAACTTAAGCATGGAAAACAGTAACAACTACAACACATCAGAGAAAAAAAAAAGGTAATACTCCAAAAATCAGGAGAAAACAAAACTAGCAGACTAGACTCTTAAAGAAAAGTTAGTCATTAAAGAAAGGCCATAGAAACGACTGAACAACCACAGACTAGAGAGGGCTTCGCTGGCGGCTCAGGGGTCAGGAAATCTGCCCGCCAGTGCAAGGGGCGCAGACTGACCCCTGATCTGGGGAGACCCCAGAGGTCTCAGAGCGACTAAGTCCATGTGCCCCAACTACTGAGCCTGCGCTCTAGAGCCTGGGAGATGCAACTAGAACAAAGCTCACTCAGCAATGAAGACCCAGCAGAGTCAAAAAGGAATAAATTTTTTTAAGTTTAAAAAAATTATAAAGACTAAAGAAATATGACAATTAAACACAACATTCAATTCTAGACTGGAACCTAAATTACAGAGGAGAAAACTCTGTAAGGGATGTGATTGAGACAACTGGAGAAACTGGAATATGAAATCTGAGTATCAAATCTTGTACCTACATTAAGTCTGTTAGTTCAGTTCAGTCGCTCAGTCATGCCCGACTCTTTGCGACCCCATGCACTGCAGAACGCCAGGCTTCCCTGTCGATCCCCAATTCCCAGAGCTTGCTCAAAACTCAAGTCTGCAGAATCTATGAATATCCTGGGTATTTAAGAGAATGGTGTTCTTACGGGAAAGATGCACAGTGGCTATCAAGGACTCCACATGTTTCAGGAAAAGACACAGGGAATAGGCGGAATTCCCTGCCAGTCAGCTGAAACTACTGAACCCAAGGGCTGCAACTATGGAAGCCCGCACGCCTAGAGCCTGTGCTATGCAACCAGAAAAGCCACCGCAATGAGAAGCCAGTGCACCACCACCAGAAAGCAGGCCCTGCTTGCCACAACTAGAGAGAGTCCACGCACAGCAACAAAGACCCAGATCATCAAAACCCGTAAGTAAATAAAACTTGAAAAACTAGAAAGGAGGGGGAAGCACTTTTTTTAAAAATAGAAAACAGCCAAGAAATAACAGAGCTGTGAGGAGAGTTTTTGTAGAAAGTTCACTTATTCAATTTCTGTAACTCCAAATTAAATGACTAGGCCATCATCAACCATTAGGTGACAGGGGAAATGTACCTTTTCAGTGAAGAAATTCAACGGGCACCACACGAACCAAGTAAATTCAGCACTGCAAACAGTGGGGCAAACATCTGGAAATCCTCACCAACTTATTACTAGATCACTAGAAACAAGAGAACCAGAATTCTGTCTTTACTGATGCAATGCAAATTACATACTACCATCTAGGAAGTATTTGTGCCAAAAATACTGACCCAAATTCAATTAAACCTAAAATAGAGAAACAAGTTAAATGACATTTTAAGCATTCAGTGAGAAAATCCCAACTATGGCATATTCTTTAAAAAGTCCACGCCAGAGAGAATATTAACTGAAAGTGAAAGTGAAGTCGCTCAGGTGTCCAACTCTTTGCGACTCCAGGGACACCCGGCTCCTCCGTCCATGGGATTCTCCAGGCAAGAATACTGGAGTGGGCTGCCATTTCCTTCTCCAGGGGATCTTCCCGACCCAGGGTTAACGTTAACTGACTAAAGCATAATAAAGGGAATTGTTTTTATACAGTTTCAGCCGGAGGCTAGTTTGCAATAAAAATACATAAAGTGTAGAAAAATGGCATTAAAGAGGTATTGAGGGAACAAATGGCTTCCCTGGTGGCTCAGAGGTTAAAGCGTCTGCCTGCAATGTGGGAGGCCCGGGTTCGATCCCTGGGTCAGGAAGATCCCCTGGAGAAGGAAATGGCAGCCCACTCCAGTATTCTTGCCTGGAGAATCCCATGGAGGGAGGAGCCTGGTAGGCTACAGTCCACGGGGTCGCAAAATGTCAGACACGACTGAGCGACAAACTACTAGGAAACAAATAGCATGATATCAGATTTACTTGCAACTGGTTGTTGAGGGGAGAGGTATGCTGAGAGTTAGAGCAAAATGGACAAAATGTTGGTAACAGAGAAATCTAAATGAAAGGCAATGGGCGTCCACTGCGTTCTTCTTTCAGCTTTTCTGGATGTTTGTAATTTATCCTAACACACAAAGAAAACAAGTTACCAGAATATCCTACACACAAATAAAGGGAAATTGCTCCTTAAGCCTATCTTACTAAGTGGGGACGGTAAACAGCAGGTGGCGATATAACAAAGTCAGCCTTAAAGCACAGCCCACCCAGGGACCCGCTCAAAAGGGAAGGCACAGTGTCAGGGGCTAAAGTAACAGAAGGCGGTCACACAGACCTTAGGTTAACCAGAGGCACAGCTGAAAATATTCACTGAAGACCTCACTAACGGGACAAGACGTAGCTGGACTCTGAAAAATGGACAGGATATGCAGTATGAAAGGAGGAGGATGGGGAAACAGGTCACCAGAAACGACAAAGGAGCAGAAATAAACCCAGTCTGTGTGAAATACAGATCTCAGGAGAGTCACGATGAGAAGTTTTGTACAAAAATCATTCACTCAATTTTTATAATGCTTTAGGCTTTTTGAGCACAAAAAATATATAAGGCACTACAGCATCTGCCTTCTAAGAGCTGACAAAGTAGTGGAGAAGCTACGCTCCAATCAAAATACACTGAACAGGACTTCCCTGGCGGGCCAGTGGTTGGGACTCC
Organism: Capra hircus; assembly: GCF_001704415.2. Classification (NCBI taxonomy): domain Eukaryota; kingdom Metazoa; phylum Chordata; class Mammalia; order Artiodactyla; family Bovidae; genus Capra; species Capra hircus. Next base: position 131,846,075 of record NC_030809.1, read on the forward strand.
ACCTGCCAGTTCAGGGGACCCGGTTCCAGCCCTCCTCCCGGAAGATGCTACACGCCATGAGACATCGGAGCCCTGCGCCACAACCGAAGCCTGCAACCCACAACTGAAGAAAACCCACGTGCTCAGAGGGGCCAAAAATAATCAAGTAAAATTAAATCTAAAAAATACATTAAGAACAGATACACACAAAACTCTTTAATAACACAGGGAAGGGAGTATTTACTTTACCAGAGGAATGAGGCTGATCCAGTCTTTGTTTCCAAGAAAGAGAACTGAGTTAATTTTTTAAAAGTAAAGATGGGGAAGGTAGAAATGGACAAAATGGATGAAGGGGGTCAAAAGATAAAAACTTCCAATTCTAAAGTAAGTTAAACATAGCAACTACAGTTAACACTGTATTGCATATTTAAATTTTCCAAATGAGTAGATCTTAAAAGTTCTCGTAACGAAAGGAAATTATAACTGTGTGGTGGTTATTCTGCAATATATACTAATAGTGAAGCATTATCGCACATATGTACAACTGACACTAACATCACAATTAAAAAAAAAAGGACTTCATCAAATTCAAGTCACAAAAGAAAAATGCCAAAATTTGCTGAATGCTTACTATGTACTAGACACTTTATTTTTTTTACCTTTGAGACAAGTACTATAATTAATATTTTTAAACTGAAGTTCAGCATGTAAGTGACCTAATGTAAAAAAGCTAGGTAGTGGTGAGACTAACCAGTAGACAGACCTTCAAACCCAGGTCTATCTACTGCTAAGACCCACAGCCTTTCCAATACTACCTAGATCTTAGAAAATAACAAGCACTCAAATTATGATTATAAGGCACCACACAAACATTACAAAGCCAGTCACTACCAGCAAATACTGAAATGTTCTAAGGCCAGAAAGGATGAGAGTAAGGTAAAGATTTTCCAACACTATGCCTTATATGAATCTCAGAGAAACTTTCACTAATCGGAAAGAAAAAAATCTCTTACAAGCGAAAGTTACAACACAAATAAAACCCTGGAATAATGTTTGGCAGAAAACTAGGACCATTTGGAGTCTTAAAAAACAAGTCTGGAATACTTACACAACTGGTGAGCTGGACAACTAAATATACTTTGATAATGAAGATTTCTAATCTTCAGGCTCTAATTAATACTATTTTATCTAAAAGTCCTATTTTTTGCTAAGCAACCTCAAAAGGAGGTTATAAAACTTATAAAACAGTTATAAAACTTTCTTTGCCTTGCTTTCTTCATTCTTATTCTGAAATATGAAACAGTTTCAGCAACAATCAATTAACATTTTTCCCTAAGTAGTGAGGGTCGGACACAACTGAGCAACTTCATTTTCACTTTTCACTTTCATGCAATGGAAAGGGAAATGGCAACCCACTCCAGTGTTCTTGCCTGAGAAGCCCAGGGACAGGGGAGCCTGGTGGGCTGCCACCTCTGGGGTCGCACAGAGTCGGACACAACTAAAGCGACTTGGCAGCAGCAGCAGCAGCAGTGTGAAAAGTATACAGAACTTGTTACTTAGCATGTAGAGCTCTGAATAAGCACCTTAAATGGTTACTAAAAGTGTAATTAAAGCCTTCAGTTCAGTTCAGTTGCTCAGTCGTATCCGACTCTGCGACCCCATGAATCCCGGCACACCAGGCCTCCCTGTCCATCACCAACTCCTGGAGTTCACTCAGGAGTCAGTGATGCCATCCAGCCATCTCATCCTCTGTCGTCCCCTTCTCCTCCTGCCCTCCATCCCTCCCAGCATCAGAGTCTTTTCCAATGAGACAACTCTTTGCATGAAGTGGCCAAAGTATTGGAGTTTAAGCTTCAACATCAGTCCTTCCAATGAACACCCAGGGCTGATCTCCTTGCTGTCCAAGGGACTCTCAAGAGTCTTCAACACCACAGTTCAAAAGCATCAATTCTTCGACGCTCAGCTTTCTTCACAGTCCAACTCTCACATCCATACATGACCACTGGAAAAACTATAGCCTTGACTAGACGGACCTCTGTTGGCAAAGTAATGTCTCTGCTTTTGAATATGCTATCTAGGTTGGTCATAACTTTTCTTCCAAGGAGTAAGTGTCTTTTCATTTCATGGCTGCAATCACCATCTGCAGTGATTTTGAAGCCCCAAAAAATAAAAGTCTGACACTGTTTCCACTGTTTCCCCATCCATTTCTCATGAAGTGATGGGACCACATGCCATGATCTTCCGTTTTCTGAATGTTGAGCTTTAAGCCAACTTTTTCACCCTCCTCTTAGGTCAGGGTAAAATTGATGGCAAAATCTGCGTTTTGATGTTTTTCACCAACCAAAGAATGCAAGTTAAGCCATCAACTTCAGAGATAAGGATTTATCTTTTTCCTAAAGCAGTGTGATTTAAGGCCAACTTTCTACAAAAATTCTTCCCCTAAATACCAAAAGTTAAAAATTTCCTCTAAACTTCAAGAAAAAGGGCCAAATACAGAAAGTAAGGCCTCAACATAAATACAAATCGATAGAGTATTTTGTCTTCTTCTAGGCAAGGAAACCAATTAAAAAGTGCAAAAGTACTTTATGGTAATAAGAGAGGCCAAATGCAATTAAGATTAGCGGGGAAAAAATACCATCGGGGAACAATGAACACGCTTCTGTTTAACTAAAAGTTTTTGATTGAATTAAATAGGTCTATCTCTGCATCACATTCACAGGCCAAAACACTGCGTGCGCTAGATCTCCAGAGGGTATTTAAAAGTCCACGCAGGCTTCGTAAGAGGTTATTCCTTTTACATAGGCTTTTTGTTCATATTCTAGTCTTCCAAAGTTCCCGGAACACTCAACATAATGTCATCTGAGTAGAAAATACTTCAAATCATTCATGACAGGTTTTCTAGAAATAATCCATTCATTTCTGATTTGATTTAAACAGGTCCAATTACCGTATTCCCTATCGACCCGCCTCCTTCTTTCTCCGGAAGGACCACCAATTACAAGGGTTTACATGCACGTATCAACAGTTTTTATATTTCCTCAAAAAAAAAAAAAAAAAAGAATGCCTTCTATGACCTAAGTATCTAACTGCCAGAACTCAAAATCAGAAATGTGCAGGGAGTTACTAACGGCCACTTGCAGAGAGCACGATCTAAACCAAACAAAACAGTAATAAAGCTATTCCAAAGGAGCAGGAGCAGGGGTTTTTTGCCTATCTAGCTGTGGACTTTACCTGTTAAAATTACAGACTTCAGGTCAAGATAAAAACGAGGCTAACTAAACCTTCGCCGTTTTACAGGTTTCGTATTAACTAACTTCCCATGACCTCTTCAACCAACCACTCAAACCATCCAACTCTCGGCCCAACCCCTTCCATTCCCGCCCCCAATTTCAGTTTTAAGGCGCTTCACTCCTCCAAACTTCAGTGTTTTCCGCGGCCTACCCTACCTACGTCTTCGCGTCGCCACAGGTCTCAAGTCAGGGCCTTAGCCTTAATATGTCCGCCATTCCCGGTATGCCTCAAGCTGCTAGCCCCCTCCCGTAAGGCCCAAACCCGCCTCAAAGAGCCCTCGGGAGGTCGATCCTCCCAGCTCTTCCAACTCGTCCACAGGCACCCCTGAGGTCCCCAAAGCACGCAACGGCCGAGCATGAAAATGGCGGAGTGCGGCCGCCTGCTGCAGGTGAGCGGTCCCATGCCGCCGCCGCACTCACCCTCGGGCGCTGATCAGAGGTCCTAACGACTGGCGAGCGATATGTTCGTCTTCACAGTCAGGAATGTCTCTCCCGTCGGGCCCCCTCCCTCCTCCCCTCTCAATCCCACTCCTCCAAAAGAGCAGCCGCCATCTTCCCCTATGAGCCACCGAGCGCACGTCCGTGTGTCATCACGCACCGGCGTACGCCTCTACGTCACGCGCGCCTGGGCCGAAGGGCTCCGTAGGGCTAACTCTGCGCATGTGCGTAGCTGAGAGGCGGGGCCTGACCGGAATCTTACGCGGCCTTTCGGAGCGGCTTCTTTGTTCCGGCTGAGAGGAGTTCCGCACTGCTTGGGGAGAAGGACCTAGGGAGGTTGTGCCGCCTTACTTTTTTCATCCTGTGCGCTAACCCCAGTGCCCTTAGAAATAACTCTTTTTGGAAAATTTGACTGAGAAATTTGTTCGTGGGCGGTACTGCAGTTGCTAATATGCCTATTCATCCGTGAAATTAGGGGGTCTGGCTGACAATATTTTAAGAATTTGAAGAAACGCACCGAGCTGAGTCAAGCACGTTTGTGTCGTTTGCGCATTCCCAGTGTCTCTTAAAGTATCTCCTTTCTAAATGAGAGTGGATACTGAGTTATAAAACTTGAGCCCTAGGGTACAGCCAGTTTAGAAAACTGTTTCCGCAGTGTCTATTAAAGCTAAGCATACGCTCACCCTAAAACGCAGCAGTTCCCCCGCAAGAGAACTGAGTGCACGTGTCCACCAAAGGTTTACATGAGAATGTTCATAGGAGCTCTATTTGTAATAGGGTTTTCCTGGTGATTCAGACAGTAGAGAATCCGCCTGCATGCAGGAGACCTGAGTTCAATCCCTGGGTCTGGAAGATCCCCTGGAAAAGGAAATGGGTACTTGTCCCAGTAGTCTTGCCTGTGGACAGAGGAACCTGTGTACCAGTAAATAAATTGTGGTGTGGTCATGCCATTGATAGGGACAGAGTAAAGGGACAAGTGTGCTCGGTCACTCAGTGGTATGGGACTTTGCATTCCCAAGGACAATAGCCGGACAGGCTCCTTTGTCAGCGGAATTTTCACAGTAAGAACGGTGGAGTAGGTTGCCATTTCCATTTCCTTTCCCAGGGGATCCTACTCACCCAGGGATTGAACCCTTGTCTCTTGCCTCTCCTGCATTGGCAGGTGGATTCTTTGCCACTGCATAACCATATAGGTGACTAAATAGTTAATCCCAGTAGATAATTTTAAGTAGAAAAAATAGGCGAGCCCCCTGTTAGTTAATGATTATTAAAGAGAGTTGGTGGGAGACAGGCCTGAAAGCAATAAAACAATGGTGGCGTGAGACCCCCATCCTACCTAGTGAGCTCAGTAAATTAATGATCTCTAGGACATGCTCTCTGCACGGATAGAAAACAATCTGTGGACCTAGCTTGCCATGTAGGGATAAGAAAACCCATGCCCAGCTGGTAGAAGGAGCGGATAATGAAAGCATGACTTCTACTCAAGACAAAGTTCTTCTCCCCCTCCCCACTTTTCCTCTGATTATGAAACTGTAGCCCACTAAGTTCTCAGGGCGCGGCATCCCCTTGCCCGCCTGTTGTAAGCCTCAGGAGCATCCTGTTCTAATCAAGTCGCTTCTCATCTACCACTTTGCCTCTTGCTGAATTCTTTCTGTTCTGAGACATAAAGAACTCTGGTACCAGAGCACTTCAGAGCCCCTGAAACAACACCTAACAGTTTGAAAAGCAATTAACCAAGCTGATGCAAGTGATGTTCAGGGCTTGATTTAGATATTTTGAGTATTTTGGCTGTCTTTCTCATGGTATGATGTTAATGGTTCTCAATTACTGCAACTGGTCTACCTGACCCTGAAGCATCATGCAGCAAGAAAAAATCTCCAGCATGAAACTTGGCCAACCACTTTGACATGTTTGATCAGTCACAGCACCTTCACCAAACATTGCACAAATCCTTTTTTTTTTTGGCATTTCAGTTGTGCTTTTACCTTTGTTGAAATAATAAAGCATGATATGCCAAAAAATGTTGCTTTTTTCCTTCCATCTTCAGTCTTAAAATGGCTACACAAAACTCACTAATTTTGATTCTTTTTTTTAATGCAAGGCTAATATGACAGCTATCACAATATAACCTAACAAAATTGTTTCAAATGAAGTGAAAGACAACTAAGCACTACTAGAGCCATCCTATGGAAAAAAATGAAATTAATTTCTTGGCCAACCCAATACATACCTTAATTATAAAATAGTTATTTTTTTCTTGGTAAAAAGTGCTAACCATCATTTGACAATGCATAAACTTGGAAGCAACAAGCAAAGATTTAGGAAATCTACACTACTCCAGAGTAATGTTAAAAAACAAAATTGAGTAAATTTTAAAGATTTTGATTGACTTTATTTAATGATTCATGAATCAGGCAGTACCCAATCTAACAGACGGAAAGGTGCTCCAAGGAGAGTATAGGCAGAAGGGACAAGGATGTTCTCCTAACAAAAAGTAGAATGGTGGCAAAGTCACTTTCCTTTATGGGATGAGATGTATCAAGTAGGTTACTACTTAACTAGAGCTGTTTATGCGATTCTTGGTTGACTGACTTAGGATTGCATTCCCAGGAGAGCCAAAAGTGTAATTAAATCTCAGTTTGGTGCTGTGAAGCTTAGCATAAGTGACTCCATTTGGGGCCTGTTGTGTTGTTTTTGTCAGTTTCCCCCTTTCAATGAGATGCTCAGGCTAACTGAGATGTGATCAAAGGAACTGGCATTACTCCCAGCTATTGCTGTGAAGTTCTCTTAAGTTTTTGCTGAATCTGCCTGTGGTGTTTACAGGCCGCAACATCAGATTCACATACTTTAAGTCAGTCATTCTCATCACTCCTTTTCTGATGCTCTGGTTTTAGGGAGATCTTTTGCTAGCTCTTTAGTGGCTGCAAACATACATTTGAAGATTTTCAGAAAACACTGAGCCCTGAGGAGACTACTATGATTACCACAAGCAGGATAATTCCCAATACCTGGCATGTACTTTGGAGCTGCAGCCCCCAAGACCCAAATCAATCAGAATCAAATAAGTCAGAGAAAGACCACATTGAAGGGGTCATCTTCTTAAGATGACTGGTCTGTTGCTGACCTTATACAGCCGAATCTTAGCTTCTGCAGAAGTGTCAACCCAAGTGCAACAAGTCACGCTAGCTTTAACACAGACTCCTCCTTACTCAAGAGATAATCAAGGATTATTCTAGTATCAGAAACCATTTTTGCCAGAGTCTAGGGATTTTTATCAGACAGCTGTGGCTTTAGCAGCAGGTTCTACAATATCTTCAAGAGTTGAGGAAAGGTTCCTGGTCACAACCTCATTTGCACTTACCCCTAGCCAAGGGAGTAGGAACCTGCCATAGGAAGTGAATATGAATCATAAGTGCCTCCTAGTAATTGCCATTTGGGTCTGTGGCTCAGAACTGAAAAAGTGATGGCCACGGAGCTCAGTAAAATTTAAGAGTGTGTTGAAGGAGCTTCCCAGGTGGCACAGTGATGAAGAATCCACCTACCAATGCAAGAGACACAGATGCGGGTTTGATCCCTGGGTCAGGAAGATCTTCCAGAAAAGAAAATGGCAACCCACTCCGGTATTCTTGCCTGGAAAATCCCTGGACAGAGGAGCCTAGTCGGCTACAGTCCATGGCGTCGCAAAGAGTCAGACATGACTGAGCAACTGAGCATGCACCCACAAAATGCACAGGCAGTTCTTTCAATCCATTCTGATGGTCTGTGTCTTGTAAGTGACATTTTTAGACCATTCATATTTAAAGTGTCGCTGAGATAGGTGGATTAACGTGTACCACATTTGTAACTATTTTCTATCCTTTGCCCTTGTTCTCCCTTTTCTCTGCTACTGTCTACATCCCTTGAGCTGAGCAGGCCACAGGAAACTTTAAAAGAGCTCTGACTTCCTAGTCATCACTCATACAAGTCAGTGTTTTCCCCATGATCTGCAGAGTACAAACGTGAGAATTATGAAAAACAAGAATAAGGCTTGATTGTAAATCCTGAAGAAGACCCAAGGGTTCTGAGACAAGAACTGGGAGAGAGGTTGAGAGAGGGAATGAGCCTGTTGCATTCGGTAAGAGGACTGCCCGCTGCTGCCGGGAGGGGCAGGACAAGGACTTCTGTCCGCGGACAACGGCCGCAAACCACCCACTTCTGTGGAAAACTGCAGATCGGGGAGGGAATGCTGTATCTCTGGGCGCCCACTTTGCGCCAGGATCACAGAGGTCAGACCTACATGTGTGTATCTCATTGAAACGGGGCTCGTACAAGGTCCAGCCCGGAAAGAACATAGACACTGACTCCTTCTCTAGGAGACACTATTCACGCAGGCTAGCATTCACCTCTTAGACCCCAAGGGAGTGACTGGATCCTAACCCGGGGGAAAATGACTTGGTTGGCCCAACGGTTTTGTGTCCAACCGAACCCTGGCAGCTGATGAGGGAACTGGAACAAGAAGTTTACTCCCTGTGCCCGCCTCGTAGGCAGGGTTCCTGGGGTAGAGACCGGGATGAACATGCCCCTAAAGGCAGTCTTGCTGGCAATGCTACTCGGCTCTTGGCCAGAAGAATGGGGGCTCTACCAGGGCAGGCCCCTGGGGATGTGATTTACGGTAGGGGAAGCAGTGCGTCTAAAAACGGGGTTGCTGTTATTCTAGTGCTGGGTCCTGTGGCCACCATGGGGGTTCTCTGACCAAAGAAGCCGCAGGTATTGAGGGCAGAGCTTTCCCCATAGCGGTGTTTTATACTCAGCCCCTTGACCCCTTGTCTCTACTACAATGTTGAGTGTTGCAATTCAGTCCAGATCTGGGGTAAAGCCCATACGCGTTCCTGAAACCCTCAACTTGAAGGAAGCTGGGTTTGTGCTGCCAAGCTCCTGGCACGTGCTGGCCCCCAGTGCCTTTCGTGGGGGTGAGGGGCAGAGTCTGCCCAGGTAATTGCCCATGGAACACTTGGATGAGGCCAGTCCTCAGATAGAGAACTGGGCTTCGAGTGCTCTCCTTCAGCTCCCAACCTCTACAGGTGACACAGACCTTGTTTGGCCAGCTTCTGGGATGCACCTCTTGAACACAGGCGCCAAGAATGGTGCAGGTGCATGGGGCTGCCCCAAGCAAAGGTCCTGCAGAGACGGCATGTGCGCAGAGGGCACTCGAGGACTGGAGGAAGCACGAGCGCAGTTCACCTCAGACTCTCTGGCGCTTCCCAATGTCCTGGGGTCTGAGGGCTGCAGATGGTTGCCTTAAGGGTAATGAGCTTATTGGCAAGGCAGGGGCCCTTCTCCCCAGGCCAGGCCCCCGAGCTGTGGGGGAACTAACTGTACAGGAAAGAGTCCTCAGTCCCCACCCAGCAGAGAAGGAACTCGAAAACAGGTTTCCTGGTTCAGCACCCCTAAGCGAAGTGGCAACTTTGGGATCACCAACTGTGTGTCCTCCTGCCCTTTCCCTTGGTGCCCACACCACCAAGATGCTGCCGGTGGGGAGGGCAACTGAAGTGGCAGCCAGGCAGGCAAGGAGGGACATATGTACCACATGTGTCCGTGAGAAGGTGGGAGCCTGACTTTAAATGGTACTAAATAGCACGCACAGGTTTCCTAATCACAGAGAAAAGCCATTGCTAACTCAAGAGAGACGCAATGACCTGGACTCACCCCATAGATCAACATAACCTCAGCACTTAAAATTCTCCTACCTTTGGGTTCAGTGAAACCGAGCTCAGGCTGAGTTCTGGTCTCTCTCCCTTACTGCACTAATTTGAATAACATCTTCTTTGCCTGTTTAACACTCTCGGGTGCAGTTTTTGTTCTGACAATAGTAAAATGTAGGCCTTACAGCAACATAGGCTTTTACTCTGTTTTTCATGTGTTAGTTGTATATGTATAACATCAACATGAATTGAACCCCACCCTCTGACATTATGGTATAATTTTTTTCATGCAAAAGTTATATACATATATTAAAAGAATTTAAGAGGAGAAAAGAATAGACTCACGTTTATCCAGATACTACCACTTCTGTTGCTCTTCCTTTATCCCTGAAGTTCCGGATTCGGAACTCTTGTGTGTTTTCACTTTAATCTGAAGAAATTCCTTTGATATTGTTTTATATCTAGTTGCCTGATGGTTAATGCTTCTAGGCTTTTTTTCATCTTCCTCACCCTTTGTTCTGCCTTCAATTGTAAGTATATCTTTGCGGCATATAATGTCCTGGATTGGTAGTTTTTTCTACCAAATTTTAAATATATTTTCTGGCCCCTGTTTTCTGATAAACTGCAGGCCTTTGAATTGATATTCTTCTATGTATAGTGTATCATTTTTCTCTGACTTCTTTCAAGATTTTTCTTCACCTTTGATTTTTAGCAGATTAATTATGACATGTTAGGTTGAGGGTTTTCTGAGGTTCTAAGATCTGTGTTTTAAAAATTATGAAGTTTTTGCAATTTTCCCTTACCTATTTTCTTCTATGCTAACTTCCTTCCTTCAGTGGAATGGAAATTATATCTTATTTTTTAACTGAAGTACAGTTGATTTACAGTATCACTTAGTTTCAGATGTAAACTATCAGTTCAGTTCAGTTCAGTTGCTCAGTTTTGCCCAACTCTTTGCGACCCCATAGACTGCAGCACTCCAGGCTTCCCTGTCCATCACCAATTCCCAGAGCTTGCTCAAACTCATGGTGATGCCATCCAACCATCTCACCCTCTGTCATCCCTTTCTCCTCCTGCCTTCAATCTTTCTCAGTATCAGGGTTTTTTCTAAGGAGTCAGTTCTTCACATCAGGTGGCAAAATATTGGCATTACAGCTTCACCGTCAGTCCTTCCAATGAATATTCAGGACTGAATTCCTTTAGGATTGACTGGTTTGATCTCCTTGTAGTCCAAGGGACTCTTGACAGTCTTCTCCAACACCGCAGTTCAAAAGCATCAATTCTTCAGCGCTCAGTTTTCTTTAGAGTCCAACTCTCACATCCATATATGACTACTGGAAAAACCATAGCTTTGACTAGACAGACCTTTGTCAGCAAAGTAATGTCTCTTTTTTTTATATGCTGTCTAGGTTGCTCATAGCTTTTCTCCCAAGGAGCAAGCATTTTTTAAATTTCATGGCTACAATCATCATGTGCAGTGATTTTGAAGCCCAGGAAATAAAGTTTGTCACTGTTTGCATTGTTTCCCCATCTATTTGCCATGAGCTGATGGGACTGGATGCCATGATCTTCATTTTTTGAATGTTGAGTTTTAAGCCAACTTTTTCACTCTCCTCTCTCACTTTCATCAAGAGGCTCTTCAGATCTTCTTTGCTTTCTGCCATAAGAGTAGTGTCATCTGCATATCTGAGGTTATTGATATTTCTCCCGGCAATCTTGATTCCAGCTTGTGCTTCATCCAGCCTAGCATTTCTCATGATGTACTCTGCATATAAGTCAAATAAACAGGGTGACAATATACAGCCTCAACATACTGCTTTCTCTATTTGGAATCAACCTGTTGTTCCATGTCCAGTTCCATGTCCAGTTCCATGTCCATGTTGCTTCCTGACCTGCATACAGATTTCTCAAGAGGCAGGCAGGTCAGGTGGTCTGGTATTCCCACCTCTTGAAGAATTTCCCACAGTTTGTTGTGATCCACACACTCAAAGGCTTTGGCATAGTCAATAAAGCAGAAGGAGATATTTTTCTGGAACTCTCTTGCTTTTTCAATGATCCAGTGGATATTGGCAATTTGATCTCTGGTTCTTCCGCTTTTTCTAAATCCAGCTTGAACATCTGGAAGTTCATGGTTCACGTACTGTTGAAGCCTTGCTTGGAGAATTTTGAGCATCACTTTGCTAGCGTGTGACATGAGGGCAATTGTGCAGTAGTTTGAGCATTCTTTGGCATTGGCTTTCTTTGGGATTGGAATGAAAACTGAACTGTTCCAGTCCTGTGGCCACTGCCAAGTTTTCCAAATTTGCTGGCATATTGAGAGCAGCACTTTCACAGCATCATCTTTTAGGAATTAAAATAGCTCAAGTGGAATTCCATCACCTCCACAAGCTTTGTTCATAGTGATGCTTCCTAAGGCCCACTTGACTTTGCATTCCAGAATGTCTGGCCCTAGGTAGGTGATCATATCATCGTGATTATCTGGGTCATGAAGATCTTTTTTGTATAGTTCTTCTGTGTATTGTTGCCACTGCTTCTTAATATCTTCTGCTTCTGTTAATTTCATACCATTTCTGTCCTTTATTGAGCCCATCTTTGCATGAAATGTTCCCTTGATATCTCTAATTTTCTTGAAGAGATCTCTAGTCTTCCCCATTCTGTTGTTTTCCTCTATTTCTTTGCACTGATCACTGAGAAAGGTTTTCTTATCTCCAATACTTTGGCCACCTGATGCGAAGAAATGACTCATTTGAAAATATCCTGATGCTGAAAAAGACTGAAGGCAGGAGGAGAAGGGGACGACAGAGGATGAGATGAGATGGTTGGATGGCATCACCAACTCAATGGACATGAGTTTGAGTAAACTCCAGGAGGTGGTGATGGACAGGGAGGCCTGGTGTGCTGCAGTCCATGGGGTCACAAAGAGTCGGACAAGACTGAGAGACTGAACTGAATTGAGAGGAAGAGCATGTTTGGGTTTATACAGGAGCCACATCTCACTTTGGAACCATCCTAGGTGGCTGTGCCTGATCCAGATATACCACAGGTTGAAGTGAAGTCGCTCAGTCGTGTCCAACTCTTTGCGACCCCGTGGACTGTAGCCTACCAGGCTCCTCTGTCCATGGGATTTTCCAGGCAATAGTCCTGGTGTGGATTGCCATTTCCTTCTCCAGGGGATCTTCCCGACCCAGGGATCGAACCCAGGTCTCCTGCATTGTAGACAGACGCTTAACCGTCTGAGCCACCAGGGAAGTCCCCAGGTTACTCCTGAGAAAACAGTGCCCTTGTGGATTGGATAAAAGGCACGGTAAAGTGTGTGGATCTCGAGAAAGGGGACTATCGGACTCTGCCTATGAATGCCTAGTGGTCCATCTCAGATGAAGCATCTGATATCCTCTGCTTGCTGGACTAGCTTAATGATGGTCGCAGTTTCAATGCACAGAGTATGCATTACCTAGGGCGTGGCAAGTGCTGTGGTTAGAGGGCCCCTTTTGCATGGGCTCCTCATGTAGACTTACAGCTGTAAAAGCAAACAAAGGCCCCCAAGTGACTTCCTGGATTTTTAAAATATTGATTTATTTATTTGGCCGTGCTGAGTCTCAGGTGTGGCTCGCTGGATGTTTCGTTGTGGCATTTGGAATCTAGTTACCTGGCTAGGGATTGAACCAGGCCTCCTGCATTGGGAGCATGGAATCTTAGCCACTGCATCACCAGGGAAGTCACAGCTTATTGGATTTTCCTCTCTCAGTCTCACCTTATGGGTCTTAAGGATGTGAATTAAAAACAGATTAATTAGAGATTTCCCAGGTGTCCCAGTGGCTAAGACTTAGAGCTCCCAATGTAGGAGACCCAGGTTCAATCCCTGGTCAGTGAGCTAGATTCCACATTTCACAATGAAGATTGAAGATCCTGGGTGCCTCAACTAAGACCAGGAGCAGCCAAATAAATAAGTAAATTTTTAAAATAGATGAATTAACAAGCAGAAAGGAGTATAAAGGGACTCATCCCAGCAGAATGGAAACCCTGACATGGCTTGAACGGAATGGGCTGAATAAAGCAGACCTTAGTGGCACTGAAACAAAGGTCTCCATGGAGCCCTACCGAAGGATAGTGGGCCCCTAGGACCTCCTTAGGGCCCCCCCAAGGCCTGTCCACTCTACTTAAACCAGTTTGGAGGAATTTTAAAAACCAGAGGGCGCAGATTACAGTTGATTCTAGTTTCCAAAGATTCCAGTTGATTAACCTGGAATCAACTGGGGCAATTGTCAGCAGATTTATTGAAATAAAGATTGACAAAAGAGCCAGGGTATCTCGGCTCAACCCTTTGCTGGGACATAAAGCCTCATGCTCCTGAGTTTTGAAATGATGAGGGAGTGGAGAAGTTTCTCAGACTCCTTGATAAGGGAACCTCATAAACTCTGAGCTACTAAAATCTGTTGGGAAAATCCTAATGGAGCCTACAATTAAATTGAAAAATGTAGAAATACAAGAGTTGGTAGAATAAAAGTGAAATTTTGGGGTAAAATTTGAAACGTTTATTCAGGCTCTGCGTGAGGTGGCTGTGTCTGCTTCATTTGAATGTATTATGGGGATAGTTATAATAACACTAGAGAATGTTTCCTCTCCCTGCTAGGATAAAACAAAGGCACAGAAAGCTACCCTTCAAGCAGTATTAATTGGAAATGCTAATGAGAATTCTTAAAGAGATGGGTGTACCAGACCACCTTACCTGTCTCCTAAGAAGCCTGTATGCAGGTGAAGAAGCAACAGTTAGAACAGGACATGGAACAAAGGATGTGTTCAAAATTGGGAAAGGAGTACATCAAGGCTGTATATTGTCACCCTGCTTATTTAACTTATATGCAGAGTACATCATGTGAAATACCAGGCTGGATGAATCACAAGCTGGAATCAAGATGGCCAGGAGAAATATCAACAACCTCAGATATGCAGGTGACACCACTCTCATGGAAGAAAGTGAAGAGGAACTAAAGAGCCTCTTGAGCAAGGGGAAAGGGGAGTGAAAAAGGTGGCTTAGAATTCAGCATTCAAAAAACTAAGATAATGGCATCCAGTCCCATCACTTCATGACAAATAGCTGGGGAAATGATGGAAACAGTGACAAATTCTATTTTCTCGGGCTCCAAAATCACAGCAGGGCTTCCCTGGTGGCTCAGATGGTAAAGAATCTGCCTGCAATGAAGGAGACCTGGCTTTGATCCCTAAGTCAGGAAGATCCCCTGAAGAAGGGCATGGCAACTGACTCCAGTGTTCTTGCCTGGAAAATCCTATAAACAGAGGAGCTGGTGGGCTACAGTCCATGGGGGTTGCAAAGAGTTGGACACAAATGAGCAACTAACACACAAAATCACTGCAGATGGTGACTGCCACCGTGAAATTAAAAGGCGCTCCTTGAAAGAAAAGCTATGACAAACCTAGACAGCATACTAAAAAGAAGAGACTCACTTTGCCAATCATGTTAAGTATAGTCAAAGCTGTGGTTTTTCCAGTAGTCATGTACACATGTGAGAGTTGGACCATAAAGAAAGCTGTATAGAGTGCAGACTGGGGATTATGGGAAAATCCTCTGGACCCCCACCCACACCCCTGCAACAATTCTTGGCATCTTGGACTAAAGAATTTCCATTTGAGGAGGAGGTATAACCTGAATCAGATATTTATTGACTCTGCCCTACAACTGATATAAAATAGTTGAAACTCAAACTATCCATAACATCTTGGGAGATCACAGAGAGACACTATAATATGAAGGGCAATGCCCAGATGCTGCAAGGGGAATGTAAAGAGTTAGCACACTTGTGAGCAAGTACGATCTTTTCCTTTAGGACTGACTTGAGAACCATATGAGGAGCTGCCTGAATCCACTGCCACTTGGACAGCGCCCTATAAACAGCTCTTGATTGACCAGCACAGAGCTGCTTAGCTTTTGGATGGCAGTTCTAAGGTCAACAGAGTGTGTTCTGTTTGGAAGACTGTCATGTTGATCAAAGAAAATAAAAGTAAATTAGCTCAGCAAGCTAAACTGAATGGTGTTTGCCCCTGTTTTTTACTAATGGGATGTGACCTAGAGCCAGGCCAATATAGTCAGGCATGAGAGAACTGGAAAACAGTCCTATCAGAAGGATGCTCATGGACTTCCCTGGTGGCCCAGTGGCTTAGACTCCGCACTCCCAATGCAGGGGGCCCAGGTTCGATCACTGGTCAGGGAACTAGATCCCACATGCTGCAGCTAAGAGTTTGCATGCGGCAACTAAAAAGATCCTGCATGCTGCAACAAAGACCCAGCGCAGGCAAATAAATAAATAGATATTTTTAAAATATATATCTTTTAAAAAGAAGGATACCCGAACAGGATGTAGCCTTATGGAAATCACTATGGAAATTTGAAGAGTGTTTTAAAGGCGGGTGTCTCAATGCCATCAGAAAAACCCTTTTCTTAAGGGTTGATTGGAATAGACGAGCGGATATATCAGTGTGCTTGCTTGAGGTGGCCATCTTGGCCCATGGACTGCAATAAAACAGAAGTGGATGAAGCTACATGTTTTCTTCTTGCATCCTTTGAGACACGAAATGCCAATAAGAACTGTTCTGTCGGCCAACAACAGTGATGGAAACCGCAGATGGCCCCAGAGCAGATTCCCCAGGGGGAAAGCTGGTATGGGACCAATGTCAGAGTCCCAGGGGGCTCTCCTTGCATCCTGATGGGAATAGACCCTGACTTTGGACCAGACTACAAGTACCAGCTGGTAAAGGAAGATGCTCAGTGTACAACAAAAGAACGAGAACAGAAGGTTCTGGACCAATTTAGAACACCCAGTTAGACTTTTTTAGACCAAGGAACACACACTGATTCTCCGAATAGTGATCTGATAGAGAACTGGGATAGGCAATTAGATCATTAATTTCTCTAAAACAAGGGGCATGCATGCATGCTAAGTTGCTTCAGTCATGTCCAGCTCTGCGACCCTACGGACTGTAACCCGCCAGGATCCTCTGTCCATGGAGTTCTCCAGGCAAGGACACCGGAGTGGGTTGTTGTGCCCTCATCCAAAGGATCTTCCCTACCCAGGAATCAAACCTGCGTCTCTTATGTATTCTGCACTGGCAGGTGAGTTCTTTACCACTAGCTTCAACTCGGAAGCCCCAAAACACAGGGAGATAGTTATGACAGACTTGCTTACTCACCTTTACAAGTGTTTGCTCACACTCACCGTGACCGGTGCTGAGGATGTGTGTCCACTAGATAGATCCTCCTGCTTTTCTGACGGATCTGGGAAGAGGTTGTGGGAGAGGATGCTGGTATGACTACCAAGGTTCTTTAATTGTTTTGGCTGCACTGGGTCTTCATTGCCGTGCATGGGCTTTCTCTAGTTGTGGTTCATGGGCTTTAGAGTTGAGGGCTCTGTAGTTGTAGTGTGTGGGCTTAGTTGCCCTGCAGCATGTGGGATCTTAGTTCCCAGACCAGGGATCGAACCCCTGTCCCCAGCACTGGAAGGCAGATGCTTACCCACTAGACCACACAGGAAGTCCCTGTCTATGCACTTCTTCCCACTGGGGAAAGATGATGGTATGTCTATATATGTTTCTCTCTTCCCCCATCACCTCAATTTTTTTTTCCAACTGACCCAGTAGTTCCAGGACTGGGTTGCAACTACAATTGTCAGGATCAGACATGGTTTCTAGATAAGAAATTGTAACGATACCTTTATATTTTATGTCAAAATCCTTAAGGACCTGATTGAGTGAGTTGTGCTTTCACTTCCTCTGGTCAAAATGGGGTTCACAGTAAACGCACCTGTATTGTCTAGTGTAGAAATAGCACATTAGTTCTGTATCAGAGGGGAGAAGGGGAAGTAATACTGAGCGTAAAGGAATGAATACATGGATTAGACAATGGAATAAATCTTGTATTCTTCAAAAAAAAAAGCCCTTAGTTCAGTTATTCCAGATGCCAGAAAGAGTGAAGCATATATAGCTGAGACAGCTCCTTTTCTTGGAACCTGACAATCTCAAATGCAAGTCTGCATGGTTGTGTGACCCTGGCCTGTGGGGACATCTTGGATATACACCACGATGATGGGCTGAACTAATTATGAATGACGGAAAGGAACTTTAGTAATGTGTCAGTATCTCGACTTTTATTTTTCAGGTTATATCTGCCATTTTGCAATATGGTCTAACACTAGTATTATTAGTAAAATTATAATTATGGTATTGACAGACACCCGTATTAGGAAGTACACTGGAGCCAAAAAACCTGTGCCCCACACTTGCTCCTCCAAATGTTATATTCATGCTCGTACTCTTGCCGTATTTGTTATATAAATGCTATGCTGCTGCTGCTGCTAAGTCGCTTCAGCCGTGTCTGACTCTATGCAAACCCGTAGACGGCAGCCCACCAGGCTCCCCTGTCCCTGGGATTCTCCAGGCAAGAACACTGGAGTGGGTTGCCATTTCCTTCTCCAATGCATGAAAGTGAAAAGTGAAAGTGAAGTCGCTCAATCATGTCCGACTCTTAGCAACCCCATGGACTGCAGCCCACCAGGCTCCTCCGTCCATGGGACTTTCCAGGCAAGAGAACTGGAGTGGGGTACCATGCAAATGTCAATTCTCAGACAGGTATGATCGTATGATCATAGATCCTATGATCTTTTGCCATGATCAAAGACTAGGAGAGGGGAGGGCAGACAGAGATCAACTTCAATCATTTGGGCAATGCTTTAGTCAATTATGCCTATATAGTGAAACCCCAGTAAAAATTAGAGACACTAAAGCTCAGTGGAGGTTTTGTTTGGTGAATACATGAATGTGCTGGAGGGTGATGTACTCTGACCCCACAGGGAGAGGCGATGGAAGCTATGCTTCCAGGATCCTCTCACAGACCTCATCCTATGTAATAAATACATAATAGTAAATAATAAAATAAAACTTCAGTAAGAAGTATAGCCCTTTCCTGAGTCCTGTGAGTCATTAATAGTAAAGTATCAAACTTGAGGGGGTCATGGGGACCCCTAAATTTATCTCCAGTCTTTTGGAAGTACCAGTAGTCTGGGGACCACTGAATTGTGACTGGGTGTCTGAAGAAAGGACAGTCCTGTGAAGAATTTATTCTTAGCTTTGGGGTCTGATAGTAACTCTCAGTGGTTACAGTCATAATGGGATTGCAAGACACCTAAATAGGGTGGAAAGAGGATGCACTCATACCCACGAGGTAATGGTAACAGGATTTTAAAAAAATACTCTATATATTCATGTATTTATTTATTTGGCTGTGTAGGGTCTTAGCTGCCACACACAGGATCCCTGTTGTGCGGTGTGGGATCTTTCATTGTGGTGGCACGGATTCCCCAGTTGTGGCTGTCGGGCTTAGCTGCTCCACAGCATGTGGGATCCTAGTTCCCTGACCTGGGATCAAACCCACATCCCATGCATTATAAGGCAGGCTCCCACCCACTGGACCACCCGGGGAAGTCCCAGGTGACAGAATTTCTACTGAAAAAGTTGACACTTGCAGTTTCGCTCTGGAAGGGAGATGTAATCTAGGGGAAAGACACCCCACACAAAGCGACGTGAAGGTGTGTCCCAGACCCCATGACAAACCTGTACTCTCTAAAGGGAATCCAGCAGCTTACAGAAGCACAGCCATAGTTCTTTACCCAGAAAATCATTTTCTTTTGCCTCCTGTCAATCCTCACTTCCACCAGAAAGTTGGAATAGGGCTGCTTCTCTAGAGAAAAGCCAGGAGGAAAAACCCACCTTTCTTATCATCTGGATTTTTTCCCCCAGCAAGTAACTGGTCCAGAATATGTACAGTTGGTTTGTTTGTTTTTTGCTTTCTCTTGAGGCCACCTGCAGTTACAGAAATGAAAGCACCATGAGGATCAGGTCACACTGTGTTCGCACAGATAGTTTGCTCTCAGTCTGACTTTAGAGAATCAGATGAGAAACAGTGGTCAAGACAAGAAAACCTATAAGCAAGAATAGCAGACACCTACAAATATCAAAAGACATAAATGTTTCCTGGAGGATGTGTCTCAAGTCTGTCCTTGTCGCCAATTTCAAAAGTCTTAATTGAAGAGGAAAAATCACTGCTGAAGAAAGGTCCCCTACCAACAGTTTACAACCTGATACTCCCATATGTTAGCGCCTCTTAAGTCAGAAACAGTTGACAAAAGATGGGGGCAAGAGTTGACAAAAGGGAAGAGGGACTTTGGGGTTAGTAGACGCAAACTGTTACATTTAGAATGAATAAACAAGGTCCTAGAGTAGAGCCCAGAGCGCTATTTCCAATCTCCTGGTATAAACCAAAACGGAAAAGCATATATATGTGTATGACTAAGTCACTTTGCTGTACAGCAGAAATTAACACAAACAACACTGTAAATCAATTATCCTTCGATAGAAAGAAGGAAACAGTGAGCAACAGACTACCCTTCCAGTCCTCCAAGGAAACTGTAAATAAACTCTACCATGTGCATATCAGATCAGATCTGAGCTAGGCTGATTAAGAAAAATATCAAGAAAGCAACATTTCTGCCTCAGACAAAGGCAGTCTTAACTTGGCATTAGATGGCCCCTCTACCTGCTCTGCTCACTGGTCCTCTGGGGGAACTCAGAGGACGTAGATGAGCTTTCAGGACACTGATGGGCCTGCTCACTCACTGTTTACTTGGCTATACGAGGGAATCGCAGAAAGGGTGTTGGACCACAGTGTTCCTCTGAGTGCTTCTTTGTCCTCATGTTTTGTATCTCCCACTATTTGTGCATTTCTAGGGCTTGTGGTGCGGAGAAGGCAGTGGCACCCCACTCCAGTACTCCTGCCTGGAAAATCCCATGGACAGAGGAGCCTGGTAGGCTACAGTCCATGGGGTTGCAAAGAGTTGGACACGACTGAGCGACTTCACTTTCACTTTTCACTTTCATGCATTGGAGAAGGAAATGGCAACCCACTCCAGTGTTCTTGCCTGGAGCATCCCAGGGACGGGGGAGCCTGGTGGGCTGCTGTCTATGGGGTCGCACAGAGTCGGACACGACTGAAGCGACTTAGCAGCAGCAGCAGCAGGGCTTGTGGTGACAGTGATATCAAGCAGCACTAAACCATCTCCCCAGTTCTTTATTTTGGACGAGATGCTAAGGAACAGCCCCAGCAGTGGCAGAGCTTGACCTGGTTGCCCTTCTTGCCTGCAAACTCTCAGAATCTGCAAACTGACTGGAAGCACCTGAAATTTCACTGTGCTTTTTGCACATTCCCAGAATGGCTGATATGACATTTCCAGAAAATACCAATTGTGGGTGAGGCTGGGCAGCAACCAAACCAACCAGATGCTCTTCCACAGCCAGTGTGAAGATTAGATGTACACTCATTCCATTTGGAAAAACTCTCGGTCAGTATCCGAGGAAGAACATAGGCATCGCTGTGTCCCAGTGGTTCTTCTGGCAGAGGAATACAGAATACAGCAGAACTGCACACACATGTTCCCAGAAGACACTTACAGGAAGGTACACAGCAGCATTATTCTTAAATTTCCCCAAGGTATAAACTACCCAAACCCTCCTAACAGTAGAATGTGTGAACCAGTTTCAGCGTATTTCAGCAACTGTATGCTATAGTTTCACAGGGAAGAAGGATCCTTAAAATATTCAGTTATACGAGCGACTTTCACAAAATGTAGAGCAAATGAAGTTGACACCAAAGGAATCACTATTTCCTTTATTTGCAAGTAGTTGACAGTGGTGACCCCTGGTGCCTAATGTGAAAGAGGTCTGAAGGAGCTTTGGCGTGCTGGGTTCGAGTCATGTATTTGGGGTTTTGTCTTTATTTTTTAATCTGGGGGTGATTACATAGTTTGTGGAAATTCACGGAACTAATCAATGTTATGAAAGATTTTTCAGTATGTTTATAATACTTCAATTTAAACATTTTTTAAAAGCATGTTTCGAAGATACTATGAGAATCTCATCAGTGGCATGTTTGTTTCAGGTCTGCTACACTTTTCTTTTTTTTTGAAGGTTTCAAGTATACTTTATTTCTTCAAACATGCTGTATTTTAATGGGTACATAGTATTTTTACTTGGAATTAATTATGAGTTGATTCTGAAACAATTCAGTATTAAACCAGCTTGGATGATTACTGTTCTCTCCATTCCTTTGGGGTGACTGTGCCAACAGGCGATGGGTTCCACTCTATTCCAATTTGTGTGGCTGTATATACCCACACAGCAACACGGAAAGTGGCTCCACTAGCTAATACGGCATTACCATATTTGTCATGGAAATCAGGTGCCTGCCTCTGGTGGGTCTGCCTTGCTGCTGCTTGCTGAATGCTTTCAGCTCTCAGACGACTTAGTGCGTTCCTGGCCAAGGGAAACATCCTGCGGTTGGACATGAAATGGCTGCAGCTACGGCTGCTGGCCTCTAGCTTCGGCGCCTCAGGCATGCTGCACTTTTGAGGAATTCTCACACATACAGAAAATGACAACTCAATGATACAGCGGCAGACGTCGCACCAGTGGCTCACTCCCTCCTCCGCCCCCTCTTCTGCCTTAATAAGAGGAGTCTAACTATGTTTTAGGTCAGCAGTGTGCTCATCTGAGATGAGTACTGACACAGAACGAAGCTTATTAAAGGCTATAACCAGACTGTTTATGATGTCAAGAGCAAATAATTTGTTTGGTATGCTCAAATATGAGTAAACACACACTCTGCAAAAGGTACATTTGAATTTCATTCTACTTTATGATACAAAAGTAATTAAAGGAAAGGAATGAGGACTGGAAATGATTAAGATCCAGATACCTGAAGACAGAGCCCATGCATTTTCAAATACCTAAAAATTTACCTTCTTTCTTCTGTCAAGGGCTGAAGATTCTAGAGTTGTCGGAATCACAGGTATATTTAAAATCTTTTTAAAAGTAAGTGTAAAACCAAAAGCATGGTCACGGAATTACAGATTATCAAACATGTCCTGGCAGATTATGAAAGGAAACTATTGGAAATATTAGAAATAAAAAATACAGAAATTAAAACTAAAAATTCATTTAATGAGCTATCGAAGGTTAGAGATAGATGAAAAAAAACATAGAAATGGAAGTTAGAGCTGACATATTTTCCCAACCCAGCTATACAAAGAAATGGAATACTCAATTAGGGAGGTTAACATAAAAAAACAAAAAGACAAACAAATTAAAAAAGAAATAAATAGATAAATAAATAAAAAGGTTAAATAATATGAAACAAGATGAGATCTGATAACCTTCTAATTTTGTTCCAAGGAGAAAGTGAAGAGAATGGAGAAGAGAAAACATTGAAGTGATTACAGCCAAATATTGCTTAGATTTGATAAAATCTATGAATTCTCAGCTTTAAGAAACAGGATGAAAACCATGGCGTGCGGAGAAATTAAAAATTCACATACGGCTATATTGAGATGCAAGGAAAACAAAGGGAAAGATGAAAAAGAGCTGTTTTTACCCGCAAAAGAACAACCAGCAACAGTAAAAACGAAAGGAACTGAAATAACACCTTAATGCTAATGATCTTCAAAAGAAGATCAGTATAGAATCATATACTTCAACGTGTACTCAAATAACAGTAAAAATGAAGATGATTTCTCAAACAGGCAATTAAAGGGCGCATGATCTCAGAAGGAATGTTCAGCAAATATTGATAAATGTACATGTAGGCAGAAATGAGATATTCACTAGCAAGAAAAAAAAACAATGTTTCCCAGGCTTCCCTGGTGGCTTCAGTGGTAAAGAATCCACCTGCCAATGCAGGGGACGCAGGCTCGATCCTCGGTCTTGGAAGATCCCCCATGCCTCGGAGCAACTGTGCGCATAAACCACAAACACCGAGGCAGTGCTCTGGAGCCCAGGGCTGTAACTACCGGAGGCCCACGCGCTCAGGGCCTGTGGTCTGCAGTCGGAGCAGCCACTTCAGTGGGAAAAATGGTAGAATGTATGAATCCCAAAATAGCGCAAGGATAAAAATTACAAAATAATAACAATAGTGAGTAAATCTGAAAGGAGAAAGGAAGCATGGAACGCCGTCAACTAAGAAAAAAGGGGCACAACGTGAGAGTGTGAGCGAAGTTTTATTTGGGGCAAAATGAGGACTGCAGCCTGGGAGACAGCCCCTCAGACAGCTCTGAGAAACCGCGCTGAAGAGGCAGTGGGGGAGGTCAATGGATATGATGTTGGTGAAGGGGAGTTCAGCGTAATCAGGAGCTTATTTCACAAAAGGTTTTCCGCTAGTCACAAGGAGCTGATGTCACCATGAAGGGATTTAGTGCCTTTTGGATACGAGCAGATGCAGAGATTGGGATCATGAAATCAGTTCCTTAAAATATCTATTTAAAGACTTATTCCAGCAGTATCCTTGGAGCACGGAGCGCCTCATCCTCCACACTCAACTTCCCTCAGGGCTTGTCAAAGGTCAACAGCTGCTGCAGTACAGGGTTCAGGCTCCACAGGGGCAGATGGCAAATGCCCTTGGCAAGTGCCAATTTGTAGTTAACACTATCAAGACAGATAGCTGAAAAAAAAAACATATATATATACATATATATATATATATATATATATATATATATATATATAAGCTTGCTGTTATTGGTTAGGTGCTAAGTCATGTCCAACTTTTGAAGTCAGAGGAGCCTGGTGGTCTACAGTTCATGGAGTCTCAAAGAGTCAGACACAACTGAATGAGTAACACTTTCATTTCTTCACAGTGGAGGTTTGGAGATTGATTAAAAGGATAGGTAGGAAATAAAAAAAGGAATAGGTAGGATTTGAATCACTACAGACCATGATTGCAACCATGAAATTAAAAGACACTCTTCAGAAGGATGTAAGAGCTGGACCATAAAGAAAGCTGAGCACCAAAGAATTGATGCTTCTGAACTGTGGTGTTGGAGAAGACTCTTGAGAGTCCCTTGGACTGCAAGGAGATCCAGCCAGTCCATTCTGAAGGAGATCAGTCCTGGGTGTTCATTGGAAGGAATGATGCTGAAGATGAAACTCCAATACTATAGCCACCTGATGCAAGGAGCCAACTATTGGAAAAGACCCCGATGCTGGGAAATATTGAAGGCAAAAGGAGCAGGGGGAGGCAGAGGATGAGATGGTTAAATAGCATCACCGACTCTGTGGACATGGACTTAAGCAAACTCAGGAGACAGCAGAGGACAGAGGAAGCAGTGCGTTGCAGTCCGTACGGTCACAGGGAGTCGGGCACGACTGAGCGACTGAACAACAGCAGGCTTTGCGTTGCTTGTAGAGCTGCATCTCTGCTTCTATAAAGGCTCAGTTTATGAAACGGATGGGAGGGAAGTAAGAGCCGGATGACAGGAATGGGCTAGGTGACAGGTAAATGAGAGCTCATAAAGCTCTTCTATTTTTGTGTGCATTTGAAACATTCTTTAAGGAAATATTGAACAATGGCTCCTTATAAATTGGAGGGAATAGGTAATACATTCAAATGGCACAAAATCCAAGTTACAAGAGGGGAAAAGAGGGAAAAGAGAATTGCTTTCTCATTCAGTCACCTCTCTGAAGGCAGCCACTCTTACCAGTCTCTTATGCGTCCTTCAAAGATGAAGCTGCATCCCTGAGACTGGGGTCCTGAGCCCAGTCACACTTCAGACTGGACTTAAACCCACAGTCTCCCAGCTGAAACAGCACACCTGGTCTCAGGAAGCTCAGAGTCTTTACGTCTAAGCACCGGAGGCACTCAGCAAGAGGCTAAGTGATAAGTAGATGTTAATATAGGACCCTGGTGGAGGATACAAGCAGAGGCAAGAGGGCTTTGTCCTGAGAACTAAGTGGGGTAGCAGGTTTCTTTAGGGAGATATACGTGCCATGGACAGGGTGTGGGCCACCTCAGACCCAGGTGAGAGGCCCTGGGAGAAACACTCCCCAGAGCGTGGTCCACCTCCCATGGCAACAGCAGTCCCGGAATCTGGGGTGGTTAGCTTTATGGGCTGGGTAATTTCACAGGCTAACAAGTGGGAGGATCATTCCAGTTATTTGGAAGAAGGGGCGCCACCCACGTTTGGCCTTTATGACCCCAGAGCTCTGCGGGTGTGTCGTTTATCTGATGTATTCCAATGAGCGGATAATGAGGCTCCATGTCCACTGGAAGTCAAGTCTTCCACCATCTTGGGCCCAGTTGTTTTTTTGTTTTTAATTTTTTTTCTTTTGGCTGCATCTTAGTTGTAGCACGAAGAAACTCTGCTGTGTCCTGTGGGCCATTTCTTTAAGGAGCAAACTCTGCAGCCGCAGCGTGCGCACTGCTGTGGTCGCAGCATGCGGGCTCTCTACTTGTGGCGTGCAGGCTTCGTTGCGCTGCAGCATGTGGGACCTCAGTTCCCAACCAGGGATCGAGCCGGTGTCCCCTGCGTTACAAGTCAGATTCTCAGTCACTGGACCACCAAGGAGGTGCCCTCTAGTTGGCTCTAACCAGTTTTTGTTGTATCAGCTGTGTCCTTCT
This sequence comes from Capra hircus, assembly GCF_001704415.2. Lineage (NCBI taxonomy): Eukaryota > Metazoa > Chordata > Mammalia > Artiodactyla > Bovidae > Capra > Capra hircus. The sequence goes on from NC_030809.1 coordinate 131,871,970, forward strand.
TTTAAAGGCTGTACTCCGTTCCCTTCCCTCCTATATACTATATAATATATGGAAAGAGTATATAAAGACATTTTTTCCTAGCAAGAAGGGTGTGATACAATGTTTCTTATCTTGCTCCTTTTGTGGCAACATGTCTTAGCACTTTTCTTAGTCTCAGCTTCTCAGTTTTCTGTTTTCTGTTTGAATGATTATTTATTTTATGAATCCTACACTGATGGCACTTTAGTTGAGTTCAGTCGCTCAGTCGTGTCCGACTCTTTGCGACCCATGGACTGCAGCACGCCAGGCCTCCCTGTCCATCACCAACTCCCGGAGTTCTCTCAGACTCACATCCATCGAGTCCATGATGCCATCCAGCCATCTCATCCTCTGTTGTCCCTTCTCCTCCTGCCCCCAATCCCTCCCAGCATCAGTCTTTTCCAATGAGTCAACTCTTCGCATGAGGTGGCCAAAGTACTGGAGCTTCAGGCTCAGCATCATTCCCTCCAAAGATATCCCAGGGCTGATCTCCTTCAGAATGCACTGGTTGGATCTCCTTGCAGTCCAAGGGGCTCTCAAGAGTCTTCTCCAACACCACAGTTCAAAAGCATCAATTCTTCGGCGCTCAGCCTTCTTCACAGTTCAACTCTCACATCCATACATGACCACAGGAAAAACCATAGCCTTGACTAGATGGACATTTGTTGGCAAAGTATGTCTCTGCTTTTCAATATGCTCTCTAGGTTGGTCTTCCAAGGAGTAAGCGTCTTTTAATTTCATGGCCACAATCACCATCTTCGGTAATTTTGGAGCCCCAAAAGAATAATCTGACACTGTTTCATTGTTTGCCCATCTATTTCCCATAAAGTGATGGGACCGGATGCCATGATCTTCGTTTTCTGAATGTTGAGCTTTAAGCCAACTTTTTCGCTCTCCTCTTTCACTTTCATCAAGAGGCTTTTTAGTTCCTCTTCACTTTCTGCCATAAGGGTGGTGTCATCTGCATATCTGAGGTTATTGATATTTCTCCCAGCAATGTGCTTCCAGCCCAGCTTGTGCTTCTTCCAGCCCAGCGTTTCTCATGATGTACTCTGCATAGAAGTTAAATAAGCAGGGTGACAATATACAGCCTTGACATTCCTTTTCCTCTTTGGAACCGGTCTGTTGTTCCATGTCCAGTTCTAACTGTTGCTTCCTGACCTGCATATAGGTTTCTCAAGGGGCAGGTCCGGTGGTCTGCTATTCCCAACTCTTGAAGAACTTTCCACAGTTTATTGTGATCCACACAGTCAAAGGCTTTGGCATAGTCAATAAAGCAGAAGTAGATGGTTTTCTGGAACTCTCTTGCTTTTTCCATGATCCAGCGGATGTTGGCAATTTGATCTCTGGTTCCTCTGCCTTTTCTAAAACCAGCTTGAACATCAGGAAGTTCATGGTTCCCATATTGCTGAAGCCTGGCTTGGAGAATGTTGAGCATTACTTTACTAGCATGTGAGATGAGTGCAATAGCGCTAGTTTGAGTATTCTTTGGCATTGCCTTTCTTTGGGATTGGAATGAAAACTGACCTTTTCCAGTCCTGTGGCCACTGCTGAGTTTTCCAAATTTGCTGGCATATTGAGTGCAGCACTTTCACAGCATCATCTTTCAGGATTTAAAATAGCTCAACTGGAATTCCATCACCTCCACTAGCTTTGTTCATAGTGATGCTTCCTAAGGCCCACTTGACTTCACATTCCAGGATGTTTGGCTCTAGGTGAGTGATAACACTATCATGGTTATCTGGGTCATGAAGATCTTTTTTGGACAGTTCTTCTGTGTATTCTTGCCACCTCTTCTTAATCTCTTCTGCTTCTGTTAGGTCCATACCATTTCTGTCCTTTATCGAGCCCATCTTTGCAAGAAATATTCCGTTGGTAGCTCTAATTGTCTTGAAGAGATCACTAATCTTTCCCATTCTCTTGTTTTCCTCTATTTCTTTGCATTGATTGCTAAGGAAGGCTTTCTTATCTCTCCTTGCTATTCTTTGGAACTCTGCATTCAGATGCTTATATCTTTCCTTTTCTCCTTTGCTTTTTGCTTCTCTTCTTTTCACAGCTATTTGTAAGGCCTCCCCAGACAGCCATTTTGCTTTTTTGCATTCCTTTTCCATGGGGATGGTCTTGATCCCTGTCTCCTGTACAATGTCACAAACCTCATTCCATAGTTCATCAGGCACTGTATCAGATCTAGTCCCTTAAATCTATTTCTCACTTCCACTGTATAATCATAAGGGATTTGATTTAGGTCATACCTGAATGGTCCAGCGGTTTTCCCTACTTCCTTCAATTTGAGTCTGAATTTGGCAATAAGGAGTTCATGACCTGAGCCACAGTAAGTTCCCGGTCTTGTTTTTGCTGACTATATAGAGCTTCTCCATCTTTGGCTGCAAAGAATATAATCAATCTGATTTCGGTGTTGACCATCTGGTGATGTCCATGTGTAGAGTCTTCTCTTGTGTTGTTGGAAGAGGGTGTTTGCTATGACCAGTGCATTTTCTTGGCAAAACTCTGTTAGTCTTTGCCCTGCTTCATTCCGCATTCCAAGGCCAAATTTGCCTGTTACTCCAGGTGTTTCTGGACTCCCTACTTTTGCATTCCAGTCCCCTATAATGAAAAGGACATCTTTTTTGGGTGCTAGTTCTAAAAGGTCTTGTAGTTCTTCATAGAACTGTTCAACTTCAGCTTCTTCAGTGTTACTGGTTGGGGCATAGACTTGGATTACCGTGATATTGAATGGTTTGCCTTGGAAAAGAACAGAGATCATTGTGTCATTTTTGAGATTGCATCCAAGTACTGCATTTCAGACTCTTTTGTTGACCATGATGGCTACTCCATTTCTTCTGAGGGATTCCTGCCCACAGTAGTAGATATAATGGTCATCTGAGTTAAATTCACCCATTCCAGTCCATTTGAGTTCGCTGATTCCTAGAATGTCGACGTTCACTCTTGCCATCTCCTGTTTGACCACTTCCAATTTGCCTTGATTCATGGACCTTGATTCCAGGTTCCTATGCAATATTGCTCTTTACAGCATCGGCTCTTGCTTCTATCACAGTCACATCCACAGCTGGGTATTGTTTTTGCTTTGGCTCCATCCCTTCATTCTTTCTGGAGTTATTTCTCCACTGATCTCCAGTAGCATATTGGGCACTTACTGACCTGGGGAGTTCCTCTTTCAGTATCCTATCATTTTGCCTTTTCATACTGTTCATGGGGTTCTCAAAGCAAGAATACTGAAGTGGTTTGCCATTCCCTTCTCCAGTGGACCACCTCTCCACCGTGACCCACCCATCTTGGGTAGCCCCACAGGCATGGTTTGGTTTCATTGAGTTAGACAAGGCTGTGGTCCTAGTGTGATTAGATTGACTAGTTCTCTGTGAGTATGGTTTTAGGGTGTCTGCCCTCTGATGCCCTCTTGCAACACCTACCGTCTTACTTGGGCTTCTCTTACCTTGGACTTGGGGTGTCTCTTCACGGCTGCTCCAGCAAAGTGCAGCCACTGCTCCTTCCCTTGGACGAGGGGTATCTGATGCCACACACTAGTGGCACTTACTGCTGCGCTAATGCTGCAATTGCCATCCTTGTAAGGTTTTTAAACATCTAAACACAGCTCTATATATCACCTCCCACTGGATTAAAGTAGGTTATTTCAAGAGATCCCTCTAGATAATGCAGAGTTCTAGGTAACGTTGTATGGCACGTGGGATCTTAGTTCCCCGGTCAGGAATCGAGCTCATGCCCCCTGCATTGGGAGCGTGGAGTCTTAATCACTGGAATGCCGGGGAAATCCCAAGATTTTTCTGAGAGGCCAATTTCACAGCAACAACAACAAATCAGAAACAGAACAAACTGTTCCTGAATTAAAGACCAAAGAAGACAACGCACATAATTTCTTTGAATACTCAGCTCTGCTGTTTAGAGAAAATAAAAATTTGTATACGCAACTGCAGGTTTGGCTTATAAAGCAAGAACACTGCACCCCAGGTCAACAGGCCTGGGTCAGAGTCCTGGTTCTGCCACATGGTGAACTGATGTTGGCCTGCACTGCCTCTGCTTTTTTTTCTAATGCCTGTTAGAGAATTTAAGGGGCACTTGGCAAATTCAACCCCCAGCCCAGGGTTTACCCTGTGGACATACACAATGCTCCTATTCTAGCCTCATCCCATTTGTGTCATGAATATTTTCTATCATCAGAAATCCCCTGGGTCACATAGTCCTGGATTCAAATAGCTTCTGGAATTTACATCTTATCTTTGTGATCTACTGCTTACATAATATTGATTTTTCTGAGTTTCAGTTTCTTCTTTGGTGAAACGAAATGCTTCCATGGGATGTTCCAAACAAATTGTAAACCTGACCACATTTCCTCTCCACTGCTGTCATTCTAGTCCAGATATAGGCAGAGTGTGCCTGTATCTAGCTGAGAAGAGATTTACCTTTTTAAAGGATTAAGAAACAAGACAAAGAATCCGGGATGATGATCATATGTAACCCACAATGACTGAAATATTCTCGGCTCCGCTTGACCTCTGCTCTAGTCCAGGCTGTGTTTGCTTGGATTATTGTGGTTGCCTCCTAACTGTTCTCCCTTCTCTCCTTTCTCATCTCAGTTTCTTCTTCCACCCAACTCCAATCCACCGTCTATACTGCAGCCAGAATGACCCGTTTCAGACACAAACCAGAGCTTATGTCCCCCTCACTTGAAGCCTCCAAATGGTTTCCCAATGTACAGAGTATAAAATCCCAGCCCCTTGCTGCCACCTCGGCTCCTGCTAGTCTCACCCTAGTTGTTGAAGCTCCAGTCTGTTTTCTTTGCGCCCACACCTCTGTCCCCACCCCATGCCTTTCCACTTTGCATCCTCTCTCCTTATCTGGAACTCTTTTTTCCCCCTTAGATTTCACTATCTTGGCAGCTGAAATTGCGACTCTTTAAAGAGGCCAGCCCCAAGCACCATATCTAATCTAGCACTCTTCTCAGGCTAATCTGCTTCACTGCTTTTCTTGTCTGTTTCTCCCCACTAGAATGTAGACTCCTGGAGCGCCGGAACCTTCTCATCTAGCTCGCCTTTTTGAATTCCAGTCTATTTGGTGGGTACTCAATAAAATACGTTGAATGAATGAATGATCAGATATGGAGAAGGTTATAAGAGCATTAGTGAGCATTAAAGTATAAGGGCATGCCTTGGAGTGTTTTTAAAAATTCCCCAAGAGTTGTGGTGAAGTTTCAATAAGATATATAAAACACTTAGCATCTCGCCACAAACACCTGGGCTCAGGGGCAGTCTGCCTTCACCCCCTCTCTATTTCAAATGCAAATAAACCTGAGAGTTACAAGACATCCGTGGGTACGAGTGTGTGAGAGAGACATAGAAAGGAAAGATTCAGCTGAGATAACCCCGGGACCATACTAGTTACTAAAATACTGAAATATTTCCATAAGTAACCTCTGATCACTCCTGTCTCCCCAGGACCTCACTATGATCTGGCAATTAGAGTTACTGCCTGACAACATCCAGGTCATCGGCCTAGCTTCTAGGTCATTACATGTTTGGAAAGCACCTGCTTATTGAAAATTTATAACTGGCAGGAGTAAGTTACTGGAGAAGGTGAGTTCTGACTAGCTGCTGAAAAGAACATTTTTTACCAAGAGCTGCCTCTGCTAAAGGCAGAGAGCTCTGTATCTTGTCATAGATAGAAAAGCAAGCTATTATTATTATTAAAACTAGCTCATTTTTTCCCACCAGGAACAGGACACATTGATAATGGTTCTTCTACTTCACAGAGGCATATGGTTTTTCTAGTTCACAGAGGCATATGGTTTTTCTAGTTCATGTCAGCTCTGTCAGGTGATACTGAAATGCAAGCAGAGATGTTGAAAGCTGTGAGATTCTAGATGAAGAGCTGTGTGGTTTCCCCAGCTGTGAGTTTGCAGTAAAAAGGAACTGTGTGCCAGACTGGCTCCGGGCGGCACTGGGACCCTGCTAAGGCATTTTCAGGAGCCCTGAGCGCAGCCAAGGTTGGTTGGCACAGTCTGTCCAGGGGTCAGCAGGCCTGCACACACTGAGTTCGCCTGTCCACACAGAGAAGGGGAGGGTGCTTGGCAGACCTCTGTCCATGCTAAAGTACACTGACCTGAGTAAGCAGGCAAGTTCAGTTCTTAAATGCCCTATGAGGAAAGGAAGGATAAATGGTCACCTCTTTTGTGTTTGTTTACTCAAGCATCTAACTTTTACTTTAAGTAAAAAAAAAAAAAAAAAAAAGTAAGTTTCATGTATTTCTCCAGTTTTATTGAGATATAATTGACATGAAACTTTGATTTAGTTTATGGCATCACCAACTCAATGGAAATGAGTTTGAGTAAGCTCCAGAAGTTGGTGATGGACAGGGAGGCCTGGTGTGCTGCAGTCCATGGGGTCACAAAGAGTCGGACACGACTGAGTGACTTAATTGAACTGAACTGATGGTGTATAACATAATGGTGTACAACATAACAAAATGACCACCACAGAAAGTTTAATTAACATCCATCACCTCACATTGTTACAATTTTTTTTCCAGTGAAGAGAACTTTTAAGGTCTCCTCTCTTGTGTATGTGGTAAGTCACTTTAGTTGTGTCTGACTCTTTGCAACCCAGTGGACCCTATGCAGCCCTCCAGGGTCCTCTGTCCATGGGATTCTCCAGGCAAGAATACTGGAGTGGGTTGCCATGCCGTTCTCCAGAGGATCTTCCCAACCTGGGGACTGAACCGGGTCTCCTGCATTGCAGGCAGATTGTCTACCATCTGAGCCACCAGGGAAGCCCCTCTCATAGCATCTTTCAAATATATGATACAATACTCTAAACTCTGGTCATAGAGCTGTACATTATATCCCCAGGACTTATAACTGGAAGCTCATACCTTTTGCTCAACTTCACCCATTTCCCCCACTCCTGACTCCCCACCTCTGGCAACCACACATCTGTTCTGTTTCTGTGAGCTTGGTTTTTTAGATTCCACATATAACTCAGATCATGTGGCATTTGTCCTCCTCTGTCTGACTTACTTCACTTAGCATGATGCCCTCAAGGTCCAGCAAAATCAAAAATATTTTGATTACAAACCATTTAGCTCCTGAAAAACTCACCTGCTTAACAGATGAGTATAGTCCACAAACAATGACCATAACATACTCTGCCAATTTCTCTACTAGGAAAAGTGAGAATCAGCTCTGGATAGACAGCTTTTTCTGTACTTAAGATACTTGTTTTGTTTTTTGAGAAATAAGACTCTGTTTTCAGCAACATGGATGGACCTAGAGATTATCACATTAAATGAAGCAAGCCAAAGACAAACATGATTTCACTTATATGTGGAATCCAAAAAAAAAAAAAAAAGATAACAAATGAATCCATTCACAAAACAAAAACATATCCACAGACACAGAAAACAAACTGCTGGCCACCAAAGGGTACCCAGTAAACTGGGAGCTTGGGATTAAAACAGACACAACACCGTACACGGAGTGGACAACCAACAAGGACCTGCTGTATAGCACAGGGGGCTATGCTCAATAGCTCATAACCTGTAATGGAAAAAGATTCCTACAGGTGCCTCAGTGAATTTCACCTGGGATGGGGCTGGGGCTGCAGGGCACCAACTTGGTGGCAACTTCGCACACGTCCGAGCAGTGTACCACCTTGGTGTGCTTGAGGATAGCGATGATGTCGCCCACCACAGTCACACCCAGTTCCTCCAGGATTTCCTTGTTGAGATCCAGGGACACGCTCTTCTGGATCCTATTATCCACAAACATTACTGCATAACTGACAGAAGGTCCTGGAGGAATGCCAGCTTCCTTAGAGAACAGGGTCCATTCAGAAAGGACCATAGTAATTGAGATTGTTGTCTCCCTGGCCTTCACGCTGCTCCCTGGAGCGGCCTTGGCAAGTGACTTCACCAGTCGGGCCTCTCTGTCCTCATTAGAAGCCTTTCAGTACTGGTGTCCGCCCACTATAGCTGCAGAGTTCGCTGCATGTGTGCCTAAGTCACTTCAATTGTGTCCAGCTCTTTGCGACCCAATGGACTGTAACCCACAAGACTCCTCTATCCATGGGATTCTCCAGGCAAGATTACTGGAGTGGGTTGCCATGCCCCCCTCCAGGGGAACTTCCCAATCCAGGGATTGAACCCAGGTCTTCTGTGGCTCCTGAACTGCAGGCAGATTCTTTACCGCTGAGCCACCGGGGAAGCCCCAGAGAGTTCCTGCTTGACTCAGTTCCCTCTCTCTACCATTAAATCCCATCTCTAGTGCTGACTTTCTTTCCCTCTGGGCCCACAACTACTCATGCCACTCACCTTCACTTCTGGCAGCACCCAAGATATTTGCTATACAGTAAATCCCCTACATATGAACCTTCAAGCTGTGACTTTCAAATATGTGAACACGCCTTGACAACCTGATGGAACTGGAGGCCCAGAGTAAGGACAAAGGAGAAGTAACCAAAGAGATTCATGATGCAGAAAATGGCAAGGGGTTTTTCTTTTTTTGACAAGGCATTGTTAGGTTTTTTTTTTAATAGTAGAAGATGTTTACCAATTTTCACAATCAATAGCCAGACAAAAAAATAAAAGATAATTACAGTTGAACGCCAAAATGGGAACATGATTAACTTAACAATATGAAATAACTAACACAATTTGGGAGGTCAAGCAGAGTGACATGGTAAGTGGAAATGCATATACGCACGTTTTCATTTGCTCAGCCAAGCTATGTCTTTTGGTTGGTGCATTTAATCCATTCACATTTAAGGTAATTATCGGTATGTATGATCTTATTACCATTTTTTTAATTGTTTGGGGTTTATTTTCAGTAGGCCTTTTCCTTCTCTTGTGTTTCCTGACTAGAGAAGACTCTTTGGCATTTGTTGTAAAGCTGGTTTGGTGGTGCTAAATTTTCTTAACTTCTGCTTGTCTGGAAAGCTTTTGATTTCTCCATCAAATCTGAAGGAGTCTTGCTGTGTAGAGTATTGTTTGTTGTAGGTTTTTCCCTTTCATCACTTTAAATATATCATGCCATTCTCTTCTGGCTTGTAGAGTTTCTGTTGAGAAATCAGCAATGGCAAGGGGGTTTTCTTTTTTTTGACAAGGCATTGTTAGTTTTTTTAATAGTAAAAGATGTTTACCAGTTTTCACAATCAATAGCCAGAGGGGGGAAAAAAAAGATAATTACAATTGAATGCCATAATGGGAACATCATTAACTTAACAATATGAAATGACTATACACAGTTGGGGAGGTCAAGCAGGAGTTCTAATGGGAGTTCTCTTGTATGTTATTTGTCATCTTTCCTTGTTGCTTTTAATGTTTTATCTCTGCCTTTGATTTTTGTCTGTTTGATTATTGTGTGTCTTGTGTGTTCCTCTTTGGGTTTATCCTGATTGGGACTCCCTTTGCGTCCTGGACTAGGCTGACTATTTCCTTTCCCATGTTAGGGAAGTTTTCAGTTATTACCTCTTCAAATATTTTCTCAGGTCCTTTCCTTCTTCTTCTTCTGGGACCCCCTATGATGGGAATGTTGGTGCATTTAATGTTGTCCCAGGGATTTGTTAGGCTGTCTTCATTTTTCAAAAAAATTATTTTTTCTATGTTCTGTGGCAGTGATTTCACCATTCTATCCTCCAGGTCATTTATTTTCCACTGTTCTGCCTTAGTTATTCTGCTCTGGGCTGCTTCTAGTGTATTATTCATCTCTGTTTGTTCTTTTGTTCTTGCAGGTCTTTGGTAAACATTTCTTCCATCATCTCCATTCTTTTCCCAAGATCCTGGATCACCTTCACTATCATTATTCTGAATTCTTTTCCTGGAAGGTTGCCTGTCTCCACTTCATTTAGTTGTCTTTCTGGGGTTTTATCTTGTCCCTTCCTCTGCTTTTTCATCCTGATTAACTTTTTTCATCCTGATTAACTGTAAAGTGGTTTTCCTAGCTGCTGCAGGATTGTGCTTCTTCTTGCTCCTTCTGTCTGCCCTCTGATGGAGGGGGCTAAGAGTCTTCCTGATTCAGGCGACTGGCAATGTGAAAAACTGGGTCTTGCTCTGATGGGCAGGGCCTTGCTCAGTAAAGCTTTAATCCAATTATCTGCTGATGGGTGGGGTTGTGTTCCCTCCCTGTTAGTTGTTTGGCCTGAGGTGACCCAGTCTTGGGGTCTATGGGCACTATGGCAGGGTTACTGGTGACCTCCAAAAGGGCTGACACCAAGGGGGAACTTCAGAGCAAGGACCCTGTGGTGAGCCCCTGCCATCGCACACCTCCACAGGAGGCCCTCCAACACTAGCAGGTAGTTTTGGTTCAGTCTCCTGCGGGGTCACTGCTCCTTTCCTCTGGCTCTTGGTTTGCACAAGACTTTGTTTGTGTCCTCCAAGACTGTAGTCTCTGTTTCCCTCAGTCCTGTGGAAGTCCTATAATCAAATCCCACTGGTCTTCACAGATTCCCTGGGGATTCCCAGTCCCTCTGTCAGATTTCCAGGCTGGGAAGTCTGATGTGGGGCTCAGAACCTTCTTAACAGCGGGAGAACTTCTTTAGAATTATTGTTCCCAGTTTGTGGGTCACCCAGTGGGTATAGGATTTGATTTTATCATGATTGCACCCCTCCTACCCTCTTGCTGCAGCTTCTCCTTTGTCTTTGGAAGTGAGGCATCTTTCTGGTGAGTTCCAGCATCCTCCTGTGGTTGTGCAACAGCTAGCTGTGACTTTGGTGCTCTAGCAGGAGGACAGGAGTGTGTCCTACTCCACCATCTTGAACAGGAATCCAAGGCTTTTCTGGTTTTGAGGCACAGGACCTGAATGTAGAGTGGTAAATGGAGGTACATGGCAGGAGCCGTCCATAATGCAATTCAGTGCGACCATGTCACCTATGATGAGAAAAAAGAGTTACTACCCAGATATGACCAGACTGTTTTTTCATCGGGGTAGATAGAATTGAATCCAGCAAGGAGCCAGAACTTGTGCTGTCCATGACAGGCATGAGTGCAGTGCAGCTTGCCCTCCATCTCCTATTGCTGACAATCATTCAGCTCTACCGTCCCCCACATCATCTTTCTCCTGAGTCCCCTGCATGATGCCAGGAACCGGAAGGTCTGGCTCCTCAGTGAAATGTGTTGTTTTCAGTCGCTAAGTCATGTCTGAGCCCATGAACTGCAGCATGCCAGACTCCTTTGTCCTCCATTATCTCCCAGCTGCTAAGTCGCTTCAGTTGTGTCCAACTCTGTGCGACCCCATGGATGGCAGCCCACCAGGCTCCCTCATCCCTGGGATTCTCCAGGCAAGAACACTGGAGTGGGTTGCCATTGCCTTCTCCAATGCGTGAAAGTGAAAAGTGAAAGTGAAGACGCTCAGTCGTGTCTGACTCTTAGTGACCCCATGGACTGCAGCCCACCAGGCTCCTCCGTCCATGGGATTTTCCAGGCAAGAGTACTGGAGTGGGTTGCCATTGTCTTCTCCAATTATTTTCCAGAGTTTGCTCAAATTCATGTCCACTGAATTGGTGATGCTATCTAAACATCTCATCCTCTGCCAACCCTTTCTCTTTTTGCCTTCAATCTTTACTAGCATTAGGGTCTTTTCCAATGAGCCCAGGTATCCAAAGTATTGGAGCTTCAGCTTCAGTATCAGTCCTTCCAATGAATAATCAGGGTTTATTGCCTTTAAGATTAACTGATTTGATCTCCTTGCAGTCCAAGGGACTCTCAAGAGTCTTCTCCAGAACTACAATTTGAAAGCATCAGTTCTTAGGCACTCAGCCTTCTTTATGGTCCAACTCTCACATCCCTACCTGACTACTGGAAAGACCATAGGTTTGACTATATGGACCTTTGTCAGCAAAGTGATGTCTCTGCTTTTTAATACACATTCTAGGTTTGTCATAGCTTTTCTTCCAAGGAGCATCTTTTAATTTTGTGGCTGCAGTCACCATCCACAATGATTTTGGAGCCCAAGAAAAAATAAAATCTGTCACTGCCTCCATTTTTCCCCTTCTATCTGCCATGAAGTGAAGAGACTGGATGCCATGATCTTAGTTTTTCAAATGTTGAGTTTCAAGCCAGTTTTTTCACTCTCTTCTTTCACCTTCATCAAGAGACTCTTTAGTTCTTCATTTCCTGCCATTAGAGTGGTATCATCTGCATATCTGAGGTTGTTAATATTTCTCCCAGCAATCCTGATTCCAGCTTGTGAGTGAAATGTGGGCTCTTCCAAAAGAACCAGGTGGACAAGGACGCTTGCCCCTCATTCAAGGCTTCAGGTTAAAAAAATGTCTCCTCCAAGAACTCAAAACCTGAAACTTGTGCCATGTGTGGGTTTGAATTCAAATTTATGCTACACATTCTATGTTGTAGGAATCGCTATGCTGAGAAGTTATGTAAGAAATATTCCAAGGCCACTGATACCAGAAGCCTAGGAGACCTGCAGACCCCTCTGGAAATACATGTCAATAAATTCAACACATTTCCTCTCTAAAGGGCAAAATTAACAAATAGAGAACTAGAACTTGAGATAACCAGTCTGAAAGCGAGTAGAAATTAAATGCCAAATTGCCAACATCCGCTGGATCATCAAAAAAGAAAAAGAGTTCCAGAAAAACATCTATTTCTGCTTTATTGACTATGTCAAAGCCTTTGACTGTGTGGATCACAGTAAACTGTGGAAAATTCTTCAAGAGATGGGAATACCAGACCACCTGACCTGTCTCTTGAGAAACCTATATGCAGGTCAGGAAGCAACAGTTAGAACTGGACATGGAACAACAGACTGGTTCCAAAGAGGAAAGGGAGTACGTCAAGGTTGTATATTGTCACCCTGCTTATTTAACTTATACGCAGAGTACATCATGAGAAACGCTGGACTGGAAGAAACACAAGCTGGAATCAAGATTGCCGGGAGAAATATCAATAACCTCAGATATGCAGATGACACCACCCTTATGGCAGAAAGTGAAGAGGAGCTAAAAAGCCTCTTGATGAAAGTGAAAGAGGAGCGTGAAAAAGTTGGCTTAAAGCTCAACATTCAGAAAACGAAGATCATGGCATCCAGTCCTATCACTTCATGGGAAATAGATGGGGAAACAGGGGTAACAGTGTCAGACTTTATTTTTCTGGGCTCCAAAATCACTGCAGATGGTGATTGCAGCCATAAAATTAAAAGACACTCCTTGGAAGGAAAGTTATGACCAACCTAGATAGCATATTCAAAAGCAGAGACATTACTTTGCCAACAAAGGTCCATCTAATCAAGGCTATGGTTTTTCCAGTGGTCATGTATGGTTGTGAGAGTTGGACTGTGAAGAAAGCTGAGCGCCGAAGAATTGACGCGTTTGAACTGTGGTGTTGGAGAAGACTCTTGAGAGTCCCTTGGACTGCAAGGAGATTCAACCAGTCCATCCTAAAGGAGACCAGTCCTGGGTGTTCACTGGAAGGACTGATGCTGAGGCTAAAACTCCAGTACTTTGGCCATCTCATGTGAAGAGCTGACTCATTTGAATAGACCCTGATGCTGGGAAAGACTGAGGGCAGGAGGAGAAGGAGACGACAGAGAATGAGATGGCTGGGTGGCATCACTAACTCGATGCACATGAGTCTGTGTGGACTCCGGGAGTTGGTGATGGACAGGGAGGCCTGGCGTGCTGCGATTCACAGGGTCACAAAGAATCGGACACGACTGAGTGACTGAGCGACTGAATTGAACTGAACTGAAGTTATGAAAGAAGCAGTAGAGACTATGATGAAAGAATAAGACACTGCGGAAAAAAGAACAAGGTGATTTGGAAAACATCAAGTTGAAAATTATTAAGTAGAGACTACAGTCACTGACGTAAGAATTCAGGACTGAAGAGGATGGAAATGGGGGAGGAGAAGGGGAAGTGACTACTAACGGTGTAAGTTTCTCTTGAAATGATGGAATGTTCCACCCTTAATTCTGGTGATGCCTTCACAGTCCGTGGCTATACTAAAGAATATACTAATTAATAAATTAACTTGTATACTTTAAATGTGTATGTCAATTTTACTTCAATAAAGCTGTTTAAAAAAAACCTCAGTGAGGAATTCTGACAGTCCAGTGCCCCTGGTCGGGGAGCTAAGATCCCACAAGCCACATGGTGTGGCCAAAACAGACTTTAAATAAAGGGAGAGAGGAAGGAGCATGGGAAATAAGCTGCAGTTAAAAGTGGCGATGACTAAGAACTGCCCCAAATTATAGAGGGCATGAATCCATGGACAGCAGCAGCAAAAACTCTCAGAGTGTAAGACTGAATCCATTCCTCGACATTTTGAAGTGAAACTGTAAAACACAAAAAAACAAGAAGGAAATCATAAAAGCAGTTAGAGACAACCGATTATTTACAAAGGAACATTTAGACTGTCAGAAATCTTACAAGCAACAAATAGCATCCTCAAAGGACCCTGGAAAGTTAATGTCTATGTAGAACATGGAATTCTACAACTACCACTCGAAATGAGGGTGGACACACTTGGCTAAAGAAAGGCCGAGAACAGTTCCTCTCATTCTCTTATTCAAAGAACTACCAAAGGAACACCTCTGTGAAAATGAAAACTAACCCAGGAGGAAGGAGGGATGCAGAGAGGCAATGATAGTAAGTAAGTTGTTAAAAATATGGACAAGTCTCTGCACTGACTGTAAATTTCGTGTATTTGCGTGTGTGTTGAGGGTAATTAAAAACAGAGTCAATCTAAAGTCCTGGACAAAAACAGCACAGAGGTGGGAGGAGGGGCTCGGGGATGATTTTGTGGTCTTTGTATTACTCAGGGGAGGAAAAGACTTCAAACAGGAAATACGCTTTATTTGTCTCACTGAGGCTGCAGACTCTAAGAGTAGGTGTTCTGTCCTGTTTCTGTATCCTCATGAGTATAAAGCAGGACCTGACACAAAGAAGTGTGTCACTATGTGTAAACAGAGGGTATTCTTTTGTATCTTTTAAATGAGAAAAATGTCACCTCATTTAAACACTCTCGAAAACTAACTAGGGTGCACGTTTCCCCATTAACTTGGTAATTGAATGCAACTTGCATCTATGTCCTTTCTGAAATTGGGTCCCAATATTTTAAATTTTATTTTTAAAGCTGTTTATAAACATCTTCAGCTTCTGCTTGTCTTCTCTATGTCTCTCAATTACTTTTTTAGTGATTTTACACAATTAAAAATGTTTATGTAATCTTTCACATTTTTAAATTCTTCTATCATTAAGTTTAGAAAGTATTGCTTTTATTACTTCTTACATGTCTTCTAACTTTAAGATGCCTTTCAACATGGAGAACTGTGAAGTTCCCTATTAACAAGGAGGATGTATTCAGGACATGTGTGGTCACGGGCTGCTGTTGATATGGCTTGGGAGATAGAGGCTGGTCTGAATTTAAAAGGACTTCAGTTTGAATCCAGAGGTATCCAGTGCCTGAACCACATTTATTAGTGGAATTATAAAATATAAGTATCAGAAGCCTTTAAAGGTAATAAATCTTGGAGTTTTGCTTTTTAAACTCAACATACAAGTTTTCAGCCTACTTAAAAGGCAGAATTAGGAAAGAGGTTTTCAACACAAGATGAAGTATTCAACTTTTCACTATTACCAAATGTTACCTTAAAACAGCCTTTTATAATTTTGTCCCTGAGCATTAGTAGTAAAGAGGCAGGTTTTTAAAACCGAAATTTGTATCATACACAAAAACTGGACTCAGTGATGCACAGAGAGTGGTATACACCTTTAACCTTCAAAACTCTGGAGACGTAATTTGAATGAATGGCCCGCCATTATTACTGCTGCTTATGTGAGCACTGTCAATCTTGCTGAAATGCTGTCAATGCTTTGCAGGACATTTGTGTGGGGAGCTAAGAGCTGTGTTGTCCACTGGCTACATATGACTATTTAAATTAAAAAAAAAAAAAAATCTTTTTGTCACGCTGGATATTAGTTGCAGCATGTGGGATCCAGTTCCTTGACCAGGGATCAACCCGGGCCCACTGCATTCTGAGTGTCATAGCCACTGGGCTACTGGGGAGATTCTGTGTGTGACTAGTTACATTTTTAAATGAAAGACACTTACAGTGCAGCTCCTCAGGGGACACTCGCCTCAAGCGCTCAAGGGCGACCAGTAGCAGGCAGCCGCCGCACCGGACGGAGCAGCCACGGAACAGTCCTATCTGCTCCGCTGGACAGCGTTGCCTTGCCTTCCCCAATTCTCAGGTGTCTTCTGGGCTGCTTCTCCACCTCCACCCTGTCTCACTAAGCCCTCGCTTCCAACTGTGTCTTTCAAGTATATTCTTGCTCTCCCTGCACTCCTCACTGTCCTGAAAACAGGGGCAGTGTATTTACAAAACAGGGACGATGTATTTTCTCAACACTTACTACTTAAGCACTCCCTCGTCATTTGTCAGTCGCTGTCGTGTCCTACTCTCTGTGACCCCATGGACTGTAGCCGCCAGGTTCCTCTGTCCATGGAATTCTCCAGGCAAGAGTACTTGCGTGGAGAGCTGTTCCCTTCTCCAGGGGACCTTCCCAACCCAGGGATCGAACCCAGGTCTCCCGCATTGCAGGTGGATTCAACATCTGAGCTAGCAGGGAAGCCCATCAAGCACGCCCTTAGCGTCATGCAAAAGGAGTGAGGCACAAACTGCAAGACTCCAGCAGACAGAACTGCCTTCACCCTGCTGTCCCCACTCAGACATTACAGAACTGCCTTCACCCTGCTGTCCCCACTCAAACATTACAGAACTGCCTTCACCCTGCTGTCCCCACTCAAACATTCCGCCTGTTAGTCCCAAACTGTCCTCCAGCTGATGCTGAAGGGAGACCGGAGAGACACATGCAGATACACCACTGACTATTCAGGGCCTGCACTCTGTTTAGGCCCATTTTTTTCACCCAGGGGTAGTTTCATCCAACAACTTGAGGGCAGAAGCTCCACGTGTTTCTTTGATGTTTCTCAGTGTTTAGATATTTAATAACGATTGATTTTATATACTAAATTGTACCAGCACTGGGACTGACCTTTGGCCCAGAACTTTCCCCAGGAGAAATCTGAACTAAGTACCAGGAAATTCTTGTTGGTGTTCTTATAAGTGCAATAGGCAAACTTACAGAGTGTATTTTAAAAATGCATGCTTGAATTTTTAATGAAGTCTCATGCTGCTTTAAAATGCTTCCTGGAAAAATATAATAAAGCAAGTATGACAAACGTGTTAAATGTACGTGACGGACATACAGGTGTGATCAATGCACTAGCCTTTTAGCTCTTCTGGGCTTAGATTTAATAAAAAGTTGAAACAATGTCACACAACCGACATACCCTGTGTTTCAATGGTTCAGGCATTTCTTTAGTTCACCTTTTTCTTGCTAAATGGTATCCCACTCCGTGGCTGTATCAGATCTTGCTGGTCAACCCACATGCTGGTGGACATTCAGTCTGTTTCCTGTTTGGGGCTATTATGAATAACGCTGTAATTATTCATACACAAGTCTTTGTGTGGGCTTCAACGTGTGGGTTTGAGAGAAAAGCATAAAAGTCATTTTTATTTCATACACAGTCATTTTATGCAGCTTGTGCTCAGGCCGCACTCAGCAATGCTGTTTTCTAAGACCCAAGTTTAGTAAATGTTTATAAAACCAAAATGACTAGAACTTTTCAGAAAAGCTTTTCGGGTTCACTTAGCTTTCCGGGAGGTGAGGCTTTGACAACATGACATCTTTATTTCAATGCGTCTGAATTCTGCTTTTGCAGACAGTACGAGTCTGGCGATGTTTCAGACGATCCGAGAGCTTGTGAGGCCTGCTGCTCCCTGGACAGCGAGCTGCGGTCCAGGACTGTAAAGAACCAGCCCAGCAGGAGGCGCAGACCAGGCTGTGCGCCTGTAACACAGCACGAGGCTGCTTTCACCCACCATCCTGATACGAGCTACTGTTTTTACATCTGCTTCTAGTTGCCTTACTGCCTGCCATTCACTAGTGCCAGGGGCTTTACACAGTGTAAAATTCTCCAGTGGGAACACCATGGCGACGGTGGCAGGGCCCTGCTCCTGCCCCACAGCACACACGCCTAGATTCCAGCTGCTATCTAGGTCTGTTTTCTGTTCCATTGCTTGGTGCCAACCATGTAATTGCCTCTTTTATGAACTAAGTCTACAGGCTTCAAAAAGTAGTCAGTTTGCGTTGCTGTCATAGTCTGATAGCAGTGCCAGTGGGTAGGCCACCAAATCCTTGCACCAATTTCTATGAAGCAAGCTAAGAACAGCTAACAGGTACTGGGGTATAGTGTCTGTCAGACACCAACAGGCTCTAAATTACTAATAATTTTCCCACTCAACTTTCAGTATCTATTATTATCCACATTTTACAACTGAGAAAGCTGATGAGTCTCAAAGAAGTGAAGTTGCCCAAGGATGAAGAGTACTTTCTCAAATATTCCTTTAATTGAGGTATAACTGACATTTCCTTCAAATAATGGTGACTTAGAACCCATGTCATTTCAGAAATTGAAAATAATTTATAAAAATTAGAAAATTGGATTTTTGCCTTGGAAGCTGACATAAAATGGCCTTGACTTTCTAAAGCCAACTTTGTTCTTTCCCCATCCTTATCCTTGGATCATGAATTCAGGTGGAGTCAACAAGTACTTCAAAGAAAAATCCCCGAACTGTGAAGAAAACAGGCGTATTTCCCCTCTGAAAATTGAGAGCCACAATATTTAGCTATTTTCCATGCAACTAGTCTCAGATCGAGTGATATCACTCCAGGGGCTCAGCAAGTGGCAGGCTCCCTCCTTGCAAATCCCCACAGAACACCTGCTGCTGAGCAGGCAGCCAGACGTCTGGACTTGACGCCCCACGTGAGGACACTGCAAAGTACTCCCTGCTTCACATCCAGCCTAGGAGGGGAAAGTCTGAATTTGGGAGTGATGAAGTAAGTGCTTTAGGAACACATACGCCACATACTTATCCATCGCAGGCTGTGTGCTCCACAACACCCAGTGGTTACCCTCAGGATGACAGAGGAGCTGCTTTTCTCAGAAACCACTTTCCTGTCTCCTGGGCTAAGCACAATGATGCCAAGGCTCTATGTCTTCTAAGAATTTCAAACAGTGACATAGGTCTGCTTTAATTCCTCCTTTTGCATTTAGGTAAGGCCGTTTCCCATACTAGTTTTACATGTCCTAGAAGAGCTTAAAACACTACGAACACATTGATATTAAAACATGAAATGTTAGGAATCAAAATAACCCAAGGGCCCAAGACCATGCTGTGAGGCAGTCAGCAGTATCGCTTGTACGGCATCACCCCACCTCGTCCTTCCCAGCGGCGAGCTCAGGCAGCCACGGGCAGCTACTGCGAGGCCTCTCCAAGCTTGCACAGGTCACCACTGGCCAACAGGCAAGCTTGAAATAGCAACCTAAACCAAGACGAAGCACTGGGTTGTTCTATCCAAAGGAAGGCCAAGGGTCTTCTGCAACAGAATTTCGGTGTGAGTCAGCCCCAGACTCTGAGCCAGGGGCGCTGTGCTGGGGATGTGACGTGGTTCCCCGGCAGCAGTGACATCTGGTGATTAATACTGAAAGCTGCGCTTGGTCTGGATGTCATCAAGAATCTGCTGTAGCTCCTCATCTTCAAACCGCCCCTCTAGGCTACAAGAAGAAAACCAAGAGTGAGTGTCCCAGCAACTGACAGTACTCCCACCCTCTTCTTTTGTAGGTGCGGATCTTGGAGCACTGCTGGCTCAGCCCTCCGCTCACCCCTAAACACTGGCACCTTTACGTTTCAACTCAATTTCCTTCCTTTCCTTTGAAAACATTATCAAGTATTTCAAATACATAAAAGGTACAGAAGAATGATCCCTAGTTGACTCATTAATAAATATCGACAGACACAAATCAATGGTTCTGTGTGTGCTCCACTACTCCAAAACCTTCTCTTCCTTCCCTAGGAGTAACAATCATCCTACATTTGGCATTCATTACCCCTACATATTTTTATACTTACTACTGTATACATAAATGTAGCTTTAAGCAATCCACAGCACTGTTTTTAAACTGTAAGAAACAGCGCTGTATGTATCCTTCTGTATTTTTTCACTCACCGTTCATCCCGGCATATGTTGGCATTATCTCATTGTTCTAGTTCACTTATTTTTTTCACTGCTTTATAATAAACATTGCATGGCTGCACAAAGATTTATTTATCCAGTCTTGCAGACTGAAGACTGTTGGCAAGTTTCCACTAATAATGCAGCAATATACACTGGAACACGTCTCCTTTTAAACTATGTTTGAACTGCTTTTAGGGCACATACCCAGGAATGAATTTGGGGGTCATGGGGTGTATTTAACTTTACTAGATGTAGCCAAATTATTCTCCAAAGTGACTGTATAATTCTGTACTCCTTCATCAGTGGACCGGAGTTTTAGCTGCTTCACATTTTTGCCAACAACGGGTATACTATAAAAACACTGGTCTTACTACAAAAGCATTCATTCTCCTGGGCTGGCCAAAAAGTTTGGTTTTTCCCTTAAGATGGCTCTATTAGCACTTAGTTGTCTTTAACTTCATTCAAAACAATTTTGTTAGACTATATTGTGACAGCTTGCATGTCACATCAGCATGCATTAAGAAAAAAAACTTATCACAATTGGTGAATTTTTGTGTAGCCATTTCAATACAGAAGACAGAAGAAAAAAAGGAACATTTTTGGCCTATTATGCTTTATTTCAAGAAAGGTAAAAACACACCTGAAGTGCAAAAAAAGATTTGTGCAGTGTATGGAGAAGGTGCTGTGACTGACTGAAAATGTCAAAAGTGGTTTGTGAACTTTTGTGCTGGAGATTTCTTGCTGGATGATATCCTACAGTCAGACAGAACAGCTGAAGTTGACAGCAATGAAATCAACACAATAATTGAGAAAACAATCAATGCTATACCACACAGGAGATAGACAGCCAACTTACGCAAAATATCTGAATCAAGCACTGAAAATCATTTGCACCAGCCTGGTTATGTTAATTGCTTTGATGTCTGGGTTCTACATAAGTTATGCAAAATAAACCAAACCAAACCCTTCTTGACCGTATTTCCTGTGCAATTCTCTACACGAATATAACTAAAACATTTTGTTTAAAAACAAAGCTTGAAAGGCAATGAAAGTGAATACTGTACAATAATGCAGAATGGAAGAGATCCTGGGGCAAGCAAATGAATCACCACCAACACGCCAAAGGCCAGTCTTCATCCGAAGGTGATGTTGCATACGTGGTGGCATTGGAAGGGAGTTCTTTATTATGAGCTCTTTCTGGAAAAGATCCCAATTAGATCAACTGAAAGCAGCACTTGACAAAAGCTGTCAGGAATTAGTCAACAGAAAATGCATAATCTTCTACCAGGATACTGCAAGACCAAAGAAACCTTGGACAACCAGGAAAAAACTGTTATAGCTTGCCTGGGAAGTTTTGATTCATCCACCATATTCGTGGGAGCCTCTTGATGAAGGTGAAAGGAGAGTGAAAAAGCCGGCTTAAAACTCAACATTCAAAAAACAAAGATCATGGCATCTGGTCCCATTACTTCATGGCAAATAGATGGGGAAACAATGGAAACAGTGAGAGACTTTATTTTCTTGGGCTCCAAAATTACTGCAGATGGTGACTGCAGCCATGAAATTAAAAGACGCTTACTCCTTGGAAGGAGACCCATAACAAACTAGAGTATGAAAAAGAAGAGACATTATTTTGTTGACAAAGGTCCACATAGTCAAAGCTATGGTTTTTCCAGTAGTCATGTATGAATGTGAGAGTTGGACCATAAGGAAGACTGAGTGCCGAAAAACTGATGTTTTGAACTGCGGAGTTGGAGAAGACTCTTGAGAGTCCCATGGACTGCAAGGAGATCCAACCAGACAATCCTAAAGAAAATCAATCCTGAAAAATCATTGGAAGGACTGATGCTGAAGTTCCAGTACTTTGGCCACCTGATGAGAACAGCTGACTCATTAGAAGAGACCCTGATGCTGAGAAAGATTGAAGGCAGGAGGAGAAAGGGACAAGAGAGGATAAGATGGTTGGATGGTATCACCGACTCAACGGACATGAGTTTGAGCAAGCTCCAGGAGATGGTGAAGGACAAGGAAGCCTGGCTTGCTGCGTCCTTCCATGGGGTTGCAAAAAGTCCAACATGAGTAAGCAACTGAACAACAAATTTACCAGACACTGAACTTTCAGATTTCCATTTATTTCGGTCTGTACAAAATTCTATTAATGGAAAAAATTTCAATTTTTTCCTCTTCAATAGAAGACAGTAAAAGGAACCTGGAACAGTTCTTTGATCAAAAAGATAAAAAGTTTGGGGAAGATGGAATTATGAAATTGCTTGAAAAATGGCAGAAGGTAGTGGAACAAAATGGTGAATACATTTTTCAATAAAGTTCTTGATGAAAATGAAAAATGTGTTTTTACTTTTAAAACCAAAGGAATTTTTTGGCCAACCCAATATGTTGGTGATATCCAGAAATCACCCAGCTTTTAAACAGAGTAATTCTACTTGTAGGAATTTATTCAACACACACAGAACTCTTCACCACCAATACTAACCTTGGGATCAGAGCCTTGGACTCCTCAGCAGTCTCTGGACAAAGGTTGGCTAAACAGGCCAACTCAAACTTATGAAGCTTCTTCTGGAGCAGCAAGCTGATCACAGGGGAGAAATATCAAAATGTAGCTAGCAAGGAGGAGAAAAATGTAAAGCATCTGCAATCTTTCCATTAAGATTAGGTCTGCTGCAAAATCCCACTTTCAAATCAATTCATGTTCCTGTGTCTCTTCCTGGAGAGCAGGAAGCTATGAATCAGGCAAAGACAATAAAAGTAATTTGAGCACACCTAAGTAGAGGATTCTTGTGATAAAAACTTACGAAAAAAAATGCTCTCTACCTGGAGGACCATACCATCCTTCCTCCAAGAATTTATTTTGTTGCTTTCTGCTCTTTCTACCATTGTTCTTTGCTTCGTTATTAATTTTATGTCTTAACACACGATGTTAGATTTCCCTGATCTATTAGGCATTGTGACTTGGAGGAAACTCTTTTTAAAAAAAGTTTTACTTTATTTTTGGCCACACTGAATGGATTGCAGAATCTTAGTTCCTTGACCAGGGATCGAACCCAGTCCCTCTGCAGTGAAAGTGCAGAGTCCTAGCCACTGGACCACCAGGGAATGCCTCAATTCTCTTTTACATGTATCTAAGAAATAAATAGAGGCATATCTTACTTTGTACAAATCTGTGTATAAGCTGCATCTTATTTTAAATGTAGTTCAAACTGTAAAAAAGAACATCATTAATACAAATCATATCCTGGATTCTCATACATCTATATTTTCTAAAAAGATAATATCATTTTAGTAGAATATTTTATCAAGTCAATGACATCAACTATACATGAAATTTTCTAAATGTTAAAAAATATTACTTATCTATCTATTTTTCCCGCGATGGGTCTTTGTTGCTGCACGCGTGCTTTCTCTAGTGGAGCGAGTGAGGGCTGCGCTCCGCTCGTGTGCCCCGGCTCTCGCTGCATCGGCTCCTCGCGGCGGAGCACGGGCTCCAGAGCGCACTCGGTAGCTGTGCCGCACGCGATCAGGGCCCCTCGGGCGTGTGGGCTCCTCCCCAGCCAGGGGTCAGGCCAGTGTCCCCTGCACTGGCAGACAGACTCTCAACCACTGGGCCACCAGGGAGATCGCACTGCTCACGACAGAGGCTGTCCATGCCGAATGCGGCTTCAGAAAGGACCTGTCCATGCCGAATGCGGCTTCAGAAAGGACCTGTCCACGCCGAATGCGGCTTCAGAAAGGACCTGTCCACGCCGAATGCGGCTTCAGAAAGGACCTGTCCATGCCGAATGCGGCTTCAGAAAGGACCTGTCCATGCCAAATGCGGCTTCAGAAAGGACCTGCTTTAAAAGTCTTATTTTTGGCTGTGCTGTGCGGCATGCGGCTTCTTAGCTCCCTGACCAGGGATCTAACCTGCATCCTCAGCAGTGAAAAAACAGGGTTTTAACCACTGGACTGCCCGTGAAACCCTTGATTATCTGATCAGACAAAAACATTTACTGTTCTTATCACTTGATTATAAGTCTACTAGTTATTATACAAAATTGAGAAAATAAAGACAGAAAAATGTCACCCATATTACTATCTAAACAAAACCAATATTACCATTTTAGTATACCATTCCAAACATCTTTCTATGTTTTAGAAATAAACTGACTCATTCTATTGTTTAACTTTTGGTCAACTAATAAAGCTATTTTCACTTTGTAAAGAAAAACTTACACAGGTTCATAATGTAGTTAAATATATGTATATGAAGGGGTTTGTTTGTAAAATGAACACATGCTCATTTATAACAAACACCCTCTCAAAAAAACCCACTCAATATGGGAAAATAACCTGGAATTCTACCCAGAAATAACCAGTGCTAACATATTCATGGAGATCCTCTTCCCCTTCTCTACATAATTAAAAAAAAAGGAAACATAACAAATGTTATTCTGTAACCAGCCTTTTTTCACTCAACAATACAGTCACTGTCTTCCACATTTTACACACGTACCTTTTCCTTCGACTTGGCATTCAACAGGTTGTGTCTTAATTTATATAGCAAACGTCCTGCTCTTGAACACTTCCATTGCTTCCAATTATTCATCATTTTGAATAATGCATTCTGAACATCATTGTAAATGCATACTTCTTTATGTATCTGATTACTGTGTGTTTTAAAGATAAATTTCTGGAAGCAGAATTATTCAGTCAAAAGAGATGACTGTCTGGAAGGCTTCTGAGAGACAGTGCCCTGAAAGCTTTACCATTATACACTCCCACCAGCAGTAAAAGATGGCGCCTGTTTCCCTTACTTCTTACACTAGGTTTCCCATTCTGTTTGTTTGGCTTAAAACAACTTATCATTTCAATTCAGGAGGCCAGAAGTCCGAAATTAAGATGCTGTCAGGGTCATGCTCTTCCTGAAGTCTCTAGGAGAGAAGCTGTTTCCTGCAGTTTCTTAGCTTCTGGTGCCACTGACAGTCCTCGGTGCTCCTCGGCTTGTAAATATGACAAGCATTCTCTGCTTGCACTGTCATATGGCATTTTCCCTGTCATACTCTTCTTATAAGGGTAACAGTCATACTGGATTAGAATCCACTTTAACTGAATATGACCTCATCTTGACTTGTCTGCAAAGATTCTATCTCCATAGAAAGACACATTCACAGGTACTGGGGATTTAGTGCTGCAACATCGTTTGAGGGGACACGTTTCAACCTATAACATGGTCCAAAGGGGAGAGGTTTGGTCTCAGATGGCTCCAAGAGAAGTAGTCACTGGGGAGGCTTCACAAATATTAGTCAAAGGCCCAGGCGTACCGAGGAACGGGCGAAGAATGAAGAGGCCCCAGGCGGCCCCAGCGGAGTCTGCCTGCCACTGCAGGAGGCGCGGGGTGGTCTCCCATTCTTAAATCTGCTTGGCCATTTCAGCATTTCTGGGATTTCCTTGAAGGTGAACATTACTTCATATGAATTAGACAGTCGTCTGAAGTTGTGATATCAATCTCGTCATTAAAGACGAAGTTCATTTTCATAAGCTGGGTATCATCTCTTACTTTTTAGAGCTCTTAACATTAAGGATTATCAATCCTTTCCCGCTTTACTCGTACTTACATTTTAAGTATAGCAGTTTATTTGATGTAAGGAAGTTTAAAGATGTTTATTGCAAATTCATTTACTTATTCAACTAAAAACTAGTTAGTGCCCTTAATGAAATTGACAGTGATGAATACGATCAAGTCCTTGCTCTTGTAAAGCTTACAGCCAACTAGAGTTTATCAACCTTCCCCACATGTAAAGTCCTACTAACCACAGCCAAAATTGTACATTCACTCATGTTAACACATAGTACTTTCATGCATCATAGTTTACACTTACATTCTTAACTTCTAAAGAAACCAGTTTGGAGTAAGGTATACAGAGTTAAAACTCTGTTTCAAATTATTTTCCCACTAACTTAGCATGCCATCTTTGTCACATACTGGAATCATATAAAATATAATCAATTTGGATTTGAATCTGTTCCTTAATTTCCTATTCTGTCCCAAGATCTATCCTCATGCCTAAGTGTCACTATTTTAATTACTGTCGTTTTCCAATGTTTTTTAACATCCTATAGGGCAAATTCCCTTTTATTTTTCTTTTTAAAATTTTTTCCTGACAATTCTTACAAACTTAAGATCTTTTGGGGGGTATTCATTTACTTATTATTATTTATTTTTCACTGCTGAGGATATATTTTTCTCGGCACCATTTTAGATAGACTGTCCTACTCACTGGTAGGATCCAAATAATCAGTATCTTGCCTCAGCCAGTATGACCTATTACCATCTCATCTTAGTTGAATTATATGGCACATTAAGCTTTATTATGAGCATATTTGAGAAAGAGAGTGAGTGTGTGTGTGTCTGTGTGTAGGCTTCTCAGGTCGCTCAGTGATGAAAGAATCTTTGCCTGCCAGTCTTGGGAAGATCCTCTGGAGTAGCAAACGGCAACCCACTCCAGTATTCTCACCTGGAAAATTCTAGGGACAGAGGAGCCTGGAGGACATATATACATCAGTTCCCTTGAGGATTTAGAATGGCACTAGATGTATACATTAATTTGAAGAGAAATGACATTTTTATAGTATTAAGACCTTTTATTGTGAATGTTTAAGTCCACCTTCATTTATTCAAGTCATTTTTTGGGTCAACAATTAGCAGTTTTGTATGGAACATCTTCCCCATGAATACACTCACACTTTTCACAACAGTCTATCCTTCACATAGTTTTATCCCTTCATTTTCTGTGCATTTAACTTTGTTTTTTGGCTGCACTGAGCAGCTCATGGGATCTTAGTTCCCCAACCAGAGACTGAACTGAGCTGCTGCAGCGGAAGGACTGAGCCCTAACCAATGGACCGCCGAGACCTCCCTCTGCATGTTTAACTTCTGTGAACATCCTTCAATTTCATTTTCTATCATAATTTTTAATGACAATATAGGAGTCCATCAAACGGATTTACCACAATTTATTTAATTACTACTGAATATTTAGGTTGTTTTTCACCTTTGACTACTATAATTCTCTGAAGAGTCTGCACATATACACCTTTTTGTTCATCTGATTTTCCTTAGGACAATTACTTCTCAAACATTTCCACAGGAGTGGAGCAAACAAGCACCCTGAGGCAACCTGGGGGCATAATGACTTTCTGCAACTGCAAGGATTGACGTCTCATGATTTAATTCAAGAACTCATATACATTTTTTGTTTTACTTCACAGTATACTGGTATCTGCTTGCTTTAATGTAGAAATGTATTAAACCACATACTATCAAAACCACATAGTATCAAAACTGATACTTCAAGAAAGAGATGCCGCCCAGTTTATAAAAATGGACTTATCCAGTGGCTTGATTTGTATCAAACTTCAAGTGACTGTCCAATTCATACAAATAAAGTTCATCCCCAAGGAAATCAAAGAAACATTAAAATAGCTCTTGTTTTCTCTGGGGCCTCCTGTACGCTACAGCACCTCACTGTTCTCAGAGCATATCCAACTCAATTTGAGAAGCAATGCCTTAAGGAGAATAAAGGCTAAAAACCAGTCACTGTTTGAATGGCAAAGATCCAAAAGAATAATCCAAATTTATGTTTGTTTGTTTATTTATTGGCCATGCCATTAAGCATGTGGGATCTTGGTTCCCTGACCAGGGATGGAACCTGGGTCCCCGGCATCGAAAGGCGAATTCTTAACCACTGGACCTCCAGGGTAGTCCCTCTTGCTACGTTAATGAATAAATTATATATTAATTATATAAAACATTATATAACTAAGTTATTGTATATTATATACAGATATCTTAATAATATATAACATAATAAATTATACACAATACATAAAATTATATTATATAATACTATATATAATATATATTATAATTATATAATTAATTATATAATAATATATTCCACCAGGATAATTCCCTGGTGGTCCAGTGGTTAATACTCCACACTTTACACTTCCACTGTAGGGAGCGTGGGTTCGATCCCAGCTTGGGGAACTAGATTTCACATGCAAAAGGGCAACTAAAGGGATCTGCCACAACTACGGAGCCCTGTACTCTACTGAGCCCTGTACTCTACTGAGCCCTGTACTCTACTGAGCCCTATACCCTGGGGCCTGCAAGTCACAATGAGAGAGAAGCGTGCACGCTGCAGTGAAGAGCTGATGTGCAGACACTAAGACCTGACACAGACAGATAAATAAATAGATAGATATTGAAAAAAAAAAATGCAGCAAGATCTCTAGGATGTATCAGGTGAATGATAAATAAGTCCACTCTATTTAAAACATAACAGGGCTGTGTGTTTGTGACGTGTGTATATATGAATTCATGGAATAAGCTCTGGAGGGCTAGCAACAAACTTTCGACAGTAGTTACTCTGCAGGGAGGTAAGTGGGATTTTGGGTACAGAAAAAGTAGGCAAGGAGGATTTCGGCCTAACAAGCTACTTTAAAGTTTGCCAAAGACATCATTTTCCTCACATGAATCGCACAAACGACGCCCATGAGGCAGCAGGGGTGGGGTGGGTGAGTGGGGATGGTGGTGCTGACAGCCTTCCACATGCAGGTGCCCAGCAGTCTGGATTAGAAAGAACTTTCTTTCAGCACTCACCTACGGACACTGGCGATGGTCTCTCTGTTTTTGAAACGACTGAAACGGGCAGTGTAATTTAAAGTTTTCATGAAGACCTCGGAAAGTTCCTGCTCATCCTCTGCGCTCTCATTCTGCTGCTTCCGATGCTCAAGAAGCATATGAACTTCCGAATTCAGAAGCGTCTCAGCTGTTTCAAACTCTATTTGCGAGAAGCATAAATGTCAGCTGAAAATATTTCTTCCCAAGTCAGCTTCTAAATGTTCATTTGCCTTAGTGACTATCAGCAAAATTCTGACCCTGCAGAAATCCAGAGGCTTCACATCCTACAACTGTACAGTGTTCACACAAACAAAACACCTTAAATAAGAAGAACCGAGACAAAACCCAAGTACCAAAAACGGGTTTATCATGAAATTCAGAAAACCACCTACTTCTCAGTTATCACACCTTAAAAAAGAAAACAAACATACGTGTCCATTATGCCTACACCGTCCGTGACGCTGTCCTCGGAAATATTTCACCCTGAGTCTATGAAATACAATACTGAAAGCAATCTCTATACACATTAATAAATAGAATTGTGGTACAACCATTAAGTGGGCTTCCCTGGGGGCTTAGTGGTAAAGAATCCACCTGCCAATGCAGGAGAGGCCTGATCCCTTGGTGGGGAAGATCCCCTGGAGAAGATGGCAACCCACTCCTGTATTCTTGCCTGGGAAATTCCATGGACAGAAGAGCCTGGTGGGCTACAGTTCAAAGGATTGCAAAACAGCTGACACAACAACTTCGCGACTGAACACCATCACCACCCATCAAGTACTATCTAGTCCTTTAAAAGAATAGAACAGTTCTACAAAATTTATGATTTCTACAGCATAATCCTATTTTTGCAAAGAATAAAGGGTATAAGTATATACTTAAAACTAAGCATGGTTTGGAAGGATAAACACTATTTATAGTTGTTTGGGTGAAAAGGTGTGGACTTTAATGTTTTACTCTGCATATATTAGTGGCAATTTTTTTTAAAAAGACAGGTACTGTTAAAGTTTTCCCCACTTTGTTGTTACTGTTCACTAACTTCGTGTTTTTCAGTACCTGTAAGATATATTTTGAAGTCTTAAGCTACTTATTTTGGGTTTTTAAATTACACATTAAGTCTATCACACAGCACAGAATCCCTGATAGCAAACCGTGCTTTACTCGCTGCCATCTGACAAAGATTCTCTTCTCTCATAACCAAGCTCTGGCCAGGGTCCTGTGCGCCCTTTTCTCGACTAGGACTCAAGGTTGTTCCACAAAGACTTGAAGAAAACACTAACACGATTTCTAACAGCTCAAGGCTGCATCCCTGGGATGACTCTAGCTCCTTTACAATGGCTGCTTATGAAAACTGAAGGCTGTCAAAATAATTTGTTTGTTCCTGACAACATCTGAAGATAGGGCCCTTGTCTCACAGCCCAGAGCGAAGGGTGTTGGGAGGGAAGGAGCCTAACCCCATAACCACCAGTTAACAAATCCAAATGAGCTTCAAACGGACCAACCCTCGCTTCTCGTAATTTTTCACTTCCCTGACTCTTTATGAGGCCCTGCTCACCCCTCTCCCTATTCCTTCATTCTCCCTTTAAAACGCCCAGTCACCTTTGCACAAATCCAAGTCTAGATGATTCCACGCTTCACGCTTTTCCCTACTGCGATAGTATATTAATGATTAAAACGTGCCATTACCCCTTTAGTGTTGGCTTTATCTTTGACACAACCGTCCAGCACTTTCCAGTTTATGGACTAAAACAACTTAAACACGAACAAGAGGCCACCCGGGGCGATGTGGAGTTGGGGGCCGACGGCTCCAGGGCTGCTGGTGTGGACTCCAGCTGGCCAGTTTCCGCGGAACCGTGCCCAGACGGCCCGCACCCTCCTCCTCCGCGCCCTTCGCCACGCCTGCCCAGGCCGCACCTTTGGGAAAGATGAGTTGGGATGCGTCCTCCTCTACATCTCCAGAGCGCGGATCGTTCCCGCCCGCCGCCATCCTCTCGCCGAGAACCAGTACCCACGCTGTCGGAAGCGGAAGCTCTTTCCGGTCGCCGTCACGGAAGGGGCGTGTTCTTGGAGACGGGGCGGGGCCCCACTGAAGGTGGGCGGGCCGCGATGGGTAGGCGAGACAACCGCGGGGTGGGCGGGGCCAAGGGACCTAGCGGCCTCGGGCGCAAGCGGGGAGGGGCCAGAGCGGTGGGGTCTTGCAGGTCTCTGGAAGCGCCGCGACGGGGTGGCGCATCCTGCGGCCGCGGCAGGAGAAAACCGTCACTTTCTTCAACAGTAGGTCCTTCGCCGCGAGTCGTGGGGACTGCTCAGTTGGCATTTCTGAGCCTCAGCTATCTCACCTGTGAAGTATGGATGCTTTCCAGGGCGCAGGGGAAGGATTAGATGGGATGCAGGAACGCGCAGACCGACCCAAGGATCTCTAGTTGATGGGAAGCTGGGTAGGTGACTCTGAAAACATTCAGTGTAATTCCTCCAATGCCTCAAAGCATTTAAAATGTTTGATTTGTAGTGGATTTTTTCCAATACTTCTGAACATGGAATAGTGGATAGTGATATTGAGAAGCCTGTTGGAACATTTGGGTGATACTTACAGTAAGCAAATGAAAAATGATTCTGTTTCCAACTTGAGAGAAAACAGATGGTTGTACAATGCAGGAAATAACCATAGTGCACTCCTTGGCTCAGGAATGAACCATCTATAAGTATATAAACTGTTCACAAAAAATGAAGATATTACCAGACAAGGGTATGCATCTGTATTCCTTTAATTAATAATTCCTTTAAATTATAACTTATGAAAGTTAATTTGCCTTGTGTATGTGTTTCCAAAAGAAATGTATCAGGTGAATTAATGGTAGGTCATATAGTGCTGGCAGAGCTTATTACTGCTTCAAAGTGCTTTCCTACACAGTTCATTAGAGCTGCAGGCCAATGCCCAGAGGAGTCTGGGAACATGCCCCAGCTGGGTATGGGATAGTCTTTGAGCTCAGTGTAGGCCCCCTTCTCCCAGCTATCCATCCAACAGGCTTTTGCAGAGCACCTACCTACTACTTAACTGGACCTTAACATTTGCTGGCCCCAGTACTAGCCACATACCTAACACACAGCAGGAAGAGAAGGCAACAGAAGAGAGAACAGCAAATAATCCACACTGATGTTTCACAGGCTGTTTTGCCCACATTTTCATTCAGGAAACCATTATAAACACGTAAGTGCAAGGCCCTGAATTTAAAAAGATGAATCAGTCCTAGAGCCGTACCCAAGAGGAGCTCACTAGGAGTAGCTGATGGAAGGTCTGGACTTAACTTCCACCGTAAAAGAGAGCGACAGAAGATAGAGAGAGAGATCATTAAGTTCCTCAAGAGCTACTATGGTTCTTTGTACTGTATTGGCTCAGAGTCAAATTCTTCAACCAGCCCAGTGAGTGTCTTTCAAAAGCAGATATTCAAGCCAAGGTCAGACTAGATTTATCTGGAAGCAGATTTAGAGCAGACTTGGAGCACCTCCTCCATCCTTACAAGAACTCGGATTTCTGACCACATGGTTAACATTTCTCACAACAGAAAGGTTAAGATGGCAAATTTTATGTTATATGTGAGTCCATGGGGTCAGAGAGTCAGATGTGACTAACACTTCTATATTTTACTACCACAAAAACACAACAAAAAAGACATGGATTTCCATGCCGTTTAACTACAGGTGGTATTATAAATACGAACTACTACTCTAGAGCCGTAATTTCTCTTGAAGGAACAAAATTCCTCTCACTCCAGAGTTACTATCCCAGTCTGTTTAATCAGTTGTAATCTACTTCCAAAATCATCATCTAATCCTGATAATGTACACCTGTGGCCAAGTATCAGGGATTTGGATCTGGGTATCTTAAAAAAAAAAATTACATCCATGCAAAGAATTTCAGCCGAAGACTAACAATATCAGTATATGAATGTAAAGTTTGAAGTTATTCCTATTTTCTCCAAACACATCTTACGCTTTCTGGGCCATCCAAAACTAAGAAATATTTTCCTTTAGGTCAGACCACACAATGTCCCAGGGTCACTGCTGAGTTAGTTAACCTCATGAATTATCTTAAATTTGAGCATTTCCCCACGACCCCCTTTCAGGTTGTAGCTTTCTGGGAAAGGTCAGCTTCACTGGAAAGTCTAAGAACTATGAATCTTAGTTCAGAAAATTTGGCTCTTAAAAAACCAGTGGTACTGCTAGCAACCACAAAAAAATTTAAAAATGAAAGGTTATTGGAGATCAACACCATACGAAAACATGCAGGCTGAATAAATACGATCTGGTTGGCTATCTCTAAATAATGACTATTCAAAAATAACTACTACTACTATCTACTATTCAAAAAAAAAAAAAGACGAGACAAAGAACAATTTTTACCCATTATGATTTATTCTCTACAATACTTTGTTAAAGAGTTCAATGATTTGCACTCAGAAGTTATATAGCCAAGAGGCAACCAAGTGTAATACAAAGAATTGGTCTAAAGTCTTTGCACTGAAGGCCATACAAAGTCTCTTGCTTCAGGGAAATAAGAATGAAAATAAACAAAAAGAACAAATAGCTCCCTAGGTTCCAGAATCTCAATAGAAAATAACATCAACAGTTAGTGAAATTGTAGGTGTTAACATACCATGGAAAACAGATCTTGTGCAAATATTAAAATTAACACCCAGGACTTCTGTATAGATGATTTTTTTATTATAAACAATAAAATATATGTAATGTCTGAACTACAAACCTTTCGTGTTGAAATGGTCTTTAACATGAGTTGCTTTAATATTATGAAGCGAAAAAGTTTAAGAACCTCACAGTGGAAACAATCCAACACTGATAAACTCTAGTGATCAAAGACATTCTCTCTTAATGAAGAACAAGGACAATTCAAAATTACAGAATGTCCTAGCTGTGGGTATTATGAGACAAGCCAACTTTCCAGACCGAAAGGCACTCACAGCTAGGGATGAAACGAACTCCGAACCAAACCAGCCACAGTGGGCTGGTCCCTTAAAAACGGTGGTTACTGTTCAGCTCGAGCAGTCCAAGGACAAAGGAACCACTGAGCAGAACACATTCCTTCTCTTTAAACCTACCACTCACACACATACACTGGCCACCCTCATCACTGCTCTGGTCAAGCAACATGGAAGGCAGGTCAGTTCCAGTTCGGAGTTGTCATTTCCCTACGCAAAGCTGCCATATGGATGATCCAGACTTAGTATTTTTCCTGAGAGCCACCTGCCACACGTCTTCATAAGGTAACCATGACCGTTTATTTCCAGACCACTTTCTGACTAGGCTCCATTCAGGACAGACACTGAGTGCCATTCCTCACAGGGCCAAACAGCTTTCCTTGGTCGACTCCTGAGTCCTCTTACTAACGTCAGAGGAACCCGAGCATCTCCATGGCTGGACTCGGATGGGAGCATAAGGGAATGTGCGGGGAGTAAGGCTTCTTCACTCCAAAAACCACTGAGCCCACTTCAGTGTGGTTCTGGGCTTAAGCCCGATTCTTGTGCACTGATTTTTTTCCCCCATTTCCTGGGGTTTTAAATTTTCTGTTTTTTTCTTAAATGGCAGGTTTCCTACCCCACCCTCAATAAAATTAAAAAAAAAAAATACTATACACTGGGAAAGACAAAGAGGGCAACATTTCTACAAGAAACAATAGGCTTGAAAGAGCATGGCACTGTAAATGCTTGCATGACCAGTCTCACTGAGCGTGCTCAGGGGTGAAAGTTTAGCACCATTTTTTTTGCTTTTTTTAAACTTTAGAAATTAAACACAACTTTTAACATAGAAGACTTGAACAGTAATGAGTGTAGCCCTATGTACCAATACTGTTGTACAAATTGGAGGTGGGTGGTTTAGTCCAGAGCTGACCACCCTGACATCAATCCATGGCACCTAAAAGTAACCGTCGTCACATTTGTTTGTAACAAGACATTTATTATTCTCAGCAGCAGGAAATCATGAAACAACTCCTTCATCTTCAGAAGCCTGTTTTCATTAACACTGCGAGGGAAAGGTGGCACGATGTGGGAGTGTGCCCAGCAGCGAGATGGTGCTGGAGCCTGGCCCGCACACCTGGACATCAGCCCACACTTCCCTTGCACGTTCCACATCCTTAACAACAGCAGAGGATGGTGCCAAACACACTGCTCACCCTAACCCATCTCTTCAAGAAACAGGGCCTAGAAAAGCATGTGTCATTCCTTAGACTGGTGTCCCTGCTCCCCCCGCCCCCTGCTCCTGGCAGAAGAAAACTCAAAAGATCTTTTGACTTGAGTATCTGCCCATTTCGGGAAGCCACACCACTACCACATAAACATTAAAAATAAATTAAATCAAAACATTGTGTTCACTGGGTTGACACCCAATCCACTTTAGAGTTCTCTAAGCATATTGTTGGAAACCAGTGTATCACCTGTAGGGTCTTGTCTTCCAACTGGCCACCTCTTCCTGTGAATCATTTCAGCAGTGCCTCTGTGACAATGTTCTCAAAACATCTTCCAAATTCCCAACTTCTATGAACTGTGCCACCATATGAGCGAAGAATAGGCAAGAGGGAGAAACTTGCTGACAGCTATTTGGAATCAGCAAGAATGGGAAAGGGGACTTATGCCACATGAAGGTATCAATGACCTAAAATAAAATAAGCTATTTGGAACTCTGCCGCAGTGGGGTGAAGTTTTCCCAGCGTGTTAGGCAAGATAAAGATTCACCTTGTTTAATTACACAGCTTTGTTCTAAAGTCCCCATAAAGGACCTGAAACATTAACAGTTTTCCCACTTCTACAGGCAAACTAGAAAAAGGAACTCCTCTGCTTAAAGGTCTCTCAGGATGTTTGCCTGAAAAGAAAAACAGCTTGGAGACCCTGGATTCTCTCCTATGACGACGTATCCTTCTAAAACCCAACCCAAGTGCTTGTTGGAACGTCTCTGAGAACCTAGATCCAGCTATAGGCACTGCTACCAGTAGAGGAGTGAGGTAGCCAGGTGGTAAGGAAGAGGTCTCTCCCTTGACACTGCGTGCAGTGATGCCATCAGGACCTCCCGCAGGCATCCCAGTCCATCCTCAGCAGGCCAAACCACAGAGCTCGGTTCAATACCAGAAGACTCGATGCAGGAAGAGTGCCAGAAAAATCCAACTGAGAGTGGGATGAGAATTAGAACCTTCGAGGCTAACTGAGCAATGAGATCTGCAACGCCATCCAAAGGGCTTCTGATCTTGAGGTGGGTCTCTGTCCAGGAGCCACAGAGGACTCATGGTGCCCACGTTCGACCCTAACATGGCGTCCGCTTATGAAGCATGGAGGTTGTGATCAACTCTCGGTACGCAATAAACTGCAAGTTTAAAAAAAGGAATTTAAAACAACCTAAAAATGTTTCTTGTTGGTCTCCGTTGCCCAGACTGCCAGGGGAATACACCTACTTGATCTGGGGAGGCTGCAGGTGTGTGTGGGGTAAGCCTTCATGGACCATCAGTTCCAGCTTCCACTGTGTGTCCGACACACAGGCAGCCAATCAGCAGCGGCACCTGCACGCCAAAGTCTTCTGAGCCCACACGGAATTCTCACTAGGCATGGAGGAGCCCCAATCCAACGGAACCCCGTAGTGAGGAAAGGCTGAGATAAGGCTTGGGCCCTCAAGTTCTGTTTCATTCAACGTAAGCCCCCCCTCCCACCTCAGTCAGCTGGAGGCAGACTTGGCAACGGAAGCTAGCATCATAAAATGGTGCAGTAATAGAAGTAACTGGACCAGGAAGAGGAGGCATCTGCTCCAATGATGTCATAGCCATTGGTGGCCACGGGGGGGTGGGACTGGTCATGCAGCCGTGTGTCAGGAGTAATGATTGTAGAGGGGCGGGGCATGAAGAGTGCCATTCTGGAAACAATGCTGTCGGGAAGCTATATATTCTGCATAACTGATTGTCACCTTCTCACTTCGGTACCTGTGTAAGGAAACAGGAAAGGGTGTTAGGAACCCCAAACACTTCATTTTAAAATCACGCAGCAGAGTAAACCAAAAGCTTATTCCACATTTCCAAAGAATAAAATGGAAGACCAAGAGCAATCTTACTTACAGAAAATGAAAGACAGCACAAGAAAACGGTGTTGTTATTACAAATGAACAAGATGAAAAAGCACAGTCACAGTCCACCCCTGAGAATGTGTTTTCTGCACATCCCACCTTTAAACACTTCATATGCTTATCATTAGGCTGCTCTTAAGCAATCTGCTACTAGGGTCTGGATGAAGAATTTCACGGTCAAATTATATGGGTGGCAGACGGGAAGATGGCTGCACCAATGCCCAGTGTAAAATGCGTTATCTACTTCAGGTTAAAATGTGATAGATTTGACAGAAATGCAACTTCAACTTGCAGAAAAGCAACAAACAAGTTATTTATAACTAAAAGGGGCACAGATACCTAATTCTGGGTCAAATTCTGATGAAGCAGGTTAAAAGGTCCTGGGTCTCACTTCCCAGATGAATGTGCCGTATCATATACCACAGGGTCATCAGAACAGAATTCATAGCACTTTGGCCTTGCTCTAAAAAGAGCCATGAGTCAGGATGCAAAGCATGGGGTGTTACAAACCTATGGAGCCTACTACAGACCACAGGAGCTGGGTGTGACAATCCTTACCCAGAGCCATCTCTTTCCCTCTGTAATCACTCCTCCACTGCAAGGTGATTATTCCTGAATTTTGACAGGGAAATGGCTGTTCAAATAAATTATAATAATAATGATAATAATAATGCTTTGTATTTGAAGATTTTTCTTTTTTGGAATCCAAAGCATTTCAAAAACATGGGGTTATCTTCCAAATAGACCTGTGAGGTTACTACATGATTATTCAGCATTTTACAGATGAAGAGGCCAACAGAGGCCCACACAAACCCACAGAAGCTACACCTCTCAGGATTTCCAATTTCAATAGGGATGGGAAGAGAACTGACATCTACTGACCACCTACAATGCTGCCTGGCCCCAGACTAGAATTTCTGCACACATTACCTTACCACACCCTAGAACAACCCCAAGGCAGGCTTTCTTTCCTCTGCTCAGAGAGGCCCAAGTCACACAGCTGGAAGTGGTGGAGCTGGGATTTAGGGTCCAGTTCATGCAGATTTTACAATAGCCCCCCCCACAGACGTATTTGCTCCTAACAGGCAGAGGCGTTTCCTTGTTACTAGTCCATCACCACGCCACCTGACTGCATGTGGTGACTTCAGCTGACCCAGGGCTTCTGTTATTCTCCTGCGTTCAGCCTTCCCACTCAGCCTCCCAGCAAGTGGGTCTGGCAAAGACACCCACGATTGTTTAGCAGCTACTCTGCCCCAACTATGCCACCAGCGGAGCTGCGGACACGCCCAGGATGCTGGGGAGTCTCTGCTTCGCTGCCACTCCTTCCTCAGAGCTTCAACCTCACATACACTTCTTTGGTTTGGAGACATTAGCAGGGAACATTTTTCTCTTCCCCTGTCTATCAAAAGTATCTTCCATCTAACCCAAACTAAGTTAAAATGACAAGGAAAATGAGACAGTGGCTTACCTGGTGAGTTTGATGGTTTTTCTGAATTCACTGGTAATTGGAGCCTTAAAGCCACCTTTCCTGAGCAAGGAATCTATCGTCTGGATCTGATCCCAGTCTGAGGAGAAGACGGGCACACAGAGGTCAGTGTGCAGTGACACCAAACCAGGCAGGCAGTGCCCTAACACAGCGACAGGAGGGCAGCAGCCGGGCCCGCTGGGGGCAGGGCGGGCTGGGCGCGGCCCCCACGCCCCGGCAGTCCAAGGAGAGCCTGAGACGTGCGAGGATGCCCAGCACACACCGTCAGTGGCCTTCCCCTTCTGAGTCCACCCTGTCAGATATGATCGCAGGACAACCATCTGGGAGCAAATACGGCCCCTACTTGGCTGGCCTGGTGCTGTAACCAGGGCTGCTCTGGAGAGGGGAGAGCTCATATTCTGCAGCCTGCAGGCCTTCATGTGGCCTTGCTGCATTCTGATGATTTCTAGGAGTCGCTTTCTACTACAGAGATTTGACAGCAGGACCGAAGCTATTCCCTTAGGAAGGATGAGAAAGTTGTTTGCACATCTACTGCTGTGTTCTTCTAGAAATATTCTCACCATATACAACCAAATACATCAAATTGAAAACCAAACAGAATTCCATAAATCACTGCAGCAGGTGCCTTGATTTTAATTTTCCCAATCAGTTTTCAAATAGCAAAAGTGTTTGATTATTTACCTAAATTATCATCACACCTTACTAGGAAATATTCCTGGTCCATCTCCTTGGACAGAAAGGCCAGATTGATGACCTCAAAGAGGTGGCTAAAAGGCTTCCTCCTTTTTAAGCCATATCCCCACTGCTTTCCATGACGGGAACCAACAAGGCAATCCCTCTCCACATAATCAGTTCACTGGTATACTGAACTCAGTATTTTTCTCTATTTCAGTTTCATACCTAACTGCTAAGTCACTTTAGTCGTGTCCGACTCTGTGCGACCCCATAGACAGCAGCCCACCAGGCTCCACAGTCCCTGGGATTCTCCAGGCAAGAACACTGGAGTGGGCTGCCATTTCCTTCTCCAGTGCATGAAAGCCAAAAGTGAAAGTGAAGTCGCTCAGTCGTGCCTGACTCTTAGTGACCCCACGGACTGCAGCCCACCAGGCTCCTTCGTCCGTGGGATTTTCCAGGCAAGAGTACTGGAGTGGGGTGCCATTGCCTTCTCCGATCATACCTAACTACTAGATTTTTTTTTTTTTTTAAAGGACTAGTTCCAAGAAAGAAAGAAAACTGGGTTGTACGCTGCAGAATGCATAAGCACCATTATAAGGCATTCTCCTAAATGTTGTTTTAAAGAGAACACCTGCCCAACCCACTTCCCACCTTTAGTGTCCCACTATAGGAACAACTGAGTTCTTTTTTCCTACAATTACCACTGCAGTTTCGGGGCCAAGAAACACTACTACTCATTGAAAGTAAACAGATACCTGAGAAGTATTTACCCCTTTTCTTTCCCAGCTCTTTTGGGGAGTTTCTTATTCTGTAAGAATCTGATGGATATGGAGAGAAAGCAAGCCACTCATACGCAGTTGCACTGGACTGAAAGGCAGCACAGTCCACTCTCCTGCCCTCTACCTGACAACTGCGAAGGGTATCACTCCATTCGTCTAACTCACCTTGTTCCTTTGCAACCTCAGGTAAGTAAGTGGCTGTACGTTTGACGCCTTTTTCATTGATGAATTCAATTCGAATCCCATGGACCCCAACCTACAAAAACACACAACCAATAAATGCCATTTACTTACTCTAATGGAACTTCAATTATCCTCATGTAAATTGACACTGTCCTCTGACCAGCTTGACCCAGGGCTGAGAAAAGGGGAGCCTCATGCTTTTCACGACTGACTCTCTCTCAGGCATAGAAGCCAAAGAAACTGCTGCTTCAGGGAAAGGGAGAGTCTATGTACAGCCACCTCTCTGAGACTATGGAGGCTGCATAATCAATTCTCTCAATAATGCATCCAATAATCGTGAATATTCCACCTTTAATATTTAAGAACAGGCTACAGGATTTGATCAGGGCTCCTGACTTTTCACATGTGGCTCCAACATTTATTCAAGGGCTTACCAAGAAGAATCAGGAATGTTCTCCTTTATCCCATTATTTACTAGACAGGGGGAAAGGACACGGGAGAGAGTAGACTGGTAAGAAAGGGGTTTCTTTCTGCTCCTAATATCGAAGTATCTTTTCTGTCACCCAGGTTGCCTACAACTGCCTCTGACCTCAGCTCTCACATGCTTATACCCTTGCTCAATGAAGGAGATACATTACCACGTACTAACCCGAACCCAAATGCAACGAGAGATGCAGAGTTCCAAATGCGGCTGTTCTCACCTCCCAGTCCAGGTAATCACTGGCATCCTCAAAGTTAGTAAGGAGGGAGACAGAGCAGAAAAGTTTAGGCAGCTCCTCTCGGGTCAGGGGGGGAAATCGGCTGTCCTTAAGTGCACTGGAGGGGACAGAAAACATAAGTGAGGCTGCTCCGGAATCGGGAGCCAACATCATGAGCCTGAAAGTTTACGGCTCTTGAGCTCTGCAGAAAACATTCACTACCCATCAACACGAACATGCTAAAAACAACCCAATGCTACTGTCTGTCTATACTTGAACTGCTAAGTGACTCACCAGATTAAAGCCCCCACAGCTCCTGACTATCAAAAAGAAACACTCAAGCTTTACCACTCAGAAGAAACAGGCAGTTATTTTCAAATTTTGCAAATAATCTACCCATCTCACGTGTGGTGTCATTACCTGGTTAGCGTGTATTCCCTGAGTCCTGAATGAAGATTCATGGCTGAGAAGGTCCCAATGCAGCCACGAAGCCGCTTGTCCCGCCCTGTCTTCCATGTCACAAAGAGTGGACTGAAAGAGCAAGCACGCAGCAATCAGAGAAGAAAACCTTGGTTTTATCCCTGTCCGCCTGTTCTTCCCCAACACGACTGTTCTCTGATGTGGGCTGTCTGGATGGCTGCGGCCTCCGGGCGCCGTGCGGCCCCGAGGTGGAGATGGAGATGGAGAGGAAGCGGCCATGAGGCAGAGAGAGAGGCTCCTGCAGCCCCTGCTCTCAGCTCCGCTCCACTCCACATGGACGCACTGCCTCCTTCCTCCTCTCTCAGGACCCTTTCTTCTAGTTCTCCACATCTTCCTCCTCCCGTTTACCCTCTTTCTCTGTGTCTATGTCTCCCAGTTCCATCCTTCCTGAAGACATACTAGCCTGCACACCTTCTCCCCTCAACCCCATACTGCACCCATCATTATTTCCATCTCTTCTGTTTATAGAGTCCAGAAGAAAAAAGGCTCCCCGAGAAAGTTTATTCTGCGGACTTCCCTGGTGGTTATCAATACACCAGGCAGCGCAGGGGTTATGGGTTCAACCCTACATGCAACAAGCCTGCCTGTCACAACTACTGAGCCAGAGCACCACAACCAGAGTCTGTTCACCGCACAAAATACCTGGATGATGCAATGAAGATCCCATGCGCCTCAACTAAGACCCAACGCAGCCAAATAAATAAGTATTTTAAAAAGAAGGCT
This sequence comes from Capra hircus, assembly GCF_001704415.2. NCBI lineage: Eukaryota > Metazoa > Chordata > Mammalia > Artiodactyla > Bovidae > Capra > Capra hircus. The sequence goes on from NC_030809.1 coordinate 131,913,928, forward strand.
TATTCTGGGATTTTCCTAGTGTTCCAGTGGCTAAGAATCTGTGTTCCAATGCAGTAAAAATGAGTTTGATCCCTAACTGGGACTAAGATCCCACGTGCTGAGGGATAATTAAACCCTGAGTGTCACAACTAGAGAGAATCCCACGGGCTGCAACTAAGATCCAATGCAGTCAAAAATAAATAATTCATTTTTTTTTTAAATAGCTTATTTTCAGCAGAAGTTACCACTTTCTAGGCCAAAGTCATGCGGCATTAGGCTACATCAGATAGATAGTAATAGATATTCAGACACAGGTTACGGGGCTGCCTCCTCTTCCCAAAATTCTTCCATGTTCCTATGCCTTTACCTCTTAAGATTCTTGAGTTAACACTGCTAAAAAGCAACTTACATCTTTAAAGTTACCTTAGATCACTATTACAAGGCAAGATCTCCCACCTACCCATCTTTTCCTTTCAGTAAAACACCTGAACAGCACCAGCCAAAGTTAATGTTCCAAAACCTACTCAAAAACCCTTCCAGTTCCACTGTCCCCACACCATACAAAGCTGTGGTCACCACCTACTCTCCACAGTCTGTGTCCTGCTCCTGCAAGGGACACACCTGACTGCACTCAGATCAAGGCTCCGACTCTCCATCTACTTAGTCAGCGTTTCTCTGTCCACAGACGTCACGTGGGAATACTTCCCTAAAAAGCGAGCACACTGTCTCATTTCCTCTCCTCTGACACAATCACAGACTAACTTCCCCTCTATCTGCCCAGACAGCGTGAGGCACACCCTGCTTAGCTTTTGTGTGTGATCTGTCAACTCAAGTCTGCTGAGAGCAGGGACTATTTCTCCATGCCTGTCTATCCCCAACCCAACCCTCAGTACGGCTCCAACAGCTCTCAGCCAGTGACTCCTCTAAAAGCACCTCCTAAAGGATAAGAAAGCAGCGCTGCTCTTTAAGTTCACCCGAAGCTGCCTCCAGTTCTGAGAAAGAAGGCCTTAGCGTGCCTTTCTTCATCTGGCTTCACCCTTTACAAACACATAGTCCTTATTTAAGTCACTAACACCTCACGGGAACTTGGGACAGTCTTGAACTGAAAGCAACAAAACAAATTCTGACATTCTTGGTGGGGTACTGGCAGCCCCACGGGACTGACAGTTAAGTGATGGGACTCTTGAATGAGCTCCTCATCACCAGCCTGGCCCTCAGACACTGGTAGTTGGCTCGGATTTCAGCAATGCCTGGGTCCACAATGGTGTGGTGGTGTGACTTCTCCACATGAAGGTCTGAATGACCTACTCACTGTCATATGGAACCAAAAGACAGTCAAAATCAAAACCCTCCTGATTCCCAGAATGTAACTAAAGACAAGCCAACAACTCCTTCAAATGTGGCCTAGTATCCACTTTCGATATTCTGGATATTGTCTGGATATTTTTCATCATTCTTTTCCCATTAACCCTTGCCCAAACCATGTTAAAGCTTTTATAAGTAGACGACTCTTGCAGAAAGTGGGTGCCATGCCTTTCTCACTGTCCCCAGTGCGCGACTGCTTTACTCACTAGGGGTCATTGGTGAATCTGGGAAGTCGTGGCTGCGGGAAGCCGTAGAGGTGACAGTAGAGGACATCGAAGCAGTAGCAGCACATCTCTGCGGTCACCACCAGATTCTTGGTGGTGTTGGCAGTTCCATTGGGCCGGGGGAGAGGGCTCAGCGCTCCCGATGCAGGGTTCATTCGTGTGATGGGAGAGTTTCCAGGTCCCAGAGTTAAGTCCGACACATTCTCCCGACCACTGCTGCCATCCACATGCTGGTGGTTTTGAAGAGGTCCTGAACTAGAGCCGGGGACAGTTGTGGACTGGTTCCCGTGACTGTGCGTTCCACTTCCAGATAACTTAGGCTTCTTGACCCCACAACAACCTGCTGCCAGCTTGGGCTCAAGTGGAGGAACACAACGTCTTTTTCCCATCCTGATTCAGTGCTTGAGGTCTGGAATGCTGCAGAACCCTAATCCAAAAGAGAACATCCAAGCATTAATTCAATGGTTAGTTAGAAGAACACAAAAATCAAAGAGAAAGGGTCTACATGGAAGGGGTAGGAGTCATCGAGTTCTTTCTCACACAGGTCACATTGCTCACAAAGGGTGTCAGAACAGTGGGCTGGAAGAGCCTGCATTCCAGACCAGGGACACCCAACCGTTACCTGAGGGGAGGCTATTTTTCACTTTCCATAAAGGTTATGACTACCATGAATGGAGGCAGGCCAAAAACAGCTCCCTCTTGCCCAGGCCTCCTCGGGCAGAAAGAAGGGTAGAGTGGCAGCCAGTCTGCAGGCGAATGGGGTCTTTTCGAGACTGACTGAAAGACTGCACCTGACCTGACAGGCTCTTCATCAGGATGCTTTCTCTACATTTTTACAGGCTCCAAATTGAACCACTCTGTTTCTAAAGAGTCCCAGAGGAACTTGCATGTTTTCCTTGTTAACCACATCCTTTCTGCATTTTCCTCATCACCAACCTCAACTTAGCTACGTGACTTTAGCTCCAGACCTCTGTGAGGATGAAGAGCAGCCGCTGCTCTGGCGAGAGTGCGCTAACACAAGGCACCCGCGCGCCTTTCTGTCCTCACAGCGATCCTGCGGTCTTACTCATTTTCTTTAGTTCACCTCTGAACGCACTCCAATTTCTACACTTCTATACTTTCAAGACCCCATTCAAAAAAAAGCTACAACCAAGCAGAAACCTTTATTCACACAAATGACCCAAGCTTCAGTCCTTTTGTGAGGTAGCCATTTCTGCCCTGTCACAGCAAGGCAGAGATGCAAAGCCATCAGTCTGACAAAATGTGGCATCAGATGGGCCAGGAAACCAGAGTTCCAGCTGATAAAGGGGAGGAAGGAATCTTTTTCCATTAAATTCTTTTTCTTAAGAAGCCCAAGGTAAAGATATATAGCTGTAACATGACCAAGATCCTTTCTGTTATCTATGTCAATAATTGAGACTCATGAAAATAGATCCTAGTTATTTCAATGTTGATAATACCAAAGTTTATAAAATCCTGCTAACTTGAGAAAAATGTACTTTGTTTTTTCACATATCACTAAATGTTGGTTTTTTTCTTAAGGGCTTCCCTGATGGTTCAGACAGTAAAGCATCTGCCTGGAATGCGGGAGACAGGTTCGATCCCTGGGTTGGGAAGATCCCCTGGAGAAGGCAATGGCAACCCACTCCAGTACTCTTGCCTGGAAAATGCCATGGACTGAGGAGCCTGGTAGGCTACAGTCCATGGGGTCGCAAAGAGTCGGACACGACTTGGCGACTTCACTTTCACTTTTCACTTAGTTTTAGCCTCCAACTCAATATATATATACATAATTTTCATCTAAAATTTTCTCTGTAATTTGAACACGCAGCACACAATTGCCTTTTTAGGCACTATTCTACTGTATTGTATAGTATTTTGGTTGTAATGTGTACAATCTTTTAAATAAAATTAGATATGCACTTACCCATTTCCAATGCCATTATTTCTACAAACACAACTTGTCACTTTAGATTGAATGAGATACAAAAATTTCACAAATGGTGCTTTTGTTTCTGATATATCCTGATCCCTAACAAAACACACATTTTGTGTTTAGGACAATTCTTCGAAAGAAAGTTGTCTCTAGCAGAGGAGTAACAGTTTGAACATTTCAATGTCTAGCTTGCAACAGGCTTCTTTTTAAGAAAGCCTCATGCATGTGATACATTAAAACCGCCAATGAATAGACTGTTTCTGAGTGTGGATATCACTGTCTTCTTCAGACTGTTAAGAAAGGGAGCAGGAGGTCCTGGTTAAAAATGCTGCCTTCAGACTCAAATGGCCTGGGTTCAAATGTGATTCCTCCAGGATTAACCTCTCTATGCCTCAGTTTCTGCAAACTGGGAGTAACAATAGTGCTTGCTTCATGGGGCTGTTAGGAGACTTGAGCTTAATCTATGGGACGTGCTTCCATGCAGTTTCCGGCATAAAGTTAGCTGCTCTTATCATCTGGGCTCTCATCTGACTGCTCCCCCCAGAGGTGGAGACTCTGGGAAGGCTAGGACTTTGCTGCACACTCAAGGCTTAGAGCACAAAACAGATGCTCTTTAAACAGGATTTCACTTAATCCTCAGAACCACCCAGCAAGGATGATATTACCATCATTTTACAAAGGAGGACACTTAGGTTTAATAAGAAACTCTGCCACTCAGGATTTGGACCACAATCTATCTGCCAGACTACAAGGCTTGGGTCTTCCCACCGAGCCACAAACAACAACGAAGCCTGCCAATAATATCCACTGGATTCAGTCCCTTTGCTAAGGGTGTGATTAAAAAAAAAAAAAAATCAAGGGAATACTAAAAACTAGAAGAATAGCTTGCAAAATTTTGCCAACAAAAATGGAGCCGAGGGAAGCTCACTTCCCTGGTGGACCAGTGGTTAGAATCCACCTTCCAATTCAGGGGATACAGGTTCGACCCGTAGTTGGGGAACTAAGATTCCCGCGTGCCACAGAGCAACTAAGCTTGTGCACTGCAACTACTGAGCCTGCAGGCTCCAGAGCCCGTGCTCTGCAACAAGAGAAGCCCTCCCACACCACAACCAGAGAACCCCCTCGAGACGCAACGAAGACCCAGTGCAGCCAAAATAATTTTAAAAAAATGAACAAAAAAGGAGAAGCAGGGGAAAAAAATCAAAACCTAAGCCCAAAGCTCTGCCACCACCCTGACAATGACCAGTACCCCTGCCACAGTCGCCTGAGTCCACAAGGAATGTCACTGTCCCCTGAGCTCTTACTTGACTGTCCTCCTTGGCGTAACTGTAGGCAGAGGGTTCAGGGCATGTTTTCATCCAAGCAGAGGGACCTTCTCTTGAGAGCTAGATCTTTAACAGCACCAACAGGGCCCCGAGGCTCTGCCTCTAGAGTCCCGACGTTCAAAGAAGCAAAGAGAAGGGATGAAATAACAGTAAGTTAAAAAAAGAAATCCTTCCTCATTCTCCCTACACCATAGGCCGCTTGAAGAAGAGAGAAATGTCATGAGATAGTGGTAACTCAGGTGTTCCCTCAAAGGTGCGATCAGCTCTCTGATGGGTGAAACAGCCTGTAACAGAGCAGAGGGTTTCCAAACCATGCCAAGGCAGGTGAGGTCAAGCTTAGGAAGATTCTGCCTACGCCAGTGGCCCCCAATCTTTCTGGCCCAGGGACTGGTTCCAGGACAATCCAAGCACATTTACTGCGCACTTTATTTTTAATCTAATGCCACTGCTGATCTGACAGGAGGTAGTGGTCCGAGGCCTGTAGCTGGAGACCCCTGGCTTACCCATAATGCACAACCACCACTCCGTCGGGGGGCATACCGAGAGATTTCATTTAGCAATTCCCCCACACCATCCACAACTGTGATTTGTAATCAACAGAGCCAACCCAAACCTTGTGGATCCTCAGGACCAAGTTTTCTCTGGAGGCCACTGAACAAACAATTCAATCAATATTCTCAGTGACTAAAGGTAGAGTTAGAGACTTTCTGCATCAAAAGTATATTAGAAGGCATTTCTTTAACATTTATTCCATAAAACTTAAATCTATAGAAAACTTCAAACATAAAGTAAAAGAGTATAATGAACCCAATACTCAGCTTTAATAATTTTCAACAAAGGGCCAAACTTATTTCATCCACAGCCTACTTACTCCATCTCTCTCACCCTACTGAATTATTTAAGGTTTGTTTTTTAAACGGGCCAACATTTTACTTATCTGTCAGCGTAAAGCAGATATTAACTAAACAGTACAGACTGTGAAGGCGCTGGTAATGAGCACTTTTATTTACACAGCAGCCACTACCTATCAATTCCATCAGGTTTCCCTCTCGAGACGCTCCTAACCCAACTCCAGCAAAGTGGGCATCTCACCACAACTAAGTGTCCCAGACCCGGCTCCCAGGACTGTCCCACAATGACAAAAGACAAACTTGATTCTCCAATGGCTCTGTTTCTGAGGGCACAGTGTAAGATCCCTCAGATTAATTTCAATGCAACAGACTAACCTGCTGTGACCAACTGAAAATACCCCTCATGGCATACATATTCTACCTCTCTTAGAAAACTATGCCTTTGTTCTCAGCCTTCCCCCAACTTCATAAAAACCACCAGCAATGGTCATAGGAGTAACTGAATGGCTACTGTCAAGTTGGTTCATCTGAAGTAACTGGAATCAGGGAAAAACCTTTATAAACACATATACCACAAAGACCTGGACTAGGTTGGCTAAACTCAAGGCCATTTTAAGGGCCTATAATAGTGATGTCATTTTCCTACACTCCGTCTACTTTAGAACGAACAATGAGAACAAGCTAGTTAAAACTGGATTTCTACCAGATGGAGACAATACCCGTACTTCCACAAAGAGCTGGAGGAAATAACAGGAGTCACTGTTTTACCTCTTAAGGCCTCCTAACCTAGCAAGTGTCCAGTGAAATTGTTCTCAGTGCTGAAAGTCACCATGCCCTTCATCTGACACACAGTGCTCAAGGGATCCCGACCCTCACGAGGGTCCACAACAAAGGCACCTTTGCAGCCTGAGGGGAAGGTGAGCGGCGCACAAAGCCACCTGAATTCCAGCCAGCACTGAACTCCCCAGTACCTTTAGTCACAGAAGCTAGGCTGCATTTCTGGGTTTTTTCCCACAACAGTTAACCCAGTGTCCTGCATATGGTACACAAACCAACAATCTTATTTACAGATCTCCCAGCAACTTCATCTAAGTTAGCCTTTCTAATAAAACGAGTATTTATGGCACAGCCTGATCTTTACTCTGTTCCACCGCAAGGGGCTGACTGTTGAGTGTGTCAGAAACTGAAGGTGACCGACATGCAAGTATCTACTCATATCAACAACGTCAATTCTACTCGGCCCAAACCAAGGAGTGGTTTAATTCATAGCAAAATGGATAGCTAATGTGGACCATTCATTCTAAAAATCAGGTCAAATATCCCCTTCGCTAACTTCATTCTAAAAATCAGGTCAGACACCCCCTACACTAACTTCGTGGTTTGGTTTATGCCAGTAGCTGTTCTCTGCCAAATCACAGCAGTTGGTCAGTCCCAGGCTTGGCCTCAGGGGCTGCTTACCTGTAGGTTGCTCAAGGCTTTCCTTCCAAACGACGTGCCTAGTTCCTAAACTGCATGTGACAAGAGCTTTCCTACTTTTTTCAAATGATGGAGTACTTTAAGAGCACAATTTGTCGGGAAGGCAATTTACAATTTCAGAAGTTAATGGAAATGATGTGTGATAAATTGCTTATATTTATAAACAAGATGTGGAGACCAGTGCTGAGGGGAGGGTGTGACGGCATCCTGACAGACATGGCTGGCTGGGCAGGAGGGCCTTTTTGACTCACTGGGGGTCCCTTCCAAGGCTCCAAAGTCCACTGAAAACAACAAGCTGATGCCTTCCCAGAGCAGCTCCCATCCTCAGAGGACAGAGTCCAGGCTTTGGAGTCGTCATCTAGGCTCAAATCCCAAATCTGATTTAGCAGGTACAGGCTATGCAGACTCAGGCAGGCTGTCCGCCTCTGTGGATCTAGGCTCCTGCTACCACAGAGGGTTTATCTGTGAGCATTCTTTGAGTAAGACATGAAAAACATCTAGCTGATCTTTGGCACAGAACTACTATTTATTAAAGCGTCTGCTATTACCATTAATATGGGGTTATTATTCTAATGACCTTGATGTTTTTCCTCTTTGGAGACTCATACTTCTAATAAGTCATCCACTGATCTTTTCATTGTGAGATGCCAGGAAGTATAAGGAATATTAGGCTGACAACTGTGCACAGTTCTATTCTATAAAAGTCCTCTGTTAAGTTTGAAGCCATATAACAAAAAGAAACTAAATTTGCTAAATACACTACTATTACAGAAATCTTGATATATATTGAGTACTAACAGAACTACCGAGACAAAATAGTTAGATTTCCAATAACCAATAGTACTTTTCTAGATAAAAATATCTAGAAAGGCTAGGAGGTAGGAAAAAAAAATAGGTTCACCTTTGGAAGACAAGTTTCAAAACAGCTATTCAGGGGCATGACCTTTTAACAACAACAACAACAAAAAACAGACTTGGGAGGTAGGAAAAAGGCAAAAAAAAAAAAAAGGGGGGGCGGTCTCTGCATTTTCTTCTGTTATTATTAGTGTCCAGATGTCTATTCAAACCAATTTTATACAGAAGGGAACAGACTGCAGTTTCCTTTGTGACACAGAAGTGAAATGAAATTCAATTTAATAATTATTTGAGTAGTGAAATGGCACGTAAACTATATTCTGGCCTACTTAAGGAACTATTCCAAGAAATAGTCAGATGAAAGACCCACAAAATATTCTGGACATTATTTCAAATAATCATCTCTGTATTTCTGAAACCCGGTCACACACACACACACATCTGAAACATCTGCTGTGTAAAAGTTTTCCCTGCGAAAACCAGATCTCCCTATACAACTGCTTTTTAAATTTACAGATCTAGAAAGCACACAATACTACACACCTTCTTGTGAACTTAGCGTAAGGAAAAACATGAATATAAGAAATCAAATGTTTTGTTTCCTTTTTAGATCCCCTCCCTTAACTATGTGAGCTATGGCAGGATGCCAGATCTTTCTGGGCCTCAGTTCTTTCATTTATAAAATGAAAATATTTGTCCCCTGCCTTCCTCACAGAGAGACTGTGAGGCTCCAATAAGATATGAAGCATTCTGAAAAACTTTTTTACAAGTGTTTGCATACCATCAGAGGGGACCCAGCAGTAATAAAAAATTTCCCAGAACTCTGTTTACATGTAGAATTTTAGTTTTTACGAAAACAGTATCACCCTAGCAGATTTAGGGCAAAATGTTCCAAAATTCTCTGAAAATTATAACCATGTGGAAGACATCTGATAATTGACCTTGACAGAAACTGTATTAACCCGAGTTATGATCTTCGTCTTTAAAGAGTAATTTGGGAAGGGGCGGGAGGCAAACCTTTATGTAACCCAAGGGTAAGTATAATGCTATAAAACCATCTAAGTCACTCTAATAGGTTTATGGAAAATAAACTTGTTTTTTTTACCAATTAAAATTATTTTAGAAGCGAGCAAGTGGAAGTGGAAGGATTCATCACGTTTAGGATACTTGTGTAAGCAGAAAAACAGAAATGAACAAAGTAAACATACATTCTAGTCCAAGCACAGGCCTAAAGCCAAAAAAAAAGACAAAAAATAAAAGCAACACAATTCCATTCTAAGTACGTCCAAGGTAATACTCACTGAAAGCAGAAAGTTTGTATTGTCAGGGGAACAGCTATAACAGAGGAGGGGAGCTATTTTGTCTCTGAAATGAGTTTTCTTCCTTCTGATTCCATTCCTTCTTCCTGTACCTAAGATGGAAATGCAGGTGCAGTGAGTGAACAAAACCAAGGCAGTGAGGAGGTAAGAGATGGTTTCTGAAAGGAGTACAACAGAGTAATTTCTAGGAAGGGAAAAAAAAAAAAAAGGCTAAGGAACAGGTTTTCCTTAATTCAAAACATTTCAAAATCTAAATATAAGGTGGCAAGGGCAGCCCCCTGCATTAAATCACCTCATTCCTGACGTCAACACCAAGAAGGGAGGACAAGGAAGATTAAAGGTTTTATTGAACCTGAACATGAAACACACATTAAAACTTCCTCCACCACTAATTTAGATCAAAAGTTGCTCTCAGGCCAAGATACACCATCTCAAGGTTCTCTACTGCTTTCAAACTACAAACAAGATTCCCAAATCCTCTGCAAACAGGGTGCTGAAGGATTACTGGACAGCATGTCAGGGTCCCGAGGACAGGCCACCTTGTTATCCCAGGTGGAGATGATAACTGTTGGTAACAGTCAGTCATCATTACTCTTAGGCTGGCATAAATCTCTTCATAGTCTCTTCACCAACTCTCCCCACCCCTCCGTAGTAGATATGAGTTATTCCCAAAGATGTAAACAGGAGACTCCAGGCCCCACCCACTCTATCCAAGGAGAGGGCAGTGAAAGAGGATAGGCCCAGAGGGACAAGGGTGAGAGAGTGTGGCAAAGTGGAGTTCAGATCAGGACAGGGAACAGAGGAGGGCAAGTAATGAAGGGCAAAATCCACAGCCTGGGAAGGAGGGAGGAATAAAACCCACAGAGTATCAGGTGGAGAGATGATGGAAATAGGGGCTTTGGGTGGATAAGGAAGGACAGAATGAAAGTGGGGTTTAAAAAAAAAAACAGATTAATGAAAGGCGAGAGCGTGCGTGTTAAAGAGTTTAGCAAAGAAAGGGCGAGATACAGGGGGGGAAGGAGAGACCAGAGCGGGAGGGGCCAAGAAGGGCAGAGAGAAAGGTAAAAGGTAAGGAAAAGGTGATGGAAGGAAAGCGCGGGGCGCTAGGAGGAGTCGGGAGACCACCCAGCGACGGGTAGGGCAGCTGAGGCCGAGCCGCGGGGGTGGAATCCAGACGCCAAGCGGGGGAGGGGGCGGCGGGACGGGGGGGGGGGGCAGGGGCCGCCAGGCGGCGCCGGAGACCACCAAACTTTACACGACCCGAGACTGTTTCCAGGAGGGAGTGGAGAAAAGAGTGGGAGCCTCGCCCGGCCCCTCCTCGCGGCCCGGGGCAGGGGCGTCCGCCCACCCCCTCCCCGGCGCGTCTCCCGACCCGCCCGCCCCCCGGTGGGCACACGCGGCCCGCAGGCCCAGCCCGCCGCCTCCCTCCCCGGCCGCTCGGGAGCCCCTCCCCACGCTGCCCCGGGACCCTCGCCCCGAACCCGGGGGGCCCGCTCCCCGGCCCCTCCAGTCGCCGCGGAGTGAGGAGGCCCGGAGGGCTCGGGGGCAGAGCGAGAGAGGGCGGCCCGGCGGGGCGGGGGAAGAGGGCGCGGCGCGGACCGAGTTTCCCACCTTTCCTCCTGGCCCAGACGTAGCCGGGGCAGACGGGACCTCTCGCGCTCTGCCTCCTCCTCCTGCTTCATGGAGCCATGCGCCTGGGTGGGGGCTCCCGAGAGAAGCGGGCCGCGGGCGGGCCGGACGCGCGGCGCGGACGGGGCGGGGCCAAGAAGGCCGGCAGGGGGCGGGCGGAGGAGGAAGCTGCGGGGCGGCAGTGGCGGCAGGGAAGCACTGCTAGAGGTATTCCCCGGGCAGCTGGAGGACTGAGCCGAGTCGGGACCCGAGTCTTCCGGTATCCCAGCAGCCACCGGAGGCAGTGAGGTAATGGGGGAAGAATGTAGGGAGTCCTCCAGTGGACCACACGCCCTCTAGCGAGGCGCCAAAACCATAGAGATTAGGGGGCCGCCGGAGCACCGCCCCGCTACTGTCACGTGGCCTGACTCTGCGTACTTTATTGGCTGGTGCCGACTCTACGGGGTTGAATTTAGGAGACTGGTTCCTATTCTTGTGGCCGAATCTCAGGCAGTTGGAATAAAGAGGAGAGGACAGTAAGGCGCCAGAGGAGGTTTGCAGGCTGGTTCTTCCCAGGTCGTTGAGCAGGCCGAGGGGTGCGCTGGGCTGTCAGGCTGGCCGGCGCAGAGCACGCCGGGTCCCCTTGGCTTCTGCGAGCGAGTGCAGAGCGCGCCGGGAGTTGTAGTGCGGCCGGCTGGGCGGCATTTGTCGCCGCGTCAAGGCCTAAGTGCCAGCTGGGTATGCCAGCCCGGGTGTCCGGGTGCCGCGGCCTCGCAGCTCCGCCCTCTCCCGCGTTAGAACCCAAGCGTCCTGGCGCGCGTCGCTTCCCCCGACCGAGCCGCCGCCTTAGAAAGCAGCCAGGAAGGGGCAGCTCAGACCAGCTTTAAATGAAGCCGACCCCCTGGCTCTGGCCAGATCCGCGGGAGAGAGATTCCAGGCTCTGGGCCAGTCTCCTTATGGATGAGAAAGGGCAAACCAGACCCGGGAGGTGCCAACAGCCCATCTCTGTCTTGACCCGCTGCGTCCCAGTCTGGAGACCACGCAGGTGGAATTGTCCACAATACAGGCTTGATTCAGTAGGTCGACTAAGCACATTCCTCAGTACTGGCAGGGCAGGGGCCTCAAAGAGCACTACCAAAACCAGTTTGTTTTTTTTTTTTTTTAAATTAGGAGTAAATAGTTGTAATTTCGATTCATGGGGTCGCAAAGATTCGGACACGACTGAGCGACTGAACTGAACTGAATGATGACTTAGCACTCATTTTAATTACACATGGAGTTGCACAAAAAGTCTTTATTTCTGCCTTGCTCCCTCACCTTAACCAAATAGTTTAGGCTCTGCAGCAAAAACATGCTCTGTTTTAAAGCATTTCCAGTCTTGCTAAAAACACACAGTCAAGCCCACAGTTTTGTTTATGCACAAAGGAATCCTAACGTGTTTGTCCTCAAGGAGCAAAGACAAGTATCTAGTAAAAAATGCAAATCATATCTTAACAGTGAAGCTTTCCAGCAAAAACCTTCTGCTCTGGAATGCATAATGTGCTAAAGCATAATAAGATCTACTACCACAGACTTTTAGCTTAATTACCTGTACGCAGCAAAAACCGAGGAAATGGAGTGATTGGTGCCTCTCAGACCTGGAACTCTCAGAAAACCTGGCAAAGCGCAGCAGTGGGAAGAAGAGATGATGATGTCTTGCAGAACAGGAGGTCGATTTTTTTTAAGCCATCTATAGCAGTCTTCATAATTCCTGCCAGTTTTGACGCACTTATCTGTCGTTGAGGCCCACGTTGGCCAGTTTCTAACCTCTTGTCAGGCTGAAAAACTCCAAATTAAATAATCCCATGGTCTAGAGCCAAAATCAGGAGGCAGCAAGCCAGAGGTCATTTGTTTGTTGGTTTCTGAAGAAGACCAGATACTGACTTTAAATAATTGCAATAAGTTTCACATAGTGAAGGTCTTTCCAGCTGAACGTTTTAAAACATGGCATCTGGAAGAGGGCCTCAGTCTGTTGCTCCCGGGGTGGTACTATATTGTCACTGAGTAATCCACAGATAAGGAAGTTATTGCTCCCTGGTTATCAAGCTGCCGGTAGGTAAATGATGGAACCGGGTTGGGTTTGAAACACTCTCAAATTCAAAACAAAACAAAACAAAACCTTGCCTTGAGCTGTGAAAAGGCATTTTACTGAGAAGTAGGACCCATATACTATTTCTGTTGTTTACTGAGGCCAAAAAGAAAAGGGTTAGGACTTTTTAGAAAGTCACTTTGGGGTCACCTCACATCAACAAGCAACAGTCTGAACTGGTGCAAAAAAAATAAACAGTGAAATTAGGATTAGGAACGAGGGAGAAACGAGAGCAATTTGTGCCGTAAATGTGGAAGGGCCTGTGTCTTACTATCTCGTCTCTCCCACGTAATTCAGAAACCTGGTACATAGTAGGCATACAATAATTATTTGTAGCCTGAATGATTAAGTGAAGAAGAAAGCCACAAAGCAGGGGGAAAGTAATATATTAGTAGTTGGGAAAGGGGAACGACAAGAGAACTAAGTGGCTCAAGTGCTGTGCATGGTCCTGAAATGTCACCCTCATCTGCTGTACCACTCTATCAAAATACCCTCAGATCAAATCGTTGGTCTCCCTATCTTCCCATTATTCTGACCGTGAATGTTTAAGAATATATGGTAATGTAAGAGGTTAGATTTTAATTGTTTCCACCACAAAAAGAAATGATCATTAGGTCACATGATAGAGACATTAGCTAACCCTCCTGGTGGTAATCATAGTACAGTATATAAATGTGTCAAACCAACACATTGTATACCCTAAACTTATGCTAATACAATGTTATATGTCAATTATATCTCAATATTTTAAAAAGTGTTATAGGTCAATTATATCTCAATTTTTAAAATAATGATTACGAGAGAATGGAGGGACTTCCCTGGTAGTACAGTGTCTAAGAGTCTGCCTACCAATGCAGGGGACAGGGGTTCTATCCCTGGTGCAGAAGACCCCACACACCCTGGAGCAACTAAAGCCCATGCACAGCGACTCGAGAGCCCAGGAGCTGCAACTGCTGAAGCCCACACGCCCTAGAGTCTGTGCTCTGCAAGAGGAGAAGCCACTGCAATGGGAAGCCTGTGTGCCACAGCAGAGAGTAGCGGTGTGAGTGGGGAAAGCCTTCACGTAGCAACGAAGACGTGCACCACCAAAAAACGTTCAGTTCAGTTCAGTCGCTGAATCGTGTCCGACTCTTTGCGACCCCATGAATCGCAGCACGCCAGGCCGCCCTGTCCATCACCAACTCCCAGAGTTCACTCAGACTCGTGTCCATCAAGTCCGTAATGTCATCCAGCCATCTCATCGTCTGTCGTCCCCTTCTCCTCCTGCCCCCAATCCCTCCAACCATCAGAGTCTTTTCCAGTGAGTCAGCTCTTCGCATGAGGTGGCCAGAGTACTGGAGTTTCAGCTTTAGCATCCGTCTTTCCAAAGAACACCCAGGGCTGATCTCCTTTAGAATGGACTGGTTGGACCTCCTTGCAGTCCAAGGGACTCTCAAGAGTCTTCTCCAGCACCACAGTTCAAAAGCATCAATTCTTCGGCCTTCAGCCTTCTTCACAGTCCAACTCTCACATCCATACACGACCACAGGAAAAACCATAGCCTTGACTAGACGGACCTTATTCGGCACAATAATGTCTCTGCTTTTGAATATGCTGTCTAAGTTGGTCATAACTTTTCTTCCAAGGAGTAAGCATCTTTTAATTTCATGGCTGCAATCACCATCTGCAGTGATTTTGGAGCCCCCAGAAATAAAGTCTGACACTGTTTCCACTGTTTCCCCAACTATTTCCCATGAAGTGATGGGACCGGATGCCATGATCTTTGTTTTCTGAATGTTGAGCTTTAAGCCAACTTTTTCACTCTCCTCTTTCACTTTCATCAAGAGGCTTTCTAGTTCCTCTTCACTTTCTGCCATAAGGGTGGTGTCATCTGCATATCTGGTGTTATTGATATTTCTCTCGGCAATCTTGATTCCAGCTTGTGCTTCTTCCAGCCCAGCGTTTCTCATGATGTACTCTGCATAGAAGTTAAATAAGCAGGGTGACGGTATACAGCCTTGACGTACTCCTTTTCCTCTTTGGAACCAGTCTGTTGTTCCATGTCCAGTCCTAACTGTTGCTTCCTGACCTGCATATATGTTTCTCAAGAGGCAGGACAGGTGGTCTGGTAGTCCCATCTCTTTCAGAATTTTCCACAGTTTATTGTGATCCACACAGTCAAAGGCTTTGGCATAGTCAATAAAGCAGTAATAGATGTTTTTCTGGAACTCTCTTGCTTTTTCCATGATCCAGCAGATGTTCACAATTTGATCTCTGGTTCCTCTGCCTTTTCTAAAACCAGCTTGAACATCTGGAAGTTCACAGTTCATCTACTGCTGAAGCCTGGCTTGGAGAATTTTGAGCATTACTTCACTAGTGTGTGAGATGAGTGCAATTGTGTGGTAGTTTGAGCATTCTTTGGCATTGCCTTTCTTTGGGATTGGAATGAAAACTGACCTTTTCCAGTCCTGTGGCCACTGCTGAGTTGTCCAAATTTGCTGGCATATTGAGTGGAGCACTTTTAAAAACTAAATAATTTTTAAAAAAATAATTTGAAAAAGAGAGAATGGAATCAGACTTCATGGTTTCAAATTCTAGTCCTGCTACGAACACCTGTGATCTAGGGCAAGTTAGTATGTTAGTGATTTAGTGTTATCATCTGTAAAATGGGGATTGTAGCGGTCCGTATGAATTTAAATGTTTATACTTATAAAAGCCGCTGTTCTCGTTAGTGTAGTGGTGAGTATCTCCGCCTGTCACACAGGAGACCAGGGTTCAATTCCCTAACGGGGAGGCAACACACCCTTTAGCTTCCCTTGTAGCTGTTGGTAAAGAATCTGCCTGCAATGCAGGAGACCCAGGTTTGATTCCTGGGTTGGGAAGATGCCCTGGAGAAGGAAATGGCAACCCACAGTATTCTTGCCTGGAAAATCCCATGGACAGAGAAGCCTGGAAGGCTACAGTCCATGGGGTCGCAAGAGTCGGACACAACTTAATGACTAAAACACCATAACATCATACTTACAAAGCTATGATAGGGTTAACATGTCAAAAATTGCTCTGTCACTGTGAGCCTCATTTGTATTAGGGTGTTGAATAAGCATGAAATTAGCCTGCAAAGCAAACACATGCATTCTTTTAGATGTACAGCTTCGATGGACAATGCATTGATGCACCAAAGACATTTACCAACCTGTGACCATGAAATAAGTTTTCACAGGATATATTAATGGGAATTATAGATTTCATAGGTCCATCTAGGCAAATCTGTGGTTTTTCCAGCGGTCACGTATGGATGTGAGAGTTGGACTGTGAAGAAGGCTGAGCACCGAAGAATTGATGCTTTTGAACCATGGTGTTGGAGAAGACTCTTGAGAGTCCCTTGGACTGCAAGGAGGTCCAACCAGTCCATCCTATAGGAGATCAGTCCTGGGTGTTCATTGGAAAGACTGATGCTAAAGCTGAAACTCCAGTAACTTTGGCCACCTCATGTGAAGAGTTGACTCATTGGAAAAGACTCTGATGCTGGGAGGAATTGGGGGCAGGAGGAGAAGAGGACGACAGAGGATGAGATCGCTGGATGGCATCACCAGCTCGATGGACATGGGTTTGGGTGAACTCTGGGAGTTGGTGATGGACAGGGCAGCCTGGTGTGCTGCAATTCATGGGGTCCCAAAGGGTCGGACACGACTGAGCGACTGAACTGAACTAAGCTGAACTGTTCACATTGTTCATAGGGTTCTCTCAGCGAGAAGACTGGAATGGTTTGCCGTTCCCTTCTTCAGTGGACCGCAGTTTGTCAGCACTCTTCACTATGGCCTATCTGTCTTGGGTGGCCCTGCATGTCATGGCTCATAGCTTCACTGAGTTACGCAGCCCATTCTCCACGATAAGGCTGTGATCCATGAACCAGAGATCAAATGGCTAACATTCATTGGATCATAGAGAAAGCAAGGGAATTCTAGAAAAACATCTACTTCTGCTTCATTAACTACACTAAAGCCTCTGTGTGGATCACAAGAAGCAACCATTAGAACCTTACATGGAACAACTGACTTGTTCAAAATTGGGAAAGGAGTACCACAGGGCTGTATATTGTCACCCTGTTTGTTTAACTTCTGCAGAGCACATCATGGAAAATGCCAGACTGGATGAATCACAATCTGGAATCAAGATTGCTAGGAGAAATATCAATAGCATCAGATATGCAGATGATACCACTCTAATGGCAGAAAGTGAAAAGGAACTAAAGAGCCTCTTGATGGGAGTCAAATAGGAGAGTAAAAAAGCTGGCTTAAAACTCAACATTCAAAAAACTAAGATTAAAAAAAAAAACAAATAAAAACAAAAAAAAAGAATAATAAAAATACAAAACAAAAGCTAAGATCATGGCATCTGGTCCCATCACTTCATGGCAAATAGAAGGGGAAAAAGTGGAAGCAGTGGCAGATTTTATCTTCTTGGACTCCAAAATCACTGTGGACAGTGACTGCAGGCATGAAATTAAAAGATGTTTGCTCCTTGAAAGGAAAGCTACAACAAACCTAGACAGCATGTTAAAAAGCAGAGACCTCACTTTGCCAAGAAAGATCCGTATAGTCAAAGCTACAGTTTTTCCAGTAGCCATGTACAGTATGAGAAGTGGACCATAAAGAAGGCTGAATGCTGAACTTGATGCTTTTGAATTGTGGTGCTGGAGAAGACTCTTGAGAGTACCTAAGAATGCAAGGAGATCCAACCAGTCCATCCTAAAGGAAATCAATCCTGAATGTTCATTGGAAGGATTGCTGCTGAAGATAAAGCTCCAGTACTTTGGCCAACTGAAGTGAAGAGCCAATTCATTGGAAAAGACTCTGATTCTGGGAAAGACTGAACGCAAAAGGAGAAGAGGGCAGCAGAGGATGAGATGGTTAGACAGCATCACTGACTCACTAGACATGAATTTGAGCAAACTCTGGGAGATAGTGAAGGACAGGAAAGCCTGGCGTGCTTATGTCCATGGGGTCCCAAAGAGTCAGAAATGACTTAGCGACTGAACAACAGTTATAGATTTCATTTGTCCCACTTTCCAGACTGACATGAGTCCGGTCTTGGTAGTAGATACAGAATCTGCATCTGCGCTTTGGCCTCCACAAATGTGTCTGTGTATCTTTTGTGTACTCTTGTGTATCCTTTGAAGGGTGAATTCTTTTGGGTACTTAAGAGCAATGTTGAGGGGACTTTCCTGGTGGTCCAGTGGTTAGGACTCTGTGCTTTCATTGCAGGGGGTACGAGTTCCATCCCTGGTTGAGTAACTGGAATCCTGCATGCTGCAGCTTGGCAAAAAAAATTTTTTTTAAATTTTTAATAAATAAGAAAACTAGAGAGATATGACCACCAAATGTAACCTGATCCTAGACTGAATCCTGGAGCAAGAAAAAAGTTTAAAAAAAAAAAAAAGAGTTTCCCTGGTGATCCAGTGGTAAAGAATCCACCTTGCAATTTGGGGGACACAGGTTCAATTCCTGGTCTGGGAAGAGCCCACGTCAGGGCAGCCAAGCGTGTGTGCCATACTGCTGAGCCTGCCCGCTAGAGCCCTCGAGCCACAACTGCTGAAACCTGTGTACCTTAGAACCTGACCCCCACAGCAAGAGAAGCCCCCACAGTGAGAAGCCTGCACACCACAATTGCAGGGTATCCCCTGCTTGCTGCAACCAGAGAAAGCCCATGCACAGCAATGGAGACCCAGCACAACCAAAGGTGCGAATCAACTAATTACTTTCTAAAAAGATGAATACTTACCTGATTCAAATAAATCTTTATATATACAAGTATGTACATGAGTTGAATATTTTCAGATATATGAAGTAGTATAAAGAAACTAAGTCCCACAGTGTTTTCCTTGTGTTTGAATTAAACCACATTACTCTTGAGAAGATAAGCTTTTAAACTTTGTATGTCACTTTGGTACAGGGCTTCCCTGGTGGCTCAGAGGTTAAAGCGTCTGCCTGCATTGCAGGAGACCTGGGTTCGATCCCTAGGTTGGGAAGACCCTCTGGAGAAGGAAATGGCAACCCACTCCAGTATTCCTGCCTGGAGAATCCCATGGAGAGAGGAGCCTGGTAGGTTACAGTCCATGGGGTCCCAAAGAATTGGACATGACTGAGCGACTTCTTTCTTTCACTTTGATACACAGTTCATCAAAAATTTCCTAAACTTCATTTATTTCTGGTGAAATAAATGAAACCAGGTTGGAAAGCTCAAGTTGTTCTTGTTGTTCAGTCCCCCATGACCCCATGGACTGCAGCATGCCAGGCCTCCCTGTCCCTCACCGTCTCCCAGAGTTTGCCCAAGTTCATGTTCATTGCATCGGTGATGTGGTGGAGCCATCTCTCCTCTGACGCCCTCTTTTCTTTCTGCCCTCAATCTTTCCCAGCATTAGGGACTTTTCCAATGAGTTGTCTGTTCACATCAGATGACCAAAATACTGGAGCTTCAGCATCAGTCCTTCCAGTGAACATTCAGGGTTGATCTCCCTTAAGATGGACTGGTTTGATCTCCTGGCCATCCAAGGGATTTTCAGAAGTCTTCTCCAGCACCACATTTCAAAGGCATTAATTCTTCGGCACTCTGCCTTTTTTTTTATGGTTCAGCTCTCACAACTGTATGTGACCACTGGGAAGACCATAGCCTTGACTACACAGACCTTTGTTAGCAGAGTAATGTCTCTGCTTTTCAACACACTGTCTAGGTTTGTCATTGCTTTCCTGCCAAGAAGCAATCATCTTCTGGTTTCATAGATGCAGTCACTGTCAGCTGTGATTTTGGAGCCCAAGAAGAGGAATCTCTCACTACTTCCACCTTTTCCCCTTCTGTTTATCATGCAGTGGCTCAAATTACACATCTGTTTATCTTATAAATACTTTTAATGTCTTTTCTCTACTGAGAATTTTGTGTTGCTTTTTTATTGAGAGATACGCATACAGAATGTGCAGCTCATAAGTGTACAGCTCAGCAATTTCTTACTGGATGCAAATTCTTAGTATACGTCCATGTAGCAACCGTCCGAATTAAGACGTACAAATTTCCAGCAGCCCAGAATGCTTCTATGTGCCTCTACCTGTATTAATCTCTCTTCAAAAGCTAACCATTATTCTGTCTGCTATCACCTTGGAATAGTTTTCCTTGTTCTTGAATGTCATAGAAATTGCTTCATACAGTGTGAACTCTTTTGTGTCTAGTTTCTTTTGCTCAGTGTTATATCCTAGGAGTTCATCTCTGGTTCTCTGCAGCTGTAGTTCACTATTTTTCTTTGCTTCATAAACTACTATGTCATTCAATACATATTGAATGAATATGCCACAATGTGTCTATCCAGACTTATTTTAAAACAATTTTCTGCCACGTGGTACCTCCAAAAAAATAGGAAAAAAGAAAAATCATTCCTTTCTCTGAATCTAGCGATTTTAAGATTTTCCCCGAAAATATCCTTTTTTTTTTTTTGGCAGCCTCAGTGTAGTTCATCCTCAAATGCATATCCTAAAAATGGCTGCTGTATCGTCAGGACCCAGGCAGGAAGGGGGTGTGGCAGCAATAGATCTTCAGTTGTCTAGCCTCAGGCTTATGTCACCTCTCCTTCTCACTGCCGTCACTGTGCCAGCAGAGAGCTGAATCTTTCTGACGTTCCACAGAACATCACCCTGATCATTACATTCATGACATCTTTCTGCACAGACCGAGGAGCAGGCAGTGGCAGGTACCTCAGATGCGTTAGAAAGTTGAATATGTTCCAGGAGGTCGAAAATAACTCCTAATCTTGGTAACACATATCCTATCAGTTAAGATCTAGGAAATAGAAACTTTTGTGTGAAACGCAGGAGGTGTTTCAGACAAAACGGATGGGCCACCACAGGCTGGTGCTGGATTGAGAGACTCGCATGGCTGGTGCTGAGATCTCTAAGAGAGTCTGTAGGGGAGAGCTTGAGGAGAGCCACAGGAGCCGAAGATGAGAGGGGCCTTCTTTACCATCTTCCAGTCTCCCACCAGCACTTCTCATTGGCAGAAGCTGAAAAGAAATTAGATGGCAAGGGCTTCTAGGAAATATAGTTTACGGATTCCAGTCCTAGCATCACAGAGCAGAATAGAGAAAGGTAGGCTTGGCCTGAGCAGTAACAGGTAAATAATGGCACAGCCATCAGCTCAAGGTTCCTCCAAAATAAGATTGTCCTCTCTGTTACTGGGAATATGCCGGGAGCACATCCTTCAGGTTTGGGTTGAAATCTTTGACGTTTGAGGGCTTATTCCAATAATGTTGAAAGCTGGCACCATCCCTGAACTGTCTAGCACCTTAGGGCCTGCTGACTTCCTGAACTTCTAGCTCTTAAAGCCGCATTGGTCAGATACACATGAGGGGAAGGAAAGGGCCAGAGGTCAGACACACTTTCCTTTCTTTGCCCTCTCTGAGGTCAGTGGGCACATTACAAAAATCCAGCCTTACATGGAACTTCCTAGGTGGTCCAGTGGCTAAGACTGCACTCCTAATGCAGGGGGCCTGGGTTTGATCCCTGGTCAGGGAGCTAAATCCCGCATGCCATAACCAAGATCCATCACAGCCACAGAAATTAATTAATTTTAAAAAGTAAATGCCTTACAAATATAAGAAGGAGTCTTTTAATATAATTACTTTGTGTTTCTCAGAGATGGAAACCAAAAAGAGTAATTGAAGACATCTATTTTTCCTTCACTGTTCTGTTTTGAGATCTTTATGTGCAGACACGATGGGGGGGAAATAAGACTGAATAAGTAGCTAACGTCTAACCAGTACAGAAGGAAAGGCAGGAGACAGGGCCCCAGAAGGAAGGATCTAGTGAGAAGCCACAAGCTCAGAGATTTATTCATGCTCAGGAGGATTACGATTAGCTTGGGGATTGCTCAGGGAAAACAGAAGAAACCACGTTGAACAGAAATCACTGAACAGAGAACAATAGAAAACATTGAATCATTGAGAGTACACACGAAGGCAGAGTAGAAGCAGCTCAATGTGCCTGAAAACATCTTGGCTCACTGACCCCTGTCATGAAGGCTTTCCAGTTGAAGCCACGCAACTGATATGTTGAATACGTCAAAGCATGAAATACCACATAACTATAGCACTGGGCACACAAACGTGTCTGTCCAAAAGAGGGAATATGTGAGTGAATTTCAAAGTCTGTATTTTGTTACTTCTCAAGGCAAGGATCTTAACTGATGGAAAAGCTGTAAGGTTTAGAGCCTTAGAACCGTGGTACACGTTTCTGCAGAGAAGCAGAGAGCCCAGACATCTCAATCTCATGATTACTTTTCTTCTAACCACAAAGCTGTAGGAAGGAGGATGCAAAGAGAACAAGCAGAGAGGGCCCAGGATGGGGAGGGGAGGCGGAAGAGGGCAGATCTGTGCACAGGTGGACATGCCGCTAGGTCCACTGCTCCCTGTGTTGACTGGAGAGTGAATATAGGTATTTTTGACTCTGTACCTTGACAGGACCACAATAGCTCCACTTCTTCCAGCAGCCCAGTTGAGACACAAGACCTCCACTATATAGTTCTATCTCTTGCCTACTCAGAGAGGACTTAAAAATCCCCCTTGAGAACTGAATTTTCTCCTTTTCATTTTCTTTAGACAGCTGGAACCTTAAAGAAGTGAGGTTTTGGATCTTCTGGATTGCATTATCCACTGTGCTGTGAGGAAGAGCTGCTCCCAAGCTGGGTGCTGGGAATGACTGGGGCCTCCCCACAGGTTTCCATGCCCCCAGTCCCCCTTGCCCAGACTAGCAGGGAGGCGGAGGTGGAGGAAACACGGGCTCCTTTGAACAACCGCTGTGCCTGCACCTATAGCCTTACTTACCCTCTTGGATGCTGGTCCCTCCCAGGAGGGCTACTGTGTATATTTCCTTGCCTGTTTCTCTCTCTGGAATGAGAGCTTTTCCAAAACAGAACTGGCTATTTTTCACTTCCGTCTCTTTAGCTCGCAGCACACAGGTGTGCAGGTAGTATGTGCACAATAAATATTTAACAGGTAAATTAAAAATAAACATGCTGAAGATGGTTTAGGAGGAGAAAAATGATTGTTAGCAAAAAAAAGGATTTTAAAAAGTGAAGTATATATTTAACACAGTGCTAGAAATTTTAAGTAGCACAGTACAGCAAGAAAGGGAAATAAAAGGATACAGGTTGGAAGGCAATAAAGAAAACTGCCTCCATTTGTGGATGACATGATTGTCTATGTAGAACATCCCTACGGGACTGTGAAAAACTTCTAGAACTAATAAATGAAGGCCACAGGATAAAAGAAATCAATACACAAAAATCAATCATACTTCCATATCCTAGCAATAAAAGCTGAAATTAAAAATATGTACCAGTTAGGGATTTCCATGGTGGTCAGTGGTTAAGACTGCATGCTCTCACTGCAGGGGGCCTGGGTTTGACCTCTCGTCAGGGAACTAGATCCTGCATGCCATGACTAACAGCCTGTATGCTGCAAGGAAGAGCCTGTGTCCAGCAACTGACTCGACACAGCCAAATATTAATAAAATATATAGTATATAAAAATCACATGTTGTATAAACATGTACATATATATATTATGTATACATATATATCAGTTACAATTTCCCCCCCAAAATCAAACACTTAGGTATAAATCTAATAAAATATGTAAAGGCTTGTATCAATATAATGAAAACTATAAAATGCTTATGAAGGAGGTAAAAAAAAAATCTAAAAAAACAAAAAGACATAGTGTGTTCATGGATTGGGAGAATCAGTATAATAAAGATATTGATTCTCCCCAAGTTAATCTATATAAATAAAGATTTAATGCAATTCCCTTAAAAATTCTACCAAGGGTTTTTGTAGACATAGAAAATCTTAATTTAAAATTTATATGGAAAGGAATAGGAACTAGAATATCTATAGCAATTTTGAAAAAGAAAAGTAAAATGGGGTGACTCAGCCTACCTGACACTAAGGCTTCCTTATATAGCTACAGTAATCAAGGGCTGTGGTACTGAATAGACATTTTTCCAATGAAAATATATGAAAGGCCTACAGTTATTGAAAAGATACTCAGCATCACTAGTTGTTACGGAAATGCAAATTGAAATCACAGTGAGGACTTCCGTGGTGCAGTGGTCTGATGCAAAGAAGATCCCACATGCCTTGGAGCGACGAACCCCATGCAGCACAAGGACGCAGCACGGTGAAAACTAGGCCTGCTCAGTGCAGCTGGAGAAAGCCCGTGTGCAGCCAACGAGCAGATAGACACGCTTAGAACCGTAATAGCTCAAAAACCAAAAAACTCCGCGATGAGTTAACACGCCTGTTAGAATGGCCATCATAACAACCCTAAAAAAAAAAAAAGAGAAAACAAATGCTAAAGAGGACATGGGGAAGAGAACCTTTGTGAACTAAGCATTGGGTTATAAATGGGTCCTTAGCTGCTATGGAAAACGATATGGAGGGTCCTCAAGAAAAACAGAATTACCGTTGTTGTTTAGTCACTAAATTGTGTCCAGCTCTTTTCCGATCCCATCAACTGTAGCCCGCCAGGCTCCTCTGTCCATGGGATTTCCCAAGCTAGAATGCTGGAATGGGTCACCATTTCCTTCTCCAGGGATCTTCCTGACCCAGAGATCAAACCCATGTCTCCTGCATTGGCAGGCAGATTCTTTCCCAGAGCTACCATAGAAGCCCAGAATTACCATATGATCCAGCAATTCCATTCATGAGACTATGTCTAAAGGAACCGAAAACACTAACTCGAAAATATGTCTGCACCCCCATGTTTATAGCAGTGTTATTTATAGTAGCCAAGACATGAGAACAATCTAAGTATCCATAGATGGATAAATGAATAAAGAAGTTGTGTTGTATGTAGACAACGGAATATTATTCAGTCAAAATATGAAGAAATCCTACCACTTGGGACAGCACAGATGAACCTCGAGAGCATTATGCTAAGTAAAGTAAGTCAGATAGAGAAAGACAAACCCTGTATAATCTCACTGATACATGGAATTTAAAAATAAGCAAATAAAAGAACTCATAGAAAAATAGATCTGACTTGTGGTTACCAGAGGCAAAGGGTGTGAGAAGGGGGAATTGGAGGAAGGTGGAGTATAAACCTCCAGCTATAAGACAAATAACTACTAGAGATATTATGCACAGTGTGATGAGTTTAGTTAACACTTTATATGTGGTTGACATAAAGGAACAATGTTAAAAGTGAGTCCTAAGAGCTCTCATCTCAAAAAGAACCTTTTTTCCCTTTTTTCGTCTCATTTTATTGTATCTATATGAGATGATGAATGTTAGCTGAACCTATTGTGGTGGTCATTTCACAATATATGTAAATCAAACCATCTGCTCTGTACCTTAAACTTAGACAGTGACATATGTCAGTTATTTCTCAGCGAAAGTGGGAAAAAAGAGACCGTAGTATTGGTTAAGAGACAAACAGATTACAGAATAGAGAAAGCAGAGATAGCCTACAGAAGTACAGCCAACTGTTTTCTTTCAAAAAGATGAGAAGGCAGTTCAGTGGAAGAAAAAAGAGTCTTTGTAACAAATGGTGCTGGAGTAATTAGACATCCTTAGGCAAACAAAACAAAAACACAAAAAGAAAAAGAAAAACAAGTCTTGGCATAACCTCACAACTTTTACCTGGCATTAAGGCGTTTTCACTTGATATTTACTCAAGATGAACCATAGATTTTACAATGTAGAACTATAAAACTTTTAGAAGAAAAAAACAGCAGAAAATCTTCAGAATCTAAGGCCTGGTGAACAGTTCTCAGACATGACAAATAAAAATACCATCCATAAGAGAATAAAAGTGATAAATTAGATTCACAAAAAATTTTTTTTTTCTCTGTGAAAGACCTTCTGAAAAAGGATAAAAAGACAAACTACAGAAAGGACAAAAAATTTTGCAGGTCACATATTCAATAAAGGACTCATATCTAGAATATAGAAAGAACTCTCACAGCTGCACAGTAAAGAACATACTATCCAAGGAAATGGTCAAAATGCATTAATAAACATTTCATTGAAGATGACATATGGAAGGAAAATAAGCACATGAAAAGATATTCAGTATCACTGGGCAAGTTAAGACCACACTGGGATGTTCTTACATACCTGTCAGAGGACCTGAAATAAAAAGTAGTGGTTATACAAAATACTGGCAAGGATCCAGAGACAGTGGGTCCCTCAGAGAGTGTTGATGAGAATGTAAAATGGTACAATTATTTTGAAAATTGTTCAGCAGTTTCTTAAAAACTAAACGTATACTTTCCATAGTGGTGGTGGTTTAGTTGCTAAGTCATGTCCAACTCTTTGCAACCCCATGGACTGTAGCCCATCAGGCTCCTCAGTCCGTGAGATTTCCCAGGTGAGAATATTGGAGTGGGTAGTCATTTCCTTCTCCAGGGGATCTTCCCAACTCACGGATCAAACCTGTGTCTCCTGCATTGGCAGGCAGATCGTCACTGAGCCACCTGGGAAGCCCAATAGGACCCAACAATTGCACCAGCAGATATTTATTGTAGAGAAATGAAAAGTTATGTCTTCACAAAAACCTTTATATAATTGTCACAGCAGCTTCATTTGTACTAGTCTAAAACTAGAATGAAAAAGTTGGCTTAAAGCTCAACATTCAGAAAACGAAGATCATGGCATCTGGTCCCATCACTTCATGGGAAATAGATGGGGAAACAGTGGAAACAGTGTCAGACTATTTTTTTTGGGCTCCAAAATCACTGCAGATGGTGATTGCAGCCATGAAGTTAAAAGACGCTTACTCCTTGGAAGAAAAGTTATGACCAACCTAGACAGCATATTCAAAAGCAGAGACATTACTTTGCTAACAAAGGTCCATCTAGTCAAGGCTATGGTTTCTCCAGTGGTCATGTATGGATGTGAGAGTTGGACTGTGAAGAGAGCTGAGTGCTGAAGAATTGATGCTTTTGAACTGTGGTGTCGGAGAAGACTCTTGAGAGTCCCTTGGACTGCAAGGAGATCCAACCAGTCCATTCTGAAGGAGATCAGCCCTGGGATTTCTTTGGAGGGAATGGTGCTGAAGCTGAAAATCCAGTACTTTGGCCACCTCATGTGAAGAGTTGACTCATTAGAAAAGACTGATGCTGGGAGGGCTTGGGGGCAGGAGGAGAAGGGGCCGACAGAGGATGAGATGGCTGGATGGCATCCCTGACTCGACGGACGTGAGTCTAAGTGAACTCTGGGAGTTGGTGATGGAAAAGGAGGCCTGGTGTGCCGCAATTCATGGGGTCACAAAGAGTCGGATACGACTGAGCGACTGAACCAAACTGAAAACTAGAATACTGCTCAGCCATAAAAATGAACTGATTCTTGCTGACCTGGCCAGAGGGAGCTCAAGGGTGAAGACCTGGGGTAGTGTATTGTGAGATCCCCAGGAACATACCTTTACCACACTTTTGCCCAGCCCTCAGGTTGGCTCAGCTTCATTCTTCACTGTTAGGACAGGCTGGGACTAGGTCTGGCATCTCATCCTTCTCATCCTAGTGAGTGGTCAGGCCTGACTCCATGACCTAATTCAGGCCAAAGACAGTTGCTGAGCAAGAGTGGCAGCTTGCCTTTCTCTGGGCACTGCTGGCTGGGGTCATGGCACCTTGTAGCTCATGACCTTGGAGGAGTTGGAGAGAAACCATGTTGACTGTATTGTTTGAAACAGGTCATGCCTGGAGGTAGGAGCTACCTCCAGACTTATCATTTCTGTGTGCCAATAGATGATGTCTTCTATTAAAAGAAATAACAAGGGGCTTCCTTGGTGGCTCAGCAGTAGAATCCACCTCTGAGTGCAGGAGACACAGGTTCATTAGATCCCTGGTCTGGAAAGATTCCACATACAGCAGAGCAACTAAGCCCATCACAGCTATTGAGCCTGTCCTCTAGAGCCCAGGAACTGCAACTATGGAGCCCACATGCTGCAGCTACTGAAGCCCACCCACCCTGTGTTTTGCAACAAGAGAAGCCACTGCAATGAAAAGACCGCCAACTGCAACAATGGGTAGCCCTCTCATTCTGAAACTAGAAAAAAGCCTGCACAGCAACAAAAAAGCCAAAAATATATAAATAAAATTATTATTATTTTTTAAAAGGACACTATAAAGTGTCCCTGGAACAGTTCAAATGACAGCAGGCAACAAAAATGCCTCTGAGAGAGCTGCTGAAATCCTAAAGTCTACAGGAAGAGGGAGTGTGCTAGGGAAGAATTACTCTGTGTTCCCTGAGCCCCATCTTCCATCCTCACAAAATCAGAAGATCCTAAATAAATCAGATTTCTGCAGGAACAGTCACCCAGTTTTCTGATCCTATTTTGTATCAGTCTCATTGAGGAATAACGTTCCAGTTCCATCTATGGAGCCAGAATCATATTCTTTTGATTCTAAAGCTGCTGCTGCTAAGTCACTTCAGTCCTGTCCAACTCTGTATGACCTCATGGACTGTAGCCCACCAGGCTCCTCTGTCAATGGGGATTCTCCTGGCAAGAGTTCTGGAGCGGGTTGCCCTGCCCTCCTCCAGGGCATCTTCCCGACCCAGGGATCCAACCCGCAACGCTTATGCTTCCTGCGTTGGCAGTCATGTTCTTTAGCACTAGCACCACCTGGGAAGCCCCTTGACTCTAAAGGGAAAGACTCAAAATACAGGTGACCCACAAGCAAGGTGTAATGTTTCCTTTGTTCCTGAGAGCCAGGACTGGGGCATGGTGGGGTGGGTGTCAGTTTCTCACATTCCAGACTTTGTGGCGGGGGACATGAATGCAGTTTTAGCAGCTACAAGGAAACCGGTCCTTCTTTGTTAGCCTTCATTTCTCTTGGCAGGTGCAAAGGAGGCAGCAGGTTTCAGGGGCCTGGTTATTGTTCCTGTTTCTCTGAAGGGTGAGCGATTGCATCTTCCCTGGGACAGGTCCATGATCTGATCCTGATTTTTAACAAGAAGAATGAGACACTGAGGAGGTGGGGCCAGGTTAAGGTATAAGTAACCCATCAATCATCCAAGCTCAAAGTCAGTCACCTCACCCACGGGAAACTTAGTACTGGCTCTAAATTTCACACCATGGTATTATGTGAGTGTGTGCTAAGTTGCTTCAGTCAGGTCTGACTCTTTGTGATGCTATGCACCATAGTCTGCCAGGCTCTCTGGTCCACAGGATTCTCCAGGCAAGAATACTGGAGTGGGTTGCCATGCCCTCCTCCAGGGAATCTTCCCAACCCAGGGATCCAAGCTGTGTCTCTCGTCTATTGCATTGGCAAGCAAGTTCTTTACCACTAGCGCCATCTGGGAAACCCCAAGGTATTATAACTAGCTGTATTAGCCAATTTTATCATTAAGGCCCAGAGACGTCAACTATTTTGATGGAAAATTACTCCCAAATTCTCATCACAAAGTGACACTTTTTGTGAGATATTTCAAGAATCTCGACAGGAAGCAAGGACTGCCTCAGGATATCCAAACTAAACACCTTTTGAAATAATTGTGAAGGCAGTGATGTTTAAAAATAAATTACCATAGAAAAGGTGTGGCAGAGTGACTTTGTGTCTCTCCAAAATCCATTCATGGAAGCTCTGCTCATGCATTCCCCCTGCTTTGCCCTTTGCACTTTCCATCTGGCTGTCCCTTAGATGTATCCTTTTTAATAAACCAGTAAATGTGAATAAACTATTTTCCTGAATTCTGTAAGTCATTCTCAGTTCAGCTCAGTTCAGCCGCTCAGTTGTGTCCGACTCTTTGCTACCCCATGGACTGCAGCACGCCAGGCTTCCCTGTCCATTACCAACTCCCAGAGCTTGCTCAAACTCATGTCCATTGAGTCAGTAATGCCATCCAACCACCTCATCCTCTGTCATCCCCTTCTCCTCCTGCCTGCAGTCTTTTCCAGCATCAGGGTCTTTTCCAATGAGTCAGTTCTTCGCATCAGATGGCCAAAGTATTAGAGCTTCAGCGTCAGCATCAGTCCTTCCAATGAATATTCAGGACTGATTTCCTTTAGGATGGACTGGTTGGATCTCCTTGCAGTTCTAGTTACTAAAACTGAGGAGGAGGTGGGGGAACCCTTAATCTGTAGCTGATCTGTCAGAACTAGGGGTGGACTCCCCAGGACTTGCAATTTATATCTGAAGTGGGGGTGGTCTTGTGGAAATGACTTAAACCTGTGGGGTCTGCCCCTAACCATGAGTAGGGGATTGAATTGAATTGTTGGACATCTAGTTGGTGTCAGAACCACCATTACAGGACTTCCCTGGTGGTACAGCGGATGAGAATCTGCCTACCAATGCAGGTGACAATGCATGGGTTTGATCCCCTGTCTGGGAAGATTCCACACGATGCAGAGCAACTAAGTCAGTGGTCTACAGCTACTGAGCCTGAGTGCTCCAGCTACTGAAGCCCACGCATGGACAGCATGTGCTCTGCAACAAGAGAAGTCACTGAAATGAGAAGCCTGTGCACCACAATGAGGGCCCAGCACAACCAAAAATAAGGTAAATAAATAATAATCTAAAAAAGAGCCACAATTATAGGTGGCCTTTTCTCTGGCTCCAAAAGGAACCATCCATGGGAATGGAGCCAGTGTGGACAGGCCTGATTGTGCATCTGGTACATATCAGATGCTCAATACCTGTAAAAGAAATGTGGATTTAAAATAAATATTGCTGGGTCTTCCCTGGTGGTCCTGTGGCTAAGACTTTGCATTCCCAATACAGGGGCCCTGGGTTCTATCCCTGGTGGAGGGACTAGACCCCAAGTCTAAAATCCCAAGACTAGATCCCTGCAACTGAAAGATCCTGCATGACGCAACTAAGACTTGGTGCAGCCAAATCAATAAATAAAATACTAAAGTAAATAAAATAAGTACTGCTGAAATGCCTTGCAATATGGGGCATTCAAGGTATTTTAGTAAAAGTTGTAGGACATTTACCAAAGAGTCTCATTTGAAATTATGATCTGTGCCTTTCACTTTGAAGTTAGTCCTATGTGACAGGAGAGGCCTAACTTGCCGATTTCATTCTGAGTTTATAAGATACAAAACCTGTACTTTTTTTTGTGTGTGTGCCATTTCCTTAATTATTTGCAACCCTCTCTGAATCAGACCCCCAAATCCTCATTTGAGCTGCATGGAGCTGCATGTGTTAGCTAGAAAGAGAGTGGACTGGCAGGAGGGAGGAAGGGAGGAAAGACACACTGTTCTGATTCTTGATCAGCCATGATTACACAAGTGTGTTCATTTTGTGAAAATCACTGGGCTGTGTACTTCAGATTTGTGCACTTTTCTGTACTGACTTGCTACTTGAAAAATAAACGACAATATTCAAACAAAAATTCGAAGGTAATTACTTCTTAGAACTGTGAAGTTTAAGTGATCATATACGTAGAAAGTGAAAGTGAAAGAAAGTGAAGTCGCTCAGTTGTGTCCGACTCTTTGCGACCCCATAGACTGTAGCTTACCAGACCCCATAGACTGTAGCCTACCAGGCTCCTCCGTCCATGGGATTTTCCAGGCAAGAGTACTGGAGTGGGTTGCCATTTCCTTCTCCAGAGAATCTTCCCGACTGAGGGATTGAACCCAGGTCTCCCGCATAGTAGGCAGACGCTTTACCAGGGGCACCTGACAATTTCTAGCATACAGGACACATTTGTCAGATTTATGTGCCAATTCAGCTCATCAGATGAAAGGCCAGGTAAGTATGCAAATGAACTGAGTGGGTGAGGAAAGTACTGCCAGTCCATGCCTAAGAGTAGGATGCTGCACGGAGCAAAGTGCACAGATCTGTGGTTTGAATTTAGCTCCTCTACCTACCAGGCAGGTCACTTTACCTCTCTGAGCCCTAGCTTTTTATCTGATTAGTAACTGTCCAACAGTGGCCAGGTTAAATGGCAGATGTAGAGGCCTTGCCCTAGTGCTCAACCTGTGCACGCAGTCACGCTCAGTAAGTGGTAAGCGTAACGGTGATTGCTACCAACTCCAGTGCATACTGCTGCCTGCACAACAGGCCAGTAAATTGAGATTCGGGTTGTAGGGGCCAGGAATGGCGACTTTGTGAGCCAGAAGACAGAGATGATAGACTCATGTCCCAGAGAATCATCATTCCTGGGTTAGAATTCAGACTCCTTTTATACTAAAAGGGGAGAAATTAAAGTCAGACACTTCCTGGTTCCCATCAGCCTCTGGAAGGGATGTGTTAATTTCTTCCTCCCTCCAGTCATCCAGGAGTGGGCCTGATCAAGATGTTTCCTGTGAGCAAAACAAAGATATTTTAGCTAATTACCTGGGAGGTAGGGTTCTCAGAGATCGGCCATTAGGTACAATTTAACCTTATGGAAACATTTCTTCAGTGATTAATTTGTCATAGGGATAAAAGGTTCCTCCCTATTACACGATGAGTAGGAAACCTTGCCCAGCTAAGCCCTCACACTACTGCAGTCTACAAAGTGAATGTACAGGCAGCTTGAGATACAGATTCTCCAGGGGCTGTGAACCCCGAAGCTTTTCTATTTTTAAAAATATTTTATTTATTTATTTAGCTGTATCAGGTCTTAGTTGTGGCCCGTGGGCTCAATTTAAAGGCTCCACGGCATGCAGGATCTTAGTTCCTCAACCAGGGATTGAACCCATGTCTCCTGCAGAGGAAGCTGGATTCTTAACCACTGGACCACCAGCGAAGTCCCCATCCTAAGCTTTTATTAGCTTCTTTCAAGTTTGCTCTAGAAAGTGAAGCTTTCCAAGAAAAACTGTTCACAATCTACCTTCAAGGAAATCATTTGCAGGTCCAGTTGCCATTAAGCTTCTTGCTGACAATAACTGTGCCAAGACTGTTGTGCCAAATACAGTCTTCCTGAGTGACCTTAAAAAAATTAAGCTAATGGCAATTTATTGTTTTATGGAAGCTCTTTCTGTCTATTCATTGCCAACAAGAGCCAACCCTGGCCCTTCCTACATCTCAGCCTGGACATTTTAGGAAACTCAGTAAGAAATTATATCAGTGCATATTAAAATGGCACTTGGCTATATTGTGAATTTTAGGAGGTAAAGTCATATAACTAAGTTTCTATGGAAACATGATGTTAAGTGTATACTGACATGCACAGTATTAATTGCCACCACTTGCTCAGGCCCTGGTATAAGACACATGATGGTAGGCATATCCACATGTTATGCCCATAACAGCAATTTCCAGGATTTACTTTAACACTAAGGTGAAATGGGCTTCCCTGGTAGCTCAGGTGGTAAAGAATCTGCTTGCAATGCGGGAAACCTGGGTCCAATCCCTGGGATGGGAAGATCTCCTGGAAGAGGGCATGGCAACCCACTCCAGCATTCTTGCCTGGAGAATCCCCAAGGATAGAGGTGCCTGGTGGGCTGCAGTCCATGGCGTCGCAAAGAGTGAGACACAACTGAGCGACTAAGCACACAGCACAGCACACTGAGGTGAGATGCAATCTCATCTCCTACAACCCCCATCGGGGCTTTCCTGGTGGCTCAATTGGTAAAGAATCTGCCTGCAATGCAAGAGACCCTGGTTTGATCCCTAGGTCGAGAAGATCCCCCTGGAGAAAGAAATGGCAACCCACTCCAGTATTCTTGCCTGGGAAATCCTGTGGATAAAGGACAGAGGAGCCTGCAGGGCTATATATAGTCCATGGGGTCACGAGAGTTGGACACAACTTAGCAGCTAAACCACCATAGCCCCAGTTCTCTCCCATGTCACTTTGGCCCTGCAAGGACTAAAATACCACACATCATTGTGTCCTAGGTATAAGAGGTTGACATAGCACACTCATAGCATCTATACATCAAAGATATTAAGAATGAGTAGATGTGTCTAAGGCTAAGAGCTAGACGAATGCTTTGTGGAGAGCGTAATCCGAGTGCTGCCTACGGATGCCTACATTCTGTCTTTGCAGACCTGCTCTTTGGTGGTTTATCTGTTTCTGGCTTGGCTCGGTCTTTGTTGTGGTGCTTGGGCACGTGGACTCAGCAGCTGCAGTGCGAGGGCTTCTCTAGTTGCAGCACAGGGGTTCTCTAGTTGAGGTGCACAGGTTCAGTTGCCTCACAGCATGTAGGATCTTAGTTCCCTAACTAAGGGATCAAGACTGCATTCCCTGCCCTGGGAGGTGGATTCTTAATCCCTGGACCACCAGGGAAGTCCGCAGACCTGTTCTTTGAAAGGTAGAGGATCTGCAGACTGGAAAGTTCAGAATAAATGTTCCTGAATGTTCAAGGAGAAAAGATTGTCTGGTTACCTTCCAAGCCAAGCCAACGTTAACGTGCATGAATGTTTCACATTCAGGCATAAGAGAGCTTAGTGTAGAAAAGAGGGCAAATGAGAAGCTTAGTTTTTGTTTGTTTTGTTTTATCTTATATAGAGATGGTAACATCAAGGCACTAGTAAATGCTTACTAACACGATGGTGAGTGAAAGGAAATGAGTAAAGTTGTTAGAAAAATAAAGCTAAAGAGAAAGTTTTACATTAGGAAAAACACTTGCAACACTTTTCATGTCAAAAAGTTAATATCTGGGAATAGAATGCGCTGATGTCGCCTCCTGTGAGACCACCAAGATCACAACTAGCTGTTGAACGACAGTTGACAGGAGGATGCTGGAACCTACCAAAAAAAGATGCCCCGCATTCAAAGACAAAGAAGCTGAATCGAGGTGGTAGGAGGGACACAATCATGATAAAATCAAACCCAATACCCACTGGGTGGGTGACCCACAAACTGGAAAACAATAATACCAAAGAAGTTCTCTCACTGCTGTGAAGGTTCTGAACCCCACTTCCGGCTTTTCAGCCTAGGGATTTGACAAAGGGATGGGGAATCCCCAGGGAATCTGATCTTGAAGGCCAGCAGGATTTGATTACAAGACTTCAAGGGACTGGGGAAAAGAGAGACTCCAAACAGAAACAGTCTCGGAGGACACAAACAAAACCTTGCACGCTCCAAGACTCAGAGGAAAGGAGCAGTGACCTCACAGGAAACTGAACCAAAACTACCTGCTAGTGTTGGAGGGTCTCTGTGGAGGCATGAGTCTGCAGGCTATGGTGGTTTAGCAGCTAAGTCATGTCCGACTCTTGCAACCCCATGGACTATAATCCACCAGGCTCCACTGTTCTCTATCCACGGGATTTCCCAGAGATGGGGGCAATGGCAGCAGCAGCCTGGGAAGGTCCCTCTGGGAGTAAACCCTCTTGAAAGTTAACATTAACCCTATCATAGAGCCTGTAGACTGGCAGGCTGGTTTGCCTCAGTCTGAAAAACTACCAGGGAGTGAGTGCAACCCCACCCATTAGCAGATAATTGGATTAAAGCTTTATTGAGCAAGGCCTTGCCCACCAGAGCAAGACCCAGTTTTTCTCACTACCAGTCCCTCCCAAAAGAAAGCTTACACAAGCCTCTTAGCCTCATCCATCAGAAGGCAGAAACAAGAAGCAGAAAGAAGCACAGTCTTACAGCAGCTAAAACAAAAACCAGATTACAGAAAGTTAATCAGCACGAAAAAGCAGAATGTTATGTCCCAGATGAAGGGACAAGATAAAATCCCAGAAAACCAACTAAATAATGTGGAGACAGGCAACCTTCCAGAAAGAGAATTCAGAATAATGATAGTGACGATGATCCAGGATCTTGGGAAAAGAATGGAGGCAAAGATTGAAAAGATGCAAGACATGTTTACCAAAGACCTAGAAGAACTAAAAAACAAACAAACAAACAGATCATACACTAGAAGGAATCAACTGCAAAATAACTGAGGCAGAAGAAAGGATAAAGGACCTGGAGGACAGAACGGTGGAAATCACTGCCACAGAACAGAATATAGAGAAAAGAATGGAAAGAAATGAAGACACCCTAAGACACCTCAGGAGGGCTGAGAGGAGCTACTCCACGTTCAAGGTCAGGAGGAGCAGCGGTGAGGAGATACCCCTCGTCCAAGGTAAGGAGCAGCACTTTGCTGGAGCAGCTGTGAAGAGATACCCCACGTCCAAGGTAAGAAAAATCCAAGTAAGACAGTAGGTGTTTCAAGAGGGCATCAGAGGGCAGACACAATGAAACCATAGTCACAGAAAACTAGTCTGTCTAATCACATGGACCACAGCCTTGTGTAGCTCAATGAAACTAAGCCATGCTGCATGGGGACATCCAAAATGGGAGGGTCATGGTGGAGAGGTCTGACAGAATGTGGTCCATTGGAGAAGGGAATGGCAAACCACTTCAGTATTCTTGCCTTGAGAACCCCATGAACAGTATGAAAGGGAAAATGATAGGATACAGAAAGAGGAACTCCCCAGGTCAGCAGGTGCCCAATATGCTACTGGAGATCAGTGGAGAAATAACTCCAGAATGAATGAAGGGATGGAGCCAAAGCAAAAACAATACCCAGTTGTGGATGTGACTGGTGATAGAAGCAAGGTCTGATGCTGTAAAGAGCAATATTGCATAGGAACCTGGAATGTCAGGTCCATGAATCAAGGCAAATTGGAAGTGGTCAAACAGGAGATAGCAAGAGTGAACGTCCACATTCTAGGAATCAGAGAACTAAAATGGACTGGAATGGGTGAATTTAACTCAGATGACCATTATATTTACAACTGTGGGCAGGAATCCCTTAGAAGAAATGGAGTAGCCATCCTGGTCAACAAAAGAGTCTGAAATGCAGTACTTGGATGCAAACTCAAAAACAACAGAATGATCTCTGTTCGTTTCCAAGGCAAACCATTCAATATCACAGTAATCCAAGTCTATGTCCCAACCAGTAACTCTGAAGAAGCTGAAGTTGAATGGTTCTATGAAGACCTACAAGACCTTTTAGAACTAACACCCAAAAAAGATGTCCTTTTCATTATAGGGGACTGGAGTGCAAAAGTAGGAAGTCAAGAAAAACCTGGAGTAACAGGCAAATTTGGCCTTGGAATACAGAATGAAGCAGGGCAAAGGCTAGAAGAGTTTTGCCAAGAGAATGCACTGGTCATAGCAAACACCCTCTTCCAACAACACAAGAGAAGACTCTACACATGGACATCACCAGATGGTCAACACCGAAATCAGATTGATTATATTCTTTGCAGCCAAAGATGGAGAAGCTCTATGCAGTCAACAGAAACAAGACCAGGAGCTGACTGTGGCTCAGATCATGAACTCCTTATTGCCAAATTCAGACTCAAATTGAAGAAAGTAGGGAAAACCACTAGACCATTCAGGTATGACCTAAATCAAATCCCTTATGATTATACAGTGGAAGTGAGAAATAGATTTAAGGGACTAGATCTGATAGATAGAGTGCCTGATGAACTATGGACGGATGTTCGTGACATTGTACAGGAGATAGGGATCAAGACCATCCCCATGGAAAAGAAATGCAAACAAGCAAAATGGCTGTCTGGGGAGGCCTTACATTAGCCGTGAAAAGAAGAGAAGCGAAAAGCAAAGGAGAAAAGGAAAAATATAAGCATCTGAATGCAGAGGTCCAAAGAATAGCAAGGAGAGATAAGAAAGCCTTCCTCAGTGATCGATGCAAAGAAATAGAGGAAAACAACAGAATGGGAAAGACTAGAGATCTCTTCAAGAAAATTAGAGATCCCAAGGGAACATTTCATGCAAAGACGGGCTCGATAAAGGACAGAAATGGTATGGACCTAACAGAAGCAGAAGATATTAAGAAGAGGTGGCAAGAATACACAGAAGAACTGTAAAAAAAGATCTTCACGACCAAGATAATCACGATGGTGTGATCACTCATCTAGAGCCAGACATCCTGGAATGTGAAGTCAAGTGGGCCTTAGGAAGCATCACTATGAACAAAGCTAGTGGAGGTGATGGAATTCCAGTTGAGCTCTTTCAAATCCTGAAAGATGATGCTGTGAAAGTGTTTCACTCAATATGCCAGCAAATTTGGACAACTCAGCAGTGGTCACAGGACTGGAAAAGGTCAGTTTCATTCCAATCCCAAAGAAAGGCAATGCCAAAGAATGCTCAAACTACCGCACAATTGTACTCATCTCACACACTAGTAAAGAAATGCTCAAAATTCTCCAAGCCAGGCTTCAGCAATACGTGAACTGTGAACTTCCAGATGTTCAAGCTGGTTTTAGAAAAGGCAGAGGAACATCAAATTGCCAACATCCGCTGGATCATGGAAAAAGCAAGAGAGTTCCAGAAAAACATCTATTTCTGCTTTATTGACTATGCCAAAACCTTTGACTGTGTGGATCACAATAAACTGTGGAAAATTCTGAGAGACATGGGAATACCAGACCATCTAACCTGCCTCTTGAGAAATCTGTATGCAGGTCGGGAAGCAACACTTAGAACTGGACATGGAACAACAGACTGGTTCCAAATAGGAAAAGGAGGACGTCAAGGCTGTATATTGTCACCCTGCTTCTTTAACGTCTATGCAGAGTACATCATGAGAAACGCTGGACTGGAAGAAACACAAGCTGGAATCAAGATTGCTGGGAGAAATATCAATAACCTCAGATATGCAGATGACACCACCCTTATAGCAGAAAGTGAAGAGGAACTAAAAAGCCTCTTGATGAAAGTGAAAGAGGAGAGTGAAAAAGTCAGCCTAAAGCTCAACATTCAGAAAACAAAGATCATGGCATCTGGTCCCATCACTTCATGGTAAGTAGATGGGGAAACAGTGGTAACAGTGTCAGACTTTATTTTCTGGGGCTCCAAAATCACTGCAGATGGTGACTGCAGCCATAAAATTAAAAGACGCTTACTCCTTGGAAGAAAAGTTATGACCAACCTAGATAGCATATTCAAAAGCAGAGACATTACTTTGCTGACTAATGTCTGTCTAGTCAAGGCTATGGTTTTTCCAGTAGTCATGTATGGATGTGAGAGTTGGACTGTGAAGAAGGCTGAGTGCCAAAGAATTGATGCTTTTGAACTGTGGTGTTGGAGAAGACTCTTAAGAGTCCCTTGGACTGCAAGGAGATCCAACCAGTCCATTCTGAAGGAGATCAGCCCTGGGATTTCTTTGGAAGGAATGATGCTAAAGCTGAAGCTCCAGTACTTTGGCCACCTCATGCAAAGAGTTGACTCATTGGAAAAGACTCTGATGCTGGGAGGGATTGGGGGCAGGAGGAGAAGGGGACAACAGAGGATGAGATGGCTGGATGGCATCACTGACTTGAGTCTGAGTGAACTCCGAGAGTTGGTGATGGACAGGGAGGCCAGGCGTGCTGCGATTCATGGGGTCGCAAAGATTCGGACACGACTGAGCGACTGAACTGAACTGAACTGATGGTAACTCTTAGGTTTAGCATTTTGAGGACCTGCCAGACTGTTTTCCAGAATGGATGCACCATTTTATACTCTCGCCAACAATGTATGAGCCCTACAATTAATCTACATCCTCAATGATACTTGTTATTGTCTCTCTTTTTAAATGATAGGCATCCTACTTGGGTGTGAAGTGGTATCTTGCTGTGGTTTTGATTTGCATTCCTGTAATATCTTTTAATGTGTATATTTTTGATTTGCAGATCTTTTTTGGAGAAATATCTATACGGATCTTTTGCCCGTATTTTAATTGAGTTGTCTTTCTTGTGAGTTGCAAGTATTCTTTATATACCCTGGATACAAGTCAGATACGTGATTTGCAAATATTCTCTCCCAGTCTGTGGGTTGTAGACACCCTTTTTATAGCGAGAAACTGCTTGGCACCTCACTTTCCTTCACAAAATTGTTTGGCAGTTATCTGTAGTTTAGTACTCGAGAAGCTATTCCTATCTCTCAGCCTGAAGTGCTGGCAGAGCTGCAGGTGGTGCTCAATTACTGATAGAAGAAACAGCCCAAGTCCTCAGTTTTGAGAAAGAAATGGGGCTTGTGTGGATGTGTCCTTACATATCTGCCAGGATGCATTATTTCTTTTAAAGGAAATAGAGGTCTTAGAAAAGCCAGACTATCAGGGGTAATTCTGGTAGGGGACGCATTTGGGAGCTGAGGGTGAAATCTTTTATGCCCAGCCCAGAAATCAGGCTTTTCTATCATGGGACTTACCCATTTGACACAGAACAAGTTAATGAGAATGGGCTGTTTTCCCAGGCATCTAACTGCCGTCTCCATAACAGTCAGTTGCTGCTGCTGCTGCGGCTAAGTCACTTCAGTCGTGTCCGACTCTGTGCGACCCTATAGATAGCAGCCCACTCTGTCAGTAAGTGTTCTCTATTTCAAGTGACAAAAATCCACCCGGGCTGCTTTGAGAAAGTGAAGAATTTGTCGAAAGACATGGATTTCTTTGGAAAGGAGCAGCTGGGTTCCCAAGCTGTGCAGGGAACACCACAGTCATATACCTTCTTATAGGGTCTGAGAGGATGGCAAGGCTGCCACTGACCCGTACGAGACCCCGAGGCTCACCCAGGGTCAGGGCTGCGGGAGCTGGTGCCCCAGGAAAGGGAAGACTTCCCAAAACACGAGAGTGCAAGACAATTTGGATGGCGCTTGAAACTTCTAGTCCAATTGTGAGAATATAAAGAAATACAATGTTGTAAAAAACAAAAATAGGAACTTAACAAGTGATACAGTAGTTAATAAAATATAGATTCTGTTCAAATTTCACAAAATTTTATGTTAGTGTCCCTAATTTGTTTTCATCCCTTATTCAAGACCCCACATTGTAGTTAATTGCATTGAGCAACTTCAGCTGCATGCAACAATTCTGGCAAATTCTCTTTTCATTTTATTACAAATATTTTGTAATTCCCCATGTTATGTTGTGTTAGATACATCAATCATTTAAAAGTGGATGTTTAATTTCCAAATACATGGGATTTTGTTTAAAGTATTTTTTAATGTTAATCTCTCATTTTGATACTAATTTCTCATTTAAATGCTTTTCTTCTCTGAAATCTCTCTGTGTGTGTGTGTGTGTTTAGTCTAACTTTATTAAGGCTTTCGGTGACTAAGTTGAAGATCTCTCTTGGTAAATGGCTCACTGCACTTGAAAATACATGAGTTATTTTCAAATATCTTTTGACACTGATTTCTAACATAATTCCACAATTATAAGAGAACAGACTCTGTGTGATTTCAGCACTTTTAGACCATGAAATTTTTGCACCTTGTTCAATGTCCCTGGATATGTTCTAGTATCTCCTAGGTTCTTTTTTAAAATCAATCAATCAATTAATTAATTATTTTTGGCTATGCTGGGTCTTCATTGCTGCACAGGTTTTCTCTAGTTGTGGCCAGTGTGAGCTACTCTCCAGTTTCAATGCTAAGACTTCTCACTTCAGTAGCTTCTTCTTGTGGTCCCCAGGCTCTAGAGCACAGGCTCAGTAGTTGCAGTGTGCGGGCTTAGTTGCCCTGTTGACGTGTGGAATTTTCCCAGACCAGGGATCAAACCCATGTGTCCTGCACTGGCACACAGATTCATAACCACTTAACCACCAGGAAGGTCCTTAGTGTCTCCTAGTTTACAGTCTATGGGAACTTGAATAGAATTTGTATCCTACCGTTGTATAAAAACTGTATAAATCTTAATTATGCTGAATTGGTTCACAGTCCTTTTCAGGTCTGTTATATTCTACTTCTCTATATATTCATTCTATTAATTTTTAAGGGTTTAATATTGAAACACCAACTAAAAATCTTTTATAGTGGAACTATAAGTAACCTTGTTCTATATTTTCCAAGTCTCCTGTAAATGTGTTATCTTACTTTCATAATTAAAAAACAACAACACTAGCGGTGCAGGAGTCTCTGCCACCCCTGACTCTTTGCATCTCAGTGATATCTTCAAGGCCACAGATGACCCTTCTAGAGCTTGCCCGAATCCAGTCCTTCCCTCTCTACCAGGAACATCTGAAATTATGCCCTCCTGGGAGTCAAAATGATAGGGGTCACTTCTGGTGAATTTCATAGAATTTCACAGCCTGTGTGAACCTCGCTCAGCAGCTTATTCCCTGGAGTATTGACAAGTAGGGCCAGGTGTCCCCAGTGTTGAGGCTACAGGACAGTGACCCTCGGTTAGTCCGTGTCTCTAGGTGACAGTGTGAAGCCAAGCCACAGGACAACAAGTGTTGGGTGCGGAAAGTCGGCACCTCTGCATACCTGCATCACTGAGCCATTGAAATGACACAGTTGTTTGTTTCTGAAAGACAGTCCAACCTAGAGGCTCTGCTCACCACCTTAGAAATACATACAAATTAACAAAGTCAAATCTGCCTGCAATGCAGGAGATTCAGGTTCGACCCCTGGGTGGGAAGATCCCCTGGAATAGACCACAGGATTGCAGAGTTGGACATGACTGAGGTGACTGAGCACGCTCACATGCAGTAACGTCAAAAGGTAGAAGGAGGGGAAGAGGAAGGAAGTTTAACATTTTTCTCATCATCTCTAAAGGATGGGAGTCCATGATCTTCCTTTGTTTGGGACCTGGGACCCTTTGCTGCAGTGCTTGCACCTGTACAAACTTCTGCGAGAGCAAAGAAATACAAAGAAACTCTAAGGGACTAAAAATGACCGCATTCATACACAGCTGGGACAAATTCTGAACAATGAGCTACAAAGAGAGCAAGCATCCCCACTGCCACTTCTGAGGACCCAGGAGCAAAAAGCAGAGTACTGAGCATGCCCCGTGCATAAACACCATTTAGTGGTGTTATAAGCCACTTAAGCCACCCCTCCAGTCTGTCCCCTGGACACATTCTAACATCACCCCATATTAGGATCAAGTTTGACCTCCACTCACTCCCCAAGTGAGAAAGCAAGCAAGGGAAGCTGTTACTTTTTCTCGCTCCCTCTTGCTGCAGCAGAGGCCTCCATAAAGCCTTGCCTGAATTTCTTGTGTGACCTGTAATCGGTTTCTACTGATTGAGTAGGCCAAGAACTCTGGTTGGTGACATTTATCTTTTATTTCAAATCATACTTCCCACATTGTTTAATCTTGGTCCTATATTTTCCCAGCCTGATTTATTTCTATACTTCTTTGTATGGAAGATAATTGATTTCATGTTTTGTTGGTTTCTGCCCTACAACAATGCAAATTAGCTCTAATCATATATGTATATAAACGGGCTTCCCAGGTGGTACTGGTGGTAAAGAACCTGCCAGATAATGCAGGAGACATAAGAGATGCAAGTTAGATCCCTGGGTGGGGAAGATTCCCTGGAGGAGGGCACGGCAACCCACTCCAGTATTCTTGCCTGGAGAATCCCGTGGACAGAGGAGCCTGGTGGGCTACAGTCCAAGGGGCTGCAAAGAGTTGGACAGGACTGAAGCGACTGAGCATGTATGCATGCAATATATATATCCTTTCCTTGAGCCTCCCTCCTGCCCCCCATTCCCCATGCCAGTCCTTGGTTCTGTATTTAACTTGATTCCATTTTCACCTGCAATCTTTTTACCTTGACTTCTGTGTTGTTGAATTCTTTCACTTGAATCTTTCTTATTTGGCTAAATTTCATTTTGGGTAGCTTGTCCAGGAGCCTTTCTGTTGCTTTTGTATTT
Organism: Capra hircus; assembly: GCF_001704415.2. Classification (NCBI taxonomy): domain Eukaryota; kingdom Metazoa; phylum Chordata; class Mammalia; order Artiodactyla; family Bovidae; genus Capra; species Capra hircus. The sequence goes on from NC_030809.1 coordinate 131,957,492, forward strand.
GAAGAGATATCTTAGCTGTGTATACTATTCACACGCCAGTCTTTCCCTTAGACTTTTGTAGACATTGCCCTATAGTTTTCTGTTATTGAATTTGGCATGGAGAAGTCTTTGTTTTATGTTTGGCCATTCGGCTTGTGAGATCTTAATTCCCCAGCACGGTTCGAACCTGTGCCCCCTGCAGTCGAAGCACTAGACTACCAGGGAAGTCCTGAAACTTGCTTTTTTTTTTTTTTTTTTCTTTTTCTTGGGAAAAAAACCACAAAACCTGCTTTATTGAGGTATAGTTTACATGCCATAAAATTCACGTGTTTAAAGTATACAACTTAATGGATTTTAATATTTACAGAGTTTTGCAACCATTACCATAATCTGCTTTCAGAACACTTTTATTGTCCTAAAGAGAAACCTCCCATCCATTCAGTCACTCATTTGCTTCTCCCCTACATCCTATGGCAACTGTTTACCTATGATGGATTTGTCTATTCTGGACATTTGATATGTATCAATACACAGACTCGTACAACGTGTGGGCTTTTGTCTCTGCCTCCTTTCATGTAGCATAATTTTTTGAAGGTTCATCCATGTGTGGCATGTGTCAGTCCCACTTTATGGTCAAATAGTATTTCACTGTGTGAACGGTTGTATCACATTTTGTTCATCCATTCATCAGCTGATGGATATGTGGGTCGTTTCTACTTTCAGGTTATTATGAATAATGCTGCTTTGAACATTCATATGCAAGGCTTTGTGTGGACATGTATTTCAGTTCTTTAGAGTATGCACCTAGAATTGGAATTGCTGGGTCACATGGTGGCTGGTGGTTTTGTCACTAAGTCATGTCCCACTCGTAACAGAGTTATGTCCAGAACTATGATCACCGTAAGTTAACACTGATTTTTTTGCCAACTGGTAGAATTTCAGGAGAGTCACTAATTTCTTCTTTGTACCTCTTTGAGTTTGACTATTTTTAAAATAATGAGAATATATAATTTTCTATTAAATTTGTTATGACTTTAAAAAGTTTTCACCTTCAGTTTTTCAAATACTTTTAAACACATTTAAAAGTGACTTCATTCCTTAATATCATTAGAGAACTGTTGACCAAAACCACCTGGCTCTGCCAGACCCTAGCGCCTGAGCAGTTTCACAACAGGAGGTCCCAGTAGGGAACATGGTGCTGTTGCCAAAAACTAACTGGGAGAATTCGGGAGGGGCCCAAAGACGGAGGAGATGACCAATCTCCCAGAACCCTTCACGCTGGAATCCATCTTGATGGAGAGATGAGCTAGGAAGGACTTTGGGTCAGACTATGGGCCAAGCAAAGTCACTGGCCAGAGACGACCCAGAAACTAACTCCATCACCGTAAAACCTGAGACTGCAAGCCACAGGCAGAGCAGTCCTCCTGGGTTCCCTTACCATGCTGCTCTCTGCTCAGTCACCCCTTCCCAGTGAGTCTCATGCTTTGTCAGCACGTGTGTCTCCCCTGACAACTCATTTCTGAATGTTAGACAAGAATCTATTCTCAGGCCCTGGAAAGGGTCTCCCTCCCTGCAAAAACAGCACTACAATGTTATACTTTACTATTTTTTTTCTCCAGCTTTGTTGAAATATAATTGACATGTAACATTGCATTAGTTTCAGGTGTACAGCATAATGATTAGATACATGTATCTATTACAAAATGAACACTAAGAAAGGTCTAGTTAACATCCATCACCACAGGCAGTTACATTTTTCCCCTGTGATAAGAATTTTTAAAATCTACTTTTTTTTTAGCAACTTTCAAATACATTAAACAGTATTGTTAACTATAGTCACCATGCTGTAAAGTTACATCCCCAGGACTTACCTTTTTTTTTTTTTTAAATTCTTGACTGCAGTGGGTCTTTGCTGCAAAGCACAGGCTCTTCAGCAGTGGTGGCTCACGGGCTCTAGAGCATGGGCTCAGTAATTTTAGTGAGCAGGCCTAACTGCCCCATGTCATGCGGGATCTTCCCCCATCTTCAGCCAGGGATCCAACCTGTGTCCCCTACACTGGCAGGAGAATTCTTAACCACTAGACTACCAGGGAAGTCCCAGGACTTAATGGATGTTTATACCTTTTAACCCTCTTCACCCAATTTCCCCTCTCCCAACACTTTACTAATTTTTGACCTAAAGATTCTTCATCTGTGACCAAAGTAGCTAAATACTCATCATTGTCAGAATATTGGCCCTTTGAAACTATCAAGGACTCCAAAGCTCTACCTACAGTGGAGGTGTACCCCCCGGAGGGAGGCAGCATGGCTCAAGCGTTCGTCAACAGCAAGATCCAGCCTGGGAAGGTGGCCGTGTTCATCAAGTCCACCTGCCCCTACTGCAGAAAGACTCAGGAGCTTCTCAGCCAACTGCCCTTCAAACAAGGGCTTTTGGAATTTGTCGATATTACAGCCACCAGTAACACCAGTGAGATTCAAGATTACTTGGAGCAGCTCACTGGAGCCAGAACGGTACCTCGAGTCTTCATCGGTCAAGAGTGCATAGGTGGATGCACTGATCTAGTAAATATGCACGAGAGAGGGGAACTGTTGACACGGCTAATGCAAATTGGAGCCCTGCAATAATTACAGAGCAGACCCAGGCTGATATCCCCCTTGAGGACAGGATGGCATTGCAGATAATGACAGCAGTTCCTGGAGGATGGACCTGGGGTGACTGTACCCAGTTACAGCAACTATTTACTGAAATATGTTAACCTCAATAAAAGGGGAAGGGAAGTCAACAGCTTCTTTTGACTCAGTATTAAAAATGGACCAACTTGCCCAAAATAACAGGTCTGATGGATGTCTTGGGTTTCTTGTGGATTGGCCCTTTGGGTTCCCAGGGACCATGACAAGATATGCTTAGGATTCACTCACTGACCCAAAAGATGGTCCTTCTCTTTGGCACATGTTCTTACCAAGGGTCTCCTTGAGCTGGGATGCCTCTACCTCCAACACCTGTGTTTCTCAACCAAGTGTATCTCAGGCCCCCAAGCACGAAGCTAGAGTTGGTTTTCTGCTACTGCCTGAAAATTATTTTGTTGAGTTTGACGTCCTAGAATTTGCATTATGAAATCAACAGGCATTTTGAGTGTGCTTTTTCAGAAGGTGTCTTCCCAGGCCACCATCTCCAACCCACCCCATCCCTTTCTGCTTTGAGAGTCACTGCTGTGAACCACTGCCCTGAACCCTGACAACTCACAGATCTCACAGGAAACGTTCGACGGTTCTGTCTGTTCTGTCTCTCAATCCGAGAGAAACCACGTGAAAAGTTAAGCACAGTTGGTCTTCACTTGGTGCTCCAGGGATCAGAGGTCTAACTGTAGGTGCAGTGATCATATGGCAACACTGTTAGGTCAGATGGTGTCCGGGGAATCCTGAACAAGCATATATTGTTTAGATGACACACAGAAGGAAAACATAAACATTTAAATGTTACGTAGAAAACCTGTATCCCCCTCCCTCCAAAAATGTCTGTGAAAACAGCCAAATTTGGGAAACACTGTTCTAGATGATTATCTCTCTTCCCTCTTCCCCCCTCACTCTATGAGAACTTAAGAATTCCTTATTGTGAAGGAGTCTAGAATTGCAAGAGTAAGTTAATTTCTTTCTGTAGACGCAAGTATGAATGGTTAATTTCTTCTCTATTAAAGAAGTACCCATGGATCATACAGTGATTTTTGCCCAATTCTGCATTCTCAAGACTTTAAGGAGTGTCATCAATGCAAAATAAACCAATTTCAGGTGTTTTTCTCCACGTCTGTACCTCCTGCCATTATAAATAAAGGCACATGCTATTGTCTTTCACTGAGTAAAAAAAAAAAAAAGAAACTATCAAGGCTTTGCACAGAATATTCCATTAATTGTCTCATCAACACCTCAGCAATAGAAACTACTATTATCCCAGCTAAATAGATGCAACAACTGAGGCTTAGAGACATTAATCAGCTTTCCCAGGGGTAATTGAAGAAACACAGGAAACAAAATCATACTTTGTGCCTTTATCGCTCTCCACTCCCCTCTCCAAGCCCCTTGAAGAATTCCCCTGACTCTTATGTATAAGTGAAAATTAAGTAGCAAGGTGTACAAGACCCTGAGGCTTGGTCTTCTCTCTCGTCATTCCTCCTCCTTGCGCCCTGCCCTTCAGCTTTGCCGTTTCTTGTTTCTCCCCTTTCCTGCAGACTATCCTTGACAATTTGTGGGGATTCTTCCCTACGTATTCTACCTCTAGTCTACCGATTTTTAACCTGCCCACTTTCATTTGGTTCAATATTTGTCTCTCCCTCCAGGCTACATATTCCTGGAAGGCAGAGACTGATTCATCTTTCCACCCTCACAGAGTCACTCAGGGCTTAATAAATATTTGTTCAATTCAATTTCAAGATCTAGTTCAAGTGTTAACCTCATTCTGTCCCTCCTATCCTGTGCTGACTTCCTTCTCTAAACCCCGAGAGTGCTTTTATTTTATTCACCTGACCTACTGCTTGACATATGCTGCTGTCTGTTGCTGCTTTTCTTTGGGATGTATACAGTCTGTGATAAAACAGCCAGAAAATACAAACATGTTTTGCTCTATTTGTCCTCAAACTTAGCCCTGGACCTTGTTCACATTAGAAACTCAAGACAAGAGAAAGCAACATGGTTTCCAAAATGCAGTTTGGTTATATACTTAAATTTTTTTTTTTTTTAAAGTCAACTTGTGGGACTTCCCTAGTAGTCCAGCGGCTAAGATTCCATACTACCAATGCAGGGGGCCCAGGTTTGATCCCTGGTCAGGGAACTAGATACCACATGCCTCAACTAAGACTGAGCACAATTTAATTAATTAATTAATTTTAAAAATCAACTTGTGTTAGGTAGAAGTCTAGGATGGCCCCCAAGTTTCTTTCCCCTTGGTGTGTATGCCCCTTATAATCTTCTCCCCATGAGTGTGGCTGGGATTTGTGTATATGATGGGATTTTACATTCATAATTTTTTTTGACATTCATAATTTGAATTCATCATATGGCAAAGCTGAAGGGCTTTGCTGATGTAATTAAGGTCCTTAATCAATCAACTTTAGGTTAGTTAAAAGGGGGATCATCCTAACCTAATCAGTGAGCCCTTTAAGACAAGGGTCCGCAACCCCTGGGCCACCAACCAGTACCAGTCTGTGGCCTGTTAGGAACTGGGCTCCACAGCAAGAGGTGAGCGGTGGGTGAGTGAGTGAAGCTTCATCTGTATTTACAGCCACTCCCCATTGCTTGCATTGCTGCCTGAGCTCTGCCTCCTGTCAGATCAGTGGCAGCATTGGATTCTCATAGGAGCAAGAACCCTACTGTGCTTGCATCATCCCGAAACCATCCCCCACCTTTTGTCTGTGGGAAAACTGTCTTCCACGAAACCAGCCCCTGGTGCCGAAATGGCTGGAGACCAGCACTTTAGGAAGGGCTCAGGACATGCCTTTGGGCCTCGAAGAGACAAGTCACTGGGAGTTCAGCAGGGATGAATTCTGCCAAAAAATGGGAGCCTGGCAGAGGACTCAGAGGAGATCCCAGACCTGGATGATACCATGATTGTTGCCTTTGAGACCCTGATCAGGCTCCCAGTTATGCGTCCTGAGCTCCTCAATCATGGAAACTGTATGTATCAGTACTTGTATGTGTGTGGTTGTAGATGGTGTTTATAGCTGCCTTCTTCTACGATCCATTCTGTATTCACTTTGCCTTCAGTGAGAACCTCAGCTGGTCCTGGTTCTTTACCTGTTGAGGTGACTCAAACCTTCATTCCTGAAGGGTCTGGGCCATAAGTAGTCATGCCTGGACTGAGTTATAGTTTTCCATTGACCTTAATCACAAGGCATGGAAATACTGAGATGTCCTAAGAGGACTCCTGTATTCCAGATATATAATTCCTTACCTCCGTCATGGAGTAGTAGTCTGATTTCCTCTGGGCTGTTAGGATCAATCAGCACAGTAACTTTCTGCCTTGCTGGTTGATTCAGAGTAATGAGGAATGCAGAGGCCAGGTGGCAGTTTTCACTTTCAGTTCAGCGGAATCATTGCTGTCTCTCCTGACATACGCATTCCTCCTGCTGGAACCAAGAGCTCTAAGCTAGCAGAGCAAAGTCACAGAAATTGAAAGCAAAAGTTTTGCTAGTAGGTCACTAAGGGTAACAGTGAGTAGGACCACTTCCATTTCTACCCCTTGATTCCTAGACCTGTGAGTGTTAGCTATCAGAGAAATAGCATCATATATTGGGCACTAATTCAGGGAAGATTGATACAGTCTTTGAAGAACCTTGACCTAGCCCTGAAAGGTATTGCCATAGCCAGTGCTGTAACTGAGTCTTCAAACAGCCATTCCAAATGCAACTAGAGATGGTCATACCAAGTGAAGTCAGTCAGAAAGAGAAAGACACATCCCATATGATATCACTTCATGTGTGGGATCTAAAATATGATACAAATACATCTATTTACAAGACATGAACAGACTCACAGGCATAGAGAACAGACTTCTGGTTGCCAAGGGTGAGGGAGTTGGGGAAGGGATGGATTGGGAGATTGGGGTTAGCAGGTGTAGGCTCCTACATATAGAATGGATAAACAGCAAGGTCCTACTATATAGCACAGGAAATTATATTCAATATCCTATGATAAACCATAATGGAAAAGGACATTAAAAAAAAAGAACATGCATATATATATATATATATATATATATCTGAATCACTTTGTTAGGTGGCAGAAATTAACACATGGTGAATCAACTATGCTTCAATTAAAAAAATTATAATAAATAAAAGGGCATTCCACCATTCTATCAAGCTAGCTGCTTCAGGTTAGTGGAAGATTTGGTAAGACTGGTGACTTCTGGGAGCATGGGCCCATTGCCACACTTATTTTGTCATGAAGTGAATTACTTGATCTGAAGCAATGCTGTACAGATCATGGTAACAGTATACAAGGCATTCTGTAAGCCCATGGATGGCAGTTTTGGCAGAAGAATTGCACACAGGAAAGGTAAATCCATATCCAGAATATCCATTACAGTAAGAACAAAATGCTACCCCTTCCACCGTACAGTCTAATGTATCAACCTGTCACCAAGTGGCTGGCTGGTCCTCACAGGGGATGGTGCCACTTGGGGGCTCAGTGTTGCTCCTTGATGCTAGGAGCAGAGCGAGGCTGACTTTGATGAGTGGAAGCCCATGCACAAAGTTCATCCCTGCCATCATGGCCACTTTGTTCATGAGCTCGTTGGGAGACAATAGGGGCGACTGGGGAGAGAGACTGACTGGTATCCATAAAACAGATCTACAGAAGTCTATTTACATACATCCTCCCCAAATGTCTTAGTCATCAATTTTCTAATCATATGCCTTCCAAGTCCCTGATATCCAACCGAATCATTGGCCACACCCATAAATGGGTATGTAATTACACATCTGGCTGTTTCTCCTCCCAGGCAAAGTGAGCAGCCAGGTGCACTATCTGAAGTTCTGGGAGGATTTACCATCCCCACTGTCCTCCAGGGATGTTCCAAAGAGGGACTATCATACATCTATCCATTTTCAGGTGGTGCCTGCAAGTCATATAGAACCATCTTTAGCTCAGGCCTGTGCTGGGAGCCAGAGTGGAGAATCCCACCCATGGCAAAGGTCATGAGGAAGAGGCCTGACAGGCAAAGGCGAGTCAGGACTCAAGGGACCCCCGGGCCTGCTAGAGCATCTACCCCAAAAAACCAGAGTCTGTCTGCCTTATTGTATTATACCTTTCGCCAACTCTGCTGACATTAACAGGGGGCTATCCCCCACCACCTTTCTCTGGAAAAAGTTAACTTAGAGCTCTAGTCAATAAGTCTCCTGGGCGTAATAAGAGTGTTTCAGTCTAAAATCTCTTCTGATGGCTCTCTAGCCTGCCTGACAAGTTTATCCAGACTCTTACAACCACACATGTGATTGTTCACAGCCTCCCAACCGTGAGAGGCACAAGATGCCCTAAACTTTCTAAATACAGAGACTTTTGAGAAGTTAGAAGTTATTAGTGGAGAAGGCAATGGCACCCCACTCCAGTACTCTTGCCTGGAAAATCCCATGGATGGAGGAGCCTGGTGGGCTGCAGTCCATGGGGTCACTAGGAGTTGGACATGACTGAACGAGTTCCCTTTCACTTTTCACTTTCATGCATTGGGGAAGGAAATGGCAACCCACTCCAGGGTTCTTGCCTGGAAAATCCCAGGGATGGGGGAGCCTCGTGGGCTGCCGTCTATGGGGTCGCACAGAGTCGGACATGACTGAAGTGACTTAGCAGCAGCAGCAGCAGCAGCAGCAGTGTAGTATTAGTGGATTGTTAGAATAATACCAGTGGAGGGTTTCATTGTTGAGTCAATATTTGCTGCTAACTCTCCATATCCCTTGCCCTCTATATACATTAATTGATATAGCTGGCATATGGAAAAAATAAGTAATAACCTTTGATATTAATCATGTTAGACCTTAGGCTAGTAAATTCTTCTCTTGATTATAGCCCACTGCACCTTTGCCCTGTGGGAATGCAACTTTATCTGGTGCCTTTGGAGGGTGGCGCCTGACTTAAGAAAAATCACCCTTGGAGAAAATAAGTTTTCTGGTTGACTGACCATTATCAGAAAGAAAGGGTCATAAAATGTTAGCAGGCCCCCTGGCCAGAATATGATGTAAAACCACCTAAAACCTTTGTATGCATACATAAAAAGCGCCTGGTCTTGATAAGGGTCAGGACTGCTGACCCTGCATGACTTTGTATTTTCCATTTATCTCTATGTATGACTTAAAGTATAAAAGCTACCCTGAAAAATAAAGAGACGGACCAGTTCCTCGAAAGTCTGGTTCCCCCATGTTGTCTTTCCTTTCTTACTCTCCTTTTCAGGCTAATTCCCATCTGGAGCACAGAGGTCTGCCATGTTTACTTATTTGCCTGGGCTTCTAAGACCTGAATGGGAAGGCGCCCTGCGTCTTCACTCTCTCGGGAGACCGAGAGGGTGCCTGCAGCCTACGTAAATGGTGCAAGTCTCTTGTCTTGAGACTTTATTGGCTTTCTGTGTAAACCAAGGAATATCAGCCTCTTTTCTCCTCTATTTTCTTCACTGTGACACTCCCTCTTTATCTCCCTCTCTGTCTTTAATTAATCTCTTTCTAGACGCTGATGCCGTTCACCCATTGATTACCCTGGATCCAACCGGGGCTGGACCTCGGCAGGCCTGAGACTTTTTTCTGTCAACTGATTGTAGGGAGCACCTCACAAGGCCAAGAGAGAGGTGGCTGCTAAAGGGAAGGCAGTATAAGAGTCGTGGGAACCATTGGCATTTGGGCAACTTCTTCATACAACTTATTTGTGCCTTCAGGGGCTTCCCAGGCCCAATCGCATAGATACAACACTTTCATTTGATGACAGAGTGCTGTGTGCACACCCAACTTTATGGTTTGGTGTGTCAGATAACACTCAGTTCATGAGGTGTAGCTCAGGTCATATGGTAATTTGGTGACCCATGGTCAAGCATTCAGTTTCTACTAAGGTCCACTAGGCAGGCCAAGAGCTATTTCTCAAAAGGAGTGTTTTTATCCATGGAGGATGGGAGGGTCTTGCTCCAAAATCTGAAAGGCCTATGATGTATTTCACATACTAGTGCCTGCCAAAGGCTCCAGACAGCATCCCTGTCCACTACTGATATTCAAGCATCACTGATTGTGATGGATCATAGGCCCATGTGGCAGAGTAGCTTAGCAGCCTGGACCTGTTACAGAACTTTCTCTTGTTCTGGGCCCCACTCAAAGCCAGAATCTTTGGGGTCACTCAGTAAATGGGTTAGAGGAAAAGACCCTGATGCTGGGAAAGATTGAAGGCAAAAGGAGAAGAGGGAGACAGAGGAAGAGATGGTTAGATATTATCACCAACTCAATGCACATGAATTTGAGCAAACTCTGGGAGATGGTGGAGGACAGAGGATTCTGGCATGCTACAGTTCATGGGGTCACAAAGAGTCAGACATGACTTAGTGACTAATCATCAAAAACAACAAACCTGTGCATATGGAACCTTCTCCAGGATAGATCACATCCTAGGCCATAAATATAACCTTGATAAATTCAAAAAAATTGAAATCATTCCAAGCATCTTTTCTGACCACAATGCAGTAAGATTAGATCTCAATTACAGGAAAACAAAACTATTAAAAATTCCAACATATGGAAGCTGAACAACACACTGCTGAATAACCAACAAATCAGAGAAGAAATCAAAAAAGAAATCAAATATGCATAGAAATGAATGAAAATGAAAACACAACAACCCAAAACCTGTGGGATACTGTAAAAGCAGTGCTAAGGGGAAAGCTCATAGCAATTAGGCATACCTCAAGAAACAAGAAAAAAGTCAAATAAATAATCTAACTCAACACCTAAAGCAACTAGAAAAGGAAAAAATGAAGAACCCCAGGTTTAGTAGAAGGAAATAAATCTTAAAAATTAGGGCAGAAATAAATGCAAAAGAAACAAAAGAGACCACAGCAAAAATCAACAAAGCCAAAAGCTGGTTCTTTGAAAGGATAAATAAAATTGACAAACCATTAGCCAGACTCATCAAGAAACAAAGGGAGAAAAATCAAATCAATAAAATTAGAAATGTAAATGGAGAGGTCACAACAGACAACACAGAAATACAAAGGATCATAAGAGACTACTATCAGCAATTATATGCCAATAAAATGGACAACCTGGAAGAAATGGACAAATTCTTAGAAAAGTACAACTTTCCAAAACTGAACCAGGAAGAAATAGAAAATCTCAACAGACCCGTCACAAGCACGGAAATTGAAACTGTAATCAGAAATCTTCCAGCAAACAAAAGCCCAGGTCCAGACGGCTTCACAGCTGAATTCTACCAAAAATTTAGAGAAGAGCTAACACCTATCCTACTCAAACTCTCCAGAAAATTGTAGAGGAAGGTAAACTTCCAAACTCATTCTATGAGGCCACCATCACCCTAATACCAAAACTTGACAAAGATGCCACAAAAAAAGAAAACTACAGGCCAATATCACTGATGAACATAGATGTAAAATCCTTAACAAAATCCTAGCAATCAGAATCCAACAACACATTAAAAAGATCATACACCATGACCAAGTGGGCTTTATCCCAGGGATGAAAGTATTCTTCAATATCCACAAATCAATCAATGTGATATACCACCTTAACAAATTGAAAAATAAAATCCATATGATTATCTCAATAGATGCAGAGAAAGCCTTTGACAAAATTCAACATCCATTTATGATAAAAACTCTCCAGAAAGCAGGAATAGAAGGAACATACCTCAACATAATAAAAGCTATATATGACAAACCCACAGCAAACATTATCCTAAATGGTGAAAAACTGAAAGCATTTCCCCTAAAGTCAGGAACAAGACAAGGGTGCCCACTTTCACCACTACTATTCAACATAGTTCTGGAAGTTTTGGCCACAGCAATCAGAGCAGAAAAAGAAATAAAAGGAATCCAAATTGGAAAAGAAGAAGTAAAACTCTCACTGTTTGCAGATGACATGATCCTCAACATAGAAAACCCTAAAGACTCCACCAGAAAATTACTAGAGCTAATCAATGAATATAGTAAAGTTGCAGGATATAAAATCCACACACAGAAATCCCTTGCATCCCTATACACTAATAATGAGAAAATAGAGAAATTAAGGAAACAATTCCATTCACCTTTGCAACGAAAAGAATAAAATACTTTGGAACATATCTACCTAAAGAAACTAAAGACCTATATATAGAAAACTATAAAACACTGGTGAAAGAAATCAAAGAGGACACTAATAGTTGGAGAAATATACCATGTTTATGGATCAGAAGAATCAATATAGTGAAAATGAGTATACTACCCAAAGCAATCTATAGATTCAATGCAATCCCTATCATGCTACCAGTGATATTTTTCACAGAGCTAGAACAAATAATTTCACAATTTGTATGGAAATACAAAAAACCTCGAATAGCCAAAGCAATCTTGAGAAAGAAGAATGGAACTGGAGGAATCAACCTGCCTGACTTCAGGCTCTACTACAAAGCCACAGTCATCAAGACAGTATGGTACTGGCACAAAGACAGAAATATAGATCAATGGAACAAAATAGAAAGCCCAGAGATAAATCCACACACCTATGGACACCTTATCTTTGACAAAGGAGGCAAGAATATACAATGGAGAAAAGACAATCTCTTTAACAAGTGGTGCTGGGAAAACTGGTCAACCACTTGTAAAAGAATGAAATTAGAACACTTTCTAACACCATACACAAAAATAAACTCAAAATGGATTAAAGATCTAAACGTAAGACCAGAAACTATAAAACTCCTAAAGGAGAACATAGGCAAAACACTATCCGAAATATATCACAGCAGGATCCTCTATGACCCACCTCCCAGAATATTGGAAATAAAAGCAAAAATAAACAAATGGGACCTAATTAAACTTAAAAGCTTCTGCACAACAAAGGAAACTATAAGCAAGGTGAAAAGACAGCATTCAGAATGGGAGAAAATAATAGCAAATGAAGCAACTGACAAACAACTAATCTCAAAAATATACAAGCAACTCCTGCAGCTCAATTCCAGAAAAATAAACGACCCAATAAAAGAAATGGGCCAAAGAACTAAATAGACATTTCTCCAAAGAAGACATACAGATGGCTAACAGACACATGAAAAGATGCTTGACATCACACATTATCAGAGAAATGCAAATCAAAACCACAATTGAGGTACCATTTTACACCAGTCAGAATGGCTGTGATCCAAAAGTCTACAAGCGATAAATGCTGGAGAGGGTGTGGAGAAAAGGGAACCCTCTTACACTGTTGGTGGGAATGCAAACTGGTACAGCCGCTATGGAGAACAGTGTGGAGATTTCTTAAAAACTGCAAATATAACTGCCTTATGACCCAGCAATCCCACTGCTGGGCATACACACTGAGGAAACCAGAATTGAAAGAGACACATGCACCCCAATGTTCCTTGCAGCACTGTTTATGATAGCCAGGACATGGAAACAACCTAGATGTCCATCAGCAGATGAATGGATAAGAAAGCTGTGGTACATATACACAATGGAGTGTTACTCAGCCATTAAAAAGAATACATTTGAATCCATTCTAATGAGGTGGATGAAACTGGAGCCTATTATACAGAGTGAAGTAAGCCAGAAAGAAAAACACCAATACAGTAAACTAACACATATATATGGAATTTAGGAAGATGGTAACGATAACCCTGTATAGGAAAGTCGGTCAGTCGTGTCTGACTCTTTGCGACCCCATGGACTGTAGCCTACCAGGCTTCTCAGTCCATGGGATTTTTCAGGCAAGAGTACTGGAGTGGGTTGCCATTTCCTTCGCCAGGGGATCTTCCCGAGAGACACAGATGTATAGAACAGTCTTTTGAACTCTGTGGGAGAGGGAGAAGGAGAGGGTGGGATGATTTAGGAGAATAGCGTTGAAACATGTATAATATCATATATGAAACGAATCACCAGTCTAGGTTCGAATCATGATACTGGATGCTTGGGGCTGGTGCACTGGGATGACCCAGAGGGATGGTATGGGGAAGGAGGTGGGAGGGGGCTTCAGGATGGGGAATACGTGTATACCTGTGGCAGATTCATGTTGATGTGTGGCAAAACCAATACAATATTGTAAAGTAATTAACCACCTCCAATTAAAATAAATAAATTTATATTAAAAACAAAACACAACAACAAACCCCAATGAGAACTACGTTGCCTCCAGAGGGTAACTGGGCATTGCCTCTTTCTTGGTTATAGGAGAGGCCTTATTCTTTAACGTAGAAAGGGTATCTTGACAGTCTGCATGCAACTGGACTCCTAGCAATGTCACTGAGGCAGAAGGATCCTGGTTTTAATTGGCTACATTTATCCGCTGACACATGTCTTACCAATAGGCCCAGAGTAGTGCCTACACTTGTGCATGTGTTCTCAGTTGTGCCCAACTCTTTGCAACCCCATGGACTGTAGCCTGCCAGGCTCCTCTGTCCAGGGGAATCCCCAGGCAAAAATATTGGAGTGGGTTGCCATTTCTTCCTCCAGGAAATCTTCCCAACTGAAGGACTGAACCCATGTCTCATGTGTTACAGGAGGATTCTTTACCACTGAGCCACCTGAGAAGTCTGAATAGTGCCTACTTCCTACTTACTAGGTCTAATCAGCACAATGTTGTCAATGTAATGGCCCAGTGTGATATCATGTGGAAGGGAAAGGTGATCAAGATCCCTTGGACTAAACTGTGACACAGGGCAAAGAATTGATATACCCCTGAGGTAGGACAGTGGAGGCTGAAAGCAAGCTGCTCTGACAAGTCTTATGGACAGAGGGAGAGAAAAAGGCATCTGCCAGGCCACAAGTTGCATATCAGGTACCAAGGTACATGTTAATTTGTCCAAGCAATGTGACCATATCCACTATGCAGCTTCCGTTTGAGTCATCACTTAGTTAAGCTTGTGATAATCCTCTTTCATTCACCAAGACACATCTGTCTTCTGCACAGGCCACATGGGAGAATTTGAGTGACTGAACTGAACTGAACTGAACTGATAGTGGGAATCATCATCCCTTCAACTTTCAAGTCCTTAGTCATGGTACAGATCTCTGCAATCTCTGCTTGGATGTGGCGTTGTTTTAATTTACTATTTTCTTAGGATGAAAGTGAAAGTTGCTCAGTCATGTCCGACTCTTTGTGACTCCATGGACTATACGGTCCATGGGATTCTCCAGGTCAGAATATTGGAGTGGGTAGCCTTTCCCTTCTCCAGAGGATCTTCCCAACCCAGGGATAGAACCCAGGTCTCCCACATTACAGGCAGATTCTTTAGCAGCTGAGCCACAAGGGAAGCTTCCTATGATGAGGCAGTTCTAATTTGGCCTTTCCCACTATAATAGCTCTCACTCTGAAGGTCAGGGAACCAAAGTGGGGATTCTGCCAGCTGCTAAGTATGTCTATTCCGATTCTACATTCTGGAGCTGAGTAAGTAACGACAGGATGGGCTTAAGGACTTACCTGGCCCACGGTGAGATGGACCTGAGTTAAAACTCCATTGATGTCCAGAACCCCATAAACTTCTAATTTGGCTGGAGGGCACATGACATTTTGGGTCTCTTGAAATCAATGCCTATTCACAGCCAGTGTCCATGAAAGGTCTGATTATTTCCCTTTCGTCAATGCATAGATGATCTGCTAAAAGGCTGTATGTCCCTTTGGGAAAGCTGGGAATAAGATTAACAGTATATGTTTTTGGTGGTGTACTGGGGTTCTTCCTCAAGGGGTCTTGTGTCACCTCCATTCAAAAGATTCTGGGTCTGTCAACTGGCTCAAGTTTGGGAATTGATTAAGTGGGTGTGACTCTACTTTATGACTTGAGCTAGATCTTTATTCACCTGACCTAGAACTTTTCTTTTTAATTAAAAATTTTATTTTTGGCTGTGCTAGGTCTTTGTTGCTGTACACAGGCTTCCTCTAGTTGCAGTGAATGGGCTTCTCATTACGGTGGTATCTCTTGTTGCTGAGCATGGGCTCGAGGGCACTAGGGTTTCAAGCAGTACACAGGCTCAGTGGTTGCAGCTTGAAGGCTCTAGAACGCGGGCTCAGTAGTTGTAGCAGTCAGCTTTGCTGCTCAGCAACATGTGGGATGTGTCCCCTGCATTGGCAGGTGTATTTCTAACCACTGGACCACCAGGGAAGTCCAGAACTTTTCTGCTTATACAGATCAATTAAGAATTTAGTAGGTTTCCTACCTATTTCAATGTTTAGTAACCCCATGATTAACAAGCAAATGCCACAGGTTTGTGCACCAGAGTGAGTCAAACTATAGACTGTTGCTTTGTCTCTGCTGTCTACTGCGGTAACTATGCCTACCCTGGCTTCTGGAGTTATGAGGCCAGAAAAGCCCGCCTTTGGGGCAAACCATCATGAGTTCAGTAGAAAATGAATTATACCAAAAAACCACATGAGACTGAAAGAGGGCTCAGATGATATCCTACCCCTGGTGGATACCATGACTGCAGCCTCATGAGGCCCTAACCAGGGCTGCAGCTATATACTCTGCTGGGTCCCTGAGCATGGACACTGAAATAATACTGCTTTTAAATGTTTGTGGCAACTTATCATGAGCCATGAAAAACTATGAAAATGTGCACAAATGTAATGAGAGGAAAAAGCAGGGATGATTCACATCCTGAATGCAATAACTGTAGCACCCTGATAGCCACACATCCCTGAGAGCGCTTTAAAAGCAGCAATCACATGCTATTAAAATGGTAGAAATTAACTGATAAGTAAGCCTTTTAAAACACTTTTATGCTAGTTTGAATGAAAAGATTATATACACTTTCCTTGTAAAGTTTCCATTTACCCTTTATAAAACAAAAAGGCAAGCTGTATGTGAATCAAGAATTTTATTAAAATCAGTCAGACTGACAGTCAATCACAAAAGGTGTGGACAAAATTACTGATATACACAAAACTGAAGGAATATTGTACCTTGAGTCCTTCTTGAGGAACTCATTAGAGAACAAGTTTCAGACAACAAAATGAAAAAAAGACATTGGCATAAGGACTGGAGGTAGGCACTAAATGTATAGTTGCTGAACTAATACTGACTGAAGTTTACAGGGAGAGTGTAGTATGCCCCCTGCTGTTGATGTGCTCTGACAAAGCAGGAAGAGCACAGCTATTTAAAAAATGAGGGGAGACCCCTCAAGGAGCTGGAGCTTAGTCCCTCATCCCTTGAAGCGGGCTATACTTAGGGACTTGTTTCCAGAGTGGCTAATGAAAAGGAGGTGGGGCTAACTTTACAATTACACACTACACATAAAACATGTGTTTGTAACACCTGTCTATTTAAACACCTGTCTACTTAAAAAGTCCTAAAGACAATCACACACTCAATAGCAATAATCACCCCACTGCCTAGATTGTGATGTTTAAGCACCATTTTCCAGAAACTGAAACCAGGGACTCAGAGAAATGGCCAGTTTGAGAAGCAGAAAATATACAAGATGTGTTGGGAATATTTCGCTATACCAGAGAGCAAAATGATAACAAGAGTTAGGAGTCAACTTGAAGATACTTCTACTGCCTGCTAACATTATAAAAAGAGATAAAATCAGGCAGTAAGTAACTCCTATGGAGCGGAGAAGGCAATGGCACCCCACTCCAGTACTCTTGTCTGGAAAATCCCATGGATGGAGGAGCCTGGAAGGCTGCAGTCCATGGGGTTGCTAAGAGTCGGACACGACTGAGAAACTTCACTTTCACTTTTCACTTTCATGCGTTGGAGAAGGAAATGGCAACCCACTCTGGTGTTCTTGCCTGGAGAATCCCAGGGACAGAGGAGCCTAGTGGGCTGCTGTCTATGGGGTCTCACAGAGTCAGACATGACTGAAGTGACTTAGCAGTAGCAGTAGTAACTCCTATGGAGAGAATACAACACTGCACATAGTCCTACCAAAGTAAAAAATCAAATATGAAGTGACCAAGATTCTGGATCCAGAAAATAGAGAATCATGTCTTACTATACTATTAAGTATAATCGGCAAAAATTAGACTATGGGAAACTAAAAATTAAAAAATTGAGTCCCTTAAACAAATTGTAAGAAAAAAAGAACAGAAAGGCTATCTATAAAGATTTAAAAGGCATATCAAAGACAATAAGAATATAGGCAAGATAAACTGTAATGTTTAGATAGACAAAGTTTGTTATTAAAACCATAAACAAATGCAAAATTGTGATTAGTATAAATGTCAAGATAGAGGAGTCCAGTAATAGCAGAGTTGATTTACTAAGATAAATCACATTCTGGGCCATAAAATACATGTTAGCAAATGCAATAGAACAGAAATCATATGAAGAACATTTTCAGACTACAGTGAAATTAAAACAGAAATCAATAACAAAAAGTGAAAGTCACTCAGTCGTGTCTGACTCTGTGACCCCATGGACTATACAGTCCACGGAATACTCTAGGCCAGAATACTGGAGTGGGTAGCCTTTCCCTTCTCCAGGGCATCTTCCCAACCCAGGGATCAAACCCAGGTCTCCCGCACTGCAGGATTCTTTACCAGCTGAGCCACAAAGGAAGCCCAAGAATACTGAAAATTCCAAAATATTTTGAGATTAAACAATGTATTTCTAAATAACACATGGGTCAAAGAAATTTCAAGAGAAGTTAAATATTTCTGAACTAAATGAAAACGAAATACAAATTTTCAAAATTTCATCGCAGCACTGTTTATAATAGCCAGGACATGGAAGCAACCTAGATGTCCATCAGCAGATGAACGGATAAGAAAGCTGTAGTAAATATACACAATGGAGTATTACTCAGCCATTAAAAAGAAGACATTTGAATCCATTCTAATGAGGTGGATGAAACTGGAGCCTATTATACAGAGTGAAGTAAACCAGAAAGAAAAACACCAATACAGTA
Organism: Capra hircus; assembly: GCF_001704415.2. NCBI lineage: Eukaryota > Metazoa > Chordata > Mammalia > Artiodactyla > Bovidae > Capra > Capra hircus. The sequence continues at coordinate 131,976,036 of NC_030809.1, forward strand.
TACTAATGCATATATATGGAATTTAGAAAGATAGTAACGATAACCCTGTATGCGAGACAGCAAGAGAGACAGATACATACAACAGTTTTTTGGACTCCGTGGGAGAGGGAGAGGGTGGGATGATTTGGGAGAATGGTGTTGAAACATGTATAATATCATATATGAAATGAATCGCCAGTCTAGGTTCGATGAATGATACTGGATGCTCGGGGCTGGTGCACTGGGATGACCCAGAGAGATGGTATGGGGAGGGAGGAGGGAGGGGGGTTCAGGATTGGGAATATGTGTATACCTGTGGCAGATTCATGTTGATGTATGCAAAACCAATACAATATTGTAAAGTAATTAATCTCCAATTAAAATAAATAAATTTATATTAAAAAATGTTAAGGAAGAATAAATAAAAGTCCTTTACAAATTCTTCCAAAAGGAAGGAGAGCAGGGAACACTTCCCAACTCATTCTGAGGCCTCTATTTCCCTGATACCAAAATAGACAAACACAAAAAAAGTACAGAACAGCATCTTTAATAAATATATAATAAAAACCTTAAAAATTAATAAATCACATCATGATCATCTCAATAGATGTAGAAAGAGAATTTTACAAAATGTAACACCCTTTCATGATTTTTATAAAAAAGCTCAACAAACTTAGAAGGGAACTTAATCTTTTAAATGCCATCTATGAAAAACCCACATCAAACACCATATGTAATGGTGACAAACACTTTACCCCTAAGATCAGGAACAAGACAAGGATGTTCTCTCTCACCACATTTATTCAATAGTTATGAAAGTTATAGCTAGGACAATTAGACCAAAAAAAAAAAAAAGAAAGAAAGAAAGAAAGGTGTCCATATTGGAAAAGGAAGAAGGAAAAGGAAAATGATCTTTCTTTGGATATGACATGATCTTGTATATATAAAATCCTAAGGAAACCAATTGTTTCCTTAGGAAAAAAATTGTTAGGACAAATAAGTTTAGCAAGTTTGCAGGACACAAGATCAATGTACAAACTGTATATAGATAAATACTAATTGTGTTGTGGGTGATATTCAGGAAGATGGCAGAGTAGGAAGCTCTAGGAATCTATCCCTCCACTGACCCAACCATCAAATTGCCAGGAACTGTCTGAAGCAACTCCTTTATACAGTTGCTGCAAGTAGAGCACTTGCAGCATCCAAGAGAGAGCTGGATGAAGAGGATGGTAGTTTTTGTCAATTTCAGCTTTAATGACATGGTGGCTACTATTGCTCATTCTTAAGCCCTGGAGCAGGCAGTGATGGAAAATAGCAGCCCATCCAAACTCCTCCTATGGCTTGCTGGACCCAAAGTGGGTAATAAGGGCTTTGTCCTCCAAAACTTGGAGTTGTCGGTTCTGCCTGCTGTTTTTGATCAGTGATTGGCAGCCATGGAGGGTGAACGTTGCTTCAACCCTCAGGCTGAAGTGCCTCCCAGACATGAGAGAATCTGAAGAAACATTTTCTCTCTCTCTCTCTCTGAGAGTCATTTAAGGTAATCTTTGTCAGGACACTGGCTGACTGTATAGACAACAGAAGGGAAACTTCAGTGAACACACACAACAAAGGATATATACTTTGCAAAATATAGTATGGAAAAGCTACAAAAGGATGGCTCCATCCATGAATGAAGAAAACTCCAGCAATCACTGATGAGTGGGAAAATCAGATTTCCAGAAAGTTACCACAGCATGATGCTCAGAGTACATACTTCTCAGCAAAAACTAGAAAAACATATGAAGAAATAGATCAGTATGTTCCAGTCATGGGAAATAAAGAGTTTGACAGAAACTATTCCTGGCGAAGTCCAGATATTAGAATTATTAGTCAAAGATGTCACAGTGTCTGTCTTAAATGTTAATCAGCTAAAGGAAACCATGAACAAAGAACCAAAGGAAATTAATAAGGTGATATCTGAACAAAATGAGGGTATGGATAAAGAGATGGAAACTATGAAGGGGAGTCGAAAAGAAATTCTGTAGCTGAAAATACAATAAGTGAAAAACTCACAGAGGGATTCAACAGTAAATCTGAGCAAGTAAAAGAAAGAATCAATGAATTTCAAGGTTAGACATTAAGAAATTACCTAATCTGAGGAGAAGAAAGAAAAAAAGGAATGAAGAAAAGTGAACAGAGTCTAAGGGACCTATGGATACTAGCAACAGAACAATATATACATTATAGGAATTCCAGAAAGAGAAGATACAAATGGGCAGAAAAAATATTTGAAGAAATAATGGCCAAAACTTCCTAAATCTGATGAAAGACATGAATACATACATCCAAGAAGCTCAACAAACCCCAAACAGGGTAAATTTAATGAGATCTGTATCTTTGTAAGGGATACAGTATAGTCAAATTGCTAAAACTCAAAAACAAAGAGATAATCTTGAAAGCAGCAAGACAGAAGTGACTCCTCATGTACAAATGATCTTCAATAAGCTTAACAGCAGATTTCTCACCTGAAGTCATAAAGATCAAAAGGCAATGAGAAGACATTCTTTAAGTGCTGAAATAAAAACCTGTCACCTAAGAATTCTATATCTGGCAAAACTATCCTTCAAGAATGAGGGAGAAAATAAGGCATTATCAGATTTTAAAAAAAGCTGAGGATGTTCATTACCAGTAATTTGCCCTACAAGAAATTCTAAAATGAATTATTCAGACCGAAATGAAAGCACACTAGACAGTAACTCAAAGACATAAGAAAATATTTAAAAACACTAGTGAAGGTAAAACTTCATAGGTAAAGAAAACAAGCCAGCGTTATTGTACTTTCAGTTTAGTTTATATTTACAGTGTCTCTATTTTCATGTGATTTAAAAGAAACATGCATAAACTAATTATAAATACATGATAATGGGTATATAATATATAAAGATGTAATCTGTGACAACAGCAACATAGCAACACAGAGAGGGAGGAGAGGAGATGTACAGGAGCATAGTGTATAGTATTATAATAGAACTATTATTCAAAACATATTATAATTTCAGGTTGTTAATTGTAATCCCCATGGCAATTCCTAAGAAAATAACTTTAACAATATGCAGAAAAAGAAAGAAGGGAATCAAAATGGTACACTGAAAAAAATTAACTTACAAAAAAGGCAGTAATGGAGGGAATGAGGAACAAAAAACATAGAAGAAACACAGAAAACAGTAAACCCTTTATATCAGTAATCATATTAAATGTAAGAGCTTTTGATTGAATGTTTGTGTCCTCCCCAAAATTGTATGTTGAAATTCTACCTCCTAATGTGATGGTATCAGGAGGTAGAGCCTTTCAGAGGTGATCATAAAGTGGAGTCCTCATGAATGGGATTAGTGTCCTTATCTCGATGAGAGGGCTTGCTTCCTCTCTCTCTGCTTCCTCCATGTGAGGATAGAACAAGAAGTCATCGGCAAGCCAGGAAGAGTGGTCTCACCAAGACATTAGGCATGCTGGCACCCTGATCTTGGACTCAGCCTTCAGAACTATGAGAAATAAAAGTTTGTTGTTTAGGCCATCCATGTGGAAAATTCACAGATAACATCAGTCTCAACTGGATGTGTTATAGCAACCCAAATTAAGATAGCATGTATGTGGTGAGGAGATTGAATTAGTAATGAAAAACCTCACAACAAAGAAAATCCCAGAAACAGATGACTTTACTGGTGAATTATACCAAATGTTTAAAGAAGACTCAATATCGATTATTCACAAATTCTTCAAACAAACTGAAGAAGAGGAAACATTTCTGAAACTCACTCTATGAGGCTAGCATTACTTTGATACTAAACCTATACAGCGGCACTACAGGAAAGAAACAACAGATGAAAATCTTTATGAATACAGATGCAAATATCCAACAAAATACTAGCAAGCCAAATCCAGCGGCATTTGAGAAGGGTCATCCCATGATCAAGTGGAATTTATTTCTGAAATGAAAGTATGGTTTGATATATTAAAACTAAACAATACAGTAAATCACATTATTAGAAAGAAGGAACAAACCCACATGATCATCCTGGTTGTTGAAGAAATAGCATTTAGCAAAACCTGGCTAAAGCTGAAGCTCCAGTACTTTGGCCACCTCATGTGAAGAGTTGACTCATTGGAAAAGACTCTGATGCTGGGAGGGATTGAGGGCAGGAGGAGAAGGGGACGACCAAGGATGAGATGGCTGGATGGCATCACTGACTCGATGGATGTGAGTCTGAGTGAACTCCGGGAGTTGGTGATGGACAGGGAGGCCTGGTGTGCTGTGATTCATGGGGTCGCAAAGAGTCGGACACAACTGAGCGACTGAACTGAACTGAACTGAATGTAAAAACAATAAACGAGGAATAGTAGGGAAATTCCTCAACATGATAAAAGCCATATGTGGAAAACTCACAGATAACATCATACTCAACTGTGAAAGACTGAGAGCTTTCCCTCCAAGATCAGGAACAAAGCAACAGTGCCAAGTTTCACCACTTTGATTCAACATAGTTCTGGAAGTTCAAACCAGAACAATTAGTCAAGAAAAACAAATAAAAGGTATGGAAAGGATGAAGTAAAGTTCTCTCTGTATGCAAATGACATGATCTGACATATTGAAAAACCTAACGATTTCACAAAAAACTGTTATAGCTAATATTAATAAATTAAGCAAATCTGCAGATATAAAACCAACACACAGAAATCAGTTTTATTTCTATATACTTGCAATGAACAAGTCAAAAAATTGTAAAAGCAATTCAATTTACAATAGCTTCAAAAAGAATAAAATATTAGTTAATAATGTAAAATGATACAGTCACTATGGAAACTAGTTTAGTGGTTCCTCAGAAAGCTAATGACAGAATCAACATACAATTCATAAATTCCTCTCCTAAACAAATATCGAGGAACTGCAACCAGGCATTGAACAGAGACTTATACATCAATTTTCATTACAGCATTATTTATAATAGGCAAAATTTGTAAATGATTCAAGTGTTCACCAATAGACAAGTGGACAGAATAAAATGTGTTATGTATATTTAACAGAATATTATTCAGACATAAAAAGGAATGAACTTCTGATGCCTGCTACAACCTTGATGACCTTTGAAAAACTCATGTTAAACAAAATAATGCAGACACAAAAAGACAAATATTTTACAATTCCATTTATATGATGGCTTCCCCAGTGGCTTAGGGATAAAGACTGCCTGCCAATACAGGAGACACAGGAGATGTGGGTTCAATCCCTGGGTCAGGAAGATCATGTGGGGGAGGAAATGGCAACCCACTCCAGTATTCTTGTCTGGAAAATCTCAAGGACAGACGAGCCTGGAGGACGCTATGGGGTCACAAAGAGTCAGATACGACTGAGCATACAAGCACACACTTAAAACAGGAAAAACCATAAAGACAGAAAATACTTTAGGGATTACCAGGGGCTGGGGAAAGGGGACTGAAGAGTTATCACTTAATGCTGACAAAAGGGTAGAGAAAATATTTTGGAAATAGGGGTGAAGTTTGCATAACATTGTGAATGTAATTAATGCCACTGAATTGTATCTTAAAATGGCAAATTTTATGCTATATATTTCTTACTATAATTTAAAAATTAATAATTTAAGATATAAACAATGAATTATACACTGAGTGAATTGTATGGTATGTGAATTATATTTGTCAGGCTGTTCCAAACTAAATAAATAATATGTACAATATCTAAAAATCAATTGTATCTGTATAGCAGCAATGAGCAATCAAAAAGTGAAATTAAGAAAGCGGTTCTAACTATTCCCATTTACAACAACATGGATGGACTTGGAGGGTATCATGTGTCGTGAAATATGCCAGACAGAGAAAGATAAAAACTGTATGATACAACTTATATGTGGAACCTAAAAATTAAAACTAGTAAATATGACCACAAAAAAGACACACTCACAGATATAGAGAACAAGATAGTGGTTACCACTGGGGAGAGCGAAGAAGAGGCAAGATAGAAGTAGGGGGTTAGGAAACAGAAACTATTATTTATAAAATAAATAAGTTACCAGGATATATCGTACAACACAGGGAATACAATAAATTAAGAATAACCTCTAAAACTGTGAATCAAAATACAGTATACCTAAAACATATAATATTGTAAATCAACTATCAGTTCAGTTCAGTTCAGTCGCTCAGTCGTGTCCGACTCTTTACCTAAATAAAAATGATAAAATAAAAAAATGTTGTTGTTGTTGTTGTTCAGTCACTCAGTTGTGTCCAACTTTTTGTGACCCAATGGACTGTAACAAGCCAGGCTTCCCTATCCTTCACCATCTCTGGGACCTTGCTCAAACTCATGTTGATTGAGTCGGTGATGCCATCCAACCATCTCATCCTCTGTAATCCCCTTCATCTCCTGCCTTCAATCTTTCCCAGCATCAGGGTCTTTTCAAATGAGTCAGTTCTTTGCATCAGGTGGCCAAAGTACTGGAGCTTCAGCTTCAGCATCAGTCCTTCCGATAAATATTCAGGACTGATTTCCTTTAGAATGGACTGGTTGGATCTCCTTGCAGTCCAAGGGACTCTCAAGAGTCTTCTCCCACAACACAGTTCAAAAACATCAATTGTTCAGTACTCAGCTTTCTTTATAGTCCAACTCTCACATCCATAACATGACCACTGGAAAAACCATTGCTTTGACTAGTTGGACATTTGTTGGCAAAGTAATGTCTCTGCTTTTTAATATGCTGTCTAGGTTTGTCACAGCTTTCCTTCTAAAGAACGAGTCTTTTAATTTCACGGCTCCAATCATCATCTGCAGTGATTTTGGAGCCCAAGAAAATAAAGTCTGTCACTGTTTTTATTGTTTCCCCATCTATTTGCCATGAAGTGATGGGACCGGATGCCATGATCTTCCTCTTTAACGTTGAGTTTTAAACCAGCTTTTTCACTCTCCTCTTTCACCTTCATCAAGAGGCTCTTTAGTTCCTCTTCAGTTTCTGCCATAAGGGTGGTGTCATATGCATATGAGTTAATTGATATTACTCACAGCAATCTTGATTCCAGCTCGTGTTTCATCCAGCTGGTGTTTTTCATGATGTACTCTGCACATAAGTTAAACGAGCAGGGTGACATTACACAGTCTTGACATACTCCTTTCCCATTTTGGAACCAATCCTTTTTTCCATGTCTAACTGTTACTGCTTGACGTGCATAGATTTCTCAGGAGGCAAGTAAGGTGATCTGGTATTCTCATCTCTTTAAGAATTTTCCACAGTTTGTTGTGATCCACACAGTCAAAGGCTTTAGCATAGTCAATGAGGCAGAAGTAGAGGTTTTACTGGAATTCTCTTGCTTTTTCTATGATCCAACGGATGCTGGCAATTTGATCTCTGGTTCCTCTGCCTTTTCTACTCCACCATCTTTAAGTCATAAAATAAAAAAATAAAACTAATTAAAGGGGCCTGCCACAAATATTTTTTCTATATGGAACAGATCACATTTTCCCTATACTTACTGATGTCAGCAATTATATGTCAATGGCAGGAAGCTGCAATGACATGAAGTCTCCTATGAAAAGGATTGTATCTTAGACTATAATTCCATCTGAATGTGTTAAATGAGTTGTGTAATAAATAGCTAACATAAAAAAAAGCTATTCCATTTAGAGTAGCATGAAAATAATATGTTAGGAATGAGTTTGACAACTGAAAAACTTTTACTCTGAATGTTATAGAACTGAAAGAAATTAAATTAGAACTAAATAAATGGAAAAACAGTCCATGTTCACAGATTGAAAGGCTTAATATGAAGGGGGAAATTTTTCCAAATTTATCTATAGATTCAACACAATACCTATCAAAATCCTAGATGATTTCCTTGTAGAAACTGACAGTCTGTTTCTAAATTCACCTGGAAATTCAAGGGACTCAGGACAGCCAGGACAATCTTTAAAAATAATTACAAAATGTAGAACTCACACTTTCCGATTTCAAAACTTATTGTAAAGTTTTAGTAAGTAAGACACATGTGGTAGTGGCCTAAGGCTAGATCAATGGAATAGACTCAAGTATCAAGAAATAAGCCTTTACAAATACAACTCACTTACCTTTGACATATTTCCAGGACAATTCAAAGAAGTTCAGTTCAGTTCAGCCACTCAGTTGTGTCCATCTCTTTGTGATCCCATGGACTACAACATGCAAAGCTTCCCAGTCCGTCACCAACTTTCAGAGCTCGCTCTAACTTCTGTCCATCGAGACGGTGATGCCATCCAACCATCTCATCCTCTCTCATCCCCTTTTCCTCCTGCCTTCAGTCTATCCCAGCATCAGGGTCATTTTCAATGAGTCAGTTATTCTCATCAGGTGACCAAAATATTGGAGCTTCAGCTTCAGCGTCTGTCCTTCCAATGAATATTCAGGACTGATTTCCTTTAGGATAGACTGGTTTGATCTTGTAGTCCAAGGGACTCTCAAGAGTCTTCTCCAACATCACAGTTCAAAAGCATCAATTCTTCAGAACTCAGCTTTCTTTATGGTCCAACTCTCACATCCATACATGACCACTGGAAAAACCATAGCTTTAACTAGATGGACCTTTGTCAGCAAAGTAATGTCTGTTTTTTGTCATGCTATCTAGGTTTGTCATAGATTTTCTTCCAAGGAGCAAGTGTCTTTTAATTTCATGGCTGCAGTCACCATCTGCAGTGATTTTGCCCATGAAAATAAAGTCTGTCACTTTTTCCTTTGTTTCCCATCTATTTGCCGTGAAATGATGGGACCAGATGCCATCATCTTATTTTATTTATTTCTAAAATAATAAATGCTGCATGATTTCTTTATTAGAGGAGCCACATAAATGTGGCAGCTTCAACTTTAAAAAAAATTTAATTGGAGGCTAATTACTTTACAATATTGTATTGGTTTTGCCATACATCAACATGAATCTGCCATGGGTGTACACATGCTCCCCATCCTGAACCCCCCTCCCACCTCCCTCCCCGTACCATCCCTCTGGGTCATCCCAGTGCACCAGCCCCGAGCATCCTGTATCCTGCATCGAACCTGGACTGGCGATTCGTTTCTTATATGATACTATACATGTTTCAATGCCATTCTCCCAAATCATCCCACCCTCTCCCTCCCCCATGGAATCCAAAAGACTGTTCTATACATCTGTGTCTCTTTTGCTGTCCATTACCATCTTTCTAAATTCCATATATATGTGTTAGCATACTGTATTGGTGTTTTTCTTTCTGGCTTACTTCACTCTGTATAATAGGCTCCAGTTTTATCCACCTTATTAGAACGGATTCAAATATATTCTTTTTAATGGCTGAGTAATACTCCATTGTGTATATGTACCACAGCTTTATTTATTTTAATGTTGAGTTTTAAACCAGCTTTTTCACTCTCCTCTTTCATCAAGAGGCTCTTTAGTTTTTCTTCACTTTCTTCCATAAGGGTGGTGTCATCTGCATATCTGAGGTTATTGATATTTCTCCCAGCAATCTGGATTGCAGCTTGTGCTCATCCAGCCCAGTATTTCTCATGATGTACTCTGCATATAAGCTAAATAAGCAGGGTGACAATATATGTCCTTGATGTATTCCTTTCCCAATTATGAACCAGTCTGTCGTTCCATATCCAGTTCTAACTGTTGCTTCCTGACCTGCATACAGACTTCTCAGGAGGCAAGTAAGGTGCTCTGGTATTCTCACCTCTAAGAATTTTCCACAGTGTGATCACAGTCAAAGGCTTTGGCATAGTCAATAAAGCAGAAGTAGATGTTTTTCTGGAACTCTCTTGCTTTTTCAATGATCCAACAGATGTTGGCAATTTGATTTCTGGTTCCTCTGTCTGTTTAAAATCCAGCTTGAACATCTGGAAGATCTCAGTTCACGTACTGTTGAAGCCTAGCTTGGAGAATTTTGAGCATTACTTTGCTAGCGTGTGAGATGAGTGCAATTGTGCAGTAATTTGAACATTCTTTGGCATTGCCTTTCTTTGGGATTGGAATGAAAACTGAACTGTTCCAGTCCTGTGGCCACTGCTGAGTTTTCCAAATTTGCTGGCATACTGAGTGCAGCACTTTCACAGCATCATCTTTTAGAATTTGAAAGAGCTCAACTGGAATTCCATCACCTCTACTAGCTTTGTTCATAGTGATGCTTCCTAAGGACCACTTGACTTTGCATTCCAGGATGTCTGGCTCTAGGTGAGTGATCACAGCCTCATGGTTATCTGAGTCATGAAGATCTTTTTTGTCTAGTCCTTCTGTGTATTCTTGCCACCTCTTCTTAATATCTTCTGCTTCTGTTAAATCCATACCATCTCTGTCCTTTATGAGCCCATCTTTGCATGAAACGTTCCCTTGGTATCTCTAATTTTCTTGCAGAGATCTTTAGTGTTTCCCATTCTGTTGTTTTCCTCTATTTCTCTGCATTGATCATCGAGGAAGGCTTTCTTGTCTCTTTTTGTTCTTTGGAACTGCATTTAAATGGGTATTCCTTTCCTTTTCTCCTTTGCCTTTCATTTCTCTTCTTTTCTCAGCTATTTGTAAGCCCTCCTCAGAGATCCATTTTGCCTTCTTGCATTTCTTTTTCTTGGGGATGGTTTTGATTATCATCTCCTGTACAATGTCACAAACCTCTGTCCATAGTTCTTTAGGCACTCTGTCTATCAGATCTAATCCCTTGAATCTATGTGTCACTTCCACTGTATAATCATAAGGGATTTGATTTAGGTCATACCTGAATGGTCTAGTGGTCTTCCCTACTTTCTTCAATTTCAGTCTGAATTTGGCAATGAGTTCATGATCTGAGCCACAGTCAGCTTCTGGTCTTGTTTTTGCTGATTGTACAGAGCTTCTCCATCTTCAGCTACAAAGAATATAATCAATCTGATTTCAGTATTGACCATCTGGTAATGTCCACGTGTAGTCTTCTCTTGTGTTGTTGGAAGAGGGTGTTTGCTATGACCAGTGTCCAAACTCTGTTAGCCTTTGTCCTGCTTCATTTTGTACTCCAAGGAAAACTTGCCTGTTACTCCAGGTGTTTCTTGACTTCCTACTTTTGCATTCCAGTCCCCTATAATGAAAAGGACATCTTTCTTTGGTGTTAGTTCCAGAAGGTCTTGCAGGTTTTCATAGAACCATTCAACGTCAGCTTCTTCCACATTAGTAGTTGGGGCATAGACTTGCATTACTGTGATATTGAATGGTTTGCCTTGGAAACGAATAGAGATCATTCTGCGGTTTTGGAGATGGCACTCAAGCACTGCATTTTGGACTCAAAAACTGTGAGGGCTAATCCATTTCTTCTAAGGGATTCCTGCCTGCAGTAGTAGATATAATGGTCATCTGAATTAAAATTCTCCCATTCCAGTCCATTTTAGTTTGCGGATTCCTAAAATGTTGATGTTCACTCTTGACATCTGTTTGACCACTTCCAATTTACCTTGATTCATGGATGTTGCATTCCAGGTTCCTATGCAAGATTGTTCTTTACAGCATCTGACTTTACTTCCATCACCAGTCACATCCACAACTGGGTGTTGTTTTCACTTTGGCTCTGTCTCTTCATTCTTTCTGGAGTTATTTCTCCACTCCAGTAGCATATTGGGCACCTACCGACCTGTGGAGTTCATCTTTCAGTGTCATATCTTTTTGCCTTTTCATACTGTTCATGGGGTTCTCAAGGCAAGAATACTGAAGTGGTCTCTCATTGCCTTCTCCAGTGGACCATGTTTTGTCTGAACTCTCTAATGGTGAATGAATAGTCTTTTTGGAGGGTGGGGGAGGGATAAATAGGGAGACTGGGATTGACATATGCACACTAATAAATAAAATAGATAACTAATTAGAACCTATGGTATAGCATAGGGAATTCTTCTCAATTCTCTGTAATGACCTCTATGGACAGGGAAATAAGGAAAGGAATCTAAGACAGAGTGAAAGGATTTTCCTGATGGTTCAGTAGTTAAGATTCTGCACTTCCACTGCTGGGGGCACAAGTTCGAACCCTGGTTGGAGAACTAAGTTCCCACATGCCACATGGTGTGACCAAAACAAACAAACAAACAATAAAGAGTGGATATAGGTATATAGAGAACTGACTCACTTTAGTGTACAGCAGAAAGTAACACAACATTACAAATCAATTATACTCCAATAAAAAGTTAAAATATGACAAATAAATCCTCCATAAATTAACCTAAAAGGAAAAAAAGAATAGTCTTTTCAACAAATGGTAGTGGGACAACTGGCTGGGTACGTGCAAAAGAATAAAGTTCAATAAAATCCCTAGAAGAGAACACATGTAAAACATTCTTAGGTCAGTCTTTGAAGGCAACAGAAATAAAAGCAAAAATAAACCAATAAGATCTAATCAAACTTACAAGCTTTTGCACAGCAAAAGAAACCATAAACAAAATGAAAAGACAACCTATGGACGAGGAGAAAATATCTGTGAATGAAGCCACTGACAAGGACTTAATTTCCAAAATATACAAACAGCTCATACAACTGAATAAAAAAACAAAACAAAACTCCATCAAAAAATGGGCAAAAGACCTAAATAGGCATTTCTCCAAAGCAGACATACAGATGGCCATTAGGCGCATAAAAAGATGCTCAACATTGCTAATTATTGTGTGCGTGCCAAGTCACTTCAGTAGTGTCTGACTCTTGGCAACCTTTATAGACTGTCGGTGTGATTCTCCAGGCAAGAATAGTGGAGTGGGTTGCCGTGCCCTCCTCCAGGGGATCCGCCTGACCTGGAGATCAAACCAGTGTCTCTTATGTCTTCTGTATTGGCAAGTGAGTTCTTTACCACTAGCACCACCTGGGAAGCCCCACTAATTATTAAAGAGATTAAAATCGAAACTATTATGAGGTACCACCTCACACTGCTCAGAATGGCCATCATTAAAAAGTCTACAAATAACAAATACTGGAAAGGATGTGGAGGGTGTAGGTGGGTACACTGTTGGGAGAGAATGTAAATTGGTATAGCCACTATGGAAAATAATATGGAGGTCCTCAAAAAAGTAGTCACCATATGATCCTGAAATCCCATGCCTGGGCATACATCTGGAGGAAACTATAATTCAAAAAGATATATACACTACAGTGTTCACAGCAGCACTGTTTACAAAATCTGAGACATGGCAATGATCTAAATGTCTACTGAGAGATGAATGGATCAAAATAATTTGGTATACATATACAATGGAATGGACTTCTCTGGTGGCTCAGATGGTAGAGTCTGCCTGCAGTACAGGAGATCTGGATTCAATACTTGGGTCAGGAAGATCCCTTGCAGAAAGGAATGGCAACGCACTCCAGTATTCTTGCCAGGAGAATTCCATGGAAAGACGGGCCTGGTGGGTTATAGCGCATGGAGTTGCAAAGGATCGGTCACAACCGAGCAATTTTCACTCATACAGTGGAATATTCCTCAGCCCTCAAAAAGAATGAAATAATGTCATTTGCAGCAACATGGATAGACATAGACATTATCATACTAAGTCAGAACGAGAAAGCCAAATACCATATGACATCACTTATATGTGGAATCTAAAATGTGACACAAATGAACTTATCTATGAAACAGAAGCAGATTCACAGCCATAGAGAACAGAACTGTGGCTGCCAAGGGGGAGGGTGTTGGAGAAAAATTAATTGGCAGTTTGGGGATTAGCAGATGCAAATTATTATATACAGTATAATATACAGTATACTTGGATAAACAAGTCCTCCAGTAAAACACAGGGAACTGTATTCAGTATTCTGTGACAGGAATATGAAAAAGAGTATGTATAACTGAATCACTTTCCTCTACAGAAGAAATTAACATATCATTGTAACATTAACATAACACTGTAAATCAACTATACTTCAATTTAAAAAAAAAGAATGAAGTTGGACCCTCTACTTCATATCATACATAAAAATTAACTCCAAACAGATTAAACACCTCAGTAGGAGTAATGGTTACAGGCTTCAGGGCTTGTTTGGGGGGCAATGAAAATATTCTAAAACTGATTATGGTGATGCTTGCACAACTCTGTGAATATAGTAAAAGCCACTGAATTTCACACTTCAAGTAGGTGAATTGTATGTTATGTGAGTTTTATCTTAATACACATTTTAAAAAATGAAACAAAAGATTATCACTACTATTCCCACAGACAAGGGAAGAATAATTAAGGAATACCAGGAACACCTTTATGCTCACAAATTTAATAACTTAGATGCAATGCTCCAACTCCTGGAAAGATAGATAGGAACTACCAAAGCTCACACAAGGAGAGACGATCTGAATAGGCCTATGTCTATTTTAAAAATTGGATCAATAATTAACAAATTCCCCCGAAAGAGAGTATACCAGGGCCAGATGCTTTCACTGCTGAGTTAGACCAAACATTTGAGGAAGAAATTGTATCAATTCTTTGCAATCCTCTCCTGAAAACAGGAGAACATTCCTGAACTCATTCTATTACCAAGACATTGATATAAGACTAAGACATGTACAAAAAAGAAGCACAAACCAGTCCTTCTCATGAACACAGATGCAACGAATTGATGGCAAGTTGAATCTAACTATGTGTAAAAAGAATTATACACCATAACCAAGTGGGATTTATTTCAAGTATGCCAGTTTGGCTGGTTCAATAGTAAAAAATTAATTAATGTAATCGAAGATACCAACATGATAAAGAAGATAAGTCATGCGATCATATTAGTGATGCAGGAAAGAATGACAAAATCCATAATTGAAAACTTTCAGCAAACTGGGAACAGGGAGTGACTTCAACTTGATAAAGAACATCTACTAAAAAACCCTACAGCCAATCTTACACTTAGTGGTGAGAAACTGGACCTTTACCCTATGACTGAGAACAAGGCACGCATATCCCCTTTTACCACTCCTACTCAAGACCTTACTGGAAGACCTCCGGGAAGGAGGGCATGGCAACCCACCCAGTATTCTTGTCTAGAGAATCCCCATGAACAGAGGAGCCTGGCAGGTTCATAGGGTCACAAAGAGTCGGACATGACTGAAGTGAACTAGCACAGCACAGCACAAGGAAATAAAAACTATACAGAGAAAGAAGAAATAAAACTGTATTTGTTCAGAGACGGAATCACTGTTTATGTAGAAAGTTCTGAAGAACCAACAAAAAAACTGTGAATATAGCAATATCACAGCACACAAGGTTAATAGTAGATAAATGGGGACCGCTCTCACACACACCACAAAAGAACAATTAGAATTTGAAATAGAGAATTCCCTGGAGGCCAAGTGTTTAGGACTCTGTGCTTTTACTGCCGAGGGCCTGGGTTCAATCCCAAGCCGGGGAACTAACATCCTACAAGCCATCCCACTGACATCCCACAAGTGTGGCATAGCGCCCTCCCACCAAAAAAAAAAAAGTGAAATAAAAAATACAGCACCATTTACAAAAGCACACACACAAACGAAATACTTAGGTATAAATCTAATGAAATATGTACAGGCTGTACATGAGGAAAACTACAAAACTGATTAAAGAAATCAAAGATCTAAATAAACGAGATAGTCCAAGTTCACGGACTACAACACTCAACATTAATTATTAAGATGGCAATTCCTTCCCAACTTGATCTATAGAGTCATGTAATACTAGTCACAATTTCAGCAAGCTTTTTGTAGGTATTAACAGAGTCTAAGGTTTATATGAAAAAACAAAAGACCTAGAATAGCCAACGTAATACTGAAGAACAAAGTGGGAGAACTGATATTTCCAACTTTAAAACTGTAAAGCTACAGTAATCAAAACAAAGTGGTACTGGCAAAGGAACAGACAAGTAGGTCAATGGGACAGAATACAGAACCCAGGAAAAAACCTCCACAATTACAGTCAACTGACCTCTGGCAAAGGAACAAAGGCAATTTAATTAAGAATAGTCTTTTCAAGAAATGGTTATGGAACAATTGGTCATCCATGTGCACCCTCCCATACCCAAACCAAAAAACTCCACACAGATGTTACAAATTTCACAAAAATTATCTCAAAATGGATCATGACAGCCTAAAGGTAGAACACAAAACTATAAAACTACTGTATCAAAACACAGGAGAAGATCTAGGTGACCGTGGGTTTGGCAGAGTCTAGATATAACCCCAAAACACAGTTCATAAAAGAAAAAACTGATGTTGTATGCATTAAAATTTAAAACTGCTCTTCAAAAGGTACTATTAAGTAAATGGCAACCTAAGCCACAGACAGGGAGAAATACTTGCAAAACACTTACCTGAAAGAGGACTGGTATCCAAAATACACAAAAAAACCCTTAAAACTCCATCAGAAAACAGAGAAGCTAATTAAAATACAGGCAAAAATGTGAACAAACACTTCATCAAAAATGATATAAAGGTGGAAAATGAGCATTTGAAAAAAATGCTCAACTTCATGTCACGAGAAATCACTACACACCTGTTCGAATGGCTAAAATCCAAACACTGACAACACTAAACGCTGGTGAGGATGTGAAACAGCAGCAACTCTTATTCTGCTGGTGGGAATGTAAAGTGGCACAGCTGCTTTGGAAGACAGTTTGGCAGTTTCTTATAAAACTAAACCTAGTTTTACTTTATGACCCAGCAATCACATTTCTAGGTTTTTACCCAACTGATTTGAACACTTGTTTCCACATGAGAACCTGAATTTGAATGCTCACAGCAGCTTTACTCATAACAGTCAAGAGCTCGAAGCAGCAAGACGTCCTTCAGTGGGATGACAGGTAAACAGACTGTGGCATAGTCACACAGCAAAACAACTCAGGATACACTTAGCAGATGGAAGAATCTCAAATTATGTGGATCAAAATAGCCAGATACAAACAAGTACATGCTCTCTGCTTCTATTTACATGAAGTTCCAGAACAGACAGAAGCAATGAATGATAAGGGGGAGCAGATCAGTGTTTACCTTAGGGGTCGAGGGTGGGTGCAAAAGTGTATGGACTACAAAGGAGCACTCTTTCTAGGGTTATATAGTAATGCCATGGCTCTTTATTTGGATCTTAGCCATGGTTGTATGTATGTGTCAAAATACACGAAACTAAATTTAAGATGTGGGTATTTAACTCTGTAATTGTATCACAATAAAATTGATTATTTTGGAGTAAAAGTTAAGATGGTTATTTTAGAGGGAAGAAGAGGGCTGGGATTGGGATATAGCAGTTTGTGACTAGCAAAGTTATATTTCTTACCCTGGGGGATCATTTCAAAGTTGTTCTTTTAAGAACTTACAAGGCTATATATTTGTTTCCTGTACTTTTATCTGTGCTGTGAAAGTGAAAGTGAAGTCTCTCAGTCGTGTCTGAATCTTTGCGACCCCATGGACTGCAGCCAACCAGGCTCCTCTGTCCATGGGATTTTCCAGGCAAGAATACTGGAGTGGATTGCCATTTCCTTCTCCAGGGGATCTTCCTGACCCAGGGATTGAACCCGGCTCTCCTGCCTTATAGGCAGATGCTTTAATGTCAGCCACCAGGGCGAATTTTATAATAAAAAAGTACATCCTTTCAAAGGTGTCCCTTTCATCACAGGTTAGGTTGGACTATATAACCTCTAAAATAACTTTAAACTCTCAAACTGTGACTTTTAATTACTATGATAAAGAAAAAAAGGTATTTTCTAGTTAATGATCTTTTGTAATATCCAGGTTTTAAAAAATAATATGATAAACTTGTGAGTAATAGTTTTCTGGACCAGGAGCCACTGGGTGTCTGGACTTCTCAGCACCATCTCCTGGTCATAAATCCCTAAAAAATACAACTAAGATAAAATCACCAGTTAAGTTGTATACCAACATTTGTTCATACATCTGTAATAACAAAAATCTGACAACGAAAATCTGTGGACAGAGAAGCAACTTGTGGAAGGAACACACATATTCAGATGACAAAATGCTTGCCCTTTAGCAATAAAAAGCATTGAACCATTAAAATAAGCCATAGGAATAAATTTCAGCATAAATTTCCACTATACTGAGTAAAAGAAGCCAGACTCCCTCCCTCAAAACATAATATAATGTATGATTTCATTCATATGAAATCACAGAAAATGGAAACTAGAGTGGCAGAAAGCAGATTAATGTTTGCCTGGAGATGGGTGGAGGGGCAGGTAGGGGTGAGAGGCAAGATGTCACAGAGGCAACAAGGAATCTTTTGGGTCTGATTTCTTCCCTCTCTGGATTGTGGTGAATGTTTCACAGGTATTTACATAGGTTAAATCTTATCAAATTGTATACTTTAAGGTGCTCAGTATGTCAATCCGTGCTCCATAAAGCTGTTTTAAAATAAGTGTATACACAGATGATTCACTCCCTCCTCCATCCCCTCCCACCTTCTGATCACATTGTTCTCATAAGGTGAGGGAAGACAGAAAACACCACTGTTCTCACCTGCCCTGACATCAAAGCTTACACTGACAAGCTTCTTTTGACCAGGGTTATCGAACTGCCGAAGTTTTGTTTAAACAGAGGTAACATTGCAGCCATGAAATTAAAAGATACTCCTTGGAAGGAAAGTTATGACCAACCTAGATAGCATATTCAAAAGCAGAGACATTACTTTGCCAACAAAGGTCCGTCTAGTCAAGGCTATGGTTTTTCCAATGGTCATGTATCGATGTGAGAGTTGGACTGTGAAGAAGGCTGAGTGCTGAAGAATTGATGCTTTTGAATTATGGTGTTGGAAAAGACTCTTGAGAGTCCCTTGGACTGCAAGGAGATCCAACCAGTCCATCCTAAAGGAGACCAGTCCTGGGTGTTAAGGACTGAGGCTGAGGTTGAAACTCCAATACTTTGGCCACCTCATGCGAAGAGTCGACTCATTGGAAAAGACCCTTATGCTAGGAGGGATTGGGGGCAGGAGGGGAAGGGGACGACAGAGGATGAGATGGCTGGATGGCATCACTGACTCGATGCACATGAGTTTGGGTGAACTTTGGGAGTTGGTGATGGACAGGGAGGCCTGGCGTGCTGCGATTCATGGGGTTGCAAAGAGTCGGATACGACTGAGCGACTGAACTGAACTGAACAAGTCCTTGGGGTGGCAAGGAGTCACACACAACTGAGTGACTGAGCACACACACAATACTTGTAGAGAGACCAGGTCTCTGATGTAGGATCCCAAATACCCGGGTCCTGTCCTTCACAAGCCAGCGCACCATGCATCGCTAGGCAACATGTACCATGAGAAACAGAGGCAAAGGAGCCCTGTTCTAACATCATTACTGGATTGCACAGAACACTATACTGGAGTCTAGTGCACAGTCAGCAATGGCTTCGGGTCAGAACACTCTAGTGAAGCAGCCTTAACTGTTCTGAGGACCTCATTAGCCTAGACTATGCAGGCCATGCGGCCACATTGGAAGAAGACAGAAAGCCTGCTTCGTTTCTCTTCCCCGGTCCCATTTGAGATGAGTTTACCACTCCAGTTCAAGGAAGGCTGTCTCAGGGGAGCGAGACTCTAGTTGTGGTGCACAGGCTTAGTTGCCCTGTGACAGGTGGGATCTTAGTTCCCCTGCCAGGGTTCTAGAGATCCGGCATCTCAATGAAGATCCCCTGTGCTACAACTAAGACCCGACTCAGCCAAAAAAAAGGAAGCAAGCAAGCCTAGGCTAACCTTCCCACTCCAGCGAGGTCACAGAAGGTAACCTCGGAAAGAAAACCCCCTCTCCTGGAAGTCCTTCCCCCATTACTGCAGCCTTAACTCCTATAACATGCCCAATTTATCACAGTGGTTCCAAAGACTGGATCAGATTTGGCACCGACTCTCAAGATTTGTTGAGGACAAGGCAAAAAGCCAGCCTGGGGACTTTACTGGTGGTCTAGTGATTAGGAGTCCACCTTCCCCTGCAGGGGATGCCGGTCAGGTCCCTGGCTGGGGAACTAAGATCCCACACGCCACAGGGCAACTAAGCCTGTGCACCACAACTAGAGATCCCACATAACAGAGATCCCCTGTACTACAACCAAGACCCAACGCGCAGCCAAAAAAAGAGAAAGCAAGCCTAGGACACCTTCCCATGCCAGCGAGGTCACAGAACGTAACCTCACAAAGAAAATCCCCTCTCCTGGAAGTCCTTCCCCGATTACCGCAGCCTTATTTTTTGTACTATAAAATGACCAATTTATATTTACAATGAGGTACAATGTAGTCTCATATTTAAGATAATCAAAAGCCCACAGGCTTCACCATCTGCGACATCTTCAAGATACCAAGGTAAGTGGAACTCTGTGTGGAGCAACCAAACTTTGTCAGGGTAGACTCAACCACGTGAGAGAAACGCCAGAAGGGTGACCACTCCAGTGATGTGCAGTACAGCACTGATGAGCTTCATAAAAAGATGCAAACTGCTTATGTACAAAACCTCTTTGAGTCCTTTATTAACATTTGGAGATGTGCCATATGTATAATTAACAGCATCACACCAGCTACAGAAGTACAGATAACCAAGAATGTACTTCGGAACAAGGATCTAAGAGCAACTTATGGTGTTGCCTGCTCTGCACCTCCACAAAAACCCAACTCTGACACACGCAGGACAGACAGTATAACAATTTCACTTTGAAATGGTTCTTTAGAAAATGACAAGAATTGGCAGTTCAAACCCTTTAGAGTGAGACGTGGCAGTCTCTCAAGTGCCATGGCACTGCTTTAGAAGGCCAGCGTGGGCATCTGAAGGTCAGACAGAGTAAGAACCGACCAGGGCGAGGGCAAGAGGTTTGATTTTCAGTGTAGAGAGAGAACAGATGGTCCAAGTGGATACTTTCCGTTCAGGCTCAGTAAGGGTCCTGCAGGAATCCATCAGATAAATAGTTTATCAACTGGAAGGCTGAAAAATGCCAGCCTGTCACTTGTGTCACTGACTCCAACCAGGAGACCCTGTGGCAACAGGAGTCGGGCACAACACAGTCAGCACAGGAGGGAGACGCCTGAAAGAAAGACTGGAGTTCCCCGTCAGGTCAGTTCTGACCCTTCCATATCACTGGGTGTTCCGGGTCCCTCTGCTTTCACGCGTGAACTAAGGAACGCTTTCCTTTATCTCATTGTTCCACTTTGAAAATAACCAATCCCTTCCCCCACCCCCAGCATCATTCTCCATAAATTCTTTTTTCAAAGTCCTGATTCGGGGTCTAGACTTTTTCCTTTCGCTTCAATTTTGACACCTTCTTGACAGTCCCATTCTTGTTTAGAAGCTTCAGGACACGATCTTTATGATCTAAAACTTTAAGCATGGAGTCTCTGGCCTCACTGATTTGATCCATCACAAGTTTACACCTCTGCATATTTCCCTGAAACAAAAGACATGACATCATCCATCAGCAATCTTCAAGACAGTGTGGCTTTTAAAGAGCTTCTCACCTTTGAACTGAGCCATTTTGAGGCTTTCACATAGGAAAAAAACACTTTACTGTTTCTGGATAATGCAGGCTGAAGAAAATAATTAGTTTTTGCCAAAGATATTAATGGAGAGAGGGGAAGGGAGAAATAAGGGGAGGGAAAGGGCTCCTTCAAACCTGTATTAGTTCATTTATTCGGTGTAAATCATCATCAGTTGCTGCTTTTTTCTTTGGGATAATCCCTTCCTGCAGGTTGGTGAGTCTTTCGTAAACATCATGTTCTAGATTCGTCTGCGACAAACAAGAAGGAGGGAATCATGACCTCAGAAATACTTTTCTTCATCAAACTCAGGCAAAACACCCACCTTGAATCACCTATGTAAACTGGTATCAGGTCTGTTCGGGTGATAAACTAGTTTCTCCCAATGACTAAGATGCAGTACAGTAAGGAAAGTTAATCAACAATTTACATCACAATTTGCTGTAATTCAGAGTATCTTCTAGGATAACTTTTTTTTTAGCTGCACCACGCAGCATGTGGGATCTTAGTTCCCTAAGATATCCAACCTGATCTCCTTGCAGTGGAAGCTCAGAGTCTTAACCACTGCACCACCATGGAAGTCCAAGGATAGCTTTTAAATTCTCCTCTAAATTCCCAATTTCTCTGAAAAGCAAGTCTATAAGTTCCATAAAAATATACTTTTATGCTAAATTTAAACCTAGCCATGGCACTACTTAAAAAAAAACAAACCACTCATAAAAAGACAATGTTCTTCAGATCATGACTACTCCAAAGACAGAAAGACTTTGTGAGATTATTTTGATCGGCTCCTCTTTATTTTGCTGAAGGAAGGAGTCTTGCCCAGGGGTTATGGAAAGGGCTGAACACAGAACGCACTGGACAGATGAGATCAACAGCAGTTTACTAGTCAGTATACTTGCGGCCCAGGGGAGGAGGGCACTGCACGTCACGCCGAACCACAGAGCGGGTGCCCTCCATGACAGAGAGAGCAAAGAGGGAACCGGTAGGGGCTGAAGGAGGCAGGCTCTGTAGTGTAAGAGGGCGTGGCGCCCCCTGGTGCCCCCAGGAGGACATCACTGGCTTATCTGAGTATCTCAAGCTGGAGGAAAACTGAAGTCCACTACTCAGGGAGAAGTGCGAACTAAGCCTTACTCCCACAGTGAGGAGCAGTGAGAATGTGTTGACAGGCCCCCTGAGGCCCCCTCTGTTTCAGATGTCACAGCAACACATAATATGAACCTTAACTGTAGGTCTTGACACATTAAAAACTCCACCATGACCCATGTTAACTGGGAGCGCTTCAGAAAGAAAATGCTCTATGAACTCAGGTGTCCTCAGCGGGACATCACAACTGCTAGAGCGCCACCTACCAGCTGCAGCAACTGGGCTGCACAGAGGTGAACCTTCCAGCCTTGGGCTCGACACGAGACTCCTTTCTGATTAGCTATTTCCTGCAGCATAGCTTTCTTCTCCTCTGGAACCAGAAAAAAAAAAAAAGTCACTGAGAATGTAAGTCACAATATGAATAAAAGCTCTTTTGGTTCACTCCAGCAAAATAAGACTTACTTTGCTAATCTAATGAGTTCAAAAGAGAGTAAGCTAATACTCTAAAGTTTTAAGTGAGGTAAACAGTCTTTAGTGGGTTGGAGCCTTGCTCATGTGTGATGTCTGCAAGCACGTGGAGAGTCTGGGCACGAAGCTTAGAAGCTCTGTGGTGTTATCTAGATCTTGGAAGAAATCTTAGGGCTCCAACTTGAGTAACATTTAAATTCAGGTGGAAAAGTCCATGAATCAGCACTGTAGTAAAATAAATACGAACTTTATCATTTGGACTGGGGAAAGACAAACTAGGATTGAGGAGTACCTGTCAGAGGTGAGTTTAGATATATCTGTGAAGTTTTAATATTACTGCTCACCAGGACTTACAATGGATTTACACATTACATGGATAATCAAAAACTATTAAAAAAAAATCTTCTTATTGAAACAATTAATATTTTTTCTGTTTAGAACTTTGGCCGCACTGGGCCTTTGCTGTGGCACTCAGGCTTTCTCTAGTTGCAGAGCATGGGCTCTAGAATGCGTGGGCTCAGTTGCTGTGCTATGTGGGATCTCAGTCCCCCACTAGGGACTGCACCCTCATCCCCTGCACTGGAAAGTAGATTCTTGACCGCTGGTCCACCAGGGAAGTCGCTAAAAAATTAATCTTGAAAAAAATTCTATCTATATATTTGTTGAAACTGATATAATGCATAAGACCAAGACTGAACCTTAATGTAAATGATAAACTCTGGGTGATGATTATTTCAGTGTAGGCTCACCAAATGTGCCACTGTGGTGAGGGACGCTGAGAGTGAGGGAGGCTGTGCATGTGTGGGGACAGGGGATGGGGGGCAGACACGGGAAATCTCTTTACCTCCTGTTTAATTCTGTTGTGAACCTAAAACTGATCAACTTTACTTCCTAGAACAATTAACAACAACACAAAACCCCCAAACTTATCTGGTAGGCAAATATTAGCAAGAAAGTAATTTAAAAATCTTAAACTTTTTGAGATAATTACTGATTCATATGCAATTGTAAGAAATAATACAGAGAGGTCCCAAGTATTCTTTATCCAGTTCCCCTCAGTGGTAGTATCTGGCAAAACCACAGTGTAACATCACAACCATGCTACTGACAAAGTCCACTGACTCTCTTCAGCTTTCATCAGTTTTATGTGGTCTTGTGTCTGTCGTTACGAGCATTATAAAAAGACTTTTCAGCTCAAAATAATTACAGAGTCACAGAAGCGGCAAAGATAGTATAGAGATATATCTGGCAAGAGACCTGTCTGTAGAGTGTGGGAAGAATTCTCACCACTAGACAATAAAGACAAACGAATTAAAAAGGGCAAAATATCTAAACACACATTTTTCCAAAAAACATATACAAATTGCCAACAAACATGAAGATATTCAACATCATTAGGCATTGCTGCTGCTGCTGCTAAGCTGCTTCATTCGTGTCCGACTCTGTGTGACCCCATAGATGGCAGCCCATCAGGCTCCCCTGTCCCTGGGATTCTCCAGGCAAGAACACTGGAGTGGTTGCCATTTCCTTCCCCAATGCATGAAAGTGAAAAGTGAAAGTGAAGTTGCTCAGTCGTGTCTGACTCTTTACGACCCCATGGACTGCAGCCTACCAGGCTCCTCCTTCCATGGGATTTTCCAGGCAAGAGTACTGGAGTGGGTTGCCATCACCTTCTCCGTCATTAGGCATTAGGGAAATGCAAATAAAAACTGCAGTAAGTACCATTTCAAACCCCGTAAGATGCCATGATAATAATAAAAAAAGAGTAAGTATTGGTGAGGATGTGGAAAAATCAGAAGTTGTATGCATTCCTGGTGGGAAAGTAAAATGTATTTGGTTTGGGAAATATTCTCAGAGTTCCTAGAATGTTAAATAGTTACCAAATAACCCAGAAATTCCATTCTTAGGTGTATGTACAAGAGAAATGAAAACAAATGTTCCCACAAAAATGATGATAGGAACATTACTCATAATACCAAAGTGGAAACAACCCAAATGCCCATTGAGTGATGAATGGATAAATAATATGTGTTATACATCCATAAAATAGAGTATTATTTGGCAGGAAAATCGACTGAAGTCCTGATACATGCCATACGGATGACTCTTGAAGACATTAAGTGAAATAAACCTGTCACAGAAGACCGCATGGTATATGCTTCTGTTTGTAGCAAATGTCCAGCAATGGGAAATTTAAAGAGATGGCAAGTAGATAAAAGAGGTTGCCTAGGGTTGGGCGTAGGGAGGAGTGAAGATGGCAGGACTGGTGACGATAGCTAAGGGTTGTACTTGTTGGGCTAATGAAAATGTTTTAAAACTAAATGTAGAGATTAAACACGCAACTTTGTGAGTACACCAAGAATCACTGAGTTGTACGTTTTAATAGGTTAATTGCATGCTACATGAATTATAGCTCACTAAAGCTTTTGTTGGGGAAAGAATAAAAAGACAGTAACGAGAGGTCCAGTATCTCCCTTCACCCAGTTTCCCCTCACTGCTTGCATCTCAGTAACTGCAGTACAGCCATCACACCCAGGAGACTGCCACTGATGTAAAGTGAGTGCATGTCATCGGATCACATGCAAGTTTGTGTGACCGCTGTGCCGGTCGAGGTTTAGAGGCGCTCATCACCGTGAGAGGCCGCCTGCGCCACACCTTTACGGTCACACCACCCCTTCCGCACGATTAACCCTTCATCAGCTCACTTCTTCTCTCTGTGTATAACTTTGTCACTTTGAGATTATATGAACAGAACTGCACGGCATGTGTCTTTTTTCTGGGGAGGGAGGGGGTGCGTGTTTTGAAAATTGATTTCCCCGTAAGCCTAAGCACAATGCCTAAGCTGTTACATAATCAATAGTTCTTTCCTGTCCATTGCTGACAGGAGTCAACGGCTCATTTGTTTAACCATTTGATGCCATCTGTGTTGCTTCCAGCTCTTGACTATTATCAAAGACGCTGCTATGAACACTTCTATTCAGATTTCTGTGTGGACAGAGGGTTTTCATTTTTCTGGGATAAATGCCCAGGAGGGCAACTGTCGGGTCACATGGTAAGTATATGTTTAGTTTTTATGAAACTACCCAACTGTTTTCCAGAGTAGCTCAGTAATGTGTGAAAGACAGCTGAATTGTGATATGCCAGTGTTCTGCTAAGCAGTTTCCTCAGTGGAACTGGAGAAATTAAAAAAAAAACCCTCTAAACCTCTGGGAAAAGGTCCTAATGGTTAACAGCACGGCAGAAACATCTATTCAAACAAATCTACTAAAAGGTGAAAGACCAGTAAGTCTGTGGCATTTGAACCAAGACTGATCCCTTTCTGCTTCTCACTCTAGCTTGGAAGGTGGAGACTCTGTTCCAGATTGCTGTAGCCTACAGGGTTCCCTCTCCTCCAGTTCCCAGAGGGAGCAAGGCATTTCTGCATCCTGCTCCCTGTTGCTGAGGCTGTCTCAGGCCCTGAGTCTAGTCGACATGTGGGGGCTCCCTCCTTTTGCTCAATCGCCACTTGTAGAAGGGAGACTGTACCTTAGGCAAGGTGAGCTGAAAACACTGGGGCCCAGGAGCCCCTCTCCTGGCTTGTGAAGTGGTGGCATCACCCTAGGAGAGGCAGGCCAAGTGGAAGACAGGCTGCTCACCCCACCTCCCTTCCAATGAGCACTCTTGTCATTGGCCCACCCCCACCTCCAGAGCCCCAGGCTCAGAGATTCTGCCTGGAGAAAAAAACAGGCCATAAAACAGGAAATTTCTAATCTCTTTCCAAAGGAGTTGGCTCCAATTTCAACAGAGTGTGAAGTTCAAACCTAAAGGCGCTCCCGAGAGCAGTGGAGGGTGTAGGTGAGGAAATGTGCAGACACAGTGAAGACACAGCCTAGACTGTGGGCTGACCCATTTGCAGGAGAGAACAAGGAGCAAGAGAGCTGGCAGGAGCTCTCCTTGGGGGCAGAATGATTATCAAACACTGACCTCAGAAACCATTCTGGCAAGGAGCTACAATACAACTGGATTAGTCTGCAGAGGAATTTGTGTTTAAGGGCAATCCAGTACTGTGTTTTTAACAGATCAAACGGCAAGCAGTAAGTGGGGTTTATCAGTTGGACGTGGTCAGGGAAACAGGAGGAGAGAGGCCTGCCCATGCCACTGTCCTCCCACGGTGGCTGTGGGCACACTCAAAGCTATGTCTCCCCAAGGAGTAACATCAGAGGCTTCCCACTTGGCGGTGCTGGTGGGATGGAGCTGATCAGACTTCACTAAAAGAATCCAGCCCGTAACTGAACAGCTGAAAATGCAAATCACTACAGCAGGTCTTTGAGGAGGCAGTGAGACCAGTGCCTGGAGTCGCTGCGTTGCCTGAAATGTCCAGTTTCCAACAAAAATCATGAGGCATTCGAACAAACAGGGAAATATGACCCACACAAGGGGAAAAAGAAATAGGCACCAGAAAATGCTTGACAAGAGTGACCAGATGTCAGATTTAACAGAAAAAGATTTCAAAGTAGCCATTCTGAATAAATTCACGGAATGAAAAGCAAGTATGAGTGAAGAAGTAAAAGAAAGGATGATGATCATGTCACATTAAACAGAGTATCAACATAGAGACAGAAATTGTACACCATTAGGGGCACCAATGCATGTATAATGGCGTACCAAAAGGAAAAGAGATGAAGCAGAAGAAATACTCAGAAAAAATGACTTAAGATTTCTCACATTTACTGAAAAACAGTAAAGTATGTATCAGGAAGCTCAAGGCTAACTCCAAAGAAGATAAATGTATACAGACAGACGTATCATAGTAAAAATGTTGAAAGTCAAAGCTGAAAATATCTTCAAAGAAGTAAGATAAAACATGATGCATCACTTACAATATAATCCCACTAAAATCAACAGCTGACTTCTCAGGAGAATGGCGTCTAGAAGGCAGTCGGATAACAATCAAAATGCTCCAAGGAATATATGAGAATCTGGTGTCTCTACATCCTCAGCAGCATGTGGCGTTCTTAGTGTTTCTAATACTGCATTTCCTTACTGATTTCGCCTGGATGCTCGGTCCACTGATGACGGTGGAGCGTTAAGGTCCCCCACTATGACTGTGTTACTGTCAATTCCTCCCTTTACAGCTGTTCGTATTTGCCTTGCATATTGAGGTGTTCCTGTGTTGGGTGCATGTATTATTTACGATTGTCACACCTTCTTGGGTTGATCCTTTGATCATTACGTAGCGTCCTTTGTGTCTGTAAGTCTAATTTTGCCTGGTATGAGTACTGGTCCTCCAGCTTTCTTTTGATTTCCATCTGCACAGAATACCTTTTTCCGTTCTTTCACTTTCAGTCTGTGTGCACCCCTAGATCTGAAGTGGTTCTCTTACAGACAGCGTACTTAGGGGCCTTGTTTTTGTATCCATTCGCCAGTCTATGTCTTTTGCTTGAAGCATTTAATCGATTTACATTTAAGGTAACCATTGATATGTATGTCTTACTGCCATGTTATTGTTTTGGATTGTTTCCATCGGTCTTTTTTCTTCCCAGGTCTTCTTTTGTTCTCTTGTCATTTAATGACTAACTTTAGTGCTGTGTTTAGATCCCTCTTCTAAGTGTTTATCTGCTGTCAACTTTGTGGCTACCACGAGGTTTTGACACAGCAGTCTATAAAATAGACGAGATTGTTAATAAGCTACTGGTTTTTAAATTTCAAATGCATTTCCAATATCCTACATTTGTGGTCTCCTCACAACTGCTGGTTGTGATATCATATTTGTGTGGATATGACTTCCTACCTTTACTGAACATTTGCCTTTGCCAGTGAACTTTTCCATTTGCAATTTTCTTGTTTTTAGTTGTGGTCTTTTCCGCTTAGAGAAGTCCTTTAGAATTCGTTGCAAAGCTGGTCTGGTGGTGCTGAGTTTTCTCAGCTTTTACTTGTCTGTAAAGCTTTTGGTTTCTCCATTGAATCTGAATGAAAGCCTTGCTGGGTAGAGTATTCTTGGTTATAGGTTCTTTCCTTCCATCACTGTACATATATTGCACCATTCCCTTCTGGCCTGCAAAGCTTCTGCTGAGAAATCAGCTGATAACCTTATGGGAATTCCCATATATGTTACCTGTCCCTTGTTGCTTTTAATGTTTTATTTTTGTCTTTTTGAAAAAAATTACTGTCTTGGCGTGTTCCTCCTTGGGGTTTTCCTGCCTGCCACTCTGCTTTCTGGAGTCGGGTGACTGTTTCCCTTACCATGTTAGGGCAGTTCTCAGCTATTATGTCTTTAAGCATTTTCTCAGGTCCTCTCTCTCTCTCCTCTGGGACCCCTTTAATGTGAATGCTGGTACATTTAATGTTGTCTCAGAGGTCTCTCAGATTGTTTTAATTTCTTTTCATTCTGTTTTCTTTATTCTGCTTCATGGCAGTGATCCCACCGTTCTGTCTTCTACATCACTCATACACTTTCCTGCTTCAGTTGTTCTGCTATTGCTTCCTTCTAGTGTAGTTTTCATTTTAATTACTGTGCTGTTCACCTCTGTTCTTTAGTTCTTCCAGGTCTTTGTGAAACATCTCTTGTATCTTCGTGATCTATGCCTCTGTATTTTTCCTGTGCTGGATCTTCTTTACTATCATCATCTCACTCTTTTCCTGGTAGGCCGCCTGTCTCCACTTGGCTGTTGTCCTGGCGTTTTGTCTTGTTCCTCCGCCTGGGACATGTTCCTCTGCTGTCTCATTTTGTCTAGCTTCCTGTGATTGTGGTTTCCATTCTGCAGGCTGCAGTACTGTAGTTGTTGCTTCTGCTCTCTGCTCTCTGGGGGATGAGGCCGTCTAAGAGGTTTGTGCAGATTTCCTAATGGGAGGGACTGGCTCCTGCCCTCCCATTAGGGGTGGGTGGAGCTGGGTTCTGTCTCTGGTGGTCAAGGCAGTGCTCAGGAAGACTTACGCTGTCTGCTGGATGGCACTAGTGGTAAAGAACCCGCCTGCCAATGCAGAAGATGCAAGGGAGGCAGGTTTGATTCCTGGGTCAGGAAGATCCTCTGGAGTAGGAAATGGCAACCAAATCCAGCATTCTTGCCTTGAGAATCCCATGGACAGAGGAGCTTGGAGGGCTATACTCCACCAGATCACAGAGTCAGACAGGACTGAAGTGACTTAGCACAAGCATGAGCTGGTGGGTGGGGCTGTTTTCCTGCCCTGTTGGTTATTTGGCTTGAGGCATTCCAGCACTGGAGCCTAGAGGTTGTTGAGGGGAGCTAATGGCAGCTTCTGGGAGGGCTATACCAATGAGTACTCCCCAGAACTGCTGCCGCCAGTATCTTTGTCCCTGTAGTGAACCACGGCCATCCCATGTTTAATTTCCATGGGCTGGAGGTTTTTCTGTTATGTGTCATTGGTTTCTAGTTTGAGTCTATCATGGCCAATGAAGATACTCTACATGATTTCAACTCTCCCCCAATTGTTGAGGTTTATGATCCTAAATAAGGTCTATGTGCATCTTGAGAGAATATGTATTCTGCTGCAGCTCAAGTGCCCTATAAATGTCTACTAAATGTTGGTTTGTGGTATTCACTTCTTGCATATTCTTGCTGATTCTCTATCAAGTGCTTCTATCAATTGCTGAGACGAGTATGTTGATGTTCTAACCATAACTACATATTTGCCTACTATTTCTTTCAGCTGTTTTTGCTTCATATTTCTGAAGCTCTTGGTTTTTGTTGACTATTTTTTAAATCAGTATGTAATACCTTTCTTCATTTCTGGTTATTTTCTTTCCTCTGAAGTCTATTTTATTTGATATTAATATAGCCACTCTTTTAAAATTAATTTTTGCAGTGTTTGGTCTTCCATCCTTTTCCTGTCATTCTACTGATACACTGTATCTGAAGTTTCTTACAGATAGAATATGGCTGGATCTTCTTTTCATTCTCTCTGCCGATCTGTGTGTTAATTGATATGTTAGATTATTAACACTTAAGACAATTACTGATATGTAAGGCTAAGTCTGCCAGGTTATTATTTGTTTTCTGTGCTTCTTTGCCATTTCTTTTTTCTTTTCTTCAAGTGAATTATCTGTTTTCAGTATTCTGTCTTTACTTGTTTATATGAATATGACTTTACAGTTTAGGCAAAACAATTCAATTAAAGTTTAACAGTCAAGAGACTTGGCACAAAGTGATTAATACATGCATATTTGAACAGAAGATTTAAGAATCATCATTATTTTCAGCTGTCAAATTACCTTTCTTGAGATAGCTTATGAAGAGTGAATTCCAATAAGCAGTAAGTATTTTCTTATAAGGCTTAAAATGTTACCAGGGAAACTGTAAATATTTTCCTGCTACAATATGGAATTCTGTGGTGTGAAGAAATGTTTGGTGGCTCATATCCTACTTTCACCAAAGGCCCACATCCTCTGATTTCTCTTTGGAAGTCTCACCCTCTTTTCTAAACTCAGGGTACACTCATGAGGAAGAAAAGCTGGGCAGTGCAGCCACCTCTGTGCTCCCATTCAGAGACTGAACCGTCAGGATCTTCACTCCCGCTCATGGGCTTTAGTCCGCACCATCTAACTTGGACTCATCTTGAGGCTTCAAGGGAACCCTTGGAGAAGCTTCCAAATACAATTTATTTGAAGGAATAGGAAATATGGCCAATTCTCTGAAAACTCACACTTCTCTATGAAATGATTATATTTGAGATTCAGTTCAGTTCAGTTGCTCAGTCGTGTCTGACTCTTTGCGACCCCATGAATTGCAGCACGCCAGGCCTCCCTGTCCATCACCAACTCCCAGAGTTCACTCAAACTCACGGCCATTGAGTCGGTGATGCCATCCAGCCATCTCATCCTCTGTCATCCCCTTCTCCTCCTGTCCCCAATCCCTCCCAGAGTCAGAGTCTTTTCCAAGGAGTCAACTCTTCGCATGAGGTGGCCAAAGTACTGAAGTTTCAGCTTTCCAGGACTGATCTCCTTTAGGATGGACTGGTTGGATCTCCTTGCAGTCGAAGGGACTCTCAAGAGTCTTCTCCAACACCACAGTTCAATAGCATCAATTCTTCGGTGCTCAGCCTTCTTCACAGTCCAGCTCTCACATCCATACGTGACTACTGGAAAAACCATAGCCTTGACTAGATGGACCTTTGTTGGCAAAGTAATGTCTCTGCTTTTGAATATGCTGTCTAGATTGGTCATAACTTTATTTGAGATTAATAACACTTAAAATCTATCCACAGAAATATTTGCTGATTCAAGCAAACTGCTATCAGCCATTTTCACTATAAGTGTGTTTATTAGAATGTTATTCTCAAGTTCAACAACCACAAAAACATTTACTGTGTGCTCATGCTAGATCATCCCACATAGGTTTGAACAAATGTTGAACAAAAGATCTTTTGTTTCACACATGTTAAACAAAAGGCCTTTTGGAAAATACACTTTCTAGGGCTCCTACTGAATGCACATCTGAGCATCCTGCGACTACTGTGGTCTATGTCGCATAACAATCTAGTATAGCTCCTCCTCAGCTACTTTAGGGGCTAAGGAGGTCATCTGTCACTACTTGGGGAGGTGGCAACACAGGCAGTCTTATTCATTAGACTGTGTTTCCAGTAAAGTACATATAGCTTTCTAAGGCAAAGGATAATTCTCCAAATTTTATGCTCAACTGTATATTATGCTTAAGAGTAAACAATAAATTTATAACAAAACTGACAGGGTTCTTTTTGAAGCAGGAAAACTATGATTCTGTCTTTTCATTCTACTGTGACTTTAACAAGCTGAGTGAAAGACCAACTGCATGAGTCAACACTAACCATTTCTGGTAAAACTGACCTTTGACCCGGACATCACTGTACCGCTGAAAGTGGTGGTAAGCAGCTTTCCAGGGGTTCCGATAGTGACGGAGCAAAGTAATGGGAGGTCTTGGACGAACTGGGACATACCTTACACCTTCTTCATCTATTTAAATGAGAAGAAAAAGAAAACATTATATAGCTTACTATATATTTGCAACAATATTCCTGGTATAATTTCTGCAGATGAGCTGTAAGTGAAATCTAGCTATTGTAAACAGCCTCAGGGATAAACTCCTAGCTTAAGTGGGAAGCTTTCCATGACAAAAGTTAACTCAAGTGAGCGTTACCAATATACTCCTTGGGAGGAGACTTGCGCTTCTCTGCCTTCACCAGAAGACTCTTGGCAGTGGACTTCTCGTCATCAGTGCTGTTTGTTTCCATCATATCCCCTTCTTCTGTTGAAATCACATGCTGCTGCTTCCGAGGCTTTTTCCTTGGCGAAGCACCAGGGGGTAAGTCACTTGTAGGCATGGACAGGTTGTTAGCCAGCAATGCAAGAGATGGAGACGCGGTGTTGGCAGCCAGAGGAGGAACTGCTATCATAGGAAACAGGGTGTACATGTATGAGAACCCAAACACGGTGGAGTGTCCGCTGACTTCCATCAGGGAGAGTTAACAAAGATAGAAAGAGAGCCGGCATTACTAGGGCTCTCTACAGGGCATTACTACAGGACAGTGCTAAAGCACGCTAACTGCGGCAGAGGTTGCCCACTGCTGACACCTCACACCTTCATCTCCCTTAGTCCAAGTACTCCTCACCCTGAAATGGGCACATTGCCACTCAGCTCAAAGACCGTATACTAGTTTCCCTTGTACGGTATGGCTATTTGAAATGAAAATCCTAGGGCTTTGCAGAAATTTTAAGAACTTTCCTTAAAAGAAAGAAGGCCTTACCCACTCTGTGTCTTCTTCCTGTGACCCTAGAACTCAGATGGGATAGCTGGAGTTCCAGCAGCTATCTTGAATCAAGAGCATTAGGGTCAAATGCTAGGGGTGGTAGAAGCCTGGATCCCTAAAGATTTAATGTAATCCACATACCATGCCTGGACTGTCTGCCTCAGGATTCACTTCAAGGGAAACAATAAAAACTTACATGTTCAAGCCACTATATTTCAAGTCTTTCAGCAGTGAATTCTAGGCGATAACCCATCACCTCAATAATAAACTTCAATAATAATCTGAGTAAGTGGACAGTATTGCCCCTGAACTTAACAATGGGAAAATGCAGCACACATCACACAGAGAGCGATGGAGAGCTGGGCACTGAGAGAGGCGGTCTGGCTTCAGAGCACAGCCAGTCAGTGCCTCTAGACAAAGAGCATGCTAAGCACAAAGGCAACAGCGTTTGTTTGGGCTTGTATGGGTCATACACCTGGTGGCTTGCAATTCATGATGAAAGTGCACCTCAACTCTCCTACTGCATCCTTGGTTCGTCCTTTCCTTCTACCATTCCTCAGCCATCCATTCCCAACATTCACAGCCTCAACTCTGCCATCAAATCTCAATTTCTGACATCTGACCTTCCAGTCAAAAGCAACTCTCTTCCCAGGTCACTTCTCTTGGCAACTCACCTCCAATCCCTGTACACCGTTAACAACTATTTCCCACCAATCACAGTAGTTTTTTGCTGTCATTCATCCCTCTAATATCTCCTCACTCCTATCACTGGGTTTTAGCTCTCCTATCAATTTTATCCACTTACTGTCCCTTCTCATGCTGTACTGCACTCACTGAACAAAAAGTACAGCAGGTTAAACCCAACTCTCCAACCAAGTCTACACCTATGCAGCTGAGGGCAGCCAGAGGAAAACACACAGCAATGAAACAGGCATCCTGATAGCATGCTTGCTAAGCTCAAGCAGGCCGGCACCGCTGCTGGGAGGCCCTCCTGCCTCTGCCAAGTCCATCTGCCCTCCACAGTTCCCATACTGCCCTTTCCCTCAGCTAACGCCTACGCTTCCTATTTGACAGAAAGACACAGACACCCTCAGAAGGAAACGCCCACAAATCCCCACCACATATACCCACTCACCTGCACGGTGGCCCGGCACTTCCTTTCTCTCTGCGCTGTCAGGAAAGGCAGACTCCCTCACATTCAAGGTAGGGCCCACCCACTCTCACCTCCTCAGACATCGCCGCAAGAATTCACCTTTTTCCTGCATCATCAGTTGTCTCCTCTTCATTGGCTCACTCCCACTAACATACCAAACTCATCTGTCCTGTCCTAAAAATAGCTTTTGGGACTTCCCTGGTGGTGCAGTGGTTAAGAATCCACCTGCCAATGCAGGGGACATGAATTCGATCCCTGGTCGGGGAAAATCCCACCTGCCACAACTCCTGAAGCATACATGCTTAGAGCCCGTGCTCCAGAAGAGAGAGCACCACAATGAGAAGCCTGTGCACCACAACGAAGAACAGCACCCAGAGAAAGCCCGTGTGCAGCAACGAAGACCCAGTGCAGCCAAAAAGAACACTCTCTTGGTATCAGTTCCCTTCAGATACTGGCCCTCCTTTTTCTGGTGCTTTGCAACAAGTCCCTCCAGGGCTGTTTATACTCAGTGTCTCTCACAGTTACCTCCCAGCGTTCTCCTGAACCCACACCCACCGTGCTGTGGCCCAATATGACTACATGGCAGCTGCTCTTCTCAAGATCCGCATGACCTTCACGTTGTTATACCCAACGGTCGCTGCTCAGTGCTTTCCTCACTCGATCTCTCAGCAGCTGTGACCCTTGTCCTGGCTTTCCAGGACATCACACACGCCACGTTTTATTCCTGTCACTGCAGCCTGTCCATTTAGTCTCCTTTGCTGGTTTCGGACTCTTCTTCCTTCTCAAAATGGTGCAGTGCCCCAGGGCTCGGTTTACAACTGCTTCTGTTTCTTACCAGCACTCACTCCTCAGAGGATCCTATCCATTACCCAGCCAGGCTCATGGCTTTATACATAACTCATACATACAATGGCAACTCCCCAATTTACAGCGGCAACCTAATTTTCTTCCAAAAGCTAGGCTTACAGATCAGACTACTTGATGTCCACGTGAAAGTCTAACTCAAACTCACCCGAGCAAAAGCTAACTCCTAATCTCTCCCCACAATGGAGTCCCTCTGCTGTACTGAAGACGAGGGTTTCCAGTTTTGTGTTTGTACTTGGTCGCTCAGTCATGTCTGACTCTTTTGAGACTCCACGGAATGTAGACTGCCAGGCTCCTTTGACCATGGAATTTTCCACACAAGGATACTGGAGTGGGTGCCATTTCCTACTCTAGGGGATCTTCCTGACCCAGGGATCGAACCTGTGTCTCTTGCTCCTCCTGCGGTGGCACGTGGATTCTTTACCACTTTGCCACCAGGGAAGTCCTATGCTTCCAGTTACTAAGATCAAAACGTTTAGTTTCCTCTGATGCTGTTCCTCACGCACAATATCCCTCTTTAAAGAAATCTTCTCAGTTCCTCAATAAAATATCTACACTCTCACCACTTCACACCACTGGTACTACTATCTTGGCTGAAGCCTTCACTGGTCCCTGCTGTTTAAGCAGTAGCCTCTAAACACATCTCCGTAATTCTAATCTTGTTCCCAGTTCTTTTTTCTACAGTCACCAGAGTGGTCTATTAAAAACAGAAGTGGCTCAAGTTCCTCCTCTACTCAGATCCCTCTCATAGCTCCCAGCTCCCTCAGCAAAGTCAAAGTCCTTCCAGAGGCTCCTAAGCTCTCACAGTCCCGACCCGTGTCTCTGGCCGTCTCTCCCACTCCCCTCGTCTACTCAGCTCCATCTGTCAACGCCTCTGTGCTATGTGTTGAGCACAAGAGGCACGTCCCTGTCTTAGGCTTTCACATTCGCTGCTCTCTTAGTCTGAAATGTCTTTTTCTAGATACTCTCGTGGCCAGCACCTCATCTCTTTAATGTCTCTTACTCAAAGATCAGTTCTTTGATACAGCTTTCCCTTTAAAATTCTTACAAAAAATCACATCTCCAGCCATAACTTTCCCTTACATTTTGTCTTTTATTTTACTGTTTACTACAATAAACTGTGGAAAATTCTGAAAAGAGATGAGAATATCAGACCACCTGACCTGCCTCTTGAGAAACCTGTATACAGGTCAGGAAGCAACAGTTAGAACTGGACATGGAACAACAGACTGGTTCCAAATAGGAAAAGGAGTAGGTCAAGGCTGTATATTGTCACCCTGCTTATTTAACTTCTATGCAGAGTGCTGCTGCTAAGTCGCTTCAGTTGTGTCTGACTCTGTGCGACCCATAGATGGTAGCCACCAGGCTCCCCTGTCCCTGGGATCCTCCAGGCAAAAACACTGGAATGGGTTGCCATTTCCTACATCATGAGAAATGCTGGGCTGGGTGAAGCACAAGCTGGAATCAAGATTGCTGGGAGAAATATCAATAACCTCAGATATGCAGATGACACCACCCTTATGGCAGAAAGTGAAGAGGAAGTAAAAAGCCTCTTGATGAAAGTGAAAGTGGAGAGTGAAAAAGTTGGCTTAAAGCTCAATATTCAAAAAACTAAGATCATGGCATCCGGTCCCATCACTCCCTGGCAGATAGATGGGGAAACAGTGGAAACAGTGGCTGACTATCTTTCTGGGCTCCAAAATAACTGCGGATAGTGATTGCAGCCATGAAATTAAAAGACGCTTACTCCTTGAAAGGAAAGTTATGACCAACCTAGATAGCATATTCAAAAGCAGAGACATTACTTTGCCAACAAAGGTCCGTCTAGTCAAGGCTATGGTTTTTCCAGTGGTCATGTATGACTGTGAGAGTTGGACTATAAAGAAAGCTGAGCGCAGAAGAACTGATGCTTCTGAACTGTGGTGTTGGAGAAGACTATTGAGAGTCCCTTGGACTGCAAGGAGATCCAACCAGTCCACAATAAAGGAGATCAGTCCTGGGTGTTCACTGGAGGGACTGATGTTGAAGCTGAAACTCCAATACTTTGGCCACCTCATGTGGAGAGCTGACTCATTTGAAAAGACCCTGATGCTGGGAAAGATTTGACGGCAGGAGGAGAAGGGGACGACAGAGGATGAGATGCTGGATGGCATCACTGACATGATGGACAGGAGTTTGAGTAAACTCCGGGAGTTGGTGACGGACAGGGAGGCCTGGTGCGCTGCAGTTCATGGGGTCGCAAAGAGTCGGCCACGACTGAGCGACTGAACTGAACTCTTGCCAGAATGTAATCTCCAAGAAGATGGGAGGTGTGCATGATCTGTACAAAGTGCTTGGTGAAGAGCCTGACAGAATCAAGGCTGGTGCTGA
Source organism: Capra hircus (assembly GCF_001704415.2). NCBI lineage: Eukaryota > Metazoa > Chordata > Mammalia > Artiodactyla > Bovidae > Capra > Capra hircus. The sequence goes on from NC_030809.1 coordinate 132,014,115, forward strand.
GCCCTGCAAGTTGAGGAAGAACTAGGGTCAGGCCCCTAGTATGGAAAGGTAAGAGGAACTGTCTAGAAGGGTGGCAGAGCAGATGAACAGCATTTCATCTCCTCTCCAGGGTGACCCATAGCATCTTTCAACAGAAGTGCTGAGGTATCACAGGGTGTTACCATAGGATGTTTCATGGCATTATACATGAAAATAAATAAGCAAATAAATACACAGCAGATTTACAGACTGTAGGCACAGCATGACTACACCACTTAACTGAATGAATGTTATGGGAGGTGGGGCCTTCATGCCCCTCGAAATGGAAGAGGGTAATACTAGGTAACTACAGCACAAAATGACTTGTTTTTCACTTTGGCTTTGTCTGTATTATATAAATTCATACACTGAATGTTACTTTTATAGTCAGGAAAAGTAAGACTCCACAATAAATTATGAAAAAACCCAGAAAACAGGGACTTCCCTGGTGGTCCAGTGGTTAAGAACCTGCCTTCCAATGCAGGGGACTGGGTTTGGTTCCCTTGGCAGGGAACTAAGACCCCACATATCGTGGGGCACCTAGGCCATGTGCTGCAGTGAGAGATGTGGCAGGCAACAACGAAGATCCTGAGTGCCTAAACAAGGACCATAGCCAAAAAAATGCCCCAAAACAACAAAAACCAAACAAGCAAACGAATGCCCAGAAAACCAAGCAAACAGAAAGAAAGCCTCTCAAGTGACCTGCTTTTTCACAAATGGAAGTTTAGAGTTGAAAAGAAAAGAAAAAGGGATAGTGGTACTTTCGAGATTTTACTAATCATAAATACGTTTATCAAGAGACTATTTTTTTAATGCAAATCTTACTTTATTGCATAAACAAGGCAAAAAATGCTGGCAGGAAATAAATCATAAATTAATCAGTACTTAGCTATAATCACATTGAGAAATGGAGTATTACCTGCCATATCAATCAGCAAGGATGTCACACTCACCTAGCTCTCCAAGATAACCAGGAAGGAGAACTATATCTGTGCTTTAGCAGCCGTCAGGCTGCAGCCACTACCTGCGGTGAGCACTGAGGGAAAATGAAGGATCCTGGCCACAGAGAGCTGAGATACGTATGAAAGCAACGACTTCAGTGAGCCGGACTCTCTCATCTTCCTACATACAGAAAAGTGCTGAATTCCTTAACTTGACATATCTGGTTTTCTTCAATTCACAAAAATATCTTCACAGTTCAGACTACCTGTCCCATGTTACAAACTTCTATATAACCCGACTCCTCCCCCTGCCTCCTCAGAGCAGTTCTTGAAGGGTCACTTGAGATGCTGTCTCCCAGGCTAAAAGTCCTAAAAATTTCCACTGAATAAAACATAACTCTTAACTTTTAGATTATGACTATTTTTTAAGTCGACAGTATGGTGATCCTCTTCATATGGTAATACTTCCTTAATGAATGTAAGAAGCTATGTTTAAAAATACTCTTGGGGAAACAATCTTTTCATTGATTTGGGTGAGAAATAAAATTAGTTACAAAAATGGCAGCAATATGGTTTTAGTTTTAAAAAGGATGCTTTCTTCTATTTATTAAAAACTAATGAAATGGAAATTTCAAATGGGCATCTAGGAGTCAGGCTTCCAGACTGAGGGGCATACAAGAGTTTGGACTCTTGAGGAGAGTAAGAAAAGGGGAAGAAGCAATTGCCAGCAAAGAGTACCCTACAAATGGACTTACCAGAAACTGGCCTCATGATGTCCATTGGTTCCACTTCTTCTTTAACTTTTATCTCTGGTACAGGAGGGCCCAAAACAGAAGAGAGACTGCCACCCACAGCTGCTGACGGCGGAGGGGCAGCAGCAATGGTAGTGATGGGTGGAGTGATGGGAACTGCTCCAGGAATGGCTGGAAGGGCAACCGCTGGTTGTGACGGGGGGCTAGCTGCTGCAATCATAGTTGGAATGGCTGGTGGAGGCTGCTGAGTGGTGGGTGGGACTGCAATGGTGGGCTGATCACTGTTTTGACTCGACATGGTCTCCATAGACACAGTGACTGGAGTGGCCATTGACACGTGGATTTCTGACTTGGGTTTGGCACTGAAAAACAAAAGCAAAGATGACGTAGCAAACAACAGGAACTTTACTTAACCTGGATCGTCTCAGACGTGAATATTTGTCCACCACACAGTACAACTAAAACTCTATTCCTTGATTTTAGAAGCTGAACTTAAAGGTCACTTTTACAGGGAATTCAAGTTTTAGAACCACTGCCATCAAGTTTTTATAGGCAGTAACGAAAATTAACTTAGAAAACAAAGGGCAGCTTAAGCAAATCGCTGAAAGTCACTTCACTGAAAGGCAGGCAGTCTTCATCAAGCTAGTGTATTTTCTCCCCAAGAATCTGTTACTGTGCACGTTGCCTTGGGAGCTTTAAAACCTGAGTAGATGCAAAACAATACAAACTGAGAATAACTTCCCTCCACTTTGCATACCCAGCCCTCTACCCACAGGCACCACTCTTATAACTTTCCAGTATATGTTTCATCAGAGATACTTCGGACATCTACAAATATAGTGTTCAAAAATGTATTGATTTTTGTCAGTTTTATATGACAAAATTAATGTCCTTACAAATTCTTCTCATTTTTTAAGTCAAATATTTCATTTAACAGCTGTAAAAGTTTGCCTATTTATATCACTACTACTGAAAATCCAAAAGTATCAAAAGCAACACAAGATAATACCCCTCAAGCTCAAGGCCAAAAACAACTGGACTTGTATAGGCAAAAAATTCAATATTGACTGAGACCTCAGAAAATGAACTAAACAGGAATCAGAAATCTAAATGCAAAAATGTAAAACCGTGAAACTTTTATGATCAGAGTTCTTTAGACATGATACTAAAAGCATAATCTATAGAAGAAAAAAAAAGCCAGATAAATTGGGCATCATCAAAATTCAAAAATTCTGCTATGCTAAAGACCATTACAAGAGGTTGAAAAGACTAGGCCTAGATTGGAAAAAAAAACCCAAAAAACCATCTGAGGGGTGCATCTCAGGACAGGGTACTAAGTAAAATAAGCCAATCACGAAGACAAAGAGAGCTGGCACTCTATAAACCTGGCAGGCTCCACATCTGCGGATTCAACCAGCAGGAAATGGAAAATATTCAGGGAAAAAAAATTCCAGAAAGTTCCAAAAAGCAAAACTTGAACTTGCTGCTTACTCGCTAAGACATACACAGCAATGACACTGTATGTATTGTTAGTAATCCAGAGATACATAGGTTACATGCAAATACTGTGCCATTTTATATAAGGGGCTTGAGCTTCTATGGATTTTGGTATGTGCAGTGGTGTGGGTTATGGAAGCAATGCCCCAGGGATATTGAGGGGTGATTGTTCTGTAGGACTCCATTTATACAAGGTACCTAGAGTAGTCAAATTCATTGTAAAAGAAAGCAGAATGGTGATTTCCAAATGTGCACTCATCTCCTGTGGGAACACCAAAATCACAACCAGCTGCTGAACAACCACTGACAAGACGATGTTTGAACCAAAAAAACGATACCCCATGTCCAAGGACAAAGGAGAAGCTGCAACGAGATGACAGGAGGGGCGCAATCATGTTAAAATCAAATCCCATACCTGCTGGGTGGGTGACTGGAGACCCAGAATACCAAAGAAGTTCTCCCACTGCAAAGGATCTATGCCCCACATCAGACTTCCCAACCTGGGAATTTGGCAAAGGGATGGGAATCCCCAGGGAATCCGACTTTGAAGGACAGCGGGATTTGATGACAGAACTTTCACAGGAGTGGTGAAAACAGAGATGCTTGTAGGGCACAAACAAAGCAATGTGCGCACCAGGACCCAGGAGAAAGGAGCAGTGACCCCATAGGAGACTTGAGTCAGACCTGCCTGTGAGTATCTGAGGGTCTCTGGTCTGCCACAGGGACAGGGGCACCGGCAGCAGCAGTCCCGGGAGGTGCATGTTGGCACAGACTATTCTGAAGGTAGCCGTTAGCCTTACCATAGAACCTGTAGGACTCCGGGACTGGGCTGCCTCAGGCCAGACAAATAACAGGGAGAGAGCACAGCCCCACCCACTAGCAGACACTGGATTAAAGATTTAATGAACACTGTCTTGTTGAACATTAAGACCTATAGGACCTTTTAGAACTAACAACCAAAAAAGATGTCCTTTTCATTCTGGGGGACTAGAATGCACAAGTAGGAAGTCAAGAAACACCTGGAGTAACAGGCAAATTTGGCCTTGGAATGCGGAATGAAGCAGAGCAAAGGCTAGCAGAGTTTTGCCAAGAGAACGCACTGGTCATAGTAAACATCTTCTACAAACAACACAAGAGAAGACTCTACACATGGACATCACCAGATGGTCAACACCGAAATCAGACTGATTATATTCTTTGCAGCCAAAGATGGAGAAGCTCTATAGTCAGCAAAAACAAGATCGGGAGCTGACTGTGGCTCAGATCATGAGCTCCTTATTGCCAAATTCAGACTTAAATAGAAGAAAGTAGGGAAAACCACTAGACCATTCAGGTATGACCTAAATCAAATCCCTTATGATTATACAGTGGAAGTGAGAAATAGATTTAAGGGTCTACATCTGATAGATAGAGTGCCTAGTGAACTATGGACGGAGGTTCATGACACTGTACAGGAGACAGGGATCAAGACCATCCCCATGGAAAAGAAATGCAAACAAGCAAAATGGCTGTCTGGGGAGGCCTTACAAATAGCTGTGAAAAGAAGAGAAGTGAAAAGCAAAGGAGAAAAGGAAAGATATAAGCATCTGAATGCAGAGTTCCAAAGAATAGCAAGGAGAGATAAGAAAGCCTTCTTCAGTGATCAACGCAAAAAAATAGAGGAAAACAACAGAATGGGGAAGACTAGAGATCTCTTCAAGAAAATTAGAGATACCAAGGGAACATTTCATGCAAAGATAGGCTTGATAAAGGACAGAAATGGTATGGACCTAACAGAAGCAGAAGAGATTAAGAAGAGGTGGCAAGAATACACGGAAGAATTGTACAAAAAAGATCTTCACGACCAAGATAATCACAATGGTGTGATCACTCACCTAGAGCCAGACATCCTGGAATGTGAAGTCAAGTGGGCCTTAGGAAGCATCACTATGAACAAAGCTAGTGGAGGTGATGGAATTCCAGTAGAGCTATTTCAAATCCTGAAAGATGATGCTGTGAAAGTGCTGCACTCAATATGCCAGCACATTTGGAAAACTCAGCAGTGGCCACAGGACTGGAAAAGGTCAGTTTTCATTCCAATCCCAAAGAAAGGCAATGCCAAAGAATGCTCAAACTACCGCACAATTGCACTCATCTCACACACTAGTCAAGTAATGCTCAAAATTCTCCAAGCCAGGCTTTAGCAATACATGAACCGTCAACTTCCAGATGTTCAAGCTGGTTTTAGAAAAGGCAGAGAAACATCAAATTGCCAACATCCGCTGGATCATGTGAAAACCAAGAGTTCCAGAAAAACATCTATTTCTGCTTTATTAACTATGCCAAAGCCTTTGACTGTGTGGATCACAATAAACTGTGGAAAAGAAAGAGATGGGAATACCAGACCACCTGACCTGCCTCGTGAGAAACCTATATGCAGGTCAGGAAGTAACACTTAGAACTGGACATGGAACAACAGACTGGTTCCAAAGAGGAAAAGGAGTACATCAAGGCTGTATATTGTCACCCTGCTTATTTAACTTCTATGCAGAGTACATCATGAGAAATGCTGGGCTGGAAGAAGCACAAGCTGGAATCAAGATTGCCGGGAGAAATATCAATAACCTCAGATATGCAGATGATACCGCCCTTATGGCAGAAAGTGAAGAGGAGCTAAAAAGCCTCTTGATAAAAGTGAATGAGGAGAATGAAAAAGTTGGCTTAAAGCTCAACATTCAGAAAACTAAGATCATGGCATCCAGTCCCATAACTTCCTGGGAAATAGATGGGGAAACAGCAGAAACAGTGTCAGACTTGATTTTGTGGGGCTCCAAAATCACTGCAGATAGTGACTGCAGCCATGAAATTAAAAGACACTTACTCCTTGGAAGGAAAGTTATGACCAACCTGGATAGCATATCCAAAAGCAGAGACATTACTTTGCCAGCTAAGGTCCGTCTAGTCAAGGCTATGGTTTTTCCTGTGGTCATGTATGGATGTGAGAGTTGGACTGTGAAGAAAGCTGAGCACCGAAGAATTGATGCTTTTGAACTGTGGTGTTGGAGAAGACTCTTAAGAGTCCCTTGGACTGCAAGGAGATCCAACCAGTCCATTCTAAAGGAGATCAGTCCTTGGTGTTCTTTGGAAGGAGGGATGCTAAAGCTGAAGCTCCAGTACTTTGGCCACCTCATGTGGACAGTTGACTCCTTGGAAAAAGACTCTGATGCTGGGAGGGATTGGGGGCAGGAGGAGAAGGGGACAACAGAGGATGAGATGCTGGATGGCATCACGGACTCGATGGACGTGAGTCTGAGTGAACTCTGGGAGATGGTGATGGACAGGGAGGCCTGGCGTGCTGCAGTTCATGGGGTCGCAGAGTCGGACATGACTGAGTGACTGAACTGAACTGAACTGTCTTGCCCATCTGAGTAAGACCTAGTTTTCAGGATGGTTGCACAAGCCTCTTATCCTTATCCATCAGAGGGCAGACAGAAGAATCAGTGCTACAATAGCACACCCTCCAGAACAAAAACCACATCGCAAAAAGCTAACAAAAATGATCACAAGGATCAGAGCCTTGTCTAACCCAATGAAGCTAAGAGCCACGACATCTATGCAGGGCCGACCAAGGTGGACAGGTCATGGTGGAAAGTTCTGACAAAGCCTAGTCCACTGGAGAAGGCAACAGCCAACTACCTCAGTATTCTTGTTTCAAGAACCCAGTGAAGAGTATGCAAAGGCAAAAAGATTGACACAGGAAGAAGAGTGTATATATACATACACACCCCAGGTTGGCAGGTGTCCAGTATGCTACTGGCGAAGAGCAGAGAAACAGCTCCAAAAAGAATGAAGAGGCTCGGCCAAAAGAGAAATGCCACTCAGCTGTGGATGTGTTTGGTGGTGAAAGTAAAGTCTGATGCTGTAAAGAACAATACTGTATGGGAACCTGGAATGTCAGGGTCATAAATCAAGGTAAACTGGAGATGTCAAGCAGGAGATGGACCAGAGTGGGCAAATTTAATTCAGATGACCATGATATCTGTTACTGTGGGCAAGAATCCCTTAGAAGAAATGGAATAGCCCTCTTAGTCAATAAAAGAGTCTGAAATACAGTACTTGGGTGCAATCTCAAAAGTGACAGAATGATCTTTGCTCGTTACCAAGGTAAAGCATTCAGCATCACAGTAATCCAAGTCTATGCCCCAAATACTAATGCTGAAGAAGTGAAGCTGCACAGTTCTACAAAGACCTACAAGACCTTTTAGAACTAACACCCCCAAAAATGTCCTTTTCATTGTAGGGGATTTGAATGCAAAAGGAGGAAGCCAAGAGATACCTGGAATAACAGGCAAGTTTGGCCCTGGAGTACAAAATGAAGCAGGGCAAAGGCTAACAGAGTTTTGCCAAGAAAAAAACACTGGTCATAACAAACACCCTCTCCCATCAACACAAGAGATGACTACACATGGACATCACCAGATGGTCAATACTGAAATTAGACTGATCATATTCTTTGCAGTCAAAGATGGAGAAACTCTATACACTCAGCATAAACAAGACACAGAGCTGTCTGTGGTTCCAATCATGAGCTCCTTATTAAACAATTCAGGTTTGAATTGAAGAAAGTAGGCAAAAACCACTAAACCATTCAGGTATGACCTAAATCAAATCCCTTATGATTATACAACAGAGGTGACAAAGAGATTCAAGGGATGAGACCTGCCAGACAGACTGCCTGAAGAACTAAAGATGGAGGTTTGTAACAAGGTACAAGAGGTGGTGACCAAACCATCCCAAAGAAAAAGAAGTGCAAGAAGGCACACTGGTTGAGGTCCTATAAGTAGCTGAAAATAGAAGAGAAGTGGTAAAGGGGAAAGGGAAAGATACACCCAACTGAGCGCAGAGTTCCAGAGAACAGCAAGGAGAGAGAAGAAAGCCTTAAATGAACAATGCAAAGCAACAGAGGAAAACAACAGAATGGGAAAGACCAGAAATCTCTTCAAGAAAATTAGAGATAGCAAGGGAACATTTTATATAAAAATGGGTACAATAAAGGAGAGAAAGGCAAGGACCTAACAGAAGCAGAAGAGATTAAGAAGAGGTGGCACAAATACACAGAAGAACTATACAAAGAGGTCTTTAATGACCTGGGTAACCATGATGGTGTGATCACTCACCTAGACCTAGGCATCCTGAAGTTTGAAGTCAAGTGAGTCTTAGGAAGCATTACTATGAGCAAAGCTAGTCAGGTGATGAAATTTCAGCTGAGCTATTTCAAACCCTAAAATATCATGCTGTTAAAAAGTGTTGCACTCAATATACCAGCAGATGTGGAAAACTCAGCAGTGGCCACAGGACTGGAAAAGATCACTTTTCATTCTAATCCCAAAGAAAGAAAATGCCAAAAATGTTCAAACCACCATATAATTGCACTCATTTCACGCACTAGCAAAGTAATGCTCAAAATCCTTCAAGCTAGGCGTCAACAGCACATAAATCAAGAACTTCCAGATGTACAAGCTAGATTTAGAAAAGATAGAGGAACCAGAGATCAAATTGGCAGCATATGCTAGATCACAGAAAATGCAAGGGAACTCCAAAATAAAACGTACTTCTGCTTCACTGACTTTGCTAAAGCCCTTGGCTGTGTGGATCACAACAGACTATGGAAAATTCTGAAAGAATACCAGACCACTTCACCGGTCTCCTGAGAAACTTGTTTGCAGGTCAAGAAGCAACACTTAGCAATGGACATGGAACAATGGACTGGTTCAAATTTGGGAAATGAGTACATCAAGGATATATAATGTCACCCTGCTATTTAATTTACAGGCAGAGTACATCATGCAAAATGCTGGGCTGGATGAATACCAAGCTGGAATCAAGATCGCTGGGAGAATTACCTCAGATATGCAGATAATATCACTCCAATGGCAGAAAGTAAAGAACTAAAGACCTTCTTGATGGAGGTGAAAGAAGAGAGTGAAAGAGCTGGCTTAAAACTCAACATTCAAAATATTAAGATCATGGCATCAGGTCCCATCACCTCATGGCAAACAGATGGGGAGAAAGTAGAAATAGTGGCACAGTTTATTTTCCTGGGCTCCAAAATCACTGAGGACAGTGACTGCAGCCAAGAAATTTAAAGACACTTGTTCCTTAGAAGGACAGCTGTGACAAACCTAGACAGTATATTAAAAAGCAAAGGCATCACTTTGCCGACAAAGGTCAGTGTAGGCAAAGCTATGGTTTTTCCAGTAGTTATGTATGGATGCAAGAGTTGGACCATACAGAAGGCTGACACCGAAGAACTGATGCCTTGAAACTGTGGTGCTGGAGAAGATTCCTGAGAGTTCCTTGAACTGCAAGGAGATCAAACCAGTGAATCCTAAAGGAAATCAACTCTGAATATTCATTGGAGGGACTGGTGCTGACGCTGAAGCTCCAATGCTTTGGCCACCTGATGAGAAGAACTGACTCATTTGAAAAGACCCTGATGCTGGGAAAGATTGAAGGTGGGAGGAGAAGGGGACAATAGAGGATGAGATGGTTGGATGGCATCACAGACTCAATGGACATGAATTTGAGTAAACTCTGGGAGGTGGTGATGGACAGGGAGGCCTGGAATGTTGCATTCATGGTGTTTCAAGAAGTCAGACAAGACTTAGCTACTGAACCAACAACAGAATCATATAAATTAATAATTGCCTTTGAGTAAATGGATTAAATGCACCAATCAAAAGACAAAGACTGGTTGGGCGAAAATAAAAACAAGACCCACGTGAGACCTAGGGACACTTACAGACTGAAATTAAGGAGATGGCAGAAAGTATTTCATGCAAATGGCAATCATAAGAAAGGTGGAGTAATAATATCTGTATCAGACAAACTTTAAAACAAATATTGTTATAAGAGAAAAAGAAGGACACTGCATAATGCTCAAGGGTTCAGTCCAAGAAGACAATATAACAACTATAAATATACATGAACTCAACATACGAATACCTCAGTATGCAAGGCAAATACCAACCACCATAACGGGATAAATCGACAGTAACACAACAATAGTGGGGTAGGTTGGCACCCCACTTTCAACAACGGACAGATGATCTGGTAGAAAATTAAAGAGGAAACTCAGGCTTTAAATGACACGTTAGACCAGATGGATTTAATTAATATTCATAGAGCATTCCAACCAAAAGCAGCAGACTACATATTCTTTTCAAGTGCACGTGGAACATTCTCCAGGATTGACCACTTGTTGGATCACAAGGTGAGCCTTGGTAAATTTATGAAAACTGAAATCATATCAAACATCTTTTCTGATCACAATTGCTATGAAATCAGAAATAAAGTACAAGAAAATAACTATAAAAAACACAAACACATGGCAGCTAAACATTATGCTACTAAACAAGCAATCGAATCACTGAATAAATTTAGAGAAAATAAAATAATACTTAGAGACAAATGAAACTAAAGCACAATGGTGCAAAACTTATCGGATGCAGCAAAGGGAGCTCTAAGAGGGAAGTTTATAGCAGTACAATGTAACCTCACGAAAAAAGAATAATCGCAAATAAACTACATAACCTTACACCTAAAACCCCTAGAGAAAGAACAACAAACAAAATCTAAAGTTAGCAGAAGGAAAGAAATCACAAAGATCATAGCAGAAATAAATGAAATAGAGACAAAACAATCGCAAACATCAATGAAATTCAAAGTTGGTTCTTTGAAAAGATAAAATTGATAAACTTTTAGTTGGACTCATGAAGAAAAAAAGGGAGAGGACTTACACCAATAAAATTAGAAATGAAAAAGGAGACATTACAACTGACTCCACAGAAATACCAAGAATCATGAGACTACTATGAGCAACAATATGCCAACAAAATGGGCAACCTGGAAGAAAAGGACAAACCAATCAAAAGCAGCGAAATTGAAACTGTGATTAAAAACCCCCCAATAAACGAAAGTTCAGGACCTGACTGCTTCACAGGCAAATTTAATCAAACATTTAGAGAAAAGTTGGCATCTATTCTTCTGAAACTGTTTCAAAAAACTGCAGAGGAAGGAACACTTTCAAACTCATTTTTGAGGTCACCATCACCCTGATACCAAAACCAAAAAGTGGGCAAAAAGGGTACATATCTTAACATAATAAAAGCCATATATGACAAACCTACAGCTAGCATCATATTCAATGGTGAAAAGCTGAAAGCATTCCCTCTAAAACCAGGAATAAGACAAGGATTCTACTCTCACCTCTTTTATTCAACATAATTTTGGGAGTCTTAGCTACAGCAATCAGGAAAGAAAACAAAGTAAAGGGAATCTAAATTGGAAAAGAAGTTGTTAAACTGTCACTGTTGACAAAATGACATGATACTAAACACAGAAGATCCTAAAGATGCTACCAGAAAACTCCAAGAACTCATCAATGAATCTGGTAAAGTTGCAGGTTACAAAATTAACATGTAGCAATCTGTTGCATTTCTATATATTAACAACAAAAGATCAGAAAGAGAAAATTCAGGAAACAATTCCATTTACCACCACCTCATAGAGAATGAAATACCTATGAATAAACCTACCTAAGGAAACAAAAGTATAAGTACTCGGAAAAGTATAAGATGTTGATGAACTACTCTAGGCAATTTACAGATTATCAGTGCAATCCCTATCAAATTACCAATGGCATTTTTCACAGAACCAGAACAAAAATCTCAAAATTTGTTTCGAGACACAAAAGACCCCGAATAGCCAAAGCAATCTTGAGAAAGAAAATAGAGCCAGAGTAATCAAACTCCCTGACTTCAGATTACACTACAAAACTACAGTCATCCAAACAGTAAGGTCCTGGCACAAAAACAGAATTACAGATCAATGGATCAGGACAGAAACCCAAAAATAAGATCACGCACCTGTGGTCAATTAATCTATGACAAAGGAGGCAAGACTGCACAACGTTGGAAAGACAGTCTCTTCAATAAATGGTGCTGGGAAAACTGGACAGCTACATACAAGTTTAAAAAAATGAAATTAGATCATTCCTTAACTTCATACACAAAAATAAGCTCAAAATAGATTAAAGACCTAAATGGGAAACTGGACACTATGTAACTCCTAGAGGAAAACAGAGGCAGAACACTCTCTGACATAAATCACAGCATTATCTTATTTGTCTCCCACAGTAATGGAAATAAAAACAAAAATAAACAAATAAACAAATGGGACCTACTTAAACCCAAAAGTTTCTGCACAGCAAGGGAGACAACAAACAAAATGAAAAGACAACCCTCAGATTGGGAGAAAATATTTGCAAATGATACGACTGATAAATTGCAAAATTTACTAACAGCTCACAACACCTAACAGCCTAAACACACATTTCTCCAAAGAGAAATCTTTATCTGCACTAGCAAGGATAAAGACGCTGCTATGAAATGTGCACACTGACTCCAAGGATTAGTTAAGGTAGATAAGCTGTCCCTGCAAGTGATACTGGCAGAAACCTCACATTAAAGGAACTCTTAGAGAAAATTTACAATATTGAAAATACAAAAGATAAAATGTCAGGGCAGATCCAAATTTAGAAAGCAATATGACAATGCACTAAAGCATAGAAGGACTCTTGCACAAATTATATAATATGGATAAGGCAAGCACTGTTCCAACTACCGTTGCCCCTTGGTACTCATCCCCTAGGGGATACGAAAATACAGATACCAAAACCTGTGGATGCTCACCATGTGTTTAAACCCTCGGACAGAGAGGGTGAACTCTTGATGAGTTTTTAGAAAGAAATAAAACATTTTAATGTTTTAATGTCTCAGTGCGTCTGATGTTCAAATTACAGCGTACTAAGTAAATTTTAGGTTTTTTTTTTCCACTTCCCTATATATTATGGGCTTCTCTGGTGGCTCAGATGGTAAAGAAGCTGCCTGCAGTGCAAGAGACCTGGGTTTGATCCCTAGGCCAGAGAGATTCCCTAGAGAAATAGGAAGAGCGTTTTCAATATTTTCACAAATGTTTTTAAGGTCACAAAAAAATTATAAGTAACCATGTACAGTTTCTGATTACATGGTTATTTGTACATTTTTGCACTAATGTACAAAGTGGTGACCGCAAGTACTCCAACATCAAAGTCCAGGTCCCTGCTCTTTCCTCTGCCCAAAACAGTCTTACATCAGGGAACACGTGGCTCTTAAAACCTGTGCTCAGAGAAACCTTCCTGGAAGTCATCACCTCTTCTCCCATCACTTATATTCCTTTTACACTGGTTTCTTTTTCTTCACATATTTATTATTTCTCTACATTCACTAGACAGTACGCTTAAGGAATGGACCCTTTGTTTCAGTCACTTTTATTTCCCTGGATTCTGAAATGATAGTTAGTACACATATGGCATTCATAATTTTTTGAATGAAGTTTTATGAAGTTCAGTTCTATTCAGTCACTCAGTCGTGTCTGACTCTTTGCGACCCCATGAACTGCAGCACGCCAGGCCTCCCTGTCCATCACCAACTCCTGGAGTTCACTCAGACTTACATCCATTGAGTCAGTGATGCCATCCAGCCATCTCATCCTCTGTCATCCCCTTCTCCTCCTGCCCTCAATCCCTCCCAGCATCGGGGTCTTTTCCAATGAGTCAACTCTTCGTATGAGGTGGCCAAAGTATTGGAGTTTCAGCTTCAGCATCATTCCTTCCAAAGAACATCCAGGGTTGATCTCCTTCAGAATGGACTGGTTGGATCTCCTTGCAGTCCAAGGGACTCTCAAGAGTCTTCTCCAACACTACAGTTCAAAAGCATCAATTCTTCGGCACTCAGCTTTCTTCACAGTCCAACTCTCACATCCATACATGACTACTGGAAAAATCATAGCCTTGACTAGGTGGACCTTTGTTGGCAAAGTAATGTCTCTGCTTTTGAATATGCTATCTAGGTTGGTCATAACTTTCCTTTCAAGGAGTAAGGAAATTAATTTCCTTTTAATTTCATGGCTGCAGTCACCATCTGCAGTGATTTTGGAGCCTCCAAAAATCAAGTCTGACACTGTTTCTGCTGTTTCCCCATCTACTTCCCATGAAGTGATGGGACCAGATACCATGATCTTAGTTTTCTGAATGTTGAGCTTTAAGCCAACTTTTTCACTCTCCTCTTTCACTTTCATCAAGAGGCTCTTTAGTTCTTCTTCCCTTTCTGCCATAAGGGCGGTGTCATCTGCATATCTGAGGTTATTGATATTTCTCCCAGCAATCTTGATTCCAGCTGTGCCTCTTCCAGTCCAGCATGTCTCATGATGTGCTCTGCATATAAGTTAAATAAGCAGGGTGACAATATACAGCCTTGACATACTCCTCTTCCTCTTTGGAACCAGTCTGTTGTTCCATGTCCAGTTCTAACTGTTGCTTCCTGACCTGCATATAGGTTTCTGAAGAGGCAGGTCAGGTGGTCTGGTATTCCCATCTCTTTCAGAGTTTTCCACAGTTTATTGTGACCCATACAGTCAAAGGCTTTGACACAGTCAATAAAGCAGAAATTTATGAATAAGTAGATCTAAATATGTTAACACAGTAAGCTATTACTGACATAAGTAAAAAATGCCATATAATAAACAATCAATAAAGTCTTATTTCTAAGAATGTATCAGCCTATCTACATATGTATGTGGAAAAAGATGTGGAAAGATACTTAACAAAACTTTAACCAATTAATATTACTCTGGGGGTGCTTTCCAAGTGGTTCAGTGTTAAAGAATCTGCCTGCCAATGCAGGAGATGCAGGTTCAATCCCTGGGATGGGAAGATCCCCTGGAGAAGGCAATGGCAACCCACTCCACTATTCCTGCCTGGAAAATGCCATGGACAGAGGAGCCTGGCAAGATACATAATCCATGGGGTTAACAAAGACTCAGAGGCTAAAACAGTAACAAATTACTCTGGGGAGGGGGACTAGAGAGGTGAGTGGAGAATGGCACAAAGATTTTTACATTATACTTTTTATATTGTCTCATTTTCTTTTCCAAAACACTATTTTTAGAATTAAGAAGATGAATAAAATAGCATGTATTAACTGTCATCATGCCATTTTTGACAGCAACAGGAACTGGGTGTTCACTATAGGCAGGCTCTATTCTGAGTGCTATGAATACACAGGAATCCTATGAGGAAGATGTTACAAGTATGCCCATTTCAAAAATAAGGAAATTAAGAACCAGAGAGGTCGAGAGATGTGTCCAGATCACACAGCTTAGAAAATGGGTTTTCAGATGCACACAAACAAATTATGTGAAGTTTGTCTCATGTTACTAGACTTTCCTGTCCTCAATTATGTGCTCACCCTGCAGGCCTGGGCGACCCAGACGTACTCCGCATAGAGCTCTCCACGCGAGGGCTGGCCACGTCAGGAGGCTGAGGGGGAATGAGGGTTTTCCGCACTGCCATTCTAGAAGAGACAAGAGACAAACCCAGAATACAAGAGTCTGTGGGCATTCCAAGGGTAAGAACAACACATCTGCTACGTGGATCTACGGTGAAATTAAAGCACCATGTTGCCAGGTGCTTTTTAATGCATTGAAAAGTTTTGTCAATGTAATAAAGGCACATTATTTAAAAAGTCAAATAGTACTAAAGAGCTTTTAACAAAACACAGCCGATCTCTTTCCCATCCTTCATCACTTCCTGCCTGTCTCTCGTCAGGAAGCAACCATTTTGACTCTTATCTGCTTCTTCTACTTTCTACCTACACATTTCCTTTGTACTTAAAATTTAAATTCGTTTAGTATTCATAGTCATTATTACACCTATGTATTCATATTGACCTAAGCAAGTTAATGGAAGCTGAGTGAAAAAAGTCGATTAAGACAGCTAGCTAGTGATCAAATATGTCATGTAGTAGAGAGGCCACCTGCGGCTCAGACCAGAGCTTAGTGATGTGGAAATCATAAATGATCCCGATGTGTAATTTTGGCAGAGTGGCAGAAGCAAATACTAGAAGAGAACTGGTTTGAGAGAAAATGTCTAGAATGAGAACACACCATTCTGCAATGCAATGAATTCAGATACTGATCATCAAGCCTGTTAATATCTCAAAAAAGGGTGACCAGCAGACAGCATATTTCTCCTAGTATAATACTAAAATCAGGCTTCTCAGGCGGCCCGCGATGAAGATCCACCTGCCAGTGCAGGATATGTGGGTTTGATTCCTGGGTAGGGAAGATCCTCTGGAGAAGGAAACGGCAACCTATTCCAGTATTTTTGCCTAGGAAAATGCATGGACAGAAGAGCCTGGTGGGCAACAGTCCACTGGGTCACAAAAATAGTTGGATGTGACTTAGCAACTAAACAACAAAACACTAAACTGCAAACTTATGAAGGGATTTTGCTAAAAGGGGAAAAGAATCAAGCCTTTAGATTAAAGTAACAACTTGGAAAATGTGGAGGAGAGAGTAAGTGAAACTAGGTGGCGGGAGACAGGGGCATGGATTGTGTTCCCTAAAATGAGCCACTGGGGTCCTAATTCCCGGTGCTTGTGAATGCCAAAACAGAGGGTCTCTGCAAATGTAACTAAGGTAAGGGTCTTGACGTAAGATAATTCTAGATTTAGAGTCTTTTAGAAAAGACCCTGATGCTGGGGTAAGACTGTAGGTAAAAGGAGAAGGGGGAACAGAGGATGAGATGGTTAGATGGCATCACCTACTCAACGGATATGAATTTGAGCAAACTCCGGGAGACAGCGGACGTCAGAGGAGTCTTGCGTGCTTCAGTCCACAGGGTCACAAAGAGTAGGATACAACTTGGTGTCTGAACAACAACATAAAAGTTACAGGGCAGGTCCTAAATCCAATGGCTGATGCAACAGAAAGGAGATGGAGATCTGAGACAGGCCGAGGCAAGGGCATGTGAATACGGAAACAGAGAGTGGGGCGGTGCATCCACAGGCAAAGCAGCTCCAAGGCCTGCCAACTGCCACCAGGTACTGGGAGAGAGGCACAGAGCGCTCTCCCTGAGGAGGGACGCCTAGTCATCGTACTGTGAGAATAAACTCGTGCTGCTTCAGACCACCAAACTTGTGATAATTTATCATAGCAGCCCTAAGGAAACTAATACAATGGGGCTACAACTGAATTCAGGGAAAGAGATGGCGGGGGAAGGGAAAACTCCAAGGGACAAAAGAGCCGGTAAAAAAAGGGAGTGGATAGGCATACAGATAAAACATGAACTAAGTTAATAACTGAAGTTGGATTATGGGAATAAATTCTTATGTTCAAATTTGTATTATGTTTAAACTTTCCACATTAAAAATGAAAAAGCAAGACCAACTCCACTCACCCCAGAAAACAAACCACCCCCCCCAAACCCATAAAGAGATATACTATAAATGTACAGAATGACCAAACCTACAAAGAGTGCCAAATAACAAGTGTTGGTGACGACAGAGGCAATGATTCCACCGCCAGTGAGCGTGCAAATGGGTGTGACACCTGAACAAATTGCTGGCGTTACCTGTTAGGTCTGAACATGAGCACAGACCACATCCCAGCAAATCCCTTCTGGGGCACTACATTATGGACACATCAAAGGTGATGTACAAAGATGTTGGGATAACATTACAGCCCCAAACTGGAAAAAACCCACAGATCCATGGATAAATGATGCTATTCTTTTATAAGGGTATTTTAAACAACAACTGAAAAGTTACAATCACATGTAGTAACATGGATGAACTGTCCAAAACCAAGTGAAAGATGACAGAGTCACAAAAATATATATATGATTCTATCAGAAAGAGGCAAAAGAGGGTAAGAAGAGAAACTGGTCAGTAACCTTTGGGAGGAAGTACTGGTAATCACACAGATGTACACTGGGTTCCCTTTGTGCTAACTCATTATACTGTACCTACATTATCTGCACAGGCAAAGAGATAACTCCTTTATTTCCATTGCAAACAGGAGAAATAAAATGGGGTAGAGAATGGAGGAAAGTGGCTTAATAGAAGAATTTTTTTTTAAGATGGAAGAACTGACAGCAAGATTATACTTTTTATGTGAATAACCCACTTATAAGAAAAAACTGATGAAGGAGGAGAGAGAGAGAAGAACTGGAGCTGGAGTGGGTAAAGAAGGTTGTGATCAGAGCTCTGAAGAGGCTTCCCTGGAGCTCACCTATACTGGGAAATGGAGGTGGAGTGGGGAAAGAGGCTGGTAGGTAGCATGAGTAAGAAAAAACTGATGGAGGAGGAGAGAGAGAGAAGAGCTGGAGCTGGAGTAGGTGAGAAAGGTTGTGATGGGAGCTCTGAAGAGGCTCCCCTGGAGCCCACCTGTACTGGGAAATGGAGGTGGAGCAGGGAAAAGAGGCTGGCAGGTAGGATGTGACAGCTAGTTTGTGAAGTTCTCTTGTGCTTGTTGCCATTTTCTCAAGAAAGTAGGTGGCACTTTCATTAGCTACTAGTGAATGTGGAGAGAAGCTGTGGAAGCCTGGAAAAGAACAGAGGCACCTGGTTGTCTGGACGGGTGGTGGAAGCAAGCAGACAGTGCTGGTCCACCATGATACCCCAGTGGAGGTGTGTGAGGTTAAGCAGGACCAGGCAGTGTGGTGCTCCCTAACACTGCTGCACATATGCAGGCAGCGTAACACAAATTAGGATTTAACTCTGGTTTTGACAAAGCGAAGAGGAGGGTAAGGAACCTGAGGACGGAGGCAAGGAAATGATCACAAAGGACCACAGACTCTGAACCAGGGAAAGCAGACAAAGATGTCAGGAAAGCAGTTAGAAGAGTGAAAAGGTGGTTAAGGACCAAGAGACTGCAGGCTTCCAGCGGGGTCTTGATGAGTCACAGTTCTGCTGCCAGGGGCGTGGAAGGAGGCAGGCTGTGGGCCACTGGGGTACAGAAAATGCTGCTAAACTTCTGAGCTGTGGAATGCTTGTGCTCCTGGGGGTGTGCTGCTACGGGAGGGTGGATGCAAGGGACACATTCAAGCAACTGAGAGGCCACAGAGCTGGGAAATGTCAAATTTCTCTTTACCTTAAAGATAGTATGACAGCCAGCCACTGTGTACCTTCTTAAGGACACACACAGTCTCCAAATCAAACCTGACTCTGTCCCAACAAGGTGGCTGCCAGTCACATGGGGCCACTAAACACTCGAAAGGCAGCAAATGCAAGTGACCAGCAGGACTTTTAAGAAAGTTTCATTAGGGGCTCCCCTGGTGGCTCAGACGGTAAAGAATGTTTCACTGAAGTTAATTTGAATTTAAAAGCTAGTATTTGACTAGAACAGTCAGATTCACAGAGTTAGAAAGTACACTGGTAATGCCAGGGGCCAGGGGGTGAAGGCACTGTAAGGTGAAGGGACGGGGGAATGGGGAGTTAGTATTTAATGGAGACAGAGCTTCAGTTTAAGAAGGTGGAAAACCTGGGAGGTGATGACGGTGAGAGCTGCACAACAATGTGAATGTATTTAATGTCACTGAAATGTACGTTAAATATGGTTGAAATAGTATGTTTTATATTATGTGACTTTTACCATAATAAGAAAAAACATTTGAGGAGGAGTGGATGAAAGTGGTGATGAGGCACCAAGAGGACGGTCACCCCATCTCCGGGCACAGCGACAGGGAGGGATGGGGAAGAGAGCCACCACTCTGGGGAGAGTCGAGGAAAAGGCCACTGAGACCCCAAGAAGAGCTAGGACCCAATTAGAGCAAAAAGCCACGCTCAGAGAAGTCAGGCCCCAGAGGGCCTGGATGGTAACAGGTCATCACAGAAGGTGAGCAGAAGGGCCTTTGTACACGACAAAGCACGGGAAAAAGGCAGGTCTTGCTGCGTCCCGTGTTGTGAAGTCTCAAAATATTTTATCCTGGCACCAGTGTGTGTCCACTGCACCTACTGTGCCAAGCATTTTGTGGTTTGTTAAATCAGGGAACTCTTACTCTTCAGTTTTGGTAATTTACTATGATCCCTCCTCTTCCAAGGCAGGACTCTCTTGAACTGGTACTTTTTTCTCCCCTTTTGTCTTTTTGCTCTACTGGGAGATTTCCTGTTTTACCTTTCAACTCCTCTACTGAATTTTCAGTTTCTGCTCCCACACTTTTAACTTCAGGACAGACTCTTGTTCTCTGACTGTTCCCTTTGAGAATCATGGCCTTCCCGTCTGATAGATGCAGATTTCTTTGGTCCTTTGAAGATGGCACTGACGGTGTCTGTCTCTGTTCATGCTTTCTTAGGTTTTGTTTTTAGTTTTATTCTCTTTGCCTAGCCTTTGCATCTTCCAAACTGCCTTTTGCAGTGGTTCCTGTCTTGTACTGTTAGAATCCCCAGCAGGCACCTGATATGCTGGGCTGCATGCTCCTGATGAAGGAGGACTAAAAAGCTGATGGGATGCTCTGAGCGTGTGGCAGGGTTTGTCTACCTTAAGGGTGATGTGATCCCTGTCTGAAGGGTCCTTCAACGCCCAGTGTAGGTATTTTTAGATCTTTCCCATTGGGCTGATGGGCCCTAGGAGATTAGAGTCCTCTTCTCGATTTCTCTTCTCAAATGGGAGAAGTGGACAGGCAGTCTCAACACGCCACGCTGGCCAGGCCACCTAGTCTGCCTTTGGTACAGCGCCCTGTCCTCTGCAGTGCTGGCTGCTCCCAGTGGGCCGCCTGCAGAGTGCCCCGGGGCTGGGAGGCGCAGCACAGATCCACCGTGTGGGCAGACAAGGCAGGGCCCTAATCACTTTTCAGACAGATTTCAGCCAAGCTTCCTTTCACCCTCAGTTCTTCCTGTTTCCGGTTCTTCTGAAGATTTACAATTTAAATGAGGATGGTTCTCAATTGTTCTCTGCAGACTTAACATCCACCATTCTCACTGCTAAGGGAGTGAGTGCTTGCCTATCTGCTTTCTAGCCTTCAAGTCTTGTTGCTTTTGAGTCCTCTCTTATTCTCCCCATCCTTGCGTATTTATGATCTTTTAAAAAAGCCTCTTTACTAAAAGTTCAGTAAGGTTTTGACAGGAGGAGAAATTAAGAAGAGCGTGTTCAATCTGCCATCTTCATTACAAGCTCTGCCTTGCGTTTTCCTTGACAAGGTTACTTTGTCATGAACCGACTTAGTGTTAAAAGACAGAGACTTGGATCTCTGTGTCACAGCAGAGCACCTATCTTCTCGCCGATGACCCACCAACTCAGAAGCTTCTATGACAACATGGAACATCATCCGCTACTAAATGTGACCCTTAATACACCTGGAGCACTGCTTGCCTGAAGCAACAGTTCATTTAGGATAGCGAGGAAAAGACAGACAGCACACGTTACTGTGCCTAACTAGATAAGCCTGAAAAACTCAGTACAAGCTAGGGGTTCCAGCATTAAACTCTCAGAACCACAGAGAACTCTCCAAGTAATTAATATGCAACAGATGTTTACAAACTGACACCCAACTGAATCCTGGATTCTTACTGTCTTACAGTCTGAACTCAGCAAGGTTCTACTGAACAACCTGTTCGGCAAGTTATTTTGGCAGAAATTGAGTTTGCTACAGCACTGGATTAGTGCCTACTGTTTATACCAATGATATCCAGAACTAGAGGCGTCATTTGACACTTCTGGGTCTACTCACCCATCTGTGGCAGGTTTCTTTCGGAGTATACTTGGCCGTGGGGATGAGCCCTGGGCTGGAGCATTGGTGCTCACACTCTGGCTGTGAGTCTGCACCACAGTTGTTGCTGCTGGAGCAGCACTGAATGGGTTGTTGATAGGGTTGGCTACAATTGTGGCTCCATCCGCCAACACCACTGCTAGAGGACATGGAGGGGACAGGAGAGAACAACGAGAAGAAGGAAACAGAAGTAACATTACTAAAATGTCGCACGAGACAAAGAACAATGATTAGACTACCACACTGAACAGTACCCACGTTAGGACTTTCCAATTTCAAGCACAGGGATAAGAGCAAAAGCAGATGGCAAAATGGGAGAAGTTATAGAGCCTACTGATCAAAAACCACTTTTCTTTGCTCTACAATCATAGTTACTAATAAATAAGATACATAAAGTACATACCACACTTCAAGAAATGTTCTCCTACAGACTTTTTGTAAAATATCACCACTTCTCAATTCCTAATAATGGTACTAACATTTCAGTCTATCTTAATTTTATGCTCTACAAACAACTCCAAAAACAATCTTAGGAAATTCCTTGGCTGTCTAGTGGTTAGGACTCTGCGCTTCTAATGCTAGGGCCTGAATTCAATCCCTGGT
Source organism: Capra hircus (assembly GCF_001704415.2). Classification (NCBI taxonomy): domain Eukaryota; kingdom Metazoa; phylum Chordata; class Mammalia; order Artiodactyla; family Bovidae; genus Capra; species Capra hircus. The sequence goes on from NC_030809.1 coordinate 132,036,551, forward strand.
TGGAGAACTAGATCCCACAAGCTACACAGTGAGCCAAAAAAATTAAAATGAAAAGGAAAATCCTAAAATGGAATGTACATACTACCTTTATAAAGGTGAATGTACCCTCTCAACTAAGAGTGCTTCTCCCCCTGTGCAAATGCCTATTAAGTTATTTACATATGCAGTTTCTAATGCTTACAATGATCCTGACAAGTAAGTTCTAAGCAACTCATGTTCCAAAGAGGAAACTAAGGTTTAATGAGGTTACTTGAGAACACAAAGCCAGCAAGTGGCAGAACCATTATTTAAACCCTACGTATCTTTTCTCTTCATACCAAGTTCCATGTAAAAAATTAAAATTACCTGAAGTCTTTCCTTCGGGCTGAGGCTGCTGGGTCCCTATTGGTGCAGGCTGAAGTCCTTGGGTGCTGATGGGGGTTGCTGAGTGAATTCCCTGTGTCCCGATGGGGGCTGGCTGGATCCCCGGGGTGCCAATGGGGGCTGGCTGGATCCCCTGTGTACTAATGGGGGCTGGCTGGATCCCTTGGATATGTCGAGCGTGAGATGCATCCACTGTCATCAACTGCATGGGGTTCAGGTGGACTGTGGATGCCACCCCTACTCCAGTCTGAGCTGTGATAGCAGAGTTTGGAGCCTGAGCTGAAACTACAGATGATGCAGAAAGTGACAAGAATGTTAGCTCCCTGGTGGCTTAGACAGTAAAGTGTCTGCCTACAATGTGGGAGACCTGGGTTCAATCCCTGGGTCGGGAAGATCTCCTGGAGAAGGCAATGGCAACCCACTCTAGTAGTTTTGCCTGGAAAATCCCATGGACAGAGGAACCTGGTTAGGTTACAGTCCATGGGGTCGCAGAGAGTCAGACACGACTGAGTGACTTCACTCAAGGAGAAAAACACTCAAAAATCAAAACAATTTTTCCACGTTCAAGATCTAAACTCTCAATTAAAAAAAAAAGTGCTATATAAATCTCTAAGCATTGATGTTTTCTCCAACTTACTTTCTACTAATTTGAGATGATCTTTCTGCAGAAATAGCATTAAAATGAGAAAAAACCATTTATTAAAAGCCAAATGTGAGCCAGGCAACTATGAAATAATTAATACAAACTTTTGCGATCTATCCATGCCTCCAAGTCAAGAATCTTTGCTTTAATTGATAGAAGAACCACTATCAGAGGAATTTCTGAAATATAGTAGTTATTAATTTTAAATTCTAAAATATGCACTTGGGAGAGAGAACAATCAACCTGTCCTTTTTCAATCATCTACCCATGTACATTAAAAACTGACTCAACAACAAAACTGAAAACACAAACATTCCCAGGAAGAAACAAAAAGAGAAGGGATTTCTCACTATTTGTGGAAAGAAAACAAACAAGACCTTTCTTCTCAGAAAACAAATCTGGAAAAAGATATACGTATCTTCCATGTTCCCTGCAGTGTTACTTACAACAGGCAAGATATGGAAACAATCCATGTCCACTAGTGGATGAGTAGACCAAGAAGACATGGTATACACACACACCATGGAATAACACTCAGCTATTAAAAAGGAAAGAAAAACGGAAACACTGCCATCTGTGACATTATGAATGAATCTCAAGGGTATTGTGCTCAGTGAAGTCAGTCACATAGAGAATGACAAACATCATCTGACCTCACATACATATGGAACCCAAAATGCAGAAAATCACAAACTGAGCCCCTGGATAAGGAAAACAGACCGGAGGTGCCACAGGCAAGGGCAGAGGGCGGGTGAGACAGGCTAAGGTAGTGAGAAGGCATGAACTTTCAGTTAAAGACATTAAGTTATGCGGATATAACGCACAGCAGAATGATTACAGTTAAATATACCGTATTGTAAATCTGGAAGTTCCTAAGAGTAGATCTTAAAAAGTTCTCATCACAAGAAAAAAACCAATCTGGAATTGTATAGTGACAGATGCCAGCCAGACCTGTGGTGATTGTTCTGCAATATAGACAAATAATGAATCATTATGCTGTACATGCGAAACTAAGGTATGTCAATTATATCTCAACTTTGGAATTTTAGAATTTCTTGGCAGAAAAGCTATGACAAATCTAGACAGCATATTAGAAAGCAGAGACATTACTTTGCTGACAAAGGTCCATCTAGCCAAAGCTGTGGTTTTTCCAGTAAGACATGTACAGATGTGAGAGTTGGACCATAAAGAAGGCTGAGTTCTGAAGAACTGATGCTTTGAAACTGGTGTTGGAGAAGACTCTCAAGAGTCCCTTTGACAGCAAGGAGATCAAACCAGTCCATCCTATTGGAAATCAATCCTGAATATTCACTGGAAGGACTGATGCTGAAGTTCCAATACTCTGGCCTCCTGATGTGAAGAGCTGACTCAATGGAAAAGACCCTGATATTAGGAAAGATTGAGGCAAGGCAGAGAAGGGGATGATTGAGGATGAGATGGCTGGATGGCTCAATGGACATGAGTTTGAGCAAATTCTGGGCAATAGTGAAGGACAGGGAAGCATGGCATGGCAGTCCATGGGGTGGCAAAGTGTCAGACACGATTTAGTGACTGAACAACAAATACTTCAATTTTAATAATAAAAATGTTTTATAAATGACAAATAAAAAGGTAAATTATTATGCATTAAGAATAATGAAGTGATAGAACACATAAACTTAAAAGTCCCTGTTCTAGTACAATTCTTCCTTTGTAGAATACACACATAGACAATTTCCAGAGCATTCTAGTTTCTTCCTGAGAAGTATACCCATGGTATTTCTGTTACACAACAGTTTTTGGTCACTTGCCTGCTATAGAACCTGCAGTCTAGTTACTACTACAAGCCTTTTTAAGACCCAATCTTATTTCACACTTTATATTCTCACCCACACCGTGTGTGCGTGCGTGCTCAGTCGTGTTTGACTCTCTGTGACCCTGTGGGCTATAGCCTGCCAGGCTCCTCTAGCCATGGGTTTCTCCCATGGAATACAGGCTGCCATTTTTCCTCCTCCAGTGGATCTTCCCACCTCAGGGATTGATCCTGTGTCTCCTGCATGGGCATTAAGATTCTCTAGTACTGAGCAAGATCTAATCTTATTCCACACTTTGCATTCTTACTCACACTATGCTTCCACCAAAACGAAACCACTCTGTTTTTTCAAGCACATATTTTAGTTAATACCTTATTCACAGACAGAAATGTGCTTTTCTCCAGTCCTACCATGGCTCTGCCCTATCCACTCTGAAAGATGCTTCCCAAATGGCATTTCCTTTAGGAAATCATTCCTGACCTCCAACCCGACCTGCTCAAGTAGAAATAACCTCTTAACTCAGAAACAGCGTGGCTTTGCTCAAGTCTCTCTTGTGAGCTTGAGCATATTATAGTATCTTTTCACACCTCATCTCCTTACTAGACTCTCAGCTTGTTGAAAGCAACATCTGTTTATAAGTCAATTTTAAAGCAGAGCTAGCACAGGATCTCACATAGAATTTCAATAAATATTTGTAGAATTAATAAATGAATGAATAAACGAATGAATGAAACAGAAAACACCTCTGCAACAAGTGAATTTTCAGGAACAATATGAGAGGGAGCAATTCCTTGCAAAATATATAGATTATATACCTATGCTGCTGCTGCTGCTGCTGCTAAGTCACTTTAGTCGTGTCTGACTCTGTGCGACCCCATAGACGGCAGCCCACCAGGCTCCCCCGTCCCTGGGATTCCCCAGGCAAGAACACTGGAGTGGGTTGCCACTGCCTTCTCCAATGCATGAAAGTGAAAAGTGAAAGTGAAGTCGCTCAGTCGTGTTTGACTCTTCCCGACCCCATGGACTGCAGGCTACCAGGCTCCTCCTTCCATGGGATTTTCCAGGCAAGAGTAACGGAGTGGGTTGCCATTGCCTTCTCCGTTACATACCTATAGTCACACACATATATATACAGTTACATATACGTGCCGTCACTTCAGTCATGTCCTAATCTTTGCAACCCTATGCACTGTAGCCCTCCAAGCTCCTCAATCCGTGGGATTCTCCAGGTAAAAATACTGGAGTGGGTTGCCATACCCTCCTCCAGGGGATCTTCCTAGCCCAGGGATTGAACCTGAATCTCCAGCACTGGAGGCAAATTCTTTACCCCCGAGCCACTGGGGAAGCCCTATGGTTATATATAGTTATATATCTAGACTTATATATTCATCTCTGCACCTAACCTATAATAGACCAAAAAGACCTCATCTGTAAAAGCAACCAAGACCACGAACAATTGTTCTAATTACCAAAAACTATATAGTAAAGTGATCCATATTTGGCAAGATCAGAGCCTATTATATACCAATTTTCCTGTTCTGTTCTTGACTTAAAAATATCTGTTTAAAAATAGGCTAATAAATTCATGATACTTGAAAACAGGATACTGTTAGCTGGTTTCTAAATGACTTATTCATTTGTGTCCATCCATGTGGAGACTTACATGTTTGACAAATACTACGCTACCTCTCATCTGCACCAACAATGACGGTTTGATATGGGAAGAAATACAGTCCTGACTGTGCTCTTTATTCTTCTGGGTTAGTGCCCATCAGGGCTACTGCAGAGGTGAAGGAAGAATGCTGCAGACACAGACGACTGGCAGGAGCCCCAGTACTTCACAGTGTTCTTATGCAGGAGCTTTACAAAGTCCATACGTAAGCGACAGTATCTGCACAGTCACCGTTAGCTCGAGAGAGCCTGCATGCTCTTTTCAGTTGGTTAGCGTTCAGAGAAATACCCAGTGGTCATGAATGATTGATGCCTTCTCCAGAAAGGCGAAACCACCGCACTGTTAGGGAAGTAACAAGGGGCTGAGCTAGTGGATGGAGGAGGGTACCTGAAGGCAAGTGCTATTACTGATGAAGAGACTCAGAGTTTTCAGCAATCAGTGTAACACATACTCACACACAGACATGCTTCTACAATACTTTTAGCATCCCACTTGTGGCGACAATCAATTAAACAAGGTTTTACTTTATAAGATTGCTAATAAAGAACAGTTATGAATTCCTTTTAAAAAGAAAGTTTTTAAAAACAAGTATCTCCTCCCTCACCCTCAGGGGAAAAAAAAAAAAAAAATCAAAGCACACACACAAAAAATGTAGAGGTGGAGGAACCTGTTTCCAAAGCTGTTTAAACATCCCAGTGTTTGAAAGCTTTAGATTAGTGCTGTCCAACAAAAATATAATACACGCTATTTTAGATTTTCCAGTAGCCACATTAATATAATAAAATATAGGCCAAATTAATTTTTAGGATACATCTCTTTTAACTCAATATACCCCCAAAATGATAATTTTACAATAATCATCTTAGTAAGAGTTATTAGTAACATGTTATAAATTCTCTTTTCCATATATGTCTTCAAAATTGAGGGTATATTTTACTCTCAAATCACATTTCAATTCAGAGACTAAATTTTTATCAGAAATACTTGATTTCTATTTTGATTCCATAAAATCAACAATTTTGCAAGAAGTAGTTTCATACTGCTAAGTTGTTCCAAACATATTTGAAATTTCTCTCATTTTAATTTAAAACAAAAAATTCAGTTCTTCATTTGTGCTAGGTCCACTTCAAATGCCCAATGGCCACAGGCGGCCCTGGCTGCAGCCCCGGAGGCACGTGAGAAGGACAACGGCTACAATCTGATAACCTGGCTTTCTCAGGCCTACAGTGAGCTCAGGGTCTCACAGCAAAAGATTACACAAACCTTGCAGTTTAAGTATTGTTTACTTTGGACTGGCAAAAAGAACACTATTAACAAGATTGGACGGTTAATGTTGAGCATAACTGGGCTAACATTAAAAACACAACAAATAACCCATGAAACAGACACTCCATAAGAGTACAGTTTTATTCATTTTTAACTGCACTACCATCTTAAGGGATAATAAAACTTCATAATTATCCTCAGGGTGGGATAATATCATGCTAATATCACTAATAAGTAACAACCTTTTACAGTCATAGAAACGGTGCTTCACAACCTTAAAGCTTTAATCTCCGCCTTATCCGACTCTGAAAATTGAAGCTAGAATCTTTAAATTCATACTAGTAATACCCACCGATCAATTTCTATCTCACTGCTTGCAAAAACTAAAATGTTAAAAGTCACCGTAACAGTGGGGTTCATACCTGGATACTGTCGGATGGTGGACACAGAGCTGGTGATTGGGGTGTAGGTGTGAGCAGCCAGTGGGTATGCAGAAGGTGGGTACGTTGGGAGAAAGTACTGGAACTGAACAGGAACAGATGGTCTACAGATGGAACACAGATAATATGAACCAAAATGGTCTATTTCCTTCTTTCCCTTCAAATGGCCCTATCACCTACAAACTCTTCATACTTTTAACTGCCTTACCAACATTTCTCAAATTGTGTCCCAAACAATTATATCAAAGGACACAGACCTAGAGAAAGTAGTATTTTAATATTGATGGACCTAGAGATTATCAATATTAAGTGAAGCAAGTCAGAGAAGACCAATGTCATATATCATCGATATTTGGGATCTGAAATATGACCCAAAGGAGCAAAATGGAAACAGGCTCACAGAGGTAGAAAACAAACCTGTGGTTACAAAAGGGGCGAGGGGGTGAGGAGATGTAAACTGGGAGTTTGGGATTACCAGATACCAACTACTATATACAAAATAAACAACATGGTCCTACTATGCAGTGTAGGGAAACATATCCAGTATTCTATAATAAACCATAATGGAAAATAATATGGAAAAAAATGTATACATACACATCTAACTGAATCACTTTGCTATATACCAGAAACTAACACATCACCGTAAATCAACCATACCTTGATAAAAACAAACAAAAAATCCCCAAGCTGAGAAGCGTTTCTAGGGGTGGGATGGAGAGGGAGGTGGGAGGGAGGTTCAAGAGGGAGGGGACATACGTATGCCTATGGCTGATACATGTTGATGTTTGGTAGAAACCAACACAATATTGTAAAGCAATTATCCTTTAATTAAAAATACAAAAATTTCATTATAAAAAAATTAGCATTTCTATACACCACAGTAATCAAACACGAGTATTTAAAAAGGATCCAATCATGAAATCACTTCATATATGCTGCCGGGTTCTCACTGGGAGGCAGGAGACATGAACCACAAACACAGAACGTTGGAGGCAGTGGGGTTGGACCAGAGGCACCTGGATGTATTAGTGTTAAAAATGCTATCTACTTCCTACGTCTCCTGCTAAAGCATCTAGAAGAAATGACAGTCCAGTCAAGATAAACAGATCTAATGCCTAGATCTTGGTTCTAAATGATGAAAAGGAACCAGGGCTCAGAGAGATCAAGTTCAAGAGGAGCTTCAAGTATTTTGTTGTGGTGAGAAGTAAGGAAGGGCTAGAATGACCAGGACATAGTAAAACCCACAGGAACTAGCCTGAAGGGGCTCCCAAAGACCAACCTGGAGACAATTTGAGCATTAAAACAGGTGACAGTAATGGAATATAATTATGAATAAATAAAACCAAGTCCATGAGCCCATGTGGACTTTGAAAAATAAAATACACAACAGAAGAAATAAGTGAGCATTGATAAAACTTCTTTACATGAGGATGCCAGTCGATAAACATACAGGAAATGATAAAAAAAATCACTATCTTGCAACCATCATATTGCAAGCATCACCACATCCAGCCAATAATCAACGGAAGCAAAGCCTACTGAGTAAAAGCTTACTGGGGAGTAGGATAGCTATAGTCTCAGGTATTCCCACACGAATTAGTTATTTACAAAGAAGAAAAACACAGCTTTACAGGAGAAAAATCTGACAAACATCAACTTCATGAAGCAATGCTGACACCACCAATAATGGGAGGACAGCAGAGCAAGAGCCCTGTGATACATGGCCACGAGAAGAACTTATCCCCTAACGGTGTTCAGCCCCAAAACGCACAGGCTAAGTCTCACTGTGCGGAGCAGCCCAACAAGCGCAAACTGAAGAATACTCTGCAAAAACAACTGGCCAATCCATACTCTTCTAAAATGTCAATGTTGAAAGAGAATGGAATGCTAAAGGATCATTTCAGATGCCCATACCGCGGTTAAATAAGAACAGTTTTGTTCCCTGGAGGAAAATGGGAAATTATACTTAGGTATAAAAGGGTCGTGATGCTGTCACCCTTACATTCAAAACGGCTCAAAATAAATTAAACCGAGAAAAACACAAGGCAAAAAAAATGATACTAGAACATTCATCAAAAGGAGAATAAGTAAATACAGCACAGCTTCATTCATAAAATTAAAGAAATTAAAGAAATTATTGGATTTTCAGGGGTAAATTTGAAAATAAGGAAATATATGCCATATTTGTGGGATACTTTTACTGGAAAATCAAAACAACTGGTGACATGATGGGGCACATTCCCTCCTACCTATTATCATTGCGGGTTTCCATGGCCACAGGATTTGGAGAGGCTCGATGTCCTGAAATGGGAATCAGGCTACTCCTCTCTGCAGGGTAGTCAGGCTGGATCCGAGGAGACGTGTGTGTGATTTGCTGAGGCACCACCTTAGCTACAAAAAAGTATTATCCAATTACATTACTGCTCAAATGCTTCTACTGGCATGCCAAAACATTCTCAGCCAGGAAGAATCTTAAGAATGCACATAGTAATAAGAAGCCTAGATTTTTAATCAAAATAAAAAATGAAAAGATGAGTACCTATGGGTTTAACTGAATTATTTCAACCTGATAATACACTGATACGTTCACAACTGTTACATGTCAAAGCAGGATTCAATATTAATACTTTATCAAAAACATCAGCAAGCAGGCCCTCTCCCCCTGACCTGGCTTCCTGGAGACTTTTTTTTTTTGAAAAAGGAGAAGACTTAAAAAAAAAGTGAATACAGAAATGGCAAATACTTTTGATTCTTCTCCAGGGCCCATAACTAATTAGTAATAATGTAGCTAATTAGTAATGAGATCATTTCAAGCTCAGTTTTCTCATCTATGAGGAAGTCTTCTTTGGATGACCACTTTATTGTTAAAGTCTCTTGAGTATCCTGTGATTTTGCATATTTTATGGCAAAAATAAAAACAGTTTTCACATTTAATTCCACCTGTATAAAGACCCAACCCACAGCAACGACAGGCACACAAACACCTGTGTGCCTGGGAGATGTGTGTCAGCACATCACCCAAAGAACAGCACACTGAACACCAGCACCCTGCCACCGCCCGCATGCCCAGCTATCTTCCGAGGAGGCAGCTGGGGACGTCTCTGGACGGGTGGATGGGTGGGATGCCAAGTTCACCACTGAGGATGGCCCCTGATGTCTAATGCAGACAGAAGTTGGCATGGTGCACTTTTCATCAGTAGTAAATAGAGTCTGTGCTGAGTAAAAAGCAACTAAGCCTTGTTTTGTCAGTATGCTCATAAAAGGGAGGAGATAAAATGCTTCCAATAGGGAAGTAGCTGTCATTTGGCAGAGTAGCTAAGCAGAGGTTGGTTACTACAAACACATACATGAATAATATTTTTACTTTTTCCTAATTAAAAATCATGTCTTCAATTATTAAAAAAAAAAACAAAAAACCCTTCAGGAAAATCACAAAGCAGAAATCATAAATTGGGGCTACTTTCAAAGATAATTCCTGTTTTCTGAACACCATGATCACCTAATTCTGAGACCACTGTCACGTGTAGAGAAAGATAAGAATGTCATTCAGGTGGAAACAGGTGTTTATGGCAGGAAGGAACCCTATGCTTACGGTTAATCAGACTTTTTTCCCCTGACCCAATACTCTCCTGTTAATAACAATGGCTGAATACGATACTTAATCTCACCTGGAGAAAGCAAGTGACACAAAAAGCCACTAGGTGGCTTTAATACACCTCTTATGCCCCTAACTTCAAAATTAATACTCCGAGGGTTCTGATCAGGTATCCCTTCTCAATCGAGGCACTTCTATACAGGAATCCTATTATGATGTAACAAATATTTGGATTATCACACAAGAGGAAAACAAAACTAGAGCAAAAGTCCTGATGGAACTTAGACAGAATCACAGTAAGTGGCAGATGTTTAAATCTGTTAGGACACGTCTGTCGAATGATTTTCATATCTAGAATTTGGTAAATGGTAAAACGTCGAAGACAAATGAGCTAGAGAATATAACCACAGACTAGAGTTAGAAATATAACCACAAATACTCAGGAGAGGCAGAAAGTTGGTAGGTTCAGCCAAATGAATGAACACTATTTGTCTCCTAGTACTTTTGGTGAGTTTAGTTCCACAGTATTACTCTTAGGAAGATACAGTGATATTAATAAAAACTGATCTCCAAATAATTCTTCACAGAGAGGGTTCAAGACACAACCAGAAGGGCCCCTCTAGGGTACACAGCTCGTCTTTACTGGTCTGATTTTCTTCATAGCTACACATTCCCTAGTGAGACTCTCGACTATGACAATGAAAAGAATGGGCTTGGCTCTGACTTTATACAGTGCTGAGGACGACCGATGACACTGTTAGGTATAGCCAGAAAACAATCTGAAATGACGACATGGAGCAGTCAGCGATCTTCTTCAACATAAGCGCTTTAATGCTAGATGCACCACCCCCAAACTTCACAGAAGTGATGTTAAATTCAGAGGGGTGGGAAAGAAGTTTGGGCTCTCTAATGCCAAGCCACAGTGAGCAGGAGCGCGAGAAAGACCACAGTGATCTTTCACTAAGAGCGTTCTGTGGGGCTGGGCACCAGTTAAGGGGCTGGCAGCAAGTTTCCTGGGTCCTACTGATTTTCTGGAAATGTGCCCTCAAAGCTTGCTAAGAGGGCTGTGGAAGCTCTAGCCTGCTACATGCACAAGGGAAGGACGTGGGGAGGGAGGGCCCACCTCAGAGCTGGGGCACAGCAGGCAAGGGAGTCCCACTTGTGTGTCTGGTCACCAGGTCTCTACTTTGAAAAGTACAGCATGTTATAAATCCAGCAGCTGTCTCACATCTTTAGGAGTGAAGGAAGATAGGACGGCACACTCACTGTTACAGAACCAGGGCACAGTCAACACTACCAACCTGAAACCTGTGACTTGCAGGTTAAAGAGGGGTGTGTCCTGCCTCGCACACCACAGTTTCTGCTTTGGAAGCTCTGAAGTGAGCTATCAGCTCTGAGGATGAGTGTTGGCAACTCACAGGCCAAACCTTGCTGATGCCTGTTTTGGCCCATGAGCAAACAATGGGTCTACATTTTTAAATGGTTGGGGGAAATGAAACAGAAGAATACTTTGTGACATGTGAAAATGATATGATATTCAAATTTCCATGCCCATTAAAAGTCTTACTGAAACACAGCCACACTCATTTGTTTATATATTGTCCATAGCTAGGTGGCTGCACATACCCATGAGGCCTGCAGAACCTGAAGCATTTATGATCCGGCCCTATGGAAAAAGCTTGCCAGTCTCTTCTCTCCATCACTCAAGTCTGGCTGCCAAAACCTTCACAGATTTTTTTCCTGGCTACACTGAATGGCTTACAGGATCTTAATTTCCTGACCAGGGATCCAACCCAAGCTCTGAAAGTGAAAGCGCTGAGTCCTAACCACGAGACCACCAGGGAAACCCCTCAAAGATTTTTTAATAATGAAAATATAAACGTATGTAAAGGGGGAATAAACGAAGCCTGGAAGGAATTTTAGGATGGTCATGAAGTACTCTGGGTGTCACTCAAGACAAGAACCTCAGGGAAGTGACTTGAGGTTTAGGATTCTTCCCACTGCTGCATCACCCAGAGATTTTTCCCGAACAACCTATCAGTGTACAGGTTCCTTCCATTCCTGATTTTTGCTTCTCTCTCGCTTTTCCTGTTGTTCCTCTCAAACTTTTATCAGTGAAGTTTATTTTAAAAGGTACACACAGAAGAGGCAAAGTTTGATAAGTAAGTCCAAAGTGGAGCTAAAATAGTTTATTTTGAGCTCTCAAAGACTGTTACCTTTTCTTGCTCTACCATCAAAATGCCAAATCTGTATGTCAAATAATATTCAAAGTTTAAAGTCAGTGTTGCTTTGAAAATTAACAATTAAAAAAAAAAAGTCAACACTAGCCATCTATATGAAGACCTGGTCAGATGGGCTGAAAAATTCCTTGTAAGCTTCTGTCTGCACGTTGCACGACACTTACCAACTGGTATGTTTGAGGTGGTCACGGCAGTAGCATGGGACGAATGTGAGGGCATTGTCATGGTAACAATTGTACTTGTGGGAGCTTGTGTGTGCGACACTGATCCTGGAACAAGGGAGAAAGGGAAATTCTTCAATAATGGCCTCTCTGCATACATGACACACTCTCAAAATCCCAAGATTTTGGGAAAAGTTAAGAGAATTTTTCTAGCCCAATTCTCATTCTCTGCCTGAAACTGAGAAGTAAAAATGGAACCCTCCTCCTTACCTGGCAGAAAGGGCAGGGCTGCTGACTTACCGGCCGTGGTTGCAGAAGGAATGGTGTTGGTTGCCAAAATAGGAGCTACTGTGGCTGCAGCCACTGGGGTGCCAGTGCTGAAGATCGTTTTCTGTGTGCGGAACAGCCCACGACACAATTACAAGCAAGAACTCCTCCCACTCATGGCCTTTACAAGCAGCCATTGCCCGCAATGCGCCAGCCTTTGCGCCAGCCTTGCACAGCTCTGGCCTGGCCCACGGAGCACGCAGGCGGCTCCTCCCCTCTGGCTTTACCTGCGCCATGGTATGCAGCTGCTGCTTCGGCGTCCCCAGCGCAGGGTGAGACGGCAGTGTGATCCTAGTTGTCACATCCCGTGACTGGGCGGGGCGCTGAATACTGATGGCTGCAGACGGCGGATGCTGGAGAGACAGAGTTGGCCGACTGGGGAGACAGAAAAGACATGCCCATCTATGACTTTTCTCCAGACACGGAGCAGGCAGTCTCGTGCAAGATCCTAGTCAGAATGTTACTTTTTCACATGTCCATGAAGTCCACAGGTGAACCAACAAGCCTAGCTGCCCATCGATTTTCTCTCTTTAAACTGCCATAACCTTTCATCTGGAAAGCTATCAAGATGTGTGCGATCTAAGTCGCTTCAGTCGTGCCTGACTTTTTGCAACGCTATAGACTGTAGCCCACCAGGCTCCTCCGTCCATGGGATTCTCCAGGCTAGGATACTGCAGTCAGTTGCCATGCCCTCCCTCCAGGGGATCTTCCCCACCCAGGGACCGAACGCATGTCTTTTATGTCTCCTGCACTGGCAGGTGGGTTCTTCACCACTGCTGCCACCTGGGAAGCCCAGGAGCCAAATAAATTAATCCTTAATCATCTGAGCATCTTCAACATTAATAATCAACACTCTCTGACAATCTTGAGCAAGTATTATTGCAATAAACACACTTCACTCTGTGAACAAAGTGAAGATAAGGTTCTGTTATGAGGAAGATTACAGAAAACCCTGATTAACAGAGGTTTAACCTTGTTCCCTGAAGCACTTCTTTCTTCCTCCAGTTTTATATCACCCCTTACCACACGATAAAGTTACAGCTATGAAAGGCTAATAATTGAAAAGGATATCAACACAGACAGCATGTCAAATTAACTGGCAGCAAGCTACTGAAATTGCAAAAATGGTAAGATAATTGAGGCTGAATTCCAATCAGAGAGAGGGAGAACGGGCTATTTAATAAATGATGCTGGGAAGACTATGTAGTCATTTGAAAAAAATAAGACTGAATCCCTACCTTCACACAGTACACCAGGATAAATAAGAAAATAATGAAAGGTTTAATGGAAAAAAAAAAACAACACATGAAAAAAAGATAGAATTTTTTTTTATAGCCTTGGAGCTGGGGAGAGCTTTCTAACAATCTAACAAAAATTTGAGATTTTTGGTCTCAAAATCCAAAAGCTATAAAAGATCAATAAACTTAACTCCAAACAAATAAGCAAACTTCCTAAAACAACTACAAGCAAAGCATCATAAAGACTCATAGATGAAAGTGTAGTCTTATATACTAACAGCTCCTAGAAATCCACGAGAAAAATAACAGTCCAATAAAAAAAGAGGCCAAGGATATGAATATGCAGTTTGCTAAAAAGAAAACAAAAATGGCCCCTTAACAAAGCGCAAAGACTCTAAGTCTTAATCAGAGGAAGAGAAATGTAATTTAAAAGACACTGATATAGCATCATCCACCTATCACATTGGCAAAAATCCCCCAAACTGACAGTGTACTCTTACATTGTTTAAGCTGTAAGGGAACAGGAAATTTTAAATATTCTGGAGGCAGTGTAAATTGGTACAAACCCTAAGGAAGGCAATTAAGACACAGGTATCAAAATTACAATCACACTCACCTTGTGATCACTTTTGGGAATTTATCCTACAGATTTCTTGCACACAAGCATAATGACCTAAGTATAAAGTTATTCACTGTAATATTATTTATGATAGTACAGGACAGGAAACAAACCTCAAATTCTTTTATACAATTAATCATCATATTGCTCCTGAAAGAACAATGAAATTCCACATACTGAAATGGAAAACTTTCAATATATGTTGCCATATATATATATAAACCAAACCAAAGAGGAATATATGAATTATGAGACTCACACGCAGCCAGCTGCAGTAAGAGAGCAGCTTAGGAATCCACGAGTTATACAATTCTGGGGGTAAAAGGATAAACGTTAAGAACTGCATTTGAGTTCGACTGCAGTTACGAAACACTAGACGGATACCTGAAAAGCTATTAACATGTCACTTTTCAAAGGCAAAGGGAAAGGGTCACAGGAGCTAAGCAGATGGGGGAGAGGAGCGACACTCCTTACTGCACGCCTTTTTATGCTTTTGGAACCATGTGAATATAGATTAGCAGGAAGAAGACACGAAAATTTGCTGTAAAGGTGATGTGACTAGGATCTCATGTATCCAAACTAAGCAATGGTTTCACCATAGGGATCCTCTCTGAAAATGCTTTAAAATCAGACCTGGTGGGATATTAGTGAATAGATTTACAAACTAAATTTAAGAGAGAAGATCCAGTATCGTTCTTTAAAGTGAGGAGCATACTCTGACCCAGTAAACCAAAATGGTCTGTAACAGTGGGAGATGACATTAAAGTAGAACCTGGACCCTGCCCAGTTTCAAGATCCAAGAGGCAAGGCATGAGCTAGGACTTACACAGATACAGACGAGCTCCACAGGGAAACTGTGTTGTGAGACTCAGGAAGAGAGAAACTGCCATCTGCAGCGGTGCATTTTCATTGGCAAGAGAGAAGTAACGGCCAAAACCCCTCAAAACAGCATCCTGAGTCTTCAGGAAAACTTCTAACCCAGTAGAGAGCTCAGCCTGTAAGAACCAACTACAGACGGCTGGTTGGTCCAGAGTAAGGTCATCCAAAGATTAGGATTCAGAAAAGAACCAGCACAGTATCTACTTAAAGATGGTGCCAGAAAAAAGGTGGACAGAAGTGGGGGTGTCCACTGTAAACGTTCTCACCAGGCAGATGGAAACTGTGCCATGAATTAAGAAACTGAGTGACATACCTGCTTCTATGGAACGAAAACGCAAAGCAGAGGCCTAGGAGCTCAATGGGAGAGACGACGACGACAAAAGCAGACAAAATAAAAGGGCAGCACTCAACAGAGAACCAGAAACACACTCAGCTGCGTCAGGAATGAAGGCAGAATCTGCAGCAGAGCTTGAGACGCAGTGCTGAGGGTTTGGTAAGGGGCAGAAAAACCATGAGAAAAGTAAGCAGTCAAGAGAGAAAAAAATAGTTTAAAAGCGTTAGACAAGGGAGTCATGCAAAAAGATCCAACAAGCACAACATCGGATGTTCCTCTCCACCCCCAAAAAATAGAACAAAATCGAAGAAATATAAAAAGATACAATTCATGAAAACTTTCATAAATATAGTGTTATCATGCAGATTAAAAAGGCACATCATGTTCCAGAACAAACCGATACATAATGGTAATGGTGAAACATGTCCTAATGAAGTTCTTGAAATTCAAAGACAAACAAGGTAAAAAAAAAAAAGCAGGCTATAGACTACTCAGCTCTAGAAAGCAGAGGGAAAATGTCTCATGAAAATACTCATGGGAAAAAATACGGAAACCAGGACTTCCCTGGTGGTCCAGTGGTTAAGCACCTGCCTGCCACTGCAGGAGAAACAGGCTCGATCTCCGGTTTGGGAAGACTGTACATGCTGCAGGGCACCCAAGCACATCTGCCACAACTACTGAGCGCACACTCTAGAGCGCTCAGCTTCGCTTTTTTGGCGCACACTCCAAAGCCTGTGCTCTACAACAAGAAAACCCACAGCAACGGGAAGCCTGTGCATCCCAACTAGCGAGTAGCCCCTGTTTGCCCCAACTAGGGAAAGTCCATGTGTAGCAATGAAGACCCAGTACAGCCAAAATGAATAGACAAATAAATAAAATTTAAAAGAAAAAACAACACAGGAACCAAAAAAGTTCTGTATCAGCCAAACTATTTTTTAAGTAAAAGGATATCTGGGAAACAATTTAAAGCATGTGAAAATTCAAAATATTGGATCTCCAGATCCAATATTTTTTCAGCCCTTGCCAAAAGAGAATAAATTTTGTTCAAGTAAGTGATGAAGAACAGCAAAAAAATGATCAAAGAACTGGCAGACAGGACTGAATTTATTTAACAGATGAAGACATACCACTTAAATTTCTTTGGAAACTTCCTTTCTTTTTCCAGTTCTTGAACTAATTTAATTATCTTCAGTTTACTGGATCTTTTAGAGTGTGGTAGAATTCAATGAAATCATCTGGGCCAGGTGATTTTCTGGGAGATAGTGCTTTGACATTTTCTATTTTTTTCTATGGAAATCGGTCTGTTTAAAATTTGTCTCTAGAATTTAAATATTTATTTGGCTGCATCGGGTCTTAGCTGTGGCACGTGGGACCTTCATTGCGTCATGTGGGTCTCATTGCCTAGTTATGGCACACAGGCTCAATAGTTGCTGCTCTGAGGCATGTAGGATCCTAGTTCCATGACCAGGGCTCAAACGTGCATCCCCTGCATGGCAAGATGAGTTTTTAACATTAGACCACCAGGGAAGTCCACCATCTATCTCTAACATTTAAAGGGAATTAGACATTAGAATTGGTTTCACAAAAGGCAGAGGAACCAGAGATCAAATTGCCAACATCCGCTGGATCATGGAAAAAGCAAGAGAGTTCCAGAAAAACATCTATTTCTGCTTTATTGACTATGCCAAAGCCTCTGGTTGTGTGGATCACAATGAACAGTGGAAAATTCTGAAAAAGATGGGAATACCAGACAACCTGACCTGCCTCTTGAGAAACCTGTATGCAGGTCAGGAAGCAACAGTTAGAACTGGACATGGAACAACAGACTGGTTCCAAATAGGAAAAGGAGTATGTCAAGGCTGTATACTGTCACCCTGCTTATTTAACTTATATGCAGAGTACATCATGAGAAACACTGGGCTGGAAGAAGCACAAGTTGCTGGGAGAAATATCAATAACTTCAGATATGCAGATGACACCACCCTTATGGGCAGAAAGTAAAGAGGAACTAAAGGGCCTCTTGATGAAAGTGAAAGAGGAGACTGAAAAAGTTGGCTTAAAGCTCAACATTCAGAAAACTAAGATCATGGAATCCAGGCCTATCACTTCATGGTAAATAGATGGGGAAACAGCGGAAACAGTGGCTGACTTTCTTTTTTTGGGCTCCAAAATGACTGCAGATGGTGATTGCAGCCATGAAATTAAAAGACGCTTACTCCTTGGAAGGAAAGTTATGACCAACCTAGATACCATATTCAAAAGCAGAGACATTACTTTGCCAACAGAGGTCCACCGAGTCAAGGCTATGGTTTTTCCAGTAGTCATGTATGGATGTGAGAGTTGGACTATAAAGAAAGCTGAGTGTCGAAGAACTGATGCTTTTGAACTGTGGTGTTGGAGAAGACTCTTGAGAGTCCCTTGGACTGCAAGGAGATCCAACCAGTCCCTCCTAAAGGAGATTAGTCCTGGGTGTTCATTGGAGGGACTGATGTTGAAGCTGAAACTCCAACACCTTGGCCACCTCATGCACAGAGTTGACTCATTGGAAAAGACCCTGATGCTGGGAAAGATTGAGGGCAGGAGGAGAAGGGGATGACAGAGGATGAGATGGTTGGATGGCATCACTGACTCAATGGACATGGGTTTGGGTGGACTCTGGGAGTTGGTAATGGACAGGGAGGCCTGGCGTGCTGCAGTTCATGGGGACACAAAGAGTCGGATACAACTGAGTGACTGAACTAAACTGAGACATTAGAAATTTATCATAGTTATGGATCATTTAAACAGAAAAAAATCATTACAGTTTATGTCTGTTCAACTCCCTAGTGCACTCCTAACGCCTGGAGTAGTGACTGGCACAGAGAGGGTACACAGTGCATACTTGCTTTAAGAGTGAAGAGACAGTGTTATATGCTGAAAATATACCTGACAAAGCTCAGCATCCATTTTTTTAGTAAAAACACAATACACTGAATAAGACAGATAATTCAACATAAAGAAAAAATCTAACCCTAGTTTTTATTGTGTACACATTTACACCCTGTGAATTTTATCACACCATCTGAATGTATTAATTTTTTAAAGGTACTATAAAGTTAACATGAATAACACATAGTCTATTTTATGGTGGGTAATTACATCTCTTTGTACCTCAGACAATATAGTCTATTACCAAAAAGCAAAGTGTCTTCATTTTATTGAAGAGGGGACTAAGGATTAGATTAATTTTAACACTTGCCGAAGTTTACACACGGAGAAGGAAATCCACTCCAGAGTTCTTGCCTGGGGAATCCCATGGACAGAGGAGCCTGGTGGGCTACGGTCCATGGGGTCACAAAGAGTCAGACATGACTAAGTGACTAACACACAAGTCACTAGTAAATGACACAGCTAGTAAATGGCAGAGCTAGTGGGTAAAGTTAAGTCCTAGGCACATTTTTGCATTTAAGTGTTGCCTTCTTCTCATTGTATTTATTCCCCCTGGATAGACTCAGTTACCTAAAGCTTCAACTACAGCCTGTGTTAATGACATCAAAATCCTGTATCTCAGGCAAAGACATCTTTTCAATAACCTGTTGCTACAGCCACTTGATTATTTCACAGATAAACTCAGTATCCCAAAACTCAACCTTCTCTCTAAAGTCTGCTTTCTTTCCCTTGCCTCCTTTTCATTTACTTGGTCAAACAAGGAAGAAACCAAGAAGGCTTCTCAGACTGTTTCCAACCGATAGACAAGTCTTACAGATGGTCTCTAGTTCTTGACAGCTCTGCCCTACACATCCACTATCTCTTCTTTTGTTCAGCGAATCACTTCTTGTTTACACTGCCAAAGCCCCTTCCCTGGCACCCACATAAGCAATGGCAAGAACCAAGGAAGACTAGAATTCTGCATGCTCCCAGGAAGACTCACCCCACTGCCTTCCCCCATGGCCCTACAAGCATATTAATGGTGAAGGCTGTGTGGACAAATAACATCGTGTCTTATCCCTACTGAGTCATTCACAAAAAGCACTGGTGACCATCCCTCACGGACCAGACTCTTTCCCTGTATGGCCTGTAAATCAACTGTACTATCTTCATTTTTCAAACGTTGAATCTTTCCGCTATACCCTCTGGACTCACAATCGGTCTTTAGCTAAATCCCCTATACCCTCAACCTCTTCTGTGAATATATCCACTATCTTCCTGCCCTAATGAATCTTGGTTTTCCCTCAAGAACACTGCCTCCCTCAACAGACCTCTCAACTGGGAGCCATTTTCTCTCTCAAAAACTTCTTCCTCATCCATGCTTTCTTCCTGAATTATATCGTCCAGAACATTTCCATGGACTCCAGATTCATATATTGACTTTTCTCAACATCTCCACTTGGGGGGCTCAGAAGTCAGAACAACCTTAAAATGCTCCAGATCAAAGTCTGGAATTCCTGCCCCAAACCTGCTCCTCACATTGCTCCTCATCTCAAGTTAAGGCAACTCCACTCTCCCAGCTGCAGAGCCAACCAGTGCTGGCATAATCCTGACTGTTCTCATTCTCCCATAACCCCATATGTAATTCCTCAGAAACCCTCCTGACTACCTGCAAAATTCTACTCAGAATCTAACTATGTCTTCTTACCTCCAACTATCATCTCTCTGGATTCCTGCCATCCCCTTCTAAACAATGTTTCTAACTTGGCCTCCTCGCAGCCTACTCTCTCCAGCAACCAGGCTGATCCAACTAATTTAGATTGTGGTGATGCTTTGCTCCAAACTCTGCTAAGGCTTCCCTTTAAATATACTCCTGTCTCAGGCCCTTTGCTTTTACTGTTCCCACTGCTTAGAACACTCTTATCCCAGACATCCAGAGGGCTCATTTACCGTATCTTTCCATTTTCTGTTCAAATGTATCCTTATCAACAAAGCCCTCCCTGATCACCATATATGGAATAGTTAAGCCCCTTGCACTGCCTACCTGTCACTCCAAATCCCATTTGCCTTACCAAATTTTTCCCCAAAGCACTCTCTGCCACTTAAAAAAACATGTATTTTTCAACTGCATGTCTCCAGTCATAGTTTCAAAAAGAGAAACTCTATGAGGGCAGGAATTTCTTTTTATTTGTTCATTGCTTTAACCTCAGGACGCAGAACACTACCATGGCTCATTAAAAAAAAAGCACTCAAGAAATATTGAGTCGAATGAAGGAATGAAAGAAGGAATAAAGAAGAGATAAGAAGGGAAGATGACAAGACGGCTGATCCTCAGATCCCCAAATATACCTAAGTGTGGAATCAGTGGCATGGGCTGCTGTCGTAGTAATGACTGGAGACTGAGCTCTCGTGGCTGACACGGTTGCTACCACAGCAGGAGGGATGGTATTAGAGGTGGTCACAGGTGGACGAGACTAACAAGAGAAGAGAAAAAAAAATACTTCACTTAAAAAGCGAAATAAAGTATGCCAAAAACCTCAAGTACAATGTGAAACCCGGGTCTCTAAATAAGTATGTTTATATCCAAATGAAAGTAAACGCTAACCTTTCTCATTAAGGAACTCTTTTCAGATAGGTTGTTAGAAGGCAAAGAGTCAGAATTGTCCCAAAAAACCCAATTCTGACTGGACAGTACACGAGTCCCTCCTCTTCCAATATGACCAGACTCAAAATTCTGTCTTACAATTAGCACAAACTGGAAGCTAACCCTTCAGCTCTAGCTACCACAGATCTGGTGCTGGTCCGAGTAGACACTTTCCATGACTATAGAATCTTTCACAGAACTAGACGGAACTGCTGGCTCGCACGCTAGAAAAGCGAATACCTGGAAACAGCATTCTTTACCCGCGGAAAATGCAGGTCCCAGGCGCTCTCATGTGGATACACTTCCCTCACTCCTATGTCCGAGAGTCCAATCCTCACCTGCAAACTAACTCCACACCGGACTGCCCCTGTCTGCTGCCAGTTCCCTCCATCGGCTGAGCTCCAGGGTAGTCCCTCTGTCCCGATCCTGACGCGTGCAGGTAACCCGGCCAGCTGTGCCCACTCCTGCTCCGCTTCCCACCGCAGACCTCGGCCCACCGCACTGCTCTGACGGTCTGTCGTCTCACACCAGGTCTGCTGAGCTGTCCTCCTCACTAGCGAGCTCCTTACCGCGGTCCTCTTCTTTTTCCAATCCTTCTTAACATACACTTCTGGGGCCCTAGTCTAGTCTCCAAATGTTTTTTATTAGCCAGCAAGATCGTTTAATGTGAAAGCTCTAGGCTAGATATAGCTTACCCCGCCTTCTAATCAGCATTTTCTCATACATCTTAAAGCTGTTTCACACATGCTGCCAGCCTTCCCCCTAGAGGCACTGAACTTCCATGTCCTGTACACAGCTCAGCCAAATTAAACTTTCAGAGATATTCATATATCGCTATACTTAAAAAATGAAGTAGCTCTCTACCGTGTAAAAAACCAAGTTTATACTCTTAGAGTCTCAAACTTAGAGACATGGTATCACACAGTAATACGTTATACTGAGGCCACAGATTTCCTTGAAAAACGTATCTTCTTCAAACTAGATATGTATGTGCATAAAAATGTGCTTAAAATGTTTACAGGTTCACGTATCCCTATCCAAATCAGAATTACTTAGTTCTAACTAGTGTTTACTCCACACTGTGTACAACCAACTGCCAGCTCTCTTGCCTTGTTCAGAACACTGCTCCCTTCACTCCGCGTCACTTCTCTGAATCCCCACTGCCACACCCATCCCAACAGAAAGCCTGGCCTCCCTACCTCTCTCCTAAATTCTCACAGCAGACCACATGACACGTATATAATTCAGCCTGCTCTACATCCTGGCAACTAGATCGAAAGTCACTGAAAGTTTAAGGACTCATGCAGTGCCCAGCAGAGCGAGCAGCTTAGAGCGGCCCTGACACTTGCTGGCCGGCTCCCCGCAGCCCCGCGTGCCTGGATGGGCTGGTGGATGATGTGCTGCACTGCCGGCTGAGCTGCAGCAGCGTTTGGCAGCTGCGAAGTGGGTCTCAGGACCGTGGTCACTTTAGAACTGGACATCACTGCAGCAGCAGCTGCTCCTGGAAAAAGAGCATTTTTTCATTAGTATGGCTTCTGGGCTCACAATTTAAACAGCTGCAATTCTATTCCCCAGAAGCTCGGTATGTCAGTATTTAGCTTGGGTGCTTTATGTGTATTTCCCATTTCATCACATAGGAAATTAAGAAATTAAGAAAACGTGCACTCAAGGGCTGAAGTTGAGGTTAACAACCTGTATTGCTTCTTCAAGGATGTTCTTTAATGAAACTGGCTTCTTGGTTTGACTACAGGTGCACAGCAGTGAGGCACAGCACAGCGCTGCTGCCCTGGCTCAGGCCGAGGCTCCGGCAGGTAGGCCAGCAGACAGCTGCATTCGCGCGAGCCACCACAGCCTCTGAACCATCAGTGCCCATGTCAGCACTGAGAAAAGGGCACATGCACTAGCTTCGACCTCACCAGACTCCCCTGCAGCATCTGAACCTCATTCTGAGAACCGCTAAGGGATGTTAAGAGACAGCATCCACTAGCATGCTTTTGCCAAAATAATTTTATCCTTTCTCATAGGAGATGACAATTTCTGACCAAGTAGTTGAAAACTCTCACTAAACTTAACACTGTACAAACTATTAGAATGTAATTGCAAGAACAAATTCAGCTTATTGCCAGATGAACAGAGATTTGAGTAACCATTTCCATTAAACTTCAAAAATGCTCAGTATTAACATTCGTGAGTTATTTATTAAAAATGGAGACCATATTTAGATTACCATAGCTTTTAGGAGCTCCTCATTACTAAAGGACAGTTTTTAGACCATACTAAAAATCTGAATTGCTTTAAGTTTACACACAGACACATACTTGTTATTTAGACTATAATAAGCAACTGTTAGGTCATGCTAAAAATGTGCATTTATCTAAGTTTATTTTTCTTGTCCTGCAGCTTTAAAAAGCTCATTCTGGATATGCTTTGTGTTACTGTATCTTTTACCAAATGTATACCTGTCATTGCATTTCAAGAGTCTGGACAAAACATGCAGCCTTACCTCGAGGTAAATGAGACGCTCCAATGTGAAGAGGGGGCCCAGGAGCATTGCTGCGGATGATAGACATCTGTACGTTTGTGGTCATGATGTGATGCAGGTTACTGGGATGTCCCTTCAAAAAATAGGATGGGATGTTACTTCCAGGTGTCTGGTCTTAGCCATGAGTGCTCAGGCATTGCTTCTAGGAAGCCAGCTGCCTCTAAATGTGGGCTGGGTTGCTCCTTATAGACAGTGAGCACTCAAGGGACAGGACATTAGCTTTCTTTACACAGCACACTGCACGATGACCTGGGCCAGCAGGCATGTGGTGACGGGGGGACCCATCGGCTGCCTCGGGTCCTAGCTACTGCTACGTCTCTGTCACTGATGACACATTTGACCGAATCCCTACAGACACCCGCGTTTCCAGCAGTGGTCTTTCACCCTTGTTTTCTCTGTCTTGGCCAACAGCTTACTTTTTCTTACTCTCACTATTTCCTTTGCATGCCACTACATTCACGGATTCTGTATGCCAGCCAGGATTTCTAAGTAAATCCAGTCAACATCCAATGGGCATTCCCCTGCGAGTTCTTCAGCTTACCCCTCAGCGTCCCTTCCTCACACTCGCCCAACCCTGATGCCAGTGCTTCTCAGGTGGACGTTTCAGCACTTCTGGGAGTATTCAGCAGTATGACAAAATGAAAAAACCACAGTGCATCTTTTTGGAACACCAATTTTTTTCTTGTAAACTTTAAGGAGAAGTTCTGAGATTCAGTTTTCATTGGTAAGTAATTTAAAATATTTAAAGAAATAAAATGCATATAGTGGAGGAGGATTACAATTAACAAAATGAAGCTAAATGTGAGACTTTAAAATAAATGTTCACGACTGGTAGGATGCTGAGGGAACCTGTCGTTGCCCAACAAGATATGCATTACTCTCCCCAGAGGATAACCTAAAGAAGCACTGCTACTGCGAGGCTGCTCTTAACCCGCTGGAGTTCAGTACCGATAAACCAAGCACAACTGGACTCTGAGCTCAAAGTCATGGGCTGTCTTATCTAGGTTTGTTTCTCACACTGCGGATAGAACCTCGCACACAGCAGATACTCAATACATATGGGCTACATGACAAGACCACTGTGCGTGTTGGTCTCACTCCCTATGCCATCCCTCTCTGTCAACTCTTCTCTCGTCCCCTTGCAGATACTGTGACTAGTTAATTTTTTAACTTAGTCCAGTGCCTAATGTACTGCTGGCATTCAATAAATAATGCTGAACACTCTGGCAGCTCAGTTTGAAAATCAGCAAATTAAGAGGAAAAAGACCTGTTGTCCACTGATTGTTGCCACAGGAATGGCTGAAGCTTGAGGGATGCTACTCTCCATGGTAACGGTAACCTGCCCTGGAACCTTGGGGGGAAGTGACAAGGCAGAAGGTGGAGCAGGAGCAATGGGACGGCTAGGCATGGTGGGCTTCGGGGGCGGCTGCGAACAGAAAACCACATGAAACATATCAATAGCTTTTTACTAGTGATGCGTTTCATTCTATATACACACACAAACCAAACCTGGAGAATGCCAGGAAAGATGCTAGAAGCCTTGTATGTTTTATCTCTTAGCATCACAGCCTCTCCACTGAAGTACTACCATTTCCATTTTACAGATGTGCAAACATACAAAGCAAGGCTAAGTTTCTGGCTCAAAGCCACACAGACAATAAAAACGAGAAATGGGAAGAAAGCCCAGGTCTGTATGGCTCACCCCACATTCTTTCTTCTATACTGTGCTGCTTCCCCAAGTCTGGGAGGAAGTAAACAAAACTCCCAGTAACTAAAACATATCCACAAGGTAATACACACAAGGCGATGTTCTCAGATATCCCCAGATTAGCAAATAAAACCTTGGAAAAGAATGCCACTCCAAGATAAAAGCTACACTAGTATGCCCGTAACTTCTGAATAAAATCTATGTCAATATGGATACTAGAAAAGATCCTGTGATGCCAACTGCCCCGTGGCACTGGACTAGGCACTGCAGAACAGCGGAACTCTGAGTTACAGGCAGGAGCTGGACTGACGGGTCAACAAGAAAAAGCTACAATCCTAGATCTAGCCTACGACTTTGTGAGCATTGTCAGAAATACTAGCCAGTCTAGCTGCGGTTTAATGCGAAATTTTAAACCTCTCCATTACCTTCATAAGTCCCTCCGAAAATGAGAGTGGCACTGCTGGCGTCAGGTGTGCTGGTGGGGCTGCCACTGTGACAGGCGTGCCCGAGGCGACAGCATGGTGTGTAGACAACATCTGCACCTGCGGGTAGGGCCTTACCACAACAGGTTCCTGCTTCTCTTCACGGGACTGTAAGGAGCTGCTGGAACCCAAGTGCTCCCTGGCAGCGACTTCAGCATCTCGACTAGATTCATCGTTGACTAGTGAAGACATGAAGGAGAAAGAATGAGCTCAAGTAGCTGAAATTCTAATAGGAGATGTAAGACAATTTCATTTAAAATATTTATTTAAAAAGTTATAAAAACTTAATATTAAAAAGATTACTTTAGTTCTTAAGTCTAGGAACATATAATATTTAAAAACAAATTTCTCAGTCCATATCCCTACAGAGTGAACAAGTAAAGCTCTACTGTTACTATGATGTATGCACTCTCTGAGATTCAACAATCCCACTTGTAGGGATGTATCTTATAGAGCCTATGTATAAAATGAGTTGCTGATGCTGCTAAGTCGCTTCAGTCGTGTCCGACTCTGCGCGACCCCATAGACGGGCAGCCCACCAGGCTCCCCCGTCCCTGGGATTCTCCAGGCAAGAACGCTGGAATGGGTTGCCATTTCCTTCCCCAATGCATGAAAGTGAAAAGTGAAAGTGAAGTCGCTCAGTCATGTCTGACTCTTAGCGACCCCACAGACGGCAGCCCACCAGGCTCCCCCATCCCTGGGATTCTCCAGGAAAGAACACTGGAGTGGGTTGCCATTTCCTTCTCCAATGCATGAAAGTGAACAGTGAAAATGAAGACACTCAGTCATATCCGACTCTTAGCGACCCCATGGACTGCAGCCTACCAGGCTCCTCCGCCCATGGGATTTTCCAGGCAAGAGTACTGGAGTGGGTTGCCGGGTACAAGTTATTTGTTTCAACATTTTTATACCAGGGAAGGAACTGAAAAAAACCTACATGTCCATCAACAGTGATCTGGTTATATAAATTATGGCACACTCACACACTACACCAGCACGCAAATATAAACAAAGCAGGAAAATTTTTTAGGTACTCTTATGGAAAAAATGGATAATATCTATTATGAAAAGGATGTATGAAAATAGCCAGGTATAGCACAGAGAAAAAATAAAATACACACAAACATAAACACATTAATATTGGAACAGTGATAACGTATCTCCAAATCACCTTGGTTGCCTGAAGGGAAAGAAAGCGGTGAGTAGGGGACAGGGAGAAGAGATACTCTTTAGTGTATACTCTTTTTTTTTTGGAATTTTGGACCATGAGCACTTGCAACGTATTTAAAAGTTAAAAAAAAAAAATTCAAGGAACTAATGTAAATGAATGAGGAGAGACTGTGAAAATATTAATTTGACTATCATTTTCCTAAAACAATGCTATTTTTCTGAATATAAAGATTACACTTAAAAAATTTTTTTTAATTATTTGGAAAACTATACAGAAGGTAAAACTGCTCCTAAAGTCTATCCCCTAAAAGCTCCAAGTTACTCTTTTGGTAAAACCTCAGACACTTCTCGGCTCTTTGATTTTAGGCGGGTTTTTATTTATTTTTGGTGTGCCGCATTGCATGTGGGGTATTAGTTCCCTAAGCAGTGACTGAACCCATGAACCCTGTAGTGGAAAACAGATCTTAGGCCCTGGGCTGCCAAGGAAGTCCTTATTTAACTATAACCTTCATAAAACAAGAGCACAAATATTAATTTTATAGCTTAGTGAACTTTCACAAACGGAATACACTTGAGTTACCAGCACCTGGATCAACCAGCAGAACACTACTGGCTCCCCAGAAACCCTCTGTCAGCCTGATTCCAGTCACTGCTCCTCCCAGTGACACTCACCATGCTAACTCCTAACACTACAGGTTACTGCTATCTTATTTCTGAGCTCTATATAAATACACTTTTATACCAAATGGTTGTGTCCTGCCTCTTTCACTTACAGGTATGAGACTTCATCCATGTTACTCCATGTAGCTGTAGATCTTTCATTCTCAGTACAGTATGCCAACTCTTGAATAAATCACAAATTATCCATTTTACTGCCAGGAGGCAGTTAGTTTTCAGTTCTTTCACTATTTATGAATAGGAATGCTAGGAATATTCATGTACATCTTTTGGTGGACATTCATATCATTTCTATTAAATACATATATATACCTAAGAGAGAAATCACTAAGTAATAGATGTATACTGTATCATTTTAAAAGGGCTAAATGGAATTTCACTGCATAGCTGTACTACAGTTTTTTAAACCATTGTATCACAGATGAGCTTTTAGGTAATTTCCAAATTTCTGCTATTATCAACGACTATGGAATAAATAACCACATGCACTCTGAGTCCTTGTTCAATGACCTGCTCAGGAAAAAATCAGAATTTTTTTTCTTGTAGGAAAAATGTGCTGGGGGAAAAGATTAAAGTATATTTTATATTTTGTTACATATTGACTTTTCTCCTAGATTTTAAAAAAATTTAATTTTTATTTTTAAAAATTTTGATTTTTAAAAGCATTTTATTGAGGTATAATTTGCATACAATAAAACAGCTATTCTAAGAGAGTTCAATGTTTTTTTTTAACATTCCCAGCAACATTTGGTGGCACTAGTGGTAGAGAACCCACCCGCCAATGCAGGAGATGTAAGAGAAACGGGTTTGATTCCTGGGTCGGGAAGATCCCCTGGAGAAAAGCATGGCAACCCACTCTAGTATTCATGCCTGGGGAATCCTATGGGCAGAGGAGCCTGGCAGGATACAGTCCATAGGGTCGCAAAGAGTCAAACACAACTGAAGTGATTTAGCATGCGTTCACCAACAAATTAGCAGATTGGTTAGGTCAAATAGTAAACTTCATATGAAACTGTCAAATTACTTTCCAAAGTGGCTGACTCATCTGAAGTTTCCACCAGCAGTGTATTAGTGGTCCAGTTGCTCCTCATCCTCACCAATTCCTGATATGCAGACATTTTAGTGGGTGTGTACTGGGTATCTTATTGTGGTTTTAATTAACATTTCCATGGTGACTAGTAATGTTAAAGTTCTTTTTATATGATCACAGGTCATATTTCACAAAAGGAAATATATGTTCATATCTCTCGATCTTTTTTAATCAATCGGCCTTACTGAAGTATAATTTACATATAAAATCTACTAATTTGTTCTATAAAAGTAAATGCACATAAACGTATTCAGTATTGTAATCACAACACAATCACGACACAGAACACTGTCTATTACTCTAACAAGTTCATTCACGCCCCTTTGCAGTCAATTCCCTCCCCTCCCATCCCTACTCCTTAGAAACCACTGATCTTCATTCTATCACTATTGTTTGGTCTTTTCTGGAATTTCACAGAAATAGAACCACACAATAAGTGGTCCTTTGGGTCTGGCTTCTTTCTCTCAATAAAATGCTTCTGACGCGCCTCCATTTTATTACATGTAATGCTAGTTTGCTTCTTTTCATTACTGAGTAGAATTCTACTGTATGGATTAAACCAAACTTTGCTCATCCAGTCACCAGTTGATAAAATCTGGGTTCTTTCCAGTGTTTGGCTATCATGAATAAGGCTTCTATGAACCACTGAGAAAGTCTCTGTATGTGTGACACATTTATCTTGGGTAAATACCTAGGAATGAGATTGCTGGGTTGTATGGTAAGCTCTTGTTTAATTTTTTAAGACACTGTATCAAACTGTTTTCCAAAGTGGCTACAGTATTTTGCATTCCCACCAATACATGGTTTCTACCTGCTCCACAAACACGTCAAAACTTGGTACTGCCAGTCTTTTTTAGTCATTCTGGTAGGCGTACAGTAGTTTCTATTGTTTTTAATTTACATTGCCCTGGGAGTAATACAGCTTAATTTTTTAATGTGTTTATCTTGCTTTTATAGCATCTTTGATGAAGTATCTATTCAAATATTTTGCCCATTAAAAAAAAAACCAAGCCAGCTGTTTGTCTTTTTGCTTTTGTGTTACAAGAGTTTTTTTAACGTATTTGGGATGTAAGTTCTTTGTTGATACATTTATCACAAATGTCCTCTCTCACTTGGTGGCTTGCCCTTTTATTTTACTTAATGATATCTTTTGCAGAGCAGTCATTTCAGTACAACATATTAGTTGTCTCCTTTATAATCAGCATTTTTTGTGCCCTAAGCAATTTTTACTTACTCCAAAGTAACAAGTAGTTTCTTCTATGTTTTCTTTTATAAATTTTAAATTTTATATTTAGGTTCACAATTAAACATTGAGTTAATTTATATGCATGGTGGACATAGAGGTCAAGGTTCATTTTCTTTTCATATGAATATTCTAGTGTTCTAATACTATTTTGTCAATACCCTATTGAATTCTCTATGTACTTTTATCAAAAATCAATTAACCATCATGTGGTTAATAAATCACTGCAGTTTGTTTCTGGATCCTCTAGTGAGTTCCAATGACCCAGCGATTTATGCCAATTTAACAATGTCTTCATTAGTGCAGCTTTATACCAAGTCTTGTAGTAAGGCAGCAGAGAAAAGGCAGCTTTCTTCTTTTTTGTCCAAATTGCTTTGGCTATTCTAGGTCCTTTGGTTTCTACATAAATTTCAGATTCAGCTGTCAGTTTTTAGAAAAGTACCTGATGTGAATTTGATTAGGATTTATATGAATCTACAGGTCCCTCTGGGTAAAAGAAAATACTGAGTTTTCCAATCTATAAACGTGACAGATCTCTTCATTTACCTAGATCTTTAATTTCTCTCAGCAATGTTTTACATAGTTTTCTAACCCCAGGTCATACACATATTTTGTTAATTTAGTCCTTAGTATTTTTTAGTTTTTTTTAATGCCACCGTAAATGACATTTTTAAAATGTCACTGTTCACTGCTGCTGCTGCTGCGTCGCTTCACTCGTGTTCGACTCTGTGCGACCCCACAGACGGCAGCCCACCAGGCTCCCCCATCCCTGGGATTCTCCAGGCAAGAACACTGGAGTGCGTTGCCATTTCCTTCTCCATCACTGTTCATTACTAGTATTTAAAAATATAACCGATTTCTATACACTAAACTTTTATCTTACAACTTTACTAATTTCACTTATTAGTTCTGACAGCTTTTTAAAACATTCTTTAGTATTTTCTGTATATACGATGACCGTGAATAAAGACCACTTTACTTCTGTCTTTCCATTTTCAATTGATTTTTAACCTTCCTGACTACCCAGATTTTCCTCTAAGTAAAATTTTAAAGAAAATGTACAATTTCATAACTTTCTTCCAAACCTATTTGTCCAGGAAGACTTTGATTTTTAACACTTTCATTAAGTTATAATGCACTGATCATTTTCCATTAAGCTCTTTTTGAAATCATTTATTGTTTCCTTCTAGGTATGTGGAGTTATTTTTATCAGAAAGAAAAAAAAAGTCTTCAAGCAGTAGTTAAGACAATTGATTGTAATCTATACTTTTGAACTGTGAACATGTACTTAAAATCTTGACATGCTTAGGATCCCAAGTTACTTCTTTCAATAAATGCAACAGGAACTACAGAAAGACATCTAACCGCCTAAGGAAAACTTTTGTTTTCTTTCTTAGACCAATTGAAGGAAAAAAGATACACATTTCAGAAGTAAAATTACAGACAATTTTGGCCTAAGTCAATGATTTCCTTCTCAACAAAATCTGAGGGCAATTATTGCTAATTGATATCCTTCTTAATGAGCAGTAGTATAATTCTTACAAATTGATGTTCAAAAATATTCTCTTCACTATGCTCCTTTAAATTATTCTGCTGTGTGAATTCCCTGGCAGTCCAGTGATTAGGGACTTAGCGTATTCACTGCCATGACCCAGGTTAAATTGCTGGTTAAGGAACTAAGGTCACGCAAGCCACACAGCTCGGCGAAAAAAAAAAAATTCCACTGTGAATTTATACGAGAGAAAACACTGTCAAAAATATCTGTTAAAGGGTAAAGAACTTGAGGCAGTTCTATAATAATTTGTTGATGTCTATACTGTAGCAAGAATAGCACATGCAAAGGAATATGGCCAGATAAGTCCTGGCTTTCTTTCTAGGAGGAGGATGCTGAACTGCTGTGGATGATGGAGTCAGTAAGGACTTCCCAAAGAAAAGTGATATCTGAGATGAAACCTCAGGAAAGAACAAAGAATACCTAGATAAGTAACTGTGGAGAGGAAGAAGTAAGACCGTAGCCAAAAAAACCCACACACAAAAAAAGCACAAAAACCAGACTATGTAAAGTCCCAAGGTCGAGAAAATTGGGAACTTATCGCTTATTCAGAAAATGTCAGCAGCTACTGTTAAGTAGGAGGAATACCATGATAAGGAGCACAGAAATCAGGCACTAAAGAAAGGAATAGAAAAAGGAGTACTTTATTTCACTTTGCCAATACAGAAGTAATACTACTTTTTACTTGATATATATAATATACAGATTTGAAGGAGTAACTCAACTTCAGCACTGCTGATTAGACTGGATACTTTGCTGGGGGTGGGGGAGGGCTGTCCTGCATCATGTAGGATATTCAACAGCTTCATCCAAGGCCTCTAA
Organism: Capra hircus; assembly: GCF_001704415.2. Classification (NCBI taxonomy): domain Eukaryota; kingdom Metazoa; phylum Chordata; class Mammalia; order Artiodactyla; family Bovidae; genus Capra; species Capra hircus. Next base: position 132,068,962 of record NC_030809.1, read on the forward strand.
ATAAATACCAGATGCCAGTAGCACCCCCTACCTGTGAGAACCAAAACTGTATTCAGACATTGCCAAACATTCCCTGGCCAGCCGAATCATTACCAGCTGAGGCCACTCACTGATCTACAGCATTCAGAGCACAGTTAAAACCCAAGCTGCATATGTGTGTGCATACACATTTTAGAGAAATCTCTTTTCCTGAGCAGTAAGTTACTAAAAGGCAAGTTTCTAAAAGGTAAGTTCCTATGCCTCTGCCCACCCTCATGGCACTGTTATTATACTTCCGAGCCTTAGTTAAATAACAACACATTAATACATTTAAAAAACGTATCTTATAAGCATGCTTTAGGTTTCACCTATACTCTGGCACATGTGAATCAAGTGAGTAAAACAGGACGGAAAAAAAGCCTTATTTACAGTAGAATTGTAATATATCCTTTCTTCAAAGTCAATAACCTAGTATTTACTAAAACCCCACCAAGAATTTGCTATTTTTTAAGTTGGAAAACCTGCAATATTTTAAAAGCAGAAAGCAATGCAGAAAAATGTCACACATCTCACCTGTTGCAGCTGGGTTTATCAATCCTGCAGAACCACTGTTGGCTATCTGTGAAGGAGCCTGGCTTAGCCCGGTGGAAGGGGTTCCTAACCGAGGAAACTGTTGAGAACTCATTTCCACCTGCAGTGCATAGTCACATGGTTATTACTGGATTCTGAGATTAGAACCAATAATGAGAAATTAAAGCATTTTTAGTACCTATGCCTTCTTTTAGGAAAGCAAATGCAGCATCATTGATTGAAAATAATACTTGTGTTCAATATACAGTGCAGAAGTGGTCTAAATCGTTTAAGTTTTCCATGTACATAGGTTCAGTTAATGGTAAAATCGTTTATGTGATACTGAGGGATATAATGACTCCCCCCCCCAAATACTTGTGAACTGCCAAACGAAAAAGTCGACACTACATCGTGTGCAACAGCCACATGACATGTATTAACACAACACATATATTCCTCTGTAAAGTTTCATGACAAATGGCTTGTGCCTTTGAAAGCCAAGCCTCCCACCAAGGTGTACAAAACTGTCATCCGTGTGTCAGGGGAGGAATCGGAAGCAGATGCCCTGTCCTAAGAAAGGATTAGAAACCTTACATCAAGACCTGATCCAAAAGGAATTCTCATGTTTTTCTGCACAGGCCTTCAGTGACGGATTTCATCCCACCCCTTTCACAGACGGCCATCGAGCCAAAGGGAACCGAGTACCTTCACCACCTTCCCTGAAATCGACCCTCACTTTCCCCTCAGGAGCCAAGCTCTGCCGATATCCTCGATAGCCCGCAATCCTACCCCTACCCAGAAGCCCACAGCTGAGATCGGAGAACACGGGTCTCCAGACACATGGGGTCTCTAAGACTTCTCCGGAGAGGGGTTAGGCATTCTGAGGAGCTCAGGACCAGTATGCCTCTTTACCTGCAGCCGCCGCCCGCCGCCCGCCGCTCCCGATTCCACCTCGCCAGGCTGAGAGGGCCGCGGAGGACCCATCTCGCTGGCAGCGCTGGGTTCCGAGGTCGCCGGGAGGGCTCGCGCCGCAGCGCGCCTCGGGCCCGCCGCTGTCCAGCTCCTCTGGCCCCGCTCACCCGGGCCACCCGGCCACCGCTCCGCTCCAGTCCTCTTCCCCCGAACCTGCCCCTACCTCCCCAGTCTGCCCATTGGCCCCACGCCGGGCGCGTCACTCCAGTGCCCGGGCCAATCCACCGCGGTCTGCCAGCTCTGATCCCGCCCCACCCTCCCGCCGACTGCCAGCCAATCAGGCGCGAGCCTCGCCGGGGCAGCCCAAGGCCCTCGAGGCTAAGCCAATAGCAGAGGAAGACAAGCGCTGCCGGCGAAAGGGGCGGGGAGCTAGGAGGCCCCGCCTCGGTCGGGGTCTGAAAGCGGCGGGCGCAGGGCCCGGATGTGGAGAGTCACTTTAAACTGCTCCAGGAGCCAAACTCCTTGGGCCGCCCGCCCGCCCGCGCTCCCCCGGCCTCTCAGCTTCCCCGCCAAGGCCCACGCCCGCCACGCCCCCACGCCCGGATCAGCCCAGCCCTCCCGACGCCTCTCTTTTCCTTGCCGCAGGACACCGGGCCTTTGCCGCCGAGCTAACTGCCATGCTCAGCTCGCGAAAGAGCCCAGATCTACGCCGCAGGAGACGAGGCACCGCTGCCCTTCCCCGGGGACGCGCAGCGGGACGGACGCTGCAGCCCGGCTCGGCCGCCCCGCCCCCTCGTCTCCTCCCCTCCCCTTCGCTCCCGGGCGCCCGTCCCGCCATTACTTGAGTGCTGCGCCAAGTGGCCGCCGCGCCACTTCGAGCTTGCTTCCGTGCGCTCTCCGCCTGTGGAGCCGACGTCCTCGGGCTCTGGGACCGGCCGCCGCCGCCGAGGCGCTAGCACTCTGCCCCCCACCCCTCAACCCAGCGCCGCTGCTTCCGCCGCCGTAACGAGCCCCTCACCCATTGGCTGGATTAGGCCCCGCCCTCCCCCGAGGAAGCCAGTCGCCGCGCAGTGTGAGCGGAGAGCGGACCGGCCAGCCCCTCGCGGCCGCTGAGACCTCTGGGAAATGTAGTCCCTGATGCCTAGAAGGCGGGCCTGGGCGGGGCGTCCTGGTGACCCGGCCCGGGCTGCACACCCCTTTGCTGTCTGGAGTCGATTCTGCCTTTTCCGTGTGCCTAGTAAAAACGTCCCACCCTTTTGCTTCAGCTGATGGCACCAGGTTTCATTTTCTCGAGGGAGGTGCCTCGCGGGAAAAGAGTAATGGAGGCCGACTACAGTGGGCCGAAGGAGCTGCAGGCAGGGCCGAGGGGTTTTCTAACTGTACTTGGTGTTCGCACCGAGGCCATGGCCCGCGAAGCCTGAGCGTCGTGGGAGGATCAGATGCAAGAAACTGGAGCGACTCTGTGGGGTTTACGCTGGACTCCGCGTCAGCAGCTGCTCATCGGGCCGGACCCACCAGAGAGCTGAGCTGAGCACTCTCAGGTTTAAAGCCGGCTCGGAGAGGCGAAGGACTCGGACACGTTGTACCTGCTTAGTTTTTCCAGATTACGAAGAAGCGGAGGGAGTGGTGGTGGTTTGTTGTTTTGTTTAGAATGGAGGGATGGCGTTTATACGGCTGTGCAAGACTTAGTCAAAACTGCCGAAGCAAAATCTGAGTCTGATAAATAGAGATTATGTCTCCCTCCTTCCGTCCCAGATGGTAATTTAGGTCTGGAGTTTTGTGTTAAATAAAAAGGGCTCACATCCTTCCTCCTTTCATGCACAGCTATGTTCTTGCTAGGAAGAGCGTAGCCTGTGGCTACAGGAATGAACCTAAAATACCCCTCTTCTTCCTCAAGCCACTTTCGTTTCTCGCTCTCTTCCCTTCTCGAATTTCTTCTAAAAGTAACTGATGTGATCTACCTTAGCCTCTTCTCCTTAGGCAGTTGATTCTGCTTCTGCCACTGCTTCTCAAACTGCCCCGCTTAAGCTGCCGGTGACTCTCACACCTCACCCAGTAGTCATTGCTTAGTTTTCAGCTTGTCTAGTTTACCAACAGTAGTTCCTCCTTAAAATCTCCTTCCCTATGGGAAAAGAATACTGAAGAATAGATACATGTATATGTGTAATTGAATCATCTTGCTGTTCACCTGTTACATTTAGTCTTTTTCAACTATACTCCAAAAAAAAAACAAAAAAATCTGACAACCTTGTAAATCAACTATAAACTCCTTTGGTCTCCAGAAACACACTCTTTCCTGATGCTACTTCTGTCTCTATTAAGCTCCTTTATGCCTCGCCTTTCTCACATGTACAGCATTCTCCAAGGCTCTAGACCTCTCTCAATGCTATGCCATCGTCCTGGCTAGTTTAATGCGCCCTCAGAGTTTCAAATATAATTTTCAAAAATGACTCAGTTTCATTGGTGTGGTGACCTCTCTCATGCTTTGTACACCTACAGTTCCACAAATATGTCTTCCAAACCCCTGAAACTTAACATATTGGACACTTTTATTGACTTGCCTCACCTCTGTACTCCTGATTTCTGGGTTTGGTTAATGGCAGTGGCATCACCATCCATCCTTTCTGCCTTTGGTTTTATTCTTGTTGGTTTCCACTCTTCCATCTTCCAGAGTCAGCTTATGGATTTCTGTACTTCCTTTCCTGTTGCATTCATAGACTTGGCTCAACATTTCCTTAATTCCTGTCTGGACTTTACTAGTGTTGCCTCCACTTAGATCTCTTCCTACCCCCAACCTGTCCTCCATAGAGTTCTTTTTCTAAAGCATTCCTCTGACTCTGTTATTCCTATCCACGATGTTCTGGTGACTTTAGAATCTATTAATATTCCAAATCCCTAAACCCAGTTCAAAGGCTGGGTTTAGTCCCTCCTGCCTCTCACGTATGGTTGAGTACTGTCTCAACCATAATTTCCACCTGTTCTCCACACAGCTTGGCTTCCAAGCTTTTGCTTAAGCTTTGCCTTCTGTAGGCCCCGCCTTTCAGCCGGCATATAGTGGAGTGCTGCCCATTTCACAGTGCCTAAGTGGAAAAAAAAATGATTTATCTTCTCCAAGAAACCTTCCTTGAATTCCTCTCTTTCCCATAGACTACAGGATACTTCCTTAGATATTTCTTCAGTACCTCTGTTATAGCACTAATACATCTACCCTGTCTTCTTCCTGGATTAGGCAGAGAGATAAATTATTCCTCTTTATATCTCCCATCAGCAGGAAGGAGTCGATAAATACTTGCTAAGTATAATCTCAAACACATCCATAGTACATGAATGCAATCCACATTTTCATTAGTTACTGCTTTATTTGTTTATGTCTCTAGTCCACATAACGGATACTTGAAGGAAAATAGATGTTTCACCCCTGGTTGAGTTGCTAGGGTTTAGGATTCCCCTTCACTGAACGTGGTGTGCTGAAAACAGCCTCTGTGTAGCACATCCAGGTTGAACTTTCCACACTTTGCAGGTCTTCAAGCACCCTCTGCCAGTTGCAGGGGCTTATTAGTATCTTGGGTTCTTGAAGAAAGTAGTTTGGATGGATTGAACAGAGACACCATTAGGCACCACATCTGCTGGGTGGTTCTCTGGTAACAAAGAAGATTCTCAGTGCAAGTGTTCTGTAGTCAGTCAGATATCGGTGGGTGATCTGCACCCTCTGGTCTGCAGGTATCAGTGAAGCTCTCTGTGGTCTCTGCCACTGAACCCAGTTGGTTCTCAGTCCACCTTGTGGGGTCTGATGATACTGACTCTTTGGTTCCTGAAAGTCTAGGTTCTGCCTTTGGTCCAACAGCCAATAAAGTATAGTTCCTTCCAGTTAACTCATCTGAAAAATGAGAGTATCATTGTTTTTGTTTTTTGTTATTTGATCACTAAGTCGTATCCAACTCTTTGTGATCCCGTGGACTGTAACCCTGTGAGCTTACTCACAACCATTGTTTTTATTACCTTCATCTGGTTTGTTATCCAGACCAAACTCAGACTGTCTCCTCCAAAGTATGGTGGATGGACTCTAAAAGTGAAGTGAAAGTTGCTCAGTCGTGTCCGACTCTTTGTGACCCCATGGACTATACAGTCTATGGAATTCTCTAGGCCAGAAAACTGGAGTGGAATCCAGGTCTCCTGCACTACAGGTAGATTCTTTACTAGCTGAGCCACAAGAGAAGCCCAGACAGACTCTAGGACGACCTCTAATGATCCCACTGTTAGCGCTCATGTCCTTTTGCAATCTCTTTCCATTGTATGTGACAGGACCTGTGACTCTTCTAATAAATAGAATATGGCAAAGGTCACTTCCTTGACCACGTTACATTGTAGAAAACTTTCTCTTGCTGCAAGACAGTCTCAGTTCAGTGCAGTTCAGTCACTCAGTCGTATCCGACTCTGCGACCCCATGAATCGCAGCACGCCAGGCCTCCCTGTCCATCACCATCTCCCGGAGTTCACTCAGACTCACGTCCATCGAGTCCGTGATGCCATCCAGCCATCTCATCCTCTGTCATCCCCTTTTCCTCCTGCCCTCAATCCCTCCCAGCATCAGAGTTTCTTCCAATGAGTCAACTCTTCACATGAGGTGGCCAAAGTACTGGAACTTCAGCTTTAGCATCATTCCTGCCAAAGAAATCCCAGGGTGATCTCCTTCAGAATGGACTGGTTGGGTCTCCTTGCAGTCCAAGGGATTCTCAAGAGTCTTCTCCAACACCACAGTTCAAAAGCATCAATTCTTTGGCGCTCAGCCTTCTTCACAGTCCAACTCTCACATCCATACATGACCACAGGAAAAACCATAGGCTTGACTAGACGGACCTTAGTTGGCAAAGCAATGTCTCTGCTTTTCAATATACTATCTAGGTTGGTCATAACGTTTCTTCCAAGGAGTAAGCATCTTTTAATTTCATGGCTGCAGTCACCATCTGCAGTGATTTTGGAGCCCCCCAAAATAAAGTCTGACACTGTTTCCACTGTTTCCCCAACTATTTCCCATGAAGTGATGGGACCGGATGCCATGATCTTTGTTTTCTGAATGTTGAGCTTTAAGCCAACTTTTTCACTCTCCTCTTTCACTTTCATCAAGAGGCTTTTTAGCTCCTCTTCACTTTCTGCCATAAAGGTGGTGTCATCTGCATATCTGAGGTTATTGATATTTCTCCCGGCAATCTTGATTCCAGCTTGTGTTTCTTCCAGTCCAGAGTTTCTCATGATGTACTCTGCATAGAAGTTAAATAAGCAGGGTGACAGTATACAGCCTTGACGTACTCCTTTTCCTCTTTGGAACCAGTCTGTTGTTCCATGTCCAGTTCTAACTGTTGCTTCCTGACCTGCATACAGATTTCTCAAGAGGCAGGTTAGGTGATCTGGTATTCCCATCTCTTTCAGAATTTTCCACAGTTTATTGTGATCCACACAGTCAGAGGCTTTGGCATAGTCAATAAAGCAGAAATAGATGTTTTTCTGGAACTCTCTTGCTTTTTCCATGATCCAGTGGATGTTGGCAATTTGATCTCTGGTTCCTCTGCCTTTTCTAAAACCAGCTTGAACATCAGGGAGTTCATGGTTCACGTATTGCTGAAGCCTGGCTTCAGAATGTGGTCCACCGGAGAGAGGAATGGCAAACCACTTCAGTATTCTTGCCTTGAGAACCCCATGAACAGTATGAAAAGGCAAAATGATAGGATACCAAAAGAGGAACTCCCCAGGTCAGTAGGTGCCCAATATGCTACTGGAGATCAGCGGAGAAATAACTCCAGAAAGAATGAAGGGATGGAGCCAAAGCAAAAACAATACCCAGCTGTGGATGTGACTGGTGATGGAAGCAAGATCTGATCCTGTAAAGAGCAATATTTCATAGGAACCTGGAATGTCAGGTCCATGAATCAAGGCAAATTGGAAGTGGTCAGACAAGAGATGGCAAGGGTGAACGTCGACATTCTAGGAATCAGCGAACTAAAATGGACTGGAATGGGTGAATTTAACTCAGATGACCATTACATCTACTACTGCGGGCAGGAATCCCTCAGAAAAAATGAAGTAGCCATCATGGTCAACAAAAGAGTCTGAAATGCAGTACTTGGATGCAATCTCAAAAACGACAGAATGATCTCTGTTCATTTCCAAGGCAAACCATTCAATATCACAGTTATCCAAGTCTATGCCCCAACCAGTAATGCTGAAGAAACTGAAGTTGAACGGTTTTATGAAGACCTACAAGACCTTTTAGAACTAACACCCAAAAAAGATGTCCTTTTCATTATAGGGGACTGGAATGCAAAAGTAGGAAGTCAAGAAACACCTGGAGTAACAGGCAAATTTGGCCTTGGAATGCAGAATGAAGCAGGGCAAAGACTAATAGCATTTTGCCAAGAAAATGCACTGGTCATAGCAAACACCCTCTTCCAACAACACAGGAGACGACTCTACACATGGATATCACCAGATGGTCAACACCGAAATCACATTGATTATATTCTTTGCAGCCAAAGATGGAGAAGCTCTATACAGTCAACAAAAACAAGACAGGAGCTGACTGTGGCTCAGATCGTGAACTCCTTATTACCAAATTCAGACTCAAATTCAAGAAAATAGGGAAAACTGCTAGACCATTCAGGTATGACCTAAATCAAATCCTTTATGATTATACAGTGGAAGTGAGAAATAGATTTAAGGGCCTAGATCTGATAGACAGAGTGCCTGATGAACTATGGATGGATGTTCGTGACATCGTACAGGAGACAGGGATCAAGACCATCCCCTTGGAAGAGAAATGCAAAAAAGCAAAATGGCTGTCTGAGGAGGCCTTACAAATAGCTGTGAGAAGAAGAGAGGCGAAAAGCAAAGGAGAAAAGGAAAGATATAAGCATCTGAATGCAGATTTCCAAAGAACAGCAAGAAGAGATAAGAAAGCCTTCTTCAGTGATCAATGCAAAGAAATAGAGGAAAACAACAGAATGGGAAAGACTAGTGATCTCTTCAAGAAAATTAGAGCTACCATGGGAACATTTCATGCAAAGATGGGCTCGATAAAGGACAGAAATGGTCTGGACCTAACAGAAGCAGAAGATATTAAGAAGAGGTGGCAAGAATACACGGAAGAACTGTACAAAAAAGATCTTCACGACCCAGATAATCATGATGATGTGATCACTTATCCAGAGCCAGACATCTTGGAATGTGAAGTCAAGTAGGCCTTAGAAAGCATCACTACGAACAAAGCTAGTGGAGGTGATGGAATTCCAGTGGAGCTATTTCAAATCCTGAAAGATGATGCTGTGAAAGTGCTGCACTCAATATGCCAGCACATTTGGAAAACTCAGCAGTGGCCACAGGACTGGAAAAGGTCAGTTTTCATTCCAATCCCAAAGAAAGGCAATGCCAAAGAATGCTCAAACTACCGCACAATTGCACTCAACTCACATGCTAGTAAAGTAATGCTCAACATTCTCCAAGCCAGGCTTCAGCAATACGTGAACCGTGAACTCCCTGATGTTCAAGCAAGACAGTCTCGGGGTTCTCATATCTGGCCTGAGGAGGCAGCTATGCAGCTCACATGGCAAGGAACTGTGGGTGGCCTGTAGGGACTGCCAGCAATCTCTAGCGGTTGAGGGTGGCTTCCACCCAAACACCTGCAAGAAGCTGGACCCTCAGTCCTACACATCAAGGAAATTAGTTCTGCCAACAACCTGAGTGAACTTGGAAACTGTTTCTTTCTTCATTGAACTTCCAGATAAGAACCTAGTCCATATGATACCTTAATTGTAGCCTGTGAGGCCTGATCAGAGGACTGACGTAAAGCATGCCTGGACTCCTGACATACAGAAACTGTGAGATAATCAGTGTGTGTTGTTCTTAGTGCTAAGTTTGTAGTGATTTGTTATGTAGCAATAGCTAACTAATACACCCAGATAGGATGGCATTTGATCCTAGGGCAGCTGTTCTTACTACAGGCTGTCTGGAAGGAAAGTTCTGTCCAAACTAGAAGGGATGCAATTAACCAACCTTCTCAATTCTCTCTAGAATGGGATTACTATCTTCTGCTCTGCCCAATCTCACCTACTGCCTCATCACCCAAGTCGGCAGCACCAGCTCCAACCATGTAGTTTGCTTCTACTCCAAATGGTCTAATGCTGAGTGGACTGTAGTGCAGTCCTGATACTAACCACCCAGAGTTAGCACAGGCCCAAAGATTGAGAACAGAGTTCTCCACAGGGTTGCCTTCACTTCAGGTGTCAGCCACAAGTCTCAGGGGCTCCCCAGGCCACCTATCCTTCTGGCTCACTGGCTGCAGCCATGAATTTGTTCAGTAGTTCACTTGAATGACTCACAGAACTCACAGAAGCACTATACTTACTATTACAGTTTTATTATAAAGGGTACGCATAGGGTGAGGTCTGAGAGGGAGCATAGAACTTCCATGCCATCTCCTCAGAGAACTGGGTGCATCATGCTCCCAGCACATCAGTGTTTTCACCATTCCAGAAATTCCTTTGAACTTACAGAGTCTCTACTGAAATTTCACTTTAGGCGTGATGAATTAAGTTATTGGCTATGTGGCTGAACTCAATCTCCAGCTGTCTTTTCTTCCTTGAAGGCTGGGCAGCTGAAAGTCCCTACCTCTCATTCTAAAGGTATCTAGGTACTATATATAAAAGAGATAAATAATAAGGACCGATTGGGGCTTCCTGGATGGTTCCATGGTAAAAAAAAAAAAAAAAAAAAAATCCACTTGCCAGTGCAGGAGACGCAGGTTTAATCCCTGGGACGGGAAGACTCCCTGGAGGAAGAAATGGCAACCCACTCCAGTATGCTTGCCTGGAAAATTCCATGGACAGAATGGCCTGGCAGGCTACAGTCCATAGGGTTGCAAAGAGTCAGATACGACTGCGCAAGTGAACATGCAAGAATAGCCAATCAACAATGTTGTGATAGGTTCAGGTGCACAGCAAAGGGCCTCAGCCGTATGTATACATGTGTCAGTTCTCCTCTAGACTCTCCTGCCATCGAGGCTGCTATATAACGTGGAGCAGAGCCTCTGCGCTGTACAGTGGGTCTCTGTTGGTTGTCCCTTTTAAATACAGCAGTGTGTACATGTTGATTCTAAACTCCCTAACAATCCCTTCCCCTGACCCTACCCCCAGCCCCGGGTAACCATAAATTCATACTTGAAGTCTGTGGGTCTGCTTCTGTTTTGTAAACAAGTTCATTTGTGAAGATATTATTTTTGAGAAAGGAGGAAAAATTTGCTATTGGGTAGGCAACCAGTAGTATTTGCATAGACCTTACCCAAAGTGAAAGTGAAGTCGCTCAGTCATGTCCGACTCTTTGCGACCCCATGGACTGTAGCCCACCAGGCTCCTCTGTCCGTGGGATTTTCCAGTCAAGAATACTGGGGTGAGTTGCCATTTCCTTCTCCAGGAGATCTTCCCAACCCAGGGATTGAACCTGGGTCTCCTGCATTGTAGGCAGACGCTCTACTGTCTGAGCCACCAGGGAAGTCCAGACCTTACTCAAAGGATAGGATAAACACAAAAGGTAGAGAGTTCTTTGACTTTGTGGGAAGTTGAGATATCAAGGAACTGCTACACGGGAGCATCGTGTCCTGGAGCAGTGGCCTGGGCCCCCTTCCCAAGAATGGCTGCCAGATCAGAGCCGAGTGTGCCCTCATCAGAGCCTCGGTCACTGCCTGTGGTGTGACAGGGACAAGAGAGATTATCCTAGCGGCCAGAGGGGAGGACGGCACATGTCCCGCAGAGCAGACAGGGAGAGTCTCCCACTCGCTGCACCAGCAGACTGAGCCGCAGGGGTCCCACAGAGGCTGGGTGTGCAGAGCCCAAGGAAACAGGTCCATCGCCACCCGTAGGAACCGCTACATACGGACAAGACCTGCCCTACAGAGAGGTGAAGCCAGGCTATGAGAACTGACAATTCACGACCATTGCTGTAGCAACGCTTTCACTCCCAGGCCTGTGTGGACTTGGAAATCCCAGCCAAGAGCCATGATTGAATGTTGCAGTGAGCAACTGGGGTTTCAGACCGATCCATATTCCTCCCTGTTAGAAACTACTCATCTTTGCAACCCTTGAGTGTAATTCTGACCATCACTTGGCCCTGGCCCCTGACCACAAGGAGGAGTGTGGGCCACACTGGAAGAGTGAATCCTTTCTCAAGAACTGGAGACTTGCATGGAGCCCAGTCACCCATGGCAACCCCTCAGGGTTCTGGTACGCAGAAAGCAGGGGCTGCCTGGGCTCCTGCTCCCACCCCCAGCCCCGCCCCATCCACGCCTTCCGCTCTTCCTTTGGTTTGCGTGCTCTCTAGCATGCATCTAGTTTTCTACTGCTGTTAAAACAAAACCCCACATTGACTATCTCATTGTTCTGCAGGTGATCCAGGAGGTACCAGTCAGGCTGCTTTCTCTTCTGCAGAATCTAGAGAAGTCCATGTCCTTGATCCCTAGGACATATACTACCTGATACGATGCCTTTCAAGACCTTACTATAAAGCTACCATAACCAGGCCCATGCTGCTGCTGCTGCTTAGGCACTTCAGTTGTGCCTGACTGTGCAACCCTATGGACTGTAGCCTGCCAGACTCTCCTGTCCTTGAGATTCTCTAGGCAAGAATACTGCAGTAGGTTGCCATTCCCTTCTCCAGGGGATCTTTCCGACTCAGGGATCGAAGCCTGGTTTCCTGCATTGCAGGCAGATTCTTCACCACTGAGCCACCAGGGAAGCCCAATCAGTACCATATGGTATTTTATTTCAGTAAGGATAGATGTGGGGGCTTCCCAGGTGGTGCAGTAATAAAGAATCTGCCTACCAATGCAGGAGACGCAGGAGATGAGGGTTCAGTCCTTGGGTCAGGAAGATTCCCTGGAGTAGGAAATGGCAACTCACTCCAGAATTCTTGCCTGGAAAATTCCATGGACAGAGGAGACTGGCAGGCTACAGTCCATGGAGTCACAAAGAGTCGGACATGACTATCAATGGATCAAGTATGCAAGTTTAAATGTGCCATTTGTGGAACAGAATAGAGTCTAGAAATAACTGCCCCTAGCCTGGAGAATCCCAAGGATGGCGGAGCCTGGTAGGCTGCCATCTATGGGGTCACGCAGAGCCAGACACGACTGAAGTGACTTAGCAGCAGCAGTATATGATTAATTGCATTTCAGAATGGTGCAAAGATTATTCAATGGGGATGTATTTGGTTGGCCAAAAAGTTCCTTTGGTTTTTTAAGTAAAACTAAAAGACACATTTTTCATTTTCACCAACAACTTTATTAAACAACATATTTTCCATTTTGTTCCACTACCTTATGCCATTCTTCAGGCAATCTCATAATTCCCTCTTCCCCCAACTTTTTATCTTTTGAGCAAAGCATTGTTCCAAGTGCCTTTTATAGTCTTCCAGGGAATTGAAATGTTTTCCATGTAGAGAATTTTGTAAAGACCAAAAATAACTGGACATCCAAAGGTGCAACGTCTGGCGAGTATGATGAATGAATCAGATCTTCCCAGCCACACTGTAACAGCTTTTGCATGGTCATCAAAGAAACATACGATCTCGCAGGATCCTGACGGAAAATTATGCATTTTTTGTTGACTAATTCTGGACGCTTGTAGTAGAGTGCTGCCTTCAATTGCTCTAATTGGGAGTGGTGCTGGAACAAATTATTTGGTTTTTATGGAAGAAACTCATAATAAAGGACTCTCTTCCAATCCTACCATATACATAACATCACTTTTTCTGGATAAAGACTGACCTTTGGTATGGTTGGTGGTAGTTCATTTCATGGAGAAGGCAATGGCACCCCACTCCAGTACTCTTGCCTGGAAAATCCCATGGATGGAGGAGCCTGGAAGGCTGCAGTCCATGGGGTCGCTAAGAGTCGGACACGACTGAGTGACTTCCCTTTCACTTTTCACTTTCATGCATTGGAGAAGGAAATGGCAGCCCACTCCAGTGTTCTTGCCTGGAGAATCCCAGGGATAGGGGAGTCTGGTGGGCTGCTGTCAATGGGGTCACACAGAGTTGGACACGACTGAAGTGATTTAGCAGCAGCGGCAGTTCATTTCACTGGCTGCACAATCTCTTCCATTCCACAGTATTGTGCAATATCCACTTTTAATCACCCTTCACAATTTGCTTTTAAAGTGGAATTTTTACATTTAAGTAGAGAATCACTTGAGAAGGCAATGGCAACCCACTCCAGTACTCTTGCCTGGAAAGTCCCATGGATGGAGGAGCCTGGTAGGCTGCAGTCCATGGGGTTGCTAGGAGTCAGACGTGACCGAGTGACTTCACTTTCACTTTTCACTCTCACGCATTGGAGAAGGAAATGGCAACCCACTCCAGTGTTCTTGCCTGGAGAATCCCAGGGACGGGGGAGCCTGGTAGGCTGCCATCTATGGGGTCGCACGGAGTCGGACACGACTGAAGCGACTTAGCAGCAGCAGCAGCAGCAGAGAATCATTGGCAGGAATACAATCAAGAAGGTTTTTTTCACTTAACTTCTGTGGAATACACACATCAAAGCAATTAGCATAACCGAGCTGGCACAAATGACTTCCAATGCTTGCCGCCGATATTTTGAGTATGTCAACTGTCTCCCTCATGGTAACACTGATTGTTTCAATTAATGTCTCAGTTTTATCGCCATCAACTTCAACTGGCTTATCCCACCATGGAGCATTGTCCACTGAGAAATCTACAACACAAAACTTCACAAACCACTGTTGATGTGTTTAATTATTCATAGCACCTTCTCCATACACTGCAAAAAAGTTTTTTTTTACATTTCAGTTGTGCTTTTACCTTTCTTGAAATAATAAAGCATAGTGTGCTGCAAATGTTGCTTGTTTCTTCTATTTTCAATGTTAAAATGGTGACACAAAAGTTCACCAATTTTGATAACTTAAAAAAAATTGCATGCTGATATGACAGCTGTCACAATAGTTTCAAATGAAGTCAAAGACAACTAAGTGGTGCTAGAATCATCTTACAGGAAAAAGAAATGAATGAACCTTTGGCCAACCCAATAATAATCTTTTCAATAACAATTGCTGGAACAATTGAATGTTTGTATGGAAAGAAAAATGAATCTTGACTTCTACCACAGCATATAAATAATTAACTCCTGTTGAACATATGGATAAGCCCTTTAAATATCAATACATTAAAAGAAAGAAAAATAAAATAAAATTACGATCCCAATTTCTTATCAGTTATATAAATATTAGTGAAAATACCCTTTAAATGTCACATTTAAACATATTCTGTGGCAAAGAAGAGAGAATATAAAGAACTACTCTCCCATCATGCATGGATATAAGACATTTGACCTTTTATGAACAAAGCGAGTGGAGGTGATGGAATTCCAGTTGGGCTGTTTCAAATCCTGAAAGATGATGCTGTGAAAGTGCTGCACTCAATATGCCAGCACATTTGGAAAACTCAGCAGTGGCCACAGGACTGGAAAAGGTCAGTTTTCATTCCAGTCCCGAAGAAAGGCAATGCCAAAGAATGCTCAAACTACCGCACAATTGCACTCATCTCACATGCTAGTAAAGTAATGCTCAAAATTCTCCAAGCCAGGCTTCAGCAATACGTGAACCATGAACTTCCTGATGCTCAAGCTGGTTTTAGAAAAGGCAGAGGAACCAGAGATCAAATTGCCAACATCCACTGGATCATGGAAAAAGCAAGAGAATTCCAGAAAAACATATATTTCTGCTTTATTGACTATGCCAAAGCCTTTGACTGTGTGGATCACAATAAACTGTGGAAAATTCTGGAAGAGATGGAAATACCAGACCACCTGACCTGCCTCTTGAAAAACCTATATGCAGGTCAGGAAGCAACAGTTAGAACTGGACATGGGACAACAGACTGGTTCCAAAGAGGAAAAAGAGTACATCAAGGCTGTATATTGTCACCCTGCTCATTAAATTCTATGCAGAGTACATCATGAGAAATGCTGGGCTGGAAGAAGCAGAAGCTAGAAGCAAGATTGCCAGGAGAAATATCAATAACCTCAGATATGCAGATAATACCGCCCTTATGGCAGAAAGTGAAGAGGAACTAAAAAGCCTCTTGCTGAAAGTGAAAGAGGAGAGTGAAAAAGTTGGCTTAAATCTCAACATTCAGAAAACGAAGATCATGGCATCCGGTCCCATCACTTCATGGGAAATAGATGGGGAAACAGTGGGAACATTGTCAGACTTTATTTTTCTGGGCTTCAAAATCACTGCAGATGCTGATTGCAGCCACAAAATTGAAAGACGCTTACTCCTTGGAAGGAAAGTTATGACCAACGTAGATAGCATATTCAAAAGCTGAGACATTACTTTGCCAACAAAGATCTGTCTAGTCAAGGCTATGGTTTTTCCAGTAGTCATGTATGGATGTGAGAGTTGGTCTGTGAAGAAAGCTGAGCACCAAAGAATTGATGCTTTTGAACTGTAGTGTTGGAGAAGACTCTTGAGAGTCCCTTGGACTGCAAGGAGATCCAACCAGTCCATTCTAAAGGAAATCAGTCCTGGGTGTTCTTTGGAAGGAGTGATGAAACTGAAGCTGAAGCTCCAGTACTTTGGCCACCTCATGTGAAGAGTTGACTCATTGGAAAAGACTCTAATGCTGGGAGGGATTGGGGGCAGGAGGAGAAGGGGACTACAGAGGATGAGATGGCTGGATGGCATCACTGACTCGATGGACATGAGTTTGGGTGAACTCCGGGAGTTGGTGATGGACAGGGAGGCCTGTTGCTGCTGCTAAGTTGCTTCAGTCGTGTCCGACTCTGTGTGACCCCATAGACAGCAGCCCACCAGACTCCCCTGTCCCTGGGATTCTCCAGGCAAGAATACTAGAGTAGGTTGCCGTTTCCTTCTCCAATGCATGAAAGTGAGAATGAAAGTGAATTCTCTCAGTCGTGTCCAACTCTTAGAGACCCCAGAGAATGAAAGTGAAGTCTCTCAGTCGTGTCCAACTCTTAGAGACCCCATGGACTGCGGCCCACCAGCCTCCTCCGTCCATGGGATTTTCCAGGCAAGAGTACTGGAGTGGGGTGCCATTGCCTTCTCCACAGGGAGGCCTGGCGTGCTGCAATTCATGGCGTCGCAAAGAGTCGGATGTGACTGAGCAACTGAACTGAACTGAAACAAAGTAATAAATTTAAAGATATCTTTAAGAGACAGTGAACTGTTTTATCTCATCCGTGCCACTGATAAACATTTAAAAGAATACATATAGAATTTTCTGTCCAACTCGATGAGAACAATGAGGGTGTAATTTGTACAACTCTTTCAAGTTAGTATCTGATATGTGTGGCAAAGCTGTTGTATGGAGTATTTATTTGTATATTTATCACATATTGAGTACCTAGTGTGAGCCAGGCCTTACTGCAAGTGCTGGGGATATAGCAGTGAACAAAACAGACCTCTTCTTATGGTGCTTGTTAGTTAGTACTATCTACAGTTAACCTCACAACATTGTAAATCAACTATTGGTTCAGTTCAGTTCAGTCCCTCAGTCATGTCCGACTGTTTGCGACCCCATGAATCGCAGGACGCCAGGCCTCCCTGTCCATCATCAACTCCCAGAGTCCACCCAAACACATGTCCACTGAGTCATTGATGCCATCCAGCCATCTCATCCTCTGTCGTCCCCTTCTCCTCCTGCCCCTAATCCCTCCCAGCATCAGAGTCTTTTCTGATGAGTCAACACTTTGGCATCAGGTGGCCAAAGTATTGGAGTTTCAGCTTTAGCATCAGTCCTTCCAATGAACACCCAGGACTGATCTCCTTTAGAATGGACTGATTGGAATCAATTATACTCCAAGATAAAATAAAAATTTAAGAATAAAAAAATACTAGATGCTTATGATAGGGAGTATATTAGAAACCACCCTATGGGCCGCCTAATCCTTTCTTCAAAGCCAACTCAAACATTCTCCTTTATGATTTTATCTTTATTGTTGCTCTAACCATGCATCTTGCACTTTATCTCTTATATTTGCCCTAAGATAAAATCAATAAACACAGTAAAAAGGTAGAAAATTAACCTTAAGTACAAATGGAAATTTATAGAATTGGAAAAGTACAATGTTGAATAATACACATTAAATTTAAAATGTAATAAAAGAATGAGAAGTTAGGTAAACTTGGAACTAATACAATCTTGTTAATCAACTATACTCCAATATAAAATAAAGATTTAAGAAAAGAATGAGAAGCTATGGCGTGGCAAATATCATCAAAGAACAAAGCGTAGATAACTAATATCTATCGCTAAGAGTCAGACAGGACTGAGCGATGTCACTTTCACTTTTCACTTTCATGCATTGGAGAAGGAAATGGCAACCCACTCCAGTGTTCTTGCCTGGAGAATCCCAGGGATGGGGGAGCCTGGTGGGCTGCTGTCTATGGGGTTGCACAGAGTCGGACACGACTGAAGTGACTTAGCAGCAGCAGCATGCTGCTAATACCAATGCTGATCAGAATCACTATTTTATGCATCATAAAATTCTGGTATCCAATGGGATTTTGCCAAATTCCTGGATGTACTGACTAATGACGTGGCGTTGTTAATTTTATTAAAGTAAGGTTGCTGAGCAGCCAAATTTAAGACACATTCTCGTAAGAAGCTGGGGCAAATCAGACCCACTCATTATATCTCAGTCAAGTCATTGTTAGAAACAGTTCTAAGCATTGGCTATGAGTGCTGGAGAGCAAAGCACATTTTCTAGTTGAAAATCAGTCTGTTTAGACAAATACTATAAAGATGACAGTTGGCGACTTCCTGCTTGTGCAGTGGGTGGAAATCCACCCGCTGATGGCAGGGGACGTTGGCTCGCTCCCTGGCCTGGGAATGTTCCTCACGTCACAGAGCGATGAACCCGTGTGCCACAACCACTGTGTCCAGGCTCTGAAGCCTGTGAGCTGAAACTGAAGAGCCGGTGCTCCCAGAGGCTGTTCTCTGAAACAAAAGGAGCCACTGAAATGAGAACCCTGCGCATGGCGACTAAAGAAAGCCCTTGCACAGCAACAAACACCCAGCACCACCAAAAATAAATAAATAAAACTTAAAAACGAAGCCAAGTTTTTTCAAAAGATGATATTTGGGCAACAAAATTGGAATATTTAATTTTTCCATTCTTTTAAACTAAATTTGAAACCACAGAGAAACATGATTTCAACAAATTCAGGATTTGTTTAAGGTGCCAAGTTTTTAAAACTTGTTACAAGTTAAAAAAAAAAAAGGGGGGGGATTGCCCTGGCTACAATAGTAAGAAAATGTTACAAAGAAGATAGTGTGAACAAACAGTTAGAGAAATTGTTACATCTCACGTCATATGTCTCGAACTTCTGTTCCTTACTTTCCAAAAGAAAAATCTGAAATGTTAATGCAAACTATTTAGATAAACTATCCATTTGCTGATAATTGAATTAGTTTACACCGAAGGATGCTAAGACATTAAGATGAAAAAAATTCAATTATCCAGTGCAAAAGAACAGATTATCATCATAATCACTGTTCTTGGGAACCTATTAGCATGAATGACGACTTTCAACCTGACCTGATAAAAATCAGAAGATAGACCTTGACAGCGCATCAGCTGTGCATGTCAGATCGTCCGAAGCGTTTAAGGCTGTACTGAACTTATCAACAAGCAAGCACATCCACCGTGATATACATAACATCTTTCTTAATTTGTTTTTAGGGGGAGAATTTGCTTATTATATTTAATTATTAGTAAATAACATTTTATATAAATATTGGTATGTTTTTACTATATGTCATGAGCTGAATTGTGTCTTCCCTTTTCCAAATTCATACTCTGAAATCCTAAAACTCTCAGTACCTTAGAATGTGACTATATTTGAAAGTAGGGCCTTTAAAGAAGAGATTAAGTTAAAACAAGGCCATTAGGATAGCTCCCCGTTCAAACTGATTTGCGTTTTTATAATAAAGGGGTTAGGACAGAGGCACCAAGGATATGCTCGCACAGTGAGATGGTACCCATCTGTAAGCCAAGCAGGAACCCTCAGGAGAGACCTGCTGACACTTTGGCCTTGGACTTGCAGCCTTCAGAATGGAAAGGAAAGAAATTCCTGCCGTTTAAACTCTGCGGTCTGTCATATTTTGCTATGGCAACCTTAGCCAACTAAGTACTACACATATACTGTGCATAGTCAGGTATTGTTTTGTGAAATTTTAGTTGCCGTTGTGTGTATGCGCGTTGGGTCTCATTGCAAAATGCATTTCTTATTACGGGCTGTAGGCCAAAATGTTTGAAAAACACTGAGGTGAAGGAAATGAAGGATTTTGCCTCCCAGTTCTGAAATAAGTCAACTGAACTAAAACTTTCTACTAGGCAAATCTAGAGAAATCCTAGCTCCACTTTTCCCAGGAAGGCTCTAAGGAAAAGAAATGGTCTCTAGGACTTTGGGTTCCTCGTGAAAATAACTCTAGAACAGCGTTCTGGAGTGGAGTCTGGGGACAGAATTTGCAGCGTCTGTGAACTTGGACAGAGAAAAGGTACATGTTTATTCTCACTGATGTGTACCTGAAAGTGACTGCTTCCTTTCACTGTAAGTAGAAGTAATAAATTTTAGTAATATTGGTAGTACTTATAACTCTGTCAGCAATTGAAATTATGCATATTTTCATATCACATTACCCAAACTCTACTTTAAAATACAAATTGCAATCATTCCTGTATTGAAAGTATACTGGTTATTAGATTTATTATTTTCATATCACGTTACACAAACTCTACTTTAAAATACAAATTGCAATCATTCCTGTATTAAAAGTATATTATTATTTTCATATCACATTACACAAACTCTACTTTAAAATACAAACTGCAATCACTCCTGTATTGAAAGTATATTGGTTATTAGATTTATTGACAGAGCCTGTTATTTAATATATTGATAAAGGAGTACATGTATTATAATGCACAAATTTGGTTTTAAAAATGTATTTTGGTAATAATCATGTTCGTATATAATGTTTCCCCTGAGACCCTAGGTACTTTACCTTATGTGTTTAAGAACATTTTTCTGAGAAGAGTCCATAGGTTTCATAAGACTGCCAAAGGCGGTCTGTGGCAGATAATTGGTTAAGAAAATCTCTACTTTTTAATAGACTCAGGTCCTACCTTTGCTACATTTCATCTGAGGCCTTTCTTACCTGTTTCTCTCCACTTCCATCCTTTTGGTTACGACCCAGACTGTCATTCTGACTGGTTTCTTTTAACTGAGGGTTTCTTTGATTCTGACTTTTGCTTCTTTGCTTCCACTCCTGCTCTGCAGCTCGCGGGCAGTGGCTCTGCCCTGATACCTGGCCCAGGAAACTGACCCACCTGGCAATGACTTCCGGATTGCTGAGGACCAAGGAGGAGGTGTCTTCTCCACCCAAGGTCACAAGGCCACCCAAAGAGTTTATGACCGCTAGAAAACCAGATAATAACATAAGCAGCACAGAATGGGAACCCTTCAATCCAGGCCTCGTAGACCTGTTCCGACCCCCTGAGGGTGTCCCGCTTACATTTGCGGCTTCCTTCATCACCTCATTTCCTATGAAGACTTCCAGCTCATGACCTGAATTTGTGGCTCCAAAGGCCATCCAGACCCAGGAGGTCCACATTGCCAGTGCCCACCATCCATGGCCACGTGAAGCTTCACTCCCCACGGTGTGGAATCCGTCAGTTCACAGTAATTGGGGTTTTCACTCCCTGTGGATTCCCCAAGCACACAGCTCTCTTATTCTGGGCTCACCCACCTGGCCAACACTGGGGGAATTCCATGCTCCCACAGGGAACAGAATGATGTCTTGCAGGGGTGAGCAAGGACCACACTAAATCTCCTCCTCCCACCCTCTTCTTGAGAGGGATGGAACATCACGAGCAGTTGGCCCCTGCTGGCCATTGTGTCAGGAGCACACGCCGGCCTCTAGAGGGAGCCCCATGAACGACGAGGAAGGGGAGCCGCAGCTCTGAGCATTTAGGGAATGGGGCGGTGGAAACCTTGAATTCCACCTGTCCTGGGGAATGGGGCTCATCTGAGCCACATACCCTAGGTTCACGAATATCCTTTAGTGTCCTTTGGGCAGGAATGCCCAACTTAATTTACTCTGTCTGGTCTGGCCTCCAGCCAGTCCCTGCCCACAGCCACTGTTTATCTATGTGGGGATCATGATCCAGATCGGTTTTTAAAAATCCCTTCTATTTTTATTTACCACTAGTAAACAATTAGGAATTAAAATAGGAAGGTATCTACAAACAATAAATGCAGAGAGAGTGTGGAGAAAAGACAATCATCCTACACTGTGGGTGGGAATGTAAATTGGTACAGCCACTATAGAGAACAGTTTAGAAGTTTCTTAAAAAGCCAAAAATAGAGCTACCATATGACTCAGCAATCGCATTCATAGGCATATATCCAGAGAAAATCATAATTTGAAAGGATGCTTGCACCCTGATGTTCATTGCAGTAGCCAAGATACAAAAGCAATCTAAACTAAATGTCCATTGACAGAGGACTGGATAAAGATGTGCTATCTATCAGGCAGTTCAGTCGCTGAGTCGTGTCTGACTCTTTGCGACCCCTATGGACTGCAGCACGCTTCCAGAGCTTGCTCAAACTCATGTCTGTTGAGTCGGTGATGCCATCCAACCAGCTCATCCTCTGTCATCCCCTTCTCCTCCCGCCTCCAATCTTTCCAAGCTTCAGGGTCTTTTCCAGTGAGTCAGTTCTTCCCATCGTGTGGCCAAAGTGTTGGAGCTTTAGCTTCAGCATCAGTCCTTCCAGTGAATATTCAGGACTGATTGCCCTCAGGATGGACTGGTTGGATCTTGTAGTCCAAGCACTAGGTTTTCTCTAGTGGCTCAGTTGTTAAAGAATCTGCCTGCAATGCAGGAGACCTGGGTTTTATTCCCAGACTGGGAAGATCTCCTGGAGAAGGAAATGGCAACTCACTCCAGTACTTTGGCCTGGAAAATTCCTTGAACAGAGGAGCGGGGCAGGCTATAGTCCATGAGATCACAGAGTCGGACACGACTGTGCAGTTTTCACTTTTCCAACACCACAGTTCAAAAGCATCAATTCTTTGGTGCTCAGCTTTCTCTTTAGTCCAACTCTCACATCCATACACGACTACTGGAAAAACCATAGCTTTGACTAGACGGATCTTTTTTGGCAAAGTAACGTTTCTGCTTTTTAATATGCTATCTAGGTTGGTCATAGCTTTTCTTCCAAGGAGCAAGCGTCTTTTAAATTCATGGCTGCAGTCACCATCTGCAGTGATTTTGGAGCCCAGCAAAATAAAGTCTCTCACTGTTTCCATAGTTTCTCCATTTATTTGCCATGGGACCAGATGCCATGGTCTTAGTTTTTTGAATGTTCAGTTTTAAGCCAACTTTTTCACTCTCTTCTTTCACTTTCATCAAGAAGCTCTTTAGTTCCTCTTCATTTTCTGCCATAAGGGTGGTGTCATCTGCATATCTGAGGTTATTGATATCTCTCCCAGCAATCTTGATTCCAGCTTGTGCTTTATTCAGCCCAGCATTTCGCATGATGTACTCTGCATGTAAGTCAATGAATAGGGTGACAATATACAGCCTTGATGTACTCCTTTCCCAGTTTGGAACCAGTCTGTTGTTCTATGTGGTATCTATATCTATACCTAAATCTATATATGGCTTCCCTGGTGGCTCAGATGGTGAAGAGTCTGCCTGCAACACAGGAGACCTGGGTTCGATCCCTGGATCAGGAAGATCCCCTGGAGAAGGGAATGGCAACCCACTCCAGTATTCTTGCTGGGAAAATCCCATGAAAGAGGAGCCTGGCAGACTGCAGTCCATGGGGTCACAAAGAGTTGGATATGACTGAGCGACTTTCATTTCATTTTCATCTATATATAATGGAGTATTACTTAATCATTAAAAAGAATGAAATAATGCCATTTGTAGCAACATGGATGGACCTGGAGATGATCATACTAAGTGAAGAAATTCAGAGAAATATCAAATATCATCTGATAGCCCTTATATGCAGAATCAAAAAAAAAAGATACAGATGAACTTGTTTATAAAACAGAAACAGACTTACAGACTTAGAGGATGAACTTGTAGTTACTGGGAACAGGGGAAGGGTGGGGAGGAGGATAGACTGGGAGTTTGGGATTGACATGCGCACACTGCTATATTTAAAATAGATAACCAACAAGGACCTACTGTAAAAAAAAATAAAAAATAAAATAAATGAAGAAAATAAAATAGGAAGGTATCACTTTTTACAACTTTTAAAAATCAGATATGATTTAGATGGCAAGGTTTATACTCTAAATAGTATAATTATACACCAAATATTATAATACAACGTTGAGAGAAATTAAGGCAGACTTAAAGGAGGTACATGTCACCTCCATGGACTGGAAGATGCTGGGTGAAAACATCTATTCTGCCCAAAGTGATACAGACTGGCTACCATCCTGGTCAAAATCACAGCAGGTTCCCCCTGCCATCCCTGCTGTGTGGGTAACTATAACAAACTGATTCTAAAAATTTTTTTTTGTTATGGTAAAGTGTATTTAACAAAATTTACCATTTTAGCTGTTTTAAAGTGTACAGTTCAGTGTTTTGAAGTGTGCAATGGTGTTCAGATAGATTCTTGACTGCTCAGGCTAGCCTGGTCTCACCATCAGAACTCATGCACTCCCTTAAAGGAGACACTGGATTTTAGCAAAGGGTGGCAGTGAGTGAATGTAGAAAGCAACCATTCTGGGACAGATGTGTATACCGACTCTCACCCAGGCTTCTGTCTAGGAATAAGCAATGTTTATAATAAACAAAGCTTCATGTTTAGCTTTTTTTCCCTTTAAACTGATTGTTGGAAACACTTCACCACTGTGTTATTTTTCTTGTCTCACTTTTTAATTTAGGAGTATTTAAAAAACACATAGAGGGATTGACATTGTTGCATAGTGAACAGCTAGATTCCAGCCACCTAGAGTCAACAGTTGGCAGCATTTTGCACAGCAGTGTTTCATGTCAGCTTTCTTGTCCTCTCACCCATTCTCTTACATGTGATTTGTTTGTTGACAAACATTTTTTCCCTCCTAGACCATTGGACGGAGAAGGCGATGGCACCCCACCCCAGTACTCTTGCCTGGAAAATCCCATGGACGGAGGAGCCTGGTGGGCTGCGGTCCGTGGGATCACGAAGAGTTGGACACGACTGAGCGATGTCACTTTGACTTTTCACTTTCGTGCATTGAAGAAGGAAATGGCAACCCACTCCAGCGTTCTTGCCTGGAGAATCCCAGGGACGGGGGAGCCTGGTGGGCTGCTGTCTATGGGGTTGCACAGAGTCGGACACGACTGAAGTGACTTAGCAGCAGCAGACCATTGTCAGGCATCAAGATGCTTTACCTTAAAATACCTCAGTATGCATTTCCTAAGAATAAGAAGTTTCTCCTAAGGAAATTTAACACCATAGAAGTTGCTCTGATGAACTCCACGTCTCCCAGGGCCCTCAGCAGTTTGTTGCTCAGATGGGAGAGTGGCCTTCCCCACACCGCGTCAGCAGTGACAGACTCCCGGTGCCAGGCTGTTGCCAAGGGCCTGCCTTTTATGGTTCACCTTCCAGGCTTATTTGTTCTGGACTTCCCAGGTACAAATAACCCACAGGCCCTTATATTTTATGTTTTAAATTTTATTCCTTTGAATAGAAAATACATTCACACATTATAAAAAAGTGGACAGTGCAAAGTCTCCCCCTTCCCCTCTCTGTCTCCCCCTCAGGTTCCCTGCATGAAGGAATCTTACTAGCTTAACATGTGTTATTCCTAGGATAGTTTATATGTTTACAAGCATAAACATAAATGTCAATGGTTTTCCTTCATTGCACTCTCTTTTGGGCCTATTTCCATCTATGTTTGAAAATATATAACTCAATGTAAAAGCAAAATTTTATGCCTAAAATGTGCCTTAATTCAAGCTCTTCCATAGTAGTCAAGCTTCAACAACAAGCTTCACATCCAGGGGCTAGAGCTTTCCACTGTATTAGGAGGGAGTTTTGTGGTCACAAGAGTAGTGGTTGCTCAGGGAGCCTCTGTTCTTACAAAAGGGTTTCCCTGGAGACTCCTACCAAGTCCCATCAATTCTGTCTGATATGAAAGACAGTTCTATCTAGTACCAAACATATTCTTAGCAATACAGTATTGACACTGTCTCTTCCTAGCACAGTGTGTATCATATTAGAAGTACCTCTTCTAATATTATGACTCCCTGGTGGCTCAGATGGTAAAGCGTCTGCCTATAATGCGAGAGACCTGGGTTCAGTCCCTGGGTCGGGAAGATCCTCTGGAGAAGGAAACGTCAACCCACTCCAGTACTCTTGCCTGGAAAAATCCCATGGACAGAGAAGCCTCGTAGGCTACAGTCTATGGGGTCACAAAGAGTCAGACATGGCTGAGTGATTTCACTTAGAAGTAGTAAACAGCACAAGGCAAAGACTAATAGAATTTTGCCAAGAAAATGAACTGGTCATAGCAAACACCCTCACCCAACGACACAAGAGAAGACTCTACACATGGACATCACCAGATGGTCAACACTGAAATCAGATTGATTACATGCTTTTCAGCCAAAGTTGGAGAAGCTCTATACAGTCAACAAAAACAAGACTGGGAGCTGACTTGTGGCTCAGATCATGAACTCCTTATTGACAAATTCACACTTGAATTGAAGAAAATAGGGAAAACCACTAGACCATTCAGGTATGACTGTAATCAAATCCCTAACAATTATTCAGCAGAAGTGAGAAATAGATTTAAGGGACTAGATCTCATAGACAGAGTGCCTGATGAACTATGGATGGATGTTTGTGACATTGTACAGGAGACAGGGATCAAGACCATCCCCATGGAAAAGAAATGCAAAAAAGCAAAATGGCTGTCTGGGGAGGCCTTACAAATAGCTGTGAAAAGAAGAAAAGCAAAAAGCAAAGGAGAAAAGGAAAGATATAAGCATCTGAATGCAGAGTTCCAAAGAATAGCAAGGAGAGATAAGAAAGCCTTCCTCAGTGACCAGTGCAAAGAAATAGAGGAAAACAAGAGAATGGGAAAGACTAGAGATCTCTTCAAGAAAATTAGAGATACCAAGGGAACATTTCATGAAAAGATGGGCTCAAGGACAGAAATGGTATGGACCTGACAGAAGCAGAAGCTATTAAGAAGAGACGGCAAGAATACACAGAAGAACTGTACAAAAAAGATCTTCACGACCCAGATAATCACGATGGTGTGACCACTCATCTAGAGCCAGATGTCCTGGAGCGCAAAGTCAAGTGGGCCTTAGGAAGCATCACTACGAACAAAGCTAGTGGAGGTGATGGAATTCCAGCTGAACTCTTTCAAATCCTAAAAGATGATGCTGTGAAAGTGCTGCACTCAGTATGTCAGCAAATTTGGAAAACTCAACAGTGGCCACAGGACTGGAAAAGGTCAGTTTTCATTCTAATCCCAAAGAAAGGCAATGCCAAAGAATGTTCAAACTACTGCACAATTGCACTCATTTCACATTCTAATAAAGTAATGCTCAACATTCTCCAAGCCAGGCTTCAGCAGTACATGAACCATGAACTTTCAGATGTTCAAGCTGGTTTTAGAAACAGCAGAGGAACCAGAGATCAAATTGCAAATGTCCACTGGATTATCAAAAAAGCAAGAGAGTTCCAGAAAAACATCTACTTCTGATTTATTGACTATGCCAAAGCCTTTGACTGTGTGGATCACAATAAACTCTGGAAAATTCAGAAAGAGATGGGAATACCAGACCACCTGACCTGCCTCTCGAGAAATCTGTATCCAGGTCAGGACGCAACAGTTAGAGCTGAACATGGGACAACAGACTGGTTCCAAATAGAAAAAGGAGTACGTCAAGGGTGCGTGCAGGGTGTATATTGTTACCCTGCTTATTTAACTTCTATGCAGAGTACATCATGAGAAATGCTGGGCTGGATGAAGCACAAGCTAGAAGCAAGATCTTTGGGAGAATATCAATAACCTCAGATATGCAGATGACACCACCCTTATGGCAGAAAGTGAAGAGGAACTAAAAAGCCTCTTGATGAAAGTGAAAGAGGATACTGAAAAAGTTGGCTTAAAGCTGAACATTCAGAAAACGAAGATCATGGCATCTGATCCCATTGCTTCGTGGCAAATAGATGGGTAAACAGTGGAAACAGTGTCAGACTTTATTTTGTGGGGGCTCCAAAATCACTGCAGATGGTGACTGCAGCCATGAAATTAAAAGATGCTTACTCCTTGGAAGAAAAGTTATGACCAACCTAGAGAGCATATTAAAAAGCAGACACATTACTTTGCCAACAAAAGTCTGTCTAGTTAAGGCTATGGTTTTTCCAACGGTCATGTATGGATGTGAGAGTTGGACTATAAAGAAAGCTGAGCGCTGAAGAATTGATGCTTTTGAACTGTGGTGTTGGAGAAGACTCTTGAGATTCCCTTGGACTGCAAAGAGATCCAACCACTCCATCCTAAAGGAAATCAGTCCTGGGTATTCACTGGAATGACTGATGTTGAATTTGAAACTCCAACACTTTGCCCACCTGATGTGAAGAGCTGATTCACTTGAAAAGACCCTGATGCTGGGAAAGATTGAGGGTAGGAGGAGAAAGGGATGACAGAGGATGAGATGGTTGGATGGCATCACTGACTCAATGGACATGAGTTTGGGTGGACTTTGGGAGTTGGTGATGGACAGGGAGGCCTGGCGCGCTGCAGTTTATGGGGTCGCAAGGAGTCAGACACGACTGAGCGACTGAACTGAACTAAACTGAAACAGCCTGTATCCCACAGAGCCTGCTGAAATTATGCACACGTGCAATCCTAAATGTGCTTAGCCTGCTGAGCCTGCTTTACCAACTCTTTCCTCTGGGAATGGCAGTAAAGAGCTCTGCTCCCATTTCCCCTTGCTCTCTCTCTGCCTCCTGGCTGACCCTGGGGCTTCCCATGTGGCCCTGCTTGCTGCAGCATGTCCTCTCACCTGGGAACTGTGGGAGACGATCTCTTCAGTAGCAACTGTTTCCTGACCTGTTGGTTTCACCAGACCTGAGTGATATTTAAACCTACATTTGAAAACAAGTTTGCGGTTATAATTGAGGAATGGTATGGTAACATAAGGGCTCCCCTGGCGACTCAGTGGTAAAGAATCTGTCTGCAGTGCAGGAGACCTGGGTTCAATTCCTGGGTTGGGGAGAGTCACTGGAGAAGGGCATGGCAACCCACTCCAGTATTCTTGCCTGGAGAATTCCATGGACAGAGGCACCTGGCGGGCTACAGTCTGCTGGAGTGTACAGAGTCAGATACGACGGAAGCGACTAAACAGCAGCAGCATGGCAGCATAAATAAATATGAATTTGAGCAAACTCCGGGAGATAGTGCAGGACAGAGGAGCCTGGGGTCAAAGAGAATCAGACATGACTCAGTGACTGAACAGCAACATGGTAACACTGTGGATGAAGTTTAACCTAGAAGTTGAGTATCTCTGTCAGTCCATTTAGGAAGAATTGCAATGGCTTGTCTAATACTAGATGCATTCAGTTAAATTCCTCTCAAGACTAAATGGCAAACTGAGATTTGAAGTCAATGAATATAACACGTGGATTTATCAGGTAAACTGATCATTTAAAAGATAAAAAAGAGAGCTAATCATTTGATTTATTTACTCATAAAAGGGAAATGTAACTCATAAAAGGGAATTTAATAGTTAAATCTTAACAGATTTTCTTTCTGTTAAGACCAGTACAGAATATGGCAGCTAGTTCCATTCAGAAATGCATCTCACTTACAGGTTCAACATCATCTGTATCAAAATCCCAGCTGTCTTCTCCCCAGCCAATCCTAAAGGAAATCAATCCTGAATATTCATTGGAAGGACTGATGCTGAAGCTGAAGCTCCAATACTCTGGCCACCTGATGCGAAGGACTGACTCACTGGAAAAAACACTGATGCTGGGAAAGATTGAGGGCAGGAGGAGAAGGGGATGACAGAGAATGAGATGTTTGGATGGCATCACCAACTCAATGGATGTGAGCCTGAGTAAACTCTGGGAGATAGTGAAGGACAGGGAAGCCTGGCATGCTGCATTTTGTGGGGTCACAGAGTTGAACTTGACTTAGCTTCTGAACAAAAAGAGCAAAGCTATTTTAAAAGTGTGTAACTTACTTATCTTAGATGCATGAAAGGTATATTCACACCAAAGTGAACCATTTCCATTTCATGATGGAAAAAATATTTCAAATTCAAGATAGCCTTTAAGTTTCTGTATTATTTCCCATTATATTTTAGACATAATAGGTTATTACATACAACATACTGTTTTACTTTATTATCTTGTAGTTAGGAAAATAGTAATAGTTGCTTGAGAGATTATCATAATAAGTGAAATAAGTCAGAAAGAGAAAGACAAATAGTATATGATATTGTTACTTATATGTTTAATCTAAAATATGAGACAAGTAAACCTGTCCATGAAACAGAAACACACTCCCAGACAGAGAGTAGCCTGTGGTTGCCAAGGGGATGCAGCATGGGAGTGAGACGGACTGGGAGTTTGGGATCAGCAGATATAAACTGGGATATATAAAATGGGTACGCAAGGTCTGGAGAAGGCAATGGCACCCTGCTCCAGTACTCTTGCCTGGAAAGTCCCATGGGCGGAGGAGCCTGGTGGGCTGCAGTCCATGGGGTTGCTAAGAGTCGGACACGACCAAGCGACTTCACTTTCACTTTTCACTTTCATGCATTGGAGAAGGAATTGGCAATCCACTCCAGTGTTCTTGCCTGGAGAATCCCAGGGATGGGGGAGGCTGGTGGGCTGCCATCTATGGGGTCGCACAGAGTCGGACATGACTGAAGCGACTTAGCAGCAGTAGTAGTAATAGTAGGCAAGGTCTTACTGTACAGCAGAGAGCTATACTCAATATCTTGTGATAAACCATAATGGAAAAGAATATGAAAAAGAATGTATATTTATGTATAACTGAGTCACTTTGCTGTACAGCAGTAATTAAAACATTGTAAATCAACTATACTTCAGTTAAATTAAAAAAAATCCATTATACTTCAAAAAAAAGTTGCTTGTAAAAAGCTATCCACAGTAGCCATTTAGTTTTTATTCTGAAAAACTGAACCTTGTAGAGCTACCTAGTGCAAATCCATCAGCACAGCTCAGTATAGCACAAAGGCAACCGAAACCCAGGTACCATCTACCACGCCCCAGACGGGCCTCTTCACTTAGGATACTAGGCAGGTTTACTTCCTCTGGTGTTTTCCCATTTTTGTCTGTATTGTCTTGCTCTCTTTATTATAGGTTTCTATGCTAAATCTAAACCGTCTTCCGGGCTTCCTTGGTGGCTCAGTGGTAAAGAGTCTGCCTACCAGTGCTGGAGACACGGGTTCGATCCTGATCTGGGAGGATCCCACATGCTGCAGGACAACTAAGCCCACGCGCCACAACCACTGAGCCCAGGAACTGAAGCTACTGAGCCCGCGTGCAACTACAGAAGCTCGCATGCTCTGGGGCCCATGGTCTGCAACGAGAGGAGCCACCACAAGGAGAAGCCCCCACCACACAGCAAGAGAAAAGCCTGCTCAGGAACAAAGACCCAACACAGCCAAACACAGACAAACAAATAAATAAAAGGATAAAAAAATTTAAACCGTCTTCTGAGAGGTATAGGAGGAGGAAGTTCTGGAGAAGGAAAGTCTAAGACAGGGGTATTGGCTATTGGAATGTCCTTGAATTTCTCTATATTTGCTGCAGAGTTCTTCCAGGAAGCTTGATGCACCTCTTTGCACTTGTGATCTAGGTTGCCTGTTTATCTTTTCCTTTTTCAGGATTTGCCCTCAGTGTGTGATGTTGGTGCTCATTCTTTTTATGAAGCAAGTATAGTAGTGATTCTTAGGCCCCTTTCAAAGAGTCTAGGATTTTTCTGGCAGGTATTTATCTGTAAAAAGGCTATACTTCTGAAAGAAAAAGAAAGAGGCCTAAACGCCAATAGCTTTGCCCTTGACTACATTCTTCCGGGCTTTTTTCCGCGGTTCTGTGTTGCCTTTTTCCACTTTCTTGGTTCTGAGATTTCGTTTCATTCTCTCTCTAAGTTAATATGTTAGCCTGTCCCTATTTCATGGGTGCTGGCAGAAATTACCAGACTCTTGGATCAAGTTTCATTGCATGGATTTATTACAGACAGCATAGCAAACAGCATCAGCATTATATATGCGTGATGTTTTTTCTCACCACCGCCTCCACAAGCCCCACGGGGGTGACGCGGTGTGGGCCTGATGGCTTTTGTGCACACAGTGAGTTTTCATGACAGCTGAGATACATGGAGCTTGGAGAACTCACTATTTTATAGCAAGCAGAATGCAAACCTGCTCTCTGCCCCAGAGAGAAGCAGTCTCATATCTCTTAGGGCTGCTTGCCGCAAACACAGTCTCAAGAAATGGCCTGGGATTCGTCAAGGTAGTCAGGCACTTGTGTTCTTGACATAGTGTTATAGTGTTAGTGACTCAGTTGTGCCAGACTCCTTGCGACCTCATGGACTTCAGCCTGCCAGGCTCCTCTGTCCATGGGATTTTCCAGGCAAGGATACTGGAGTGGGTTGCCATTTCCTTCTCCAGCGTTTTTGGCATACCCAGCAAGAAAGGTGAGAGACACATGAAGAACTGTCTGTCTCAACACACTGCCCTTATTTCACATATGTGTTGACCTCCCAAAAGGGCTCCCCTAGGTAATCCACCATCTAGGAGCTTCCTGGATGGCTGTGCTAATGATAGCCAACAACAAGCATAAAAGATAAACCTTCATTAATGCTCCCACCAGTGGGGACTGTCAAAGGAGAAGGGGCTTCATCAGCTGGAGGCAGGTGACAGGGTCTTGGGAAGGCAGCCCGGTTGCAGAAGCAAGACTATCTATGTGTTAATTAGGGTTGAGTTACATTTTGCACAAATTCTTCTCTGACTGGCTGGATTTGGATCCTAAAAAGCTCTCACAGGTGCCACCGAAAAGGGAGCATACATGTGAGTTCAATACCTGTGAGGCACAGGGGTGTCAGTGGGTGAAGCAACGGAGGGCATGCAGATTGGGAGGACATTAGTGGGCATCCCAGAGTTAAGTGGGACTTAACCAAGCTGAAGTGGGTCTTAGGAAGTGCTACTGTGAACAAAGCTAGTGGAGGTGATGGAACTCCAGCTGAGCTAGTTCAAATCCTAAAAGATGATGCTGTTGAAGTGCGCACTCAATATGTAAGCAGATTTGGAAAACTCAGCAGTGGCCTCAGGACTGGAAAAAGTCAGTTTTCATTCCAATTCCAAAGAAAGGCAATGCCAAAGAATGTTCAAACTACCGCACAATTGCACTCATTTCACATGTTAGCAAGATAACTCAAGATCCTTCAAGTTAGGGACTTTCCTGGTGGTCCAGTGGTTAAGAATCTGCCTTGCCATGCAGGGGACACAGGCTCAATCCCTGGTCAGGGAACTAAGATCCCACGTGCCATGGAACAACTAAGCCCATGCCACAACTAAAGCATAAGTCAACAAAGATGCCACATGCTGCAATTAAGACATGTCACATATATTTAAATAAATAGATATATTTTAAAAATTCGTCATCTTAGGCTTCAGTGGTACATGGACCAAGAAATTCCAGATGTACAAACTAGATTCAGAAAAGGCAGAGGAACTGGAGATCAAATTGCCAACATCTGTTGGATCATAGAAAAAGCAGGGGAATTTAAAAAAAAATTTGCTTTGTTGATTACATGAAAGCCTTTGACTGTGTGGATCACAACAAACTGGAAAATTCTTAAAGAGATGAGAATACCAGGCCACTTTACCTGTCTCCTGAGAAACTGTATGCAGATCAAGAAGCAACAGTTAAAACCAAACAAGGAACAATGAACTGGTTCAAAATTGGGAAAGGAGGCTGTCAAGGCTGTATATTGTCACTCTGCTTATTTAACTTCCATGCAGAGTACATCATGTGAAATGCCAGGCTGGATGAATCACAACCTGGAATCAAGATCACTAGGAGAAATATTAACAACCTCAGATATGCAGATGACACCACTGTAATGGCAGAAAGTGAAGAGGAGCTAAAGAGCCTCTTGATGAGAGCGAAAGAGGAGAGTGAAAAAAGCTGGCTTAAAACTCAACATTCAAAAAACGAAGATCGTGGCATCCAGCTCCATCACTTCGCGGCAAAAAAAGAGGGAAAAAGCAGAAGCAATGACAGATTTTTTTATTTCTTGGGCTCCAAAATCACTGTGGACGGTGACTGCACCCATGAAATTAAAAGACGATGCTTCTTGGAAGGAAAGCTATAACAAACTTAGTGTATTAAAAAGCAAAGACATCACTTTGCAGATAAATTTCTGTTTAGTTAAAGCTATAGTTTTTCCAATAGTCATGTACGAATGTGAGAGTTGGACCTTAAAGAAGGCTGAGCCTTTACTGAAGCCTCAGTAAATGACAAGAAATTGACTTTCCATTTCCCTGCAGCGCATGATTGGTCTGCTCTCCTGCTCTGTTGATAAACATGGAGTGAATTGGGTGCTTCTCTTATTTTTGGAGATGTTAGGCATCACTCCCCTCTCCAGAAAGGCATTAAGACATCAAGACATATTCACAGAGTTATGACTGTCTTATGTAGAAGGTTTTGCAACCCCTCATTGATTGTCTAACTATGCAGAACCAAATTAGGCCCTTGGCTTACGTCCTAGTCGATCAGTAATTTCCTCCAAGCCTGCCTGTCTATTGTTATAGAAGGCATATTAGAAATTCCTCTCGTAGAGATAAAGTAGCCCAATGAATACTACTACATGAGCAGGATTAAAAGCAGTGAGGGGACAATTCTCAGTTCCTGCAGCCTCCTGTGTCCTTCATTCCATGCCGTTTGCTGGGACGACTGACTTTGGGGAGGAGTCTCAGGGGAATCAGGCGGGCATGGGGAGTGGTGCAGCCTACACTGCTCTGTCTAGACCACACTGCTTCACAGTTGACGTGAGAAGAACGCAAGTGAGGAAAACTTCAGCTAAGCCTGGATTAGCCTCTGTAAGTTGGCTGAGGCTCAGTCACGTATCACCCAGAATCCTGGGCTAGATAGAAAGAACAAAAGAGAAGCTGGTAGAGCTCGGAGGCCCACGCCTCACGCGGAAAGATGATGGGCCATGTGGCTTGCGACTGCCCTGTTTCTCATAACTATCTGTGCTCACAAGCCAAAATTACTTTTTTTTTTTTTGACTTCACACCTTACAACAGTGAAAGCTTGAAGTCCTGACCACTGGACTACCAAAGAATTCCCCCAAATTACTTTTTTAATGGCAACTGTGGTTCTCCCTGTTGCTAGTTTCCAAGGGGCCAAAGACCATTATAAATAGAATTGCAGCAGAGTGGACAGTGAGCATGGATGGAGCAGCAAGCAGAACGGTTTCCCTCAAGAAATCCTTGCTGATGGGTTATAGAACATGACATAATAAGGAATAAAATCTATGAAAACTCCACTAAATTTGTAGTTGCTATTAAGAAGCAAAAATGTTTTAGTTGTGGCCTCCACAGACCTGATTTGAGCCAAATATTGTAGGGTCATTTTCCATCACCCGATTCACACACTGAGGCAGTTTACAGCCCCAGGGCCTCTTAAATTGAGGGAAAGGAAATCTCTCTGAGGAAAAACCTTGCGAGACTTCCCTGATAGTCCAGTGGCTAAGACTTCACACTCGCTATGCAGCAGGGCCTGGATTTGATCCTTGGTCAGGTAACCACTAGACCATTCAGGTATGACCTAAATCAAATCCCTTATGATTATACAGTGGAAGTGAGAAATAGGTTTAAGGGCCTAGATCTGATAGATAGAGTGCCTGATGAACTATGGAATGAGGTTCGTGACACTGTACAGGAGACAGGGATCAAGACCATCCCCATGGAAAAGAAATTCCAAAAAGTAAAATGGCTGTCTGAGGAGGTCTTACAAATAGCTGTGAAAAGAAGCGAAGTGAAAAGCAAAGGAGAAAAGGAAAGAAATCATTTGAATGTAGAGTTCCAGAGAATAGCAAGGAGAGATAAGAAAGCCTTCCTGAGCAATCAGTGCAAAGAAATAGAGGAAAACAACAGAATGGGAAAGACTAGAGATCTCTTCAAGAAAATTAGAGCTACCAAGGGAACATTTCATGCAAAGATGGGCTCGATAAAGGACAGAAATGGTATGGACCTAACAGAAGCAGAAGATATTGAGAAGAGATGGCAAGAATACACAGAACTGTACAAAAAAGATCTTCATGACCCAGATAATCATGATGGTGTGATCACTAATCTAGAGCCAGACATCCTGGAATGTGAAGTCAAGTGGGCTTTAGAAATCATCACTATGAACAAAGCTAGTGGAGGTGATGGAATTCCAGTGGAGCTATTTCAAATCCTAAAAGATGATGCTGTGAAAGTGCTGCACTCAACATGCCAGAAAATATGGAAAACTCAGCAGTGGCCACAGGACTGGAAAAGGTCAGTTTTCATTCCAACCCCAAAGAAAGGCAATGCCAAAGAATGCTCAAATTACCGCACAGTTGAACTCATCTCACACGCTATTAATGCTCAACATTCTCCAAGCCAGGCTTCAGCAATACGTAAACCGTGAACTTCCAGATGTTCAAGCTGGTTTTAGAAAAGGCAGAGGAACCAGAGATCAAACTGTCAACATCCACTGGATCATTGAAATAGCAAGAGAGTTCCAGAAAAACATCTATTTCTGTTTTATTGACTATGCCAAAGCCTTTGACTGTGTGGATCACAATAAACTGGAAAATTCTGAAAGAGATGGGAATACCATACCACCTGACCTGCCTCTTGAGAAACCTATATGCAGGTCAGGAAGCAACTGGACATGGAACAACAGACTGGTTCCAAATAGGAAAAGGAGTATGTCAAGGCTGTATCTTGTCACCCTGCTTATTTAACTTCTATGCAGAGTACATCATGAGAAACGTTGGACTGGAAGAAGCACAAGCTGGAATCAAGTTTGCTGGGAGAAATATCAATAATTTCAGATATGCAGATGA
Source organism: Capra hircus (assembly GCF_001704415.2). Classification (NCBI taxonomy): domain Eukaryota; kingdom Metazoa; phylum Chordata; class Mammalia; order Artiodactyla; family Bovidae; genus Capra; species Capra hircus. Next base: position 132,105,613 of record NC_030809.1, read on the forward strand.
CACCACCTTTATGGGAGAAAGTGAAGAGGAACTAAAAAGCCTCTTGATGAAAGTGAAAGAGGAGAGTGAAAAAGTTGGCCTAAAGCTCAACATTCAGAAAACAAAGATCATGGCATCTGGTCCCATCACTTCATGGCAAATAGATGGGGAAACAGTGAAAACAGTGTCAGACTTTATTTTGGGGGGCTCCAAAATCACTGCAGATGGTGATTGCAACAATGAAATTAAAAGATGCTTACTCCTTGGAGGGAAAGTTACGACTAACCTATATAGCATATTCAAAAGCAGAGACATTACTTTGCCAAAAAAGGTCTGTCTAGTCAAGGCTATGGTTTTTCCAGTAGTCATGTATGGATGTGAGAGTTGGACTGTGAAGTAAGCTGAGTGCCAAAGAATTGATGCTTTTGAACTGTGATGCTGGAGAAGACTCTTGAGAGTCCCTTGGACTGCAAGGGGATCCAACTAGTCCATTCTAAAGGAGATCAGCCCTGGGTGTTCTTTGGAAGGACTGATGCTAAAGCTGAAACTCCAATACTTTGGCCACCCCATGCGAAGAGTTGTCTCATTGGAAAAGACTCTGATGCTGGGAGGGATTGGGGTCAGGAGGAGAAGGGGACGACAGAGGATGAGATGGTTGGATAACATCACTGACTCGATGGCCGTGAGTTTGAGTGAACTCCAGGAGTTGGTGATGGACAGGGAGGCCTGGTGTGCTGCGATTCATGGGGTCACAAAGAATCAGACATGACTGAGCGACTGAACTGAACTGAACTCAACAGGTGACTAGATCCCACATGCCTCAGCTAAGAGTTAGTATACCACAGCTATAGATCCCGCATGGTGCATCGAGATAGAGGATCCCAACTGTCACAACTAAGATCTTGTGCAGCGAAGTAAATGAATTAAAGAAAATAAAAAGACCCTGCCATGTGGCTACTTTTCTTCCTTGCTTTCCACATGCACCTGTGGCCAGTTACCAGAGTGATTGTGTACTGTAGGAAGGAAAATGCTCAGAATTTTCAAGGATTACTGGATGCTGTCACCTAACTGATGTTATTTTCTTGTTTTTTAAAAAAATATTTATTTAGGCTGAGCTGGAGCTGTGTTGCTGCATGAGAGCCGTCTGTAGTCATGGGAAGCAGGGGCTTCTCTGTTGCAGAGTGCGGGCTTCTCGTTGCCGTGGCTTCTCTTGGTGAGGATCATGGGCTCAGTAGCTGTGGTGATGGGTTTAGTTGCCTCTCAGCATGTGGGATCTTCTGGGACCAGGGATCGAACCCTCATCCCCTACATTGGCAGACAGATTCTTAACCACTGGACCACCCAGGAAGTCCCAAGTGATGCTTATTTTCTGATGAACCTTTGAGTGGTAGGCTGAATAATGGTCCTACCTAAGTAGTTCACTTCCTAAGCCCCAAAATGGAACCTGTGAGTAGATGACTTTGCTGATGTCCTTAAAGATCTTGAGATGGGAAGATTATCCTGAATTATCCAGCGGAATCTAAGGGTCTTATAAGAGGGAGACAAAGGGTCAGAGAAAGAGGAGATATGATGACAAAAGCAGAGGTCAGAGTGTGCAGAGCCATGATCCAGAGAGAGTGGGAGGCTCTGCTGCTGCTGCTGCTGCTGCTGAGTCGCTTCAGTCGTGTCTGACTCTGTGCGACCCCATAGACGGCAGCCCACCAGGCTCCCCCATCCCTGGGATTCTCCAGGCAAGAACACTGGAGGGGGTTGCCATTGCCTTCTCCAATGCATGAAAGTGAAAAGTGAAAAGTGGAAGTGAAGTCGCTCAGTAGTGTCCAACTCCTAGAGACCCCGTGGACTGCAGCCTACCAGGCTCCTCCATCCATGGGATTTTCCAGGCAAGAGTGCTGGAGTTGGTTGTCATTGCCTCCTCCGGTGGGAGGCTTCTAGGGGCTGAGAAAGGCAAGAAACTGATTCTCCCTTAGAGCCTCCAGAAGGAATGTGGCCCTGCTGACCCTTTGTGAACGTTTGACCTCTGAAACTATAGTGGAGTTCTCTGGTGTCCTAGTGGTTAGGATTCTGGGCCTTCACTGCCATGGCCCTGGGAGATCCCTCAGGCTATGTGGCCAAAAAACCTCCAAAACAACAACAAAACAAAAAAAACCTAACAAAACCATGTAAGACGTTGCACTTCACTAGTCAAAATGGGTACCTACAGAGTCACAGCATACCAGAAGTTTTTATCCAAATCTAGTGGCCTGTCAACTCACTCTATTTTTTTCTGTCTATACACAATAATAGAATCCCAGTAGCTTTCTGACCCATAAAACAAAGTTTGCTATTGAGGTCAGAAGTGCCAAGTGGAAGCCTAGGAATTACTCCACACATCACAGCAAAAATATAACAACCTCCTGGGAAATTCCAGGGATCAGCATCATCAGTTAAAAAAAAAAGAAAGATGTAGGGGTACTCCTGCCCCATTCATCTTGCCCACTAGTTTTGTGCAGAAGACTAATTTCAGAGAACAAAGGATTATTGTAAATTTAATTGCAGCTGCATCTGATTTCATAATATTGTCTCTTTAGAGCAAATTGTCCTATTTGGTAACTGGTTTGCAGCCATCATATCAACTGGAAATTGATGTGGCAATTTTTTTTCTAAACACCAATTAAACAAAACCTACTAGAATTTGTTTTCCTCTGGCGATGAGAGCAGTAGTAGTGTGCCTTCATCATCTTTCCTCAAAGATGTCAAATCTTTGGCTCTACGTCATAATCTCATCTACAGAAAACAATCTGTCATTAAGTCATCATCCTGTTCTATTACAAGGCATTGAGTAAGTTACACTGGATCTGACAACGAGGATACTTCAAATGCCCTAGATTTCTTTTTTTAAAAAAAAAATATTAAAAAAATCTTCACTCAGTATATTTATTTACTCTTATTTTTGCCTACTTTTTTGGCCACATGGCATATAGGATCTTAGTGCCCTCTACAGTGAAAGCACGGAGTCTTTTTTTTTTTAAATGTCAAACTTTATTAAAGTATAGTTTACATAAAATAAAGTACAGGTGGATTCGTTTTGACAAATGTATATTGCCTTGGAGTTATCCCCACAGTGTAGATAAAATATTTTCATCACTTCAAAAACTCTCATTAAGCCCTCTGTAGCCAATCTCCTTCCCCAACTCCTGGTCCACAGAAGATTACCTTTTGAATCCTACTGGATACCTACTGGATCCAGTGAGTTTTATCATTCAAGAATTAGAACTCGCTGCATGTTCAAAACAGAAATCAATCATTTAATCCACCAAACACGAAATATACTCAAAAAAGGACTACAATAAAGGAATTCTCAATATACAGCATGCCAATTTGTGACCTTGGAGCACCATTACCGAGGTTGAATCCAAGTGTTAGTCATTCAGTCGTGTCGGACTCTTTGTGTTCCCATGGACTGTAGTTGGTCAGGCGTCTCTGTCCATGGAATTCTCCAGGCGAGAACACTGGAGTGGGTAGCCATTCCCTTCTCCAGGGGATCAAACCCCGGTCTCCTGCATTGCAGGCAGACTTGTAACCATCTGAACCACTAGAGAAGCCCAGTTGAATCCAACATCCATAAAATTTAAGCCCCCTTCATCCTTTAAGGAAGAACAGAATTTTAACCACTGGACCACCAGGGAAGTCCCTGGATTTCTTTTTAATACTCTTGCATGACTGAGGACTGGAGAGAAACCTCATAAAAATCCAGAAGTTGATCACTTTGTTAAAGTTTCTAGAGGTTTTTCGGTCTGGGGTATGTTGAGATGCCCCCTCATGAATGAAATGAGTTACTGTAGCTTGTGCCTCTGTCACTAATACAGAGACATAGTGTTTTGGTGGGTCACTTTGGATTCCGGAGGCAACATATATATTTGGCCCATCTACTGAATAATATGTGACATTCAGGTTTGAGTGAAAGTTCTGAGCAAGAAGGCACTGCAGTCTGTTCAACTTTACTACGAGCTACTCTGTCACTTGAGCCTAATGACCCAGCAAATTCAATAATTCCAAAACATCTCTGATATTTTGATGGTTATGATGGGGCTTCTGGAAAACCCCAATAGAGAAATGTCAGTTCAAACTTCTAGGGGTTTTGGACCAAAGTAATGCCATTTCCGGAAGATAGATATTCCCTTTTTACGAAATACCTCCTGATTTACTCTTCAGCCGTAGCAGAAACCAAAGGGAAACTAAGTTATTACTCCACCTTTGTTGGTTACTATGATCTGGGTGTTTGTCATTGGATCTACAAAGCTAAAGAGTCTGTCATGCACACCAATAATTCCCCTTCAAATGGAAACAGTACATACGAGGTTGTGCACGAACATTTCCTGAAGACACGAGCGAGTTGTGTGAGCAAATGGCTTTGACCCCATGGTAGCTACTGCTGCTGCACTGACACTGCTCTCTCAGCCCACATCGTGGCCTCATGGGGAGTTTCCTATGACCCATCCACCTAGAGAGGGCAGTTTTGATGCTGATCAGGGTTCTTGACCTTCCCCGGTTTATAGAAATTGGCTAGAAGCCAGACAAGAAACTCAGGCAGGGCTTTTATGGGGCCACTGCTATAGCAGCAGGGAGCCAGAACAAGGAACAGGTTCTCTTGCTTGATTGCTCCCTGGGCGGGGGTGAGCTGGTTCCTTACGCAGGGGAAGGTGGGGTGTGTCTAGGGATCGGACTGGAGGAGTAGCTTGTAGGTGGTTTGTCCACTCCTTGGATGGTATTGTATGCAGAGAGCATGGGCAGTACCCTGCTTTTGCTCCAGAAGTGGCAGTTGTTTTTTTTGGTTTCTTTGTATCATTTGTCTAGAATTTGTCCCAACTGCACACTCATGCAGGCTTTTTTATTTTTTTTGGCCCATATAATTTCTTTGTGTTCTTCCCAGGTGCCTCAGTAAGTAAAGAATCCACCTGCCGGTGCAGAAGATGCAGGGTTCTCCTGGGTCGATCCCTGAGTCGGGAAGACCCCTAAGAAGAGGAAATGGCAACCCACTCCAGTATTCTTGCCTGGAAAATTCCATGGACAGAGGAGCCTGGTGACCTCCAGGCGGAGGTGGAAAAGACTTAGTGACAGCATGCACACACACACAGTTCTTTTGTGTTCTGTTGCTCAGGGAGATGTGTGTCCAGGTGCAAATACTGCAGCACTGCAGCAAAGGGTCCCAGGTCCCAGACTGTCTCAGTGTCCCCTCAGGCTTGGTTTATAGATGTTTCCGTACAAGGATGGCTCAGTAACAAAGAATCTGACTGCCAATTCAGGAGACACAGGTTTGATCCCTGGGTCAGGAAGATCCCCTGGAGAAGGAAATGGCAACACATTCTTATATTCTTGCTTGGGAAATCCCATGGACAGAAGAGTCTGGTGACCTATGGTCCAAGGAGTTGCAAAAGAGTTCACACCACTTATTGACTAAACAACAACAAGGAGATTGTGCCTGCATGTCAAGACTTTGTCTTTGAAAAAATGTAGACTCAGCAATTTGTGAAAAAATCAACTTTGTTTTCTGCGACCAGTTTCTTTGTTGACCTTAGATTCTTAAAGCTCCTGGCCAGTTTTGTATGATACATTTAAGTTTAGCCAAAGGTATACACAGAGCTCCCTTAACAGTGATTTCAGTTTCCTGCAGATTTGCGTTGTAGGTTCTATGTAACTCCTACTGCCACCTTTATAAAAGTTGTCTTTAATTTGTATAGATTGGAACTGCTTTTTTCACATTTATTTTATTGATATGTACTTGAGTTACAATGTTAATTTGCACAGTGTTAATTTCTACTGTACAACAAGATGATACAGTCCTCTACATATATATATTCATATTCTTTTCCATGATTTTTTAAAAAGTCTTTATTGAATTTATTACAATATTGTCCCTGTTTTATGTTTTGGTTTTCTGGCCTCGAGGCATATGGGATCTTAGCTCCCCAACCAGGGATCAAACCCATGCCCCGTACATTGGTGAAGTCCTAACCACTGGATCACCAGGTAAGTCCCTCCATTACGTTTTATCCCAGGATACTGAATGTAGTTCTCAGGAGTATACAGTAAGACCTTGTTGTTTATTCTATGTAATAGTTTGCATCTGCTAATCTCAAATTCTCAAGCTTTCCCCTCCCCCATCCCCCCTCCCCCAGCCACTTAGCAACCACAAATTTTAGAACCTGGTTTCTGGCCATAAGATATTCTCTGAATGTCATTCCCCTCTCTTTCTCTGAGTATATCCTCCTCCCCCCAGACACCTCCCTTTTCCTTGGGCAGTTCAAAGTTTAATTCCTTCCTCTTTTTAATCCAGTCTTGCATCCTCCTCCAACAACTTAGTAAGACAGAGGAGCTATATGACACTGTATCAGTTCAGTTAAGTCATTCAGTCATGTCTGACTCTTTGAGACCCCATGGACTATAGCACGCCAGACTTCCCTGTCCATCACCAACTCCTGGAGCTTGCTAAAACTCATGGCCATCCAACCATCTCATACTTTGTCATCACCTTCTCCTCCTGCCTTCAATCAAAGCATCAGGGTCTTTTCTAAGGAGTCAGTTCTTCCCATCAGGTGGCCAAAGTACTGAAGCTTCAGTTTCAGTATCAGTCCTTCCAATGAATATTCAGGACTGATTTCCTTTAGGATTGACTGGTTTGATCTCCTTGCAGTCCAAGGGACTCTGTGGGTTGCCATGCCCTCCAGATCTTCCCAACCCAGGAATCAAACCAGGGTCTCCTGCATTGCAGGCAGACTCTTTACCAGCTGAACTACCAGGGAAGCTCAAACAGATATGTGACACGGTACAGAAGTAGCTAAATAAGTGGCAGAGACATTAAGTGCCAGGAGTTCCAAGGACAAACATGGACCAGATTTCCTTGCACTCAGTAGGCACTTCAGCGCAGGAGCATGGGAACATGACGTCAGTGGACGCGTACATGTGGACCAGGAACCAGAGGTTAGGAAACGGGGAGACACAAGGGCCCGAAAGGCCTTTCGCCAAGCAGAGTGGGGACCAGTGATGCAGACCAGACACTGCCCATCAAGTTCTCTGAAGCGATAAAATTAACAACTGAAAAGTCCCCCAGGAGCTTCAGTTCCTTCTTATGAATTAGGGATGCCATTATGGGGCCAATCAATAAAGATGAGAAAATAAGATGCTGGATCAAAGATGCAAAATAAGAACTGATTTGACAGAAATACAAGGAGAAGAAAGGCATAAATGTAATCAAAGATAAAGCAGTGTAAAAATACTTACAAGGTAGGCATTTACAGTTAACTTATATATGGCTATTTTTAGATATTGTCTTTATTGTGTTTATTAACTTACTTTTGGGCAATTTCTTTTGCCAGATGGTGTGGAACCCTGTACCAATGTCACAGGATAAAAATCTCTGGAATTTACCAACCCCCATAGCATAGCAACTGTTGCCATGCGCCTCTGGGATCTAAACCAGCCAGTTCCCTGATCCCATATTAGGCAAACTATCCACTCTACTATCCACCCTATAGCATCCTCACCAATCACCTAATGCCACAATTTCAGTAGGAATTTTCTGTCTTGAGGCTATAAAAACTGGATGCAAGGCTGTGAAAGGGCTCGGTTCTCCCTTGAGTTAGCCCACTATGCTAACAGCATCTCCCACTGTAATAAACTTTATTCTCCTCTCGTTCTGCCTCATGTCTGGAAATTCATTTCCAACCCGTGTACGGACCACGACAGATTGTTCTTTGCTGGGAACTCTAGTAAGACAACTCTGTAAATGCAAAATATATACTAGTTCAAACAGTACAAAAAATAGTAAAATTTCTTAATAACATTAAAAATAACTACCCATTTAAAGGCCCTGGTTGCCTTACAGGGACCAGGTGGCCTGGGGCTGCAGGGCCAGCACCCGAGGCCATAACTCTCCCACTGGGTCTGCCTGCTCTTGAGTCCTGTGCTAAGAGAAAAAGCACACGGAGTCCACAGTGGGCTTTCGTTTCTAAAATTACAAGCAGAGCTTAAAAGTGGGAAGAGTCTATGCTCTGTCTCTTAAACAGTTCAAGGAGACTCACTGATCTCATGGCAGGTCCTTTGCCCACAAGCCGACAGGGTAACAGCAGAAGTAAGGGCAGAACACCTCCTTGGTTGAGCATGCTCACATGGACAGAGGAGGACGATGTGGCTGGAGGTCATCATCGGACGTTGCGTGCTGCTGTCCCGGGATGAGGACGTAGCATGGAGCTAAGTAGTGTCCTGTGATGGGGAAGGACAAAATCTGACTCTGTGCTGGGTCTGCGTCTTTTACTTTAGCCTTTGCTTTCCATTGCTTTTGTCACCACAATCACTGGAAGAATGCCGTGTATTCTATATGTATGCTATAAGCATACACAGTGGCCTGCCTTGTGGAACCCCGTCCCTCTGCCTGAATGTTGAAGTACCTTTGTTCAGCTCACGGCGAAACACGCTGACCCTGCCTGCCTGCCTGTGGATGGCTGCAGAAAAGAAGAAACTGACAAGCCCTCTCCACAGGCTGACCAAACCAGGAGATATTTTGCAAGACTTTCAGTGGTTTTATTTTACTTCCTCCTCTCCTTCCCTCTCTCTCTTCTATAAAAGAAACTGGTATCCGGATCATGATAAAATGGTACTCTAAGACTCTAGTCTGTCACCTTCTTTGACACCCGGCTTTCTGAATAAAGTCATTATTCCCTGCCTCAATGCTGCGTCTCTCAATTATTGGTCTGTGGTGCAGAGAGCAGACTGAGTATGGATTTGGTAACAACCCCTGTCCTTGTGTGGTGACATCTAATAGGGTATAATAGACTATAAACAAATATAGAATGGAAAAAATAAAGTGGGTAAATCAGACAGAAGGTAACAGTTTGGGGATCTATTTTAGGTGGGGAAGTGAGGAAAATCCCTCTGAAGAGTTGATGTTGACAGTGACTTAAGTCAAGAGTATGAGCAGACCTTGTAGAGAAGGGGGAAGAAGACAATTCAGGCAGAGGGGCAAGCACAGGAGGGTGCCTATGTGTTCAAGAAACAGTCCTGGTGAGGCGTGCACTCAATTTACTCTCAATAATTTTTTTTAATGACAGATAGGGTGGTTAGCAGAGTCTATGGCTATTGAGCCCTTAATATGACTGAATTGAGATATGTTGTAAATGCAAAATGTATACTAGATTTCAAACACTATTTAAAAAAAGAGTAAAGTGTCTTAATAACTCTTAAAATAACTGCACATTTAAATGAAAATGTATTAAATATATTGGTTAAGTAGAATATGTTGTTAAACTAATCTCACCTATTCTCTGTACTTTTTAAACACTTTTTATTGAAGTATACTTGACTTGCAATGTTGTGTTTAATTTCTGCTGCACAGCAAAGTCACTCAGCTATGCATATATATGCATATATTCTTTTTAGTATTCTCTTCCATTATGCTTTATCTCAGAATATTGAGTGTAGTTCCCTGTGTCTTTGTACTTTTTTAATGTGGCTACTTAGAAAATTTAAAATTACATGTATGGTTCATATTTTATTTCTATCAGACACCATTGATCTAGAGATCCAGGCTCTGCCAACAACTCTTCTCAAGCAGTGTGTTTGGACTTCTGGTTTCTACTCTGTGAGTAGTGTTTGGAAGTCATCTTTCCTATCCTCACAACAAGAAAAAACTGAATGAACTAAAAGTCAACAGAGAATTGTCAGAAGACAAACTGCCAATCCCCAAACTGGAGAGATGGGTAAACACAGAGAATAAAGATCATCCTACCTGAAGGAGATGCTGCTGGAACTACTAAGTCATAGGAACACTGAACAGGTAATGTAGGCAAGTTTCTAGAGGCTGAGTCTACACTAGTTTGAGAGAGAGATACCCCTCAGGGCCCAGAGTAAGGTGAGATGGTTCCTACAGTTTTGTGGGGTCTGTCTCCAGGAGCCTTTTCAGATAACAGTAAGTACCTTAGAAAAATCTGTTCATGTTTGGCCTAGTGGAAGGGAAATGCAATGATTTTGAAACAAGTCCAGAGAATTCTCCAGAACAAAGCCTTACCCAGTGAGGAGAAAGCCATTACCCCAGCCTTCTGACTTGGAGGGAAGGAAATCCCTGAAGTCCAGCCCCCTCTGGATATCCTGTCTCATGCAATGTGAAAAGCACTTGTGGAGGTCATAGCCCTGGGAGACAGGCCTACAGAATCTAAGTCCTAGTCATAGAAGTGCTCAGTTTTCCCTCCCATCAACCTTACCACCACATCAACAGGACTCTTGTAATAATGTGGGGTACAGCTGAAAGGACTAATAATGCCCAGGCTCTACTTAAGAAGTAGTTTCTAGGGAAACCCAAATATAAGAAAGGAAACAAAAACAAGAGGACAACAGAGGAAATTTAGGTCTCTGATATATATAGCTTCAGGAACAGTAAACACAGCCTAACTCCTAGACAGAAAAATATAAAGGCTCACACCAAGGTCTATTTACCTCACTTCCTCCTACCTACTACGTCATGTCTGGGTTTCATGCAAAAATTACAGGCATCCTTAAAGTCAACAAAAAATATAGCCTGACAAGATAAAGCATCAGATCAGGCTCTGATATGGAGAGATTTTGGAATTATCAGACTAGAATTTGAGCAACATTGTGTAACACGCTAAAGGCTTAAGTGAAAAATGTGGGCAACATGTAAGAATTTCTCTTTGTGTCCTCAGATGACCAAAAGGCAAGGGAGCCTCTGAAGTCTTTTTTATAAGGGAACTAAGCCCATACATGAGGGTTCTACCCTCATGGTCTAGCCCCTTCCAAAGACCCTGTCTACAAATATTACCATGTAAGGTTTCAACATATGAATTTAGGTGGTGGTGGTGGTTTGGTCGCTAAGTCATGTCTGGCTCTTGCGACCCCATAAACTGTAGCTTGCCAGGTTCCATAGGATTTTCCTTCTCCAGGGGATCTTCCCAACCCAGGAATCGAATCCGAATCTCCTGCATTGCAGGCAGATTCTTTATGAACTGAGCTACGAGAATTTAGGGGTGTGACACAAACATTCAGTTATAGTTCAGTTCAGTCGCTCAGTCGTGTCTGACTCTTTATGACCCCAGGGACTGCAGCAGGCCAAGACTCCCTGTCCATCACCAACTCCCAGAGTTTACTCAGACTCATGTCCATTGACTTGATGATGCCATCCAACCATCTCATTTTCTGTCATCCCCTTCTGCTCCTGCCTTCAGTCTTTTGCTGCATCAGTCTTTTCAAATAAGTCAGTTCATCCCATCAGGTGGCAAAAGTATTGGAGTTTCAGCTTCAGCATCAGTTCTTCCAATGAATATTCAGTACTGATTTCCTTTAGGATAGACTGGTTGGATCTCCTTGCAGTCCAAGGGACCCTCAAGAGTCTTCTCCAATACCACAGTTCAAAAGTATCAATACTTCAGCACTCAGCTTTTTTTACAGTCCAAATCTCACATCCATACATGACTACTGGAAAAACCATAGCCTTAACTAGATGGACCTTTTTTGGCAAATTAATGTCTCTGCTTTTTAATAAGCTGTCTAGGTTGGTCATAACTTTTCTTCCAAGGAGCAAGCGTCTTTTAATTTCATTGCTGCAGTCACCATCTGCAGTGATTTTGGAGCCCTCCAAAATAAAGTCTGTCATTGTTTCCAATGTTTCCCCATCTATCTGCCATGAAGTGATGGGACCAGATGCCATGATCTTAGTTTTCTGAATGTTGAGCTTTAGGCCAACTTTTTCACTCTCCTCTCACTTTCATCAAGAGGCTCTTTAGTTCTTCGCTTTCTGCCATAAGGGTGGTGTCATCTGCATATCTGAGGTTATTGTTATTTCTCCTGGCAATCTTGATTCCAGCTTGTGCTTCACCCAGTCCTGCATTCCTCATTATGTACACTGCATATAAGTTAAATCAGTAGGGTGATAATATACAGCCTTGACACACTCCATCCTGATTTAGAACCAGTCTGTTGTTCCACGTCCAGTTATAACTGTTGCTTCTTGACTGGCATACAGATTTCTCAGGAGGCAGGTCAGGTGGTCTGCTATTCCCATCTCTTGAAAGAATTTTCCACAGTTTATTGTGATCCACACAGTGGATCAAAGGCTTTGGTGTAATCGATAGAGCAGAAGGAGATGTTTTTCTGGAACTCTTTTGCTTTTTCCATGATCCAAAGCGATCTCTGGTTCTTTTGCCTTTTCTGAATCCAGCTTGAACATCTGCAAGTTCACAGTTCATGTACTGTTAAAGCCTGGCTTGGAGAATCTTGAGTATTACTTTACTAGCATGTGAGATGAGTGCAATTGTGCGGTAGTTTGAACATTCTTCATTGCCTTTCTTTGGGATTGGAATGAAAATTGACCTTTTCCAGTCCTGTGGCCACTGCTGACTTTTCCAAATTTGCTGACATACTGAGTGCAGCACTTTCACAGCATCATCTTTTAGGGTTTGAAAGAGCTCAACTGGAATTCCATCACCTCCCCTAGCTTTGTTCGTAGTGATGCTTCCTAAGGCCCACTTGACTTTGCATTCCAGGATGTCTGGCTCTAGATGAGTGATCACACCATTGTGATTATCTGGGTTGTGAAGATCTTTTTTGTACAGTTCTTCTGTGTATTCCCATCACCTCTTCTTGATCTTGTCTGCTTCTGTTAGGTCCATACTATTTCTGTCCTTTATTGTGCCCATCTTTGCATGAAAATTTCCCTTGGTCTCTCTAATTTTCTTGAAGAGATCTCTAGTCTTTCTCATTCTATTGTTTTCCTCTATTTCTTTGCATTGGTCACTGAGGAAGGCTTTGTTTTCTCATCTTGCTATTCTTTAGAACTCTGCATTCAAATGGGTATCTCTTTCCTTTTCTCCTTTGCCTTTCATTTCTCTTCTTTTCTCAGCTATTTGTTAGGACTTCTCAGACCATTATTTTGTCTTTTTGCATTTCTTTTTCTTGGGGTTGGTCTTGATCACTGACTCATGTACAATGTCACAAACCTCCATCCATAGTTCTTCAGGCACTCTGTCTTTCGGATCTAATCCCTTGGATCTATTTGTCACTTCCACTTTAAAGTCTTAAGGGATTTGAGTTAGGTCATACCTAAATGGTCTAGTGATTTTCCCTACTTTCTTCAATGTAAGTCTGAATTTGGCAATAGGAGTTCATGATCTGAGCCACAATCAGCTCCCGGTCTTGTTTTTGCTGACTGTATAGAGCGTCTCCATCTTTGGTTACAAAGAATATAAATAATCTGATTTTGGTATTGACTATCTGGTGATGTCCATGTGTAGAGTATTCTCTTGTGCTGTTGGAAGAGGGTGTTCGCTATAACGAGTGCATTCTCTTGGCAAAACTCTGTTAGCCTTTGCCCTGCTTCATTCTTTACTCCAAGGCCAAATTTGCCTGTTACTCCAGGTATGTCTTGACTTCCTACTTTTGTATTCCAGTCCCCTATAATGAAAAGGACATCTTTTTTTGGTTTAAGTTCTAGAAGGTATTGTAGGTGCTCATAGAACCATTTTACTTCATCTTCTTCAGCATTATTGATCAGGGCATAGACTTGGACTACTGTGATATTGAATGGTTTGCGTTGGAAACAAACAGAGGTCATTCTGTCATTTTTGAGATTGCATCCATGTACTGCATTTCGGACTCTTGTTGACTATGATGGCTCCTCCATTTCTTCTAAGGGATTCTTGCCCACAGTAGTAGGTATAACGGTCATCTGAGTTATATTCACCCATTCCAGTCCATTTTAGTTGCCGGTCCCTAAAATGTCGATGTTCACTCTTGCCATCTCGTGTTTGACCACTTCCACTTTGGCTTGTTTCATGGACCTAACATTCCAGGTTCCTATGCAATATTGCTCTTTACAGCATCAGAATTTACCTCCATCAGCAGTCACATCCACAACTGGGTGTTGTTTTTGCTTTGGCTCCATTTCCTCATTCTTTCTGGAGTTAGTTCTCCACTGATCTCCAGTAGCATATAGGACACCTACCGACTTGGGGAGTTCCTCTTTCAGGCCCTGTTCATACTGTTCAGTTATAGTAGATGCTGATAAGACCAGTGGTTGCCAGGATTTCAGGGGAGAGGTGAAGCACAGGGGATTATTAGAAGGATGAAACTATTCTGCATGAAACTGCAATGATGATTATGTGTGCATTTGTGAAAACATGTAAGGTAGTACAACATCAAGAGTGAACTGTGATGTAAACTATGTACTTTAGTTAGTAATAATGTATTCGTATTATTTCCACAAACAATACTAACAGTTAGTGTTATGCTGTTAGTACAGCATACAACAGTTAGTATAGCATACAACAGTTAGCTGTATGCTATAACTAAGCAAGTATTGGTGTTCAGTTCAGTTATTCATGCAACAATAGCAGACAACCAAGTTAAAACAGAGTGAAAAACTAACTCTGTACTGTAGTTAAACAATTCATTTTTAATGAAATTATCACTTGAAGTGACTTTAAAATGCACAATGGAAAACTGCTAACACAAAGTCTCTCTGAAGAAATACATTTTGAAACAATCACTTCCATTCCTTAACTTTTTTTGAACTTCTTTTAGTCTAGGAAGGAACAGAAAACCCAACAGTCAGCTACAGTTCTTAAGTACAGGACAGACATATAGTTATCAGATTAAGGCAAGTGTTTTTTTACTACTTGTTCTGCCACTCTCAAGGGAAGGACTGTTTGTTCCATATAACCATCACTCAGTTAATATTTTACACTTTTTATTTAGGTACTTCCAAAAATATGTTTGGCTTTTTAGCTCACTTTATTAGTTAAAATGTATCCCCCAAAGACTTAACTCATTTCTGGGTGGCTAAAATGACCTGCCTAGTGTCATAATTCTAAAAGTATTTTACATAGTAATTTATATTTGCCAAAAAGTAATTCAAAGGACAAAGTAACCCTTGCAGATTAAGCTGCCACTGCCCATACAAAATAAGCAAAAACGTCTCATGAAATTAAAAACAAACAAACAAACAATTTTCTCTGCTCCCTGTAACGGAAGCTATCCAAGATAGTTTGAGATAAAGTCTAAGAAACTCAGAAACATTAAGTCGTTTGGTCCTTTACGGTGCAACAGTGCTTCTAGTGGACGAGTTTAAGGAAGTGGGTTCTACCCAGTCTCTTCATGTCGTAAAGCTTTTGTGTCTCAGTTGTCCCCTTACATGTTCACAAACCTCAAAGAACAGCGCCTCCGCAACCAAACTGAACCTCCGGTAGCAAGGAGACAGGCGGGACCTCTTCGGAAGTAAGATGGCAGTAGCGTGGCGCTCTGGGCGGCCCCGGCCACGACTCTGTAGCCGGAAGTCCTCCGGCGCTAGCCAGTAGGAAGCGGAAGTAAAGGGCGGTCGGCAGCTGGTCTCTCCTCTGCGAGGCCGGCTTGTGAGCAGAGCCGCGGGAAAGGCGCGTGTCGGCCGCTCACTGGTGCAGCTGCTGCCGCCTGCGCCGCTGCCCTGCCCCGCCCCGGCGTGGTCGCAGGTGCCGTCGCGGACAGAGCGCGGCCCTGGCATGGGCTGGAAAGGGGATGAGAGCGGCGCGTGTGCTGCAGCTGCAAGACCAGTGACAGGTACCCCTGGGGTTGGAGTGGGGAGGTCTCGCCAGCGGAGAGAGGGTCTGGGGAGCGAGGCCACCGTGTGTCTCGGTCACCTTGATCTTCCGATTCTTTTCTGACTCAGTTTCCCCTCCTGTGTCTCAGCCCTTCCTCTCTGTTCGAGTCCCTCTAGAAGTCCTTCAGTGTTTTCTGGGCAAATCCGGTTTCTGCGAGGGTGGCCGCGGACTCTCTTCATCGGTTTTGCGCCTTCATTGGAGAGCCTTGAAACCCGTGTGCCCAAGTGCAGACGGAGGTGGGGGACGTGTCCTAACACGAATTCAGACCAAGCTTGACCCCAACAAGGTTGAGAGCCAGCGGTTTGCAGGACTCCGGTGGGAAAAGGATGGATCTTTGTATAGATTTATGTTTTCCCTACAGTGAATTCGGGTGGTGAATTTTGTTTACCGTTTTCGTTTGTTTCAAGGATCTGTTGACTGGAAATTGGATGATCCGGTTTCACTTTTAGTGTGGGACCTGCCAGAAGAATAAGATCGCGCACATCGCCAATGAGTTACGGGCGCGAGCTCTTCAGCGTTCCTTGGCCAGAATCTCTAGATTGTTTAGCATTTTTTGCCAGATTTGAAAACTAGCATAGTTTGTTCATTTGAAGTCTTGGGGTCTTATGCCTTACTGTGTGCTAACTATTTTGAAAACATTCACCATGCACTTGGCCAGCCAGTTTTAGTGTGATGTTTGAAGACGTTTTAAATAGCTATATGATAGCAACATAAAAGTTGGGTTGATTGTAGCCTTTCCGTTTGACTTGGTTTTGATAAACTTAGCTGAAACTCATTTTTAATAAAGGAAATAAACATTACTTTCTACAGTAGGATAACTCCTTCACAGTGTGTGTTTAACTTGAGGGAACTAGATTGAACTATGGAGAAAATTCTAGGTATAAATGGATATTAATTTAATTATTGCAAAAGTAAATTTATTTCTCAAGAAGGGTGCTTCCTAATACTTTTCCTTGCTATTGTCATATATGTTGAAGCTCATCTATTAGCCTGAACCCTTCAAGTGTTTTTTTGAGTTCATTAGCTATTTTCTTCAGTTTAAAAATGGAAAAAGTTGGTGATGACTTAGAACGTTATGCCTTTTCTATTTTTCAAAAGTGATAAACACTTGCCATAATATAACTTTGATGAATATTTTAAATAAATGAGCAAGAGTGTCTTTAATTTACACTAAAGAAACCAGGCCACACGCTAGATCTTACAGATGAATCATTTGGGCCTGGAACTTACTAAAGACTTTTTAATTTATGCATCATGCCTTAAGTGTGATGCCTATAATCACGCAGTGCCACACTGAAGATTCTGCCAACTGTTAGTTTGCAGACTATTCCTCTTAATAAGCAACCTTGAAGGACTACTAGGGTCAGAGTGATATGGGATCTCGGCAAATGAAGGTATCCTCAAACAAAAGACCACTCAGAAAGGTTCTTATTTTGACTTCTGTGAACAGTCTTTTTGTCTGGTGTTACCTGTGGTATCAAGGATGTGGGGTTTGGGTGTGGGAAAGCTGTTCATTAATGTATGGCTTTCCTCCCTTTTCCATCTCTAATGATGCTCTGCTGCACCCCAAGAACTCTCTCTATGTCTTTGAAACAGGTCTAGGGGATCTCTGAGTGAGTCACGAAGCGTAGTTTTCATTTTCACCCTTCTTAAGTCCTAGGCTTTCTGAGCGCCCTTGCTTTTGGCGCCACATCCCTTTTTCTCCCAGTTCTTTTCATTCACCTGTTAATGAACAGAGTCTGTGTTTGTTTATGTTGAGGGCCTCCTGTGTCCCAGGCATTATGCTAGGCATGTGACTGTGACATAACTCCCTGCTCTTGAGGTGCTCACATTCTGTCCCCAGAGTCAGCCCCAGTATGGATCTGTCAGGCTGGTTGCTTGATCACACCCTTGGTTCCTTGGTTTCAAGGTGAAACCATACCTCTCTTGGCCATTTGGGACCCAAAGCCTCTGCCCCTAGAAATCCTTGAACTTGCCTTGGGTCTCATAATAAAGCCGTATGGTCAGTCTAGGTCTGGACATTAAGAACCCCTTCTTAAAGCCAGGGCAGAGAGCATGGTACTGTAGAACTTTTGAAAACAGGCAGGTGTAGGTTCCAAGAATTGCTATTTATTAGGCAAGTTACTTAGCCTCTCTGAATTCCCATTTTCTTATTTTTAAAGTGGGGGTAATAGTGTTTCACCCATCATGCAGCTTATTTATGGACTGTCTGCCGTTTGCCAGGCACTGCTGTTTACTGAGGTGAGCAGAGTGGAGCAGGCCTTGTGTGGACAGGCTGGGGAACATGCTGTTTGCAGAGCTCTTGGCAGTGGCGCAGTCCAGAGTGATTCCGCCTCTAGTAATTGCTCAGTAAATGTGAGTGTCTGCTCGGGTGGAGTGGGGAGGAGCCGCCTCCTCACTCTCTGCATGCAGTCTATCTGGGAGTACTGTTCAGTGGCATCCAGTTTCTCATCTGGAATCATCACTGTTGGGGGTGACCTATCTAGGTCCCTGCAGGAAAAATTGTGAACACAGCTGTAGCATTATCACTGCTTGAACATAGTTCGTATGCGCTGCCTCTGGTTTAGAAACTTACTGATTTTGGGGTAGGATTTTAAAAAGTTTTTGTTGGCACAGTGGTAAAGAATCTGCTTGCCAATGCAGGAGACGCGGGTTCAGTCCCTGGGTTGGGAAGATCCCCTTGAGGAGGAAATGGCAACCTGCTCCAGTATTCTTGCCTGGAAAAGTCCATGGACAGGGGAGCCTGGCAGGCGACAGTCCACAGGGTCACAGAGCTGGAAGCAACTGAGCAGGCAGGAACTATAGCTGATTTACAGTGCTGTGTTAGTCTTTGCTCTGCAGCAGAGTGTTTCTTTCCCCCTCTAGCCACAGAGCATACATTTCCAAGGAATGTTTTTGGGGCCTTGTAATAGTGCTGAGCTGTTATTCTATAGTTTAGAAGATAGTTTCTAGATTCTTTTCCTTATGACGTTTTGCTAGACGGGTTAGTTTTTGTGTAGTACTTGGCACATTACAAAGTGACTTTTGCTACAAAGTGACTTTTGTTACAAAGTGATTTCATGTTGCCTTCTCATCCCGGCAGATACTGTTATTCTTATTTTAGAGAGTGGGAGACTAAGGGTAAGGGCGGAGGAGTTATTAGGTAACACACTTGAGGTTAAACTGTTGGTAACTAGCAAACTCAGGAGTTGATCATAGGTCTCTATTACTAACCCATGTTTGTTCTATCAGGAGGAGCAGGTTTCTGAGGCTGCAGTCCATGAACCTCCCGGGGAGGGTGTCTGAGAGAGATGTTGAGTGGTCTGAAATTGTATGTAACAGTTTGGGTCCTTGCTTGCCCCCCTCTGCAGGAAATGTCAGTAACTTTTGCTACTTCGGGAGAAGAGCCTACATCATTTCCAGTTTCCTCTCCGTGCCCCCCACCTCCCCAACCCCCGCACCCTCCCAAGCCAGGACTTACCTGCTAGCAGGTTTCATTGTCAGAGGTCTGGTTTGGTTAGTCCTATCTTTATTAATGTTGATTTTTTAAAAAAATATCTGTTTATAAATGGGGCTTCCCTGGTGGCTGAGGGTAAAGAATCCACCTACGATGCAGAAGACAGGGGGTTCGATCCCTGAGTCAGGAAGATTCTCTGGAGAAGGAAATAGCAACCCACTTCAATATTCTTGCCTGGGAAATACTATGGATGGAGAGCCTGGCAGACTCCGCGGGGTCACAAGAGACAGACACAACTTAGCACCTGAACAACTACACGTTTATAAGTGGGACGTTCCTATTAATTTTTTTGTTTCCCAAGAAGCCAATAGTGCCTGAACTTCAGACTCTTTTAAAAGCAGCTTTTTGGGCTTCCCTGGTTGCTCAGTGGTGAAGAATTCGCCTGCCAATGTAGGAGACATGGGTTTGATTCCTGGTCTGGAGGATTCCACGTGCGATGCGGCAACTTAGCTGGCTCACCACAGCTGCTGAGTCTATGCTCTAGAGCCCGGAACCACAACCACTGGCCCCGACGCTGCGACTGCTGAAGCCCACACGCCCTCGAGCCCTTGTTCCACAGCAGGAGAAGCCTACTCAACGAGAGGCTAACATCTCTGGTTGGCATAGGCACCAGGAGATGAAGTGCAGCTTTTGTAGCAAAGAGTGTAATGAACTACACACCTTTAGTTGTGTGTCAGTAATCAACTAACATCTATTGACTATCTATAGATAGTGTGTGCTGTTGTATTTTGGAAACATTTTTATTTCTGTCACAGTCATGTTATTTTTTGTCTCTAAGTATTAAGATTCAGGTTGAAACATTGCCTTGTAGAAAAATCTTTTTTTTCCCCTTTCTAGGACTTTGCTGTAAAATGGGCCTTCTGACTATGCTTATTGGACTATGGCTGTTTTCCTCAGTTAAGGCAGATTCAAAAGCCATTACGACCTCTCTTACAACAAAATGGTTTTCCACTCCACTGTTATTAGAAGCCAGGTAAGAAGACATGTTTTTTCCTTTCCACATGTTTAAGTGAGAATGTGGGCTCTGCCAGTGAATATTTGGGAGCTTTTAGGGAGTGGGATTCTTATTATGCATTTAGTAAGAGCCCCATTCAGCGTGCACCATGCTGTGTACCCGCCACAGGCTGAGAGAACACGGATTCTGCCGGCAGGCTAGGACTGCACTGATGACAGAGATCCTTAGGGACTTCTTTAGACAGATACACGGAATTGGTTAAGTTATTATGGTGTCTTCCAGGAAGAGTGTAAATATGCTAATAAGGGAAGAGAGTGTTGTACTTAAAGGAAGATTTCTGTTTATTTGAACAGGGTGCTAAGGGGTGTTTAATACGAGAAAGAGAAGAAAGCTTGTTGAGGTGCAGGTGGAGGATATACCCCTCCTGAGAACTTGGAAGGAGACAGACCCCAGATAAAAGAGTGCAGGGGGGAGCTGAAAAAGTGGCCACATCTAATCTGATGTTAGCTTCTCCAAAATCAGGATGCAGTTAATCAAGTTGTTATCTGACAGTTAAAATTGGTAGCATCTTTCACTCTTAGCATTTTCTAAAACAATGATATGTCTTAAAGTTGACAGTTGTCTTTGGGCAGCATTTCCTGAAACATGCTGGACCCTAGTCTCCTACCCCATGTATCTCAGTACCATCTGGGGCTTCAGGAAACTCTGGAAGACAGGTTCTTGCCTGTTTGCCTTCTGCCGCATGCAGCCGTTTCTACTTCTGCTGTGTTCCGGGGTCTTGGTGCAGAAAATGAGTTTCAAAGGCCTAGGCCTTGAAGGGATTTAGAATGTAGTGAATATGCAGTAAGTCACACCAAGTTTCCCACCGTTACCTCTCAAACTAGAAGAGATTCTCTGGTCTGGGGAGTATGGAAGAAAATGAAACTTGAAGGAAACTTGACAACCCTTCAGTGAACCACAAGAAGGAGTTAGTAGACAGGTTGTAGAAACCATACGTATGTTTTTAGGGGAAAAGGGAAAACATGCATCTCAATTTCTCAGTAAAGAAGATTGCCCAAACTTGGGGGGAAAAAAAAAAAAGAAAATGTCTTCAAATTGATAAAGTAAAATATAGTCAATGATTTCTTGAAAAGTTTTATAAACCAAATATACTTTTTAGTAAATGGTTATTATATAAGTATAATCAGATACCTGTCTTTTAGTCAGTTTTTTTGTTTATAGAGGGAAGCTTATTTTTATTGTATCTCAAATAACATATAGCTAGGACCTATAGCGAATCTTTCTAAAGCATACATTTAGGTAGGTGAAAGATAAACATTTAGTAATTTCAGAATTTGATAGAGCTGGAAATTTGAACTGTTCATTAGATAACTTTGTGGTCTGTCTTTGTGGCCTTCAACTTAGAATTTTATCTTCTCACATCTTTCCTTAATCCCTAGAAAGGTGTGAACAAAGTGTTTGTTGTATTGATACTGAACCTCCTAAGAAGAGCCTCCTTTGTATTGAGGAGAGGCTGGAAGGAACATGACTTGCTGAGGAGCCTTCCAACTTTCTGCTGAACAGACTTTCTGCCGTCCCTTCTCCATGCCTCCCTCTCCTCAGCAGTTAAAGGGCAGCAGAAACAAACCCCAGGCCCTAAGAACCCCCATGCCCGCTCCACCAGACCCCACTGCTTATATGTCATAGTGATGTTACAATAACTAGATAGGGAAATAGGCCGAGCCCCTTGTTAGATCTTGGGTGTTTGTAGCAGTGACGTGTGAAGACATGTGAGGTCCGCGACTGCCTGGACTAGGACTCTTATAACTAACTGAATTTTTTTTCTTCCTTCTACTCATCTTATTTTGGATGATTTGTCTGATGTCAGTCTAAGTCATTGAGATTTACTGCTACTTTACAAATAAGTTTGTGTTGGTATCTGTAATAGATGTTTTAAGATATTCTGCTCAATATTCATAACTGGGTTACATCCCATTACTCTCACTTACACTAACAAACTTACTGGTGTTTGTATATTTTCTTAGAAGAGTCTTATGGCATATACTTATGGACTTTTGAGAAAGTATGCTCAAGTTGTCAGCCTTAATTAATCAGTTTTTTTCAGTTCTTTGAGCTCAGTGAAGTGAGTATTATAAACTATTTCCTTCACCCCAGTTTACCCATAACAAACATAGCCGCTTTTCATGATATCCTGGCCTATTGCCATTTGGGTTCACTATTTTAGTTTTCCTTTGTGGCTATTTACAGATAGTTTGCTAGGGTAATGGGATGAGTAGACAACTCAAAAATATGCTGTGCTTGTTTGGAACCACTCCATATTCACCTCCAGAGCTGGCTGAGGCCACCATCCTTCCCTCCCGCATCCACGGCAGACATTGATGGTGGGTCATAGCACGTCCATGGTGGGAGGCTGAAGGGTCAGATATTTCTCCATACATCAAGGCATGCAGTTAACACAGACATTTTGCTTTCCTTGCTTCTGGCCCTTAGGGACTGAAAATATTCCCGTGTGTATTTTTAGATTGGACCTGATGCTAATGAAGGGTTTGTAGCTTCTGATTGTCCATCAATATTTAATTGAAGTAGAGCCTTGAATATGTTTTGAGCAGCTATAGTTACTAACAGAAACATTGTATAAATAAAGTTCTGTTATTAAAATTGAAGCAATTATTTATTGAATGCATAAACATTATAATGGCCTGAGAATGCAGCTTGAAAGATTTGGGTGATTGAGACTGGAATGTAAATTCCAGATTTTTCTTTAACTACCTCTATGCCCTTAAGAAAGTTAATATATTTATAAGTGGAGAAAATGTTATATATGATGTGCTTTCTCTCTACCTGTCACCTAGTTGTAGCGATTGTCAACTCAAGTCCAATAACCATCGCTATCACCACCCTCCTACCTTCTCCCACTAAGACATTATAAAGCAAACCCCAGACATCGTAGAATTTCATCTGTAGAACTTGATTTTTTACTCAGTGGAATAGATATCAGAAGCTAAAAAACAGTTTAGAGCAAAAAGCAAACAAATTGAAGCATACTGTAAGCAAATGGCAGCATTCCTTTTAATAGTATCTTGTACTGTTCTTATCTTCCATGGGTTAGTTCAGTGGATCTGATAATTAATTTTCTTAAGACTGTTTGACACTTAGACATTGTAAGACATATTTATGCATTGGGGTGAGAAAGAATGGATGTTTATGTTTTCCTGTAATTATATGAAAGTATGTATTTATGTGCATATGGCCTTTGTAGGAGGGTCTTAGCTTAAGTGAACCCTTGTCTCACAACTAATGAGTGTATCACTTCTCCCCCTTCTGCTCACTGATCTTGTGAATGCTTCTTTAATTCATGAATTTAGCATTTAATTACACATTATAATCTGTTGCAAAGAGTCGGACACGACTGAGTGACTGAACTGAACTGAATCTGTCTTAATACCTGTAAGACATTAATAGACTGTAAGCTATTATAAGATGTGTGTGATGTTTGTGTCAGTTACTCGAAAGCCTAGAAAAATGCCACATTCAAGGAGGCACTAATTTAATACATTATTGTAATGGGTATTTTCAGAAACCTATTTTTAGAGAAGCTGTGCATTACCAGGAAATGTTTCTTATTTTTCCCATATTTCTGTGTCTAGCTGTGGAGTAGAGTGAGAGTTGTACATCCCAGTGTTGACAAGTAATGGGAAAGTCTTCCTTTGGCTAGGTAAGCTGAGATCCAGATCTGTAGTTTGCTCTAAGACAGGGAAAGACCACCACTACATTGGTATGGTTTGGAGGAGAAGATAACCGATTTACATGAATCATTCAATGAGTACCTGCTTTTTCTTCTTGGGATCTTAAAGGCCCTGAATGAAGGGAAGTGGAGAATAGCCATTATTTTATTTAGGTCGGTACAGTAAAGTCAAGGAAAAAATTAAGATGGCATTAAGTTCTGAGACCTGATTTTATTAAATCAGTGCTAACTTTAAAATTTGCTGGCCTTTAAAGTTTGGGTTTATGGATGTAGAAAGATTGCAGCATGCTGCCTTCAGTCTCCTAGAGATGCTTCCAGGGTTCATGTTTTCCTCAGGAGAGCCTTAGGCGAAACATATTGTTTTGTTCTTTGTAAGTCTTTCAGGAAATGAGTGAGCAGAACTAGTACTAGAATTATAAACTCCTAATTCTGCTTCCACTACTGACAGCATTTTCACAAATGAGATTTCATAACCTTTTTTTATATTGGGACTTCCCTGTTGTTACAACATTTCTATTATTCTAGGATTCTTAAGGAATACTTACGAAGCTATTAAGTGAATAAACTATGAAGCTAATTATTAATAGCTAATAAGCTAGTAAGATTTGCCTAAAATTAGGAAATATTTTTATTGAAATATATTACATATATTCATATATAATATATATTATCAAAACCAACCTTTGGACATTTGGAAACGTAAAAGCTTATTTTTACTCTCCTTAGTAATATAACTTATATTGGAAGATTTTTATTAAGTTGTTTTATTTCTGATATTTCCCCCTTTTCTCTCAGTGAGTTTTTAGCAGAAGACAGTCAAGAGAAATTTTGGGATTTTGTAGAAGCCAGTCAAAATATCGGATCATCAGATCATCACGGTAAAATAGAAGCAGATGCTTCTTTGGCTTTGGTGTCTGGGAATATATTAAAAATTTGGTCTCCTTCAGAGTATGGTGGCATGGCAATTAATGAAAAACATTTCTATCTTTAGTGAGTAGAATTGTCATGGCAGCCAGCAGAGCCAACACAAACTAGTAATTGTTTTTGAAAAAGTTTACAACTTTGGCAATAAAAATTGCCTTTGATTCCCCTTGCCTTGTGTTTTGTTCTTTTGTGTTCTTTTATTGAAAGTGCTATGTGATTATTTTGCAGAAGTCAAATTTATTTAGAATCATTTAGCATCTACATAATAACCATTAGATTTGATTCGCTTTCTTTTGTTATGAACTAATTACTCAACTGATCTGTTATCTGTTAAGTTTCTTCTCATTGAGTGCCATCCAAAATGTTTTCCATTATGCATGCCAACCACTCACAACTCGAGTGTCAAGGTGTCAAATTAATGTAAACTGTATACTTGTTTAGTTTTTGATGAGCTTTCACAAACGTTTTCTAATTCAGTGTAAACTATATAGAATATGGACATTAATACTCAAAGATGCTGACCCAGGAATAGCTAAAGCCTTGAATATTGCGTTGACAGGCATAAGTCCTTGTTGAAATGAAAGTGTGTACAAATTATAAATTTGTGACTGCTGTTAATGTTTGAATTGATTTTTAACTTTATGATTTAAAAAATTAGAGCATATTTAAAAAGTGAAGTCTAAATCTTGTTTGCAGTTTAAATATGTAAAAGTTTTGCACAAGCATCTGTAAGCTTTAGTTAAATAATTTAGAGTCAACTGGAATTGTTCAAGTAACCAAAAAAAAATATTTTAGTTTACAATTTTGTAAAACAAATTTATGAAAGTGGGTTTTATAGTGAAATTTGAACTCTGACATTTAAAATGAAAGTTCTTCAGTATAAATGCTAGTGTGTTTTTGGTTGAAGTTAGGAGAGTATGAATTCTTGGAAGTGACCATAAAGTATATTAAACACTTTATTTGAAATATTATTCATAGTCCTAACACCCAAAGATAGTCACTTTAAACACTCTGGCAACATTCCCTTGTGGCTCAGACGATAAAGCATCTGCCTACAATGCAGAAGACCTGGGTTCAATCCCTGGGTTGGGAAGATCTCCTGGAGAAGGAAATGGCAATCCACTCCAGTATTCTTGCTTGGAAAATCCCATGGATGGAGGAGCCTGGTAGGCTACAGTCCATGAGGTCGCAAAGAGTTGGACACAACTGAGTGACTTCACAAAACATTTTAAGACATTTCTTTCTGATCTCTTTTTCTACTTTGAAGGTGTTAATGTCACACAGAACGTTTTACATTTTGCTTTTTAAAATGTTAAATATTTTTCTTAAAATTTTCAAAAATATATAGTAGTAGTTTAAAAGTCAAAGCTTCACATACCTAAAACTATCATAATATTGTTAATCAACTATACTTCATTATAAAGTAAAATTTTAGAAGAAAAACCAAAGCTATATAAAAGGCTATACAGAGAAAAATCTTGTTCCTTCTGTTTCTCTTGGCTTTTTATAACCACTTAAAATTAATTTGTTTAGCCTTCAGTATTTTTTTGTTCTTCTTCTTCTTTTTTTTTTTTTTTTTACAACTATTGAGTTGACCAAAAATTCGTTCAGGTTTTTCCATATTATTTTATAGGAAAACCTGAATAATCTTTTTGGCCAATCCAATACATAAGTATGTATTCTTATTTCTTATTCTTCCTAACAGTAAGAAAAAATAGTGTACTAAATATATTGTTTTGTACCTATGATTTTCGTTTAATATATCCTGGGGATTTTTTTTTATACTGCTACACGTATTTTTCCCTCAGACAATTTGTTTCAATTGTTTGTTTTAATGCCTCTCCCCAAACCATAGTTTCATTAGCATCCTTTAATATCTTGTACTTCCTCATTACATTGCTCAGCCTTGTCAGGTTGTTTGAATAGATAACATGTGCCAGGGGACACAAAGACACATCATAGTTTCTGTGTGCAGGGGCTCACAGACTATTGCGGGGGTAGTTAGTGATTAAGTGAACGAGTGAACAGTGTGCTAAGTGAGAGAGGTAAGCGAAGAAATAGGGGAGCAAAGAAGAGATGAACATGATTGTTGAAGTGTGGGGGTCGGGGCTGGGAATGCCTCCGTGGGATAGGTGCTCTCATAAACTGAGTTCTTCCTGAGGAAGAAGGTGGAGTTAGTCATCCAGGTAAGTGGGAAAATCTCAGTCCAGGGAGAGGGAATAGTGAAAAAGGATTGAAGAGAGGAAGAGTCCAGTTGCACAGTATACTCTTAAGTAATTCTAAGCATTTGACAACAGCTCAAGACAGTGTGCTTTGCTTCCCTGGTGGCTCAGGAGGTTAAAGAGTTCTCCTGCAGTGTGGTAGAGCCGAGTTTGATCCCTGGGTCGGAAAGATTCCCTGGAGAAGGGAATGGTTACCCACTCCAGTATTCTTGCCTGGAGCATTCCATGGATAGAGGAACCTCAAGGACTGCAGTCCATGGGGTTGCAAAAGAGTCAGACAGGACTGAGCAACTAACACTTTCACTTTACAAGACAGTATAGTGGTAACATTTTGCAATCATAAGCTTTTGTAACACATAGCTTTATACTTTATGAGCTATCTTATTTGGATACCTGTAGTCATATAGAACTATTTTGGTTGGTATTCTTCTGACAGGTACTGATGACTCCTATTATCATGCAATATTGGAAGCTGCATTTCGGTTTCTGTCACCACTACAGCAGAATTTGTTGAAATTCTGTCTGTCTCTCCGCTCCTACTCAGCTACAATACAAGCCTTCCAGCAGGTGAGTTCAGTGCTTCCACGTGACAGGACTTTTTTTAGGGGTTGTATCACATGATTGGATGTATTGCAGTTGTCCTGTCATTGTGTTACAGCACTGTACCTTTTCTACCTGAAATTTACTAGGATTTATTATTTGTTTGTAAATAATGAGCAAAACTGAAGATGTGAAATCTTCAAATAACATATAAAAAAGGTCCATCTAGTCAAGGCTATGGTTTTTCCAGTGGTCATGTATGGATATGAGAGTTGGACTATAAAGCAAGCTGAGTGCCGAGGAATTGATGGTTTTGAACTGTGGTGTTGGAGAAGACTCTTGAGAGTCCCTTGGACGGCACGGAGATCCAACCAGTCCATTCTGAACGAGATCTGTCCTGGGTATTCATTGGAAGGACTGATGCTGAAGCTGAAACTCCAATACTTTGGCCACCTGATGTAAAGAGTTGACGCACTGGAAAAGACCCTGATGCTGGGAAAGATTGAGGGCAGGAGGAGAAGGGGACGACAGAGGATGAGATGGTTGGATGGCATCACTGACTCGATGGACACGAATTTGGGTGGATTCCAGGAGCTGTTGATGGACAGGGAGGCCTGGCGTGCTGCGGTTCATGGGGTCGCAAAGAGTTGGACATGGCTGAGTGACTGAACTGAACTGAACTGATTTTGCACTTATTGTCATTTAAGGAAAAAAATGCCTATGCAAAAAACCTGAAACTACAGACTTCATTTATATAGCACAGCCGAAGAGAGAGATGCAGTTTTGCTAAAGCAATTAACCCTGAGGGTGATCACAGTCTGTAGATCACAGGAGAACAGCAGATAGGAAATGTGAAGAAATATTACAGGGTTATAGTCAGGAAAAGCTAGAATGTGAAAGACTTTATGGCAAAATGATCTGATTTTGTCAACAAATACATTAAAAAAAGAAAAGAGGGAAGGAGGAACTTCAAGAGAAACTTAAAAATGTGTCACCTTAATGTAATGTGTGGATCTTACTGGATTTTGAGTTGAACAAACTTGTAAAAAAAATAGAGAGCAAGAGAATCAAAGCTGTTTGTACACTGGTTGTATGTTTGATATAAAAGAAATGCTAATTTTAAAACCATTTTTTAATTCTGAAATGAAACTGGTATAGACAGCAACTCATAAGAAATGTATAGTGTGATGCATTATGATGAAGGGAACACGTTTGTGATTTTCACCCAGGTCAAGAAATTGAACTTGGCTCAGCACCGTGGAAGCCCTTTATGTGCTATGTCCCCACCACAGCTGACTTTTGCCCTGCAAAAGGAGTCACTTTCTTCTTTTGGAATCATCTGCTGTTTTCTTTTAAAAAAATCCTTTCATTGCTCAAGAGTGCCTCTCCATACAGTAGAGTTTAGTTTTCTCAGTTTTTTAAATAAATTTATTAATTTTGGGGGGGGGTGTGTTCTCTTAATTTATAGGTTCTCCCTCTGTCCCTCTCTTTTCTGTTGAGTAACTTACAGTTTTCCCTATACATATTTTTTTGGCCACACCAGGTGGCTTACAGGGGATCTTTGTTCGCCAGCCAGGGATTGTACCTGGGCCCTAGCAGTGGAAGTGTTGAGTCCTAACCACTGGACTCCCATGGAATTCCCAGTATATTGCTCTCACTGCAGAATTTTTCTTGTAAGGCTAAGAGTGTTATTGTGCTCTTTCCCCTCCTCTTTTCTTACAGTATGGCATTTGACACTGAGACTTTCTCTGCTCAATTTGATGTGAAATTTGTTTTCTTTAACTTCCCTGGTTCCCTGTCCTGTTGATTTTAGGTTTTGTTAAAATATGGTGACTTTAAGAAAAGGTAGCTTGCTTTTTGAAATTTCCTGACTCTGTTCCCTTCTTCAGCTTTTATTTGGACTTTTTCTTTTATTGTCTCTTATTTCTGTCCTACTCAAGTATTATTCTACCCTCAAAAGTTTCTCCTTTGCGTGGGGCCCTTCCCTGGAAGGGAGTCCTAGCTTGTGAGTTCCACATTCGCAGAGCTCAGACTGCCATGTGCTTACCTAATGTTAGGCTGAACAAAACCAGTTGGTCCATCATACTTGGCCAGTGAAAACCTGTTAGCTGTTTCAGGGTTTTCTTATTCTCAGAATCATTAGAATCTCTGCAGTTCTTTTTTATATTTTATATCAGGGAGATTTCTTTCCCCCTGGTTTTGTCATAGATGTGGTCCATTGGTTTCTGTTTTCATTTTTGCTCTAATGAGGGCACTAGGGAAGACTGAAAACCTATGCTGCCAGTGGCCATCAATATGGAACTGTATGACTTTTTTTTAGTTGTTTATTTTAAAGCTTGAGATATTGTTTATTAATTTTTTGGCTGTGGTGGGTCTTCCTTGCTGCATGAGGGCTTTCTCTAGTTGTGACGAGCAGGGGCTGCTGTTAGTTGCGATGCAAAGGCTTCTCACTACAGTGACCTCTTTTGTGGAGCGCGGCCTCTAGGGTGCGTGGGCTAAGGTAGCTGTGGCTCACGGGCTCTAGAGCAATGGATGAGTAGTTGTGGTGCCTGGGCTTAGTTGCTCCATGGCCTGTGGGATTGTCCTGGACCAGGGATTGAACTGGTGTCCTAACCGCTGGACCACCAGAGAAATTACTTGTTAAAAGTGATAATGGTGGTATGTTTTTAAAAGAAATCTCTGTGTTTTGGGAGTTCCTTGATGGTCTAGAGGTTATGTTTTTGGGCTTTCACTGCCATGGCCCAGGTTTAATCTCTGTTAAGTGAGACTGAGATTCTGCAAGCCACGTGGTGTGGCCAAAAAAACTAAATGAATAATTTTTGTGTTTTATTGAGAGATAACTGAAACATGCATGAAGTGTTATTTGGAGTGCATATCAAATGATCCAATAAAGTGTGGTAGGAAAGTGGAGGAAATAAGATTTGGCCATAAATTGATAATTACTGAAATACTCATCATGGGTACGTGGGAGTTTATTGTACTATTCTTTCTTTTTACAAATAGAAGTTTGGAAGTTTTGTAATAACTTAAAAAAAAGACAAAGAATGTAATGAAAAGTTTTAATGTTCATTTTTCATAGCAAGCTTTCCATTTCTTCCCCTCTTTTCTTAGTTATTTGTATTCCAGCCATAGAAAAGAACATTCACTAAGAATACGTCACGTAAATGACATCAGTGCAAACAGCAGTGCTTGTCATCACGTCCTCTCTCCTCCCATTTCTCTACACTCATGCATCTTGGCGTGCCTCTCATTAAGGTTGTGGGTGGACTTGTGTTGTTGTGCCTTGGCGGTAGTGCATTTTCCTCTGAACATACCCCATAACTCATTCAACCTTTCTTTTAAATATCTTACTGTGCTCCTTGGGTGATTTTTGCCTTTCCATATATACTCTTTTTTCGGTCCTGTTGGCTTTTTAGATGCAGTGTCATTCTTCCTGTTTCAGGAAGGGGCTTTGCATTAATCTGCATATTAGACTGAAGACTGCATTGTTACACTTGGACACCTACTGCTGACATTCGTAAGCTTAGTTTTCTGCAAGGTACATATTCTATTCCCTGGATAGCTTTTGATGTCTTCTAAGATAGATTTTTAAAGTTCTGTGTTCAGAATAACAATAACACCTACTTTGTGGAGTGATACTGGGAGGAGCTAGGTGAACTAGTATAATGAGGAAAGTAGTGAAGGAGAGAACTCTTACTCCTGTCACGTAATAAATGTTCAGTAGATGTTGCCTTTGTTTCCACTGATGTCTTATTATTATTTTATTACCTATTTAGAATATTTATTTTTTATCTTGTCTTTGGTTAGAAATTATTTTTAAAAATGTCTTGTATCTTAAATGACAGATAGCAGCTGATGAACCGCCACCAGAAGGATGTAATTCATTTTTTTCAGTGCATGGAAAGAAGACTTGTGATTTTGATACCCTTGAGACTCTTCTACTAACAGCTTCTGAAAGGTACATTTGTGTTTATTTAAGAGTCATGCATTCATTGTGCTTTCTTCTGATTTTTCTTCTGGGTTTTGTAGTTCGTAAATATAGTGGTTTAGAATATGGATTCTGGAACCGGACTGACTAGATTTAAATCCCAACTCCATCACTTAAAATAGTTTTGCCTACTTAAGCAAATTATATAACCTTTCTTTCCTCATCTTGTTTTGAAATAGAGATAATAAGAGTACTTACTGTTGTTTGCTGCTGCTGCTAAGTCATTTCAGTCGTGTCCAAGTCTGTGCAACCCCATAGACGGCAGCCCACCGGGCTCCCCCGTCCCTGGGGGAAGGGGGCAAGAACACTGGAGTGGGTTGCCATTTCCTTCTCCAATGCATGAAAGTGAAAAGTGAAAGTGAAGTCGCTCAGTCGTGTCCGACTCTTGGCGACGCCATGAACTGCAGCCCACCAGGCTCCTCCGTCCATGGGACTCTCCAGGCAAGAGTACAGGAGTGGGGTGCCATTGTAATGACTATATCAGAGAGGTTACATAGGCTTTTTCATCAGCTTAGTAAAGCAGATTCTATGTATTAAAACCAGTGCCTGGAGTAACGATAATAATGGTAATGAACTTTAAGGATAGTATTACTTTCAGACAAAGGAGATTATTTAAGATAATTGCAAGCTTAATTTGAATATTAAGTTGGTAATGGCTGACTTTTTTACTTGAAGGTAGGTTTCCTGTGATGGACAAATAATAGGTCCTTCTTGCTCTCTGGCTAGGGCAGTAACCCCTCTGGATATCCTCTCATACTTTTGTAATAGGATAATAGCAACCTCTTCTTTGAGGTTGCTCTGTGCCAGAAGTGCCAAGGGTGTTTTAGGTGAGGAAATTCTTCTTTAGTGAGATTACCTACTCAGCATCTGTCCTGTGCCCACCAAATGATATGAGTACTTTTTCCTCAGGGTGATAACCAGAAGTGCAGTGAGCAGCATTCAGCCATCTCAGTGGGGAGGTGTGGACTTTTGAAATTGGCTGCATGGCAAAGTGCTGTTCACTGGGGAAAACAAGTTGACTGACTTGAAAAATTCTTTGTTTCATTTGTTACAATAATGCAGACCTTCATAAAGAAAAGAGTGATAATGTTTCCTCTTCTGAGGTGTGGTAACTTTTTAATGCATTGGCATATATCCTCTTATCCTTTTTTCTGTGGTTATACGTTTATGCAGGTAGGTGGGTTTATTTTTACAAGAGGCATCTTCCACTTAGTACATGTAGGTGTACTTCCTTGAGAGGGGCTGGTAGGTCATAACATCTGTGCGTTATGATCTGTTAATACCTGATGCCATTCTTAAAGGAGTGTTCTTGAGGGGGGAGTTTCAAAATTTATGACGAAAACCTAAATAAATGTCAGATCCAGTAGCAGGATGATCATAATGGTAAAACCAATAGAGAAGGGAGGCGCTGTGATTGGGCGATTATGTGCTTAAAACCATCCCCACTGTTTTGCATTACTCACACTTAGGTTTCCGGATAAAAAGATAATTATCTTCTATTTATATAGTAGAATAGTTTACTAAAGTTTTAGTACTCTGAGCTCTGGATATGTATTTGTTTCCAGGCTCCCCCACTTCTTTAGGAATTGATAACAATTTCTAGTCAAAGTCTACATTTTATAATTTATATAATTTACATTTACATTTGTTATTTTTAATTATGGACCAATAAGACTTATATCTGACAGTATTCTTACTAACTAAAAGCTATTTAAGATTGTGATACTCAATTTTCTATTAAGATGCTTATAATCTGAAATTATCATTGCTGTAGCTTCATTTTGTACTGTTTTTAACATTTAAAAACTTTTTTAAAGTTAACAGTCTTAAGCTTTTAATATTTATTTTCAGACCAAAACCTTTATTGTTCAAAGGAGATCACAGATACCCCTCATCTAATCCTGAAAGCTCAGTGGTTATTTTCTACTCTGAGATTGGCTCTGAGGAGTTTTATAATTTCCACCGACAACTTATTTCAAAAAGCAATGCAGGCAAAATAAATTACATATTCAGACATTATGTATCAGTAAGTATTGACTTATTTTATACTGTTTTAAATGTTAATTTGCCCATGACAACCTTAGCCCTTAAGCTAATAATTTCCCCCTTTATAAAATGACTTGAACTACTTGTTTGGAAACCATGGTACTTTCATCAAATCTGTTATTTATACTTTGCTTGCCTTACTGAAGAAATGTAAACAATTATGCTTTAAAAATGACTATATAAAGTTATTCTTTAAAATTTTTAAATAAAATTATGCTTTAAAAATAGCTTCCCAGGTGGCTCAGTGGTGAAGAATCTATTTGCCAAGCAGGAGATGCAGGTTTGATCCCTGGATCAGGAAAATCCCCTGGAGAAGGAAATGGCAACCCACTCCAGTATTCTTGCCTGGGAAATCCTGTGGGCAGAGAAGCCTGGTGGGCTACAGTCCACGGGGTCACAAAGAGTCAGACATGACTTAGCAATTAACACCAGTATAAAAGTTACGTTTTATTTCAAAATGGATCATGTAAATTATATTTAATTTCATCCACATTTAATATGGGCATCATACTATGAAACTGATTCTTGAATTCAATACCTTTCTAAACCCTTTTTTTTCCCTCCTTTTTGGAATTTTTCATTTGATAGAAGGAGGAGAATGTCTAAAGAGATAAAATCTAGAAGAATTGGTTTGAAATTAAGGTTTTCAAACTTTGTGTAGCATTTAGCATTTAAAATATTTTTATGTAATGATCGTTAGCCTTTAAAGTCTCTTTGTCATATTGAGCTCAGTAAATACTGTTAAGTCCATGCGGAATAAAAAAATTAAAACTTGCATGAGCAGAAGCAGATTTGTCAGTATCCGGTTTTTGACCCTGTCCCACTATGCTCTATTGCTGGCCATCCTCATTCAGGATGATGGTAAGCCTGTGACATTTGGTCAGCCCAAACCCTACCTGAAGACATGTAAATTCAGTAAAAAAATGTATACACACAAACACACATGTTTACACATATGGTCTCAACAAAGCAATTCAAGGTTTGAAACCTTACCAGTTTTCGACCCTGTGTAGGTCCAGAACTTCTTTTTTATTTTCTCCATTTCTTCATATGGTTTGGTGACCATTAAGCTTTCCACTATGCCTTCATCCAGTTTAGTTTCTTCCTTGGAATTTCGGTTCTCACACTTGTGGCAGGATCCACAATCTAAGGATTTCCATAGAAGTTCAAGCGTATCATGAGTGCCTAATCCTAGGTGATGACTGCATGACATTAATGTGGTTGCATTCTGTATGCCACGGTGCATTAAGAGCTAGGTGGTCATGATGGCGTGGGAGCTCGGTGGTGATGGAATGCTTGCTGTGTCTGCAGAACCCCAGGAAGGAGCCTGTTTACCTCTCTGGCTATGGTGTGGAGTTGGCCATTAAGAGCACCGAGTACAAGGCCAAGGATGATACTCAGGTGAAAGGTGAATTTGTAAATTAAGACCAACGCGTTTTCTTTAGATACGACAAGTTAAAGGGGAATTTTTTTCTTTAATGAAAAAGAATAGATTTAGGAGAATGATGAAGCTGTGTTTAAATCTTGGTTCTGTTATATTTGAGTTGGGTGACAAATTATGTGGGTCCTAATTTTTCACTCTGTAGAACGTGGTTAATGATCTATGCCTCTTAAAGTATTTGTGAGGAGAAAATAAGATGTGTAGATACAAAAATTTTACACAGGTTTTTGTACAATGAAGTTCAGTAAGTAGTAGCTACTGTTATTGATAATAAGTAGCTCACAAATAGTAATTAACTTGTGATCCAATATGAAATCTTAAACTATTATGTAATTAACAGTTTAATTTTGTTGTTGTTGTCATTTTCTGACTTGGAACAGTTTATTATGGATACTTCTTGTTGTAATATGCTAGGGTTTTGAATTTCAACAAGGTTTATGTGTACCCTTTTTATGTCTTTTGCTTTATTTTAAAGGTAAAAATGATTGATTTTTGTACATGGAAGGTAGCCTAGTATTTCATCATTTTGTTCTCAATAATTATATCTAGGATTAAGTTGCCTAGTTACAAATTCCTCAGAATTTTGATATTGAAATACCTGTTATTCTTAATTTTGAAGTATTTAAATGTAAAAATTTCCAAAGTTCAGGAAAAAATACATTCTTACTTTATCCAGCATCACAGGATATATCAAAAACACATTTATAAATGCTATTATAGTTTCAGGTATTTTAAAATGTTTCCTTATATTTTTCAAATTTTATGAAGTTAATATTTTTATATTCTGAATGATTAGACATGTAATTGCTGTGCTTTTGTAGGAACTGAAGTTAACGCCACAGTGATTGGTGAAAGTGATCCTATTGATGAAGTTCAAGGATTTCTCTTTGGAAAGTTAAGGTGTGTATTTTCTTTTGGGAGAGGGTTTTACTCTCTTTAACTCTTTAGGCTTCTTAGCATTGGAAGTATCATCTTTCTCATTACTATATCTCCTGTTTCTCAGGAGTACTTTACATATGTAATCTGATATGAGAAGATGACCATTTAGTTTCTAGTATGTTTATGATTTTTAGTAATTCTGAAGCACATTATTCTTACATGATACTATGACTGCCTGCTTATGGCTTAAGTTGATTTCCCTTTTTGGACCTTGTAGTTGATGCCATTAAAGTTACATTCCACTTTTTGATTCACATAGTAGGAGAAATCTAATAATTTTATGTAATCTTTTCCTGAGAAAATCAAGTGTATTTTAACTTAAAGAGGTTTTAGCTACTTTTTTTGCTTGTTTTTTGTCTCTTAAAAAAAAAATTATTGAAGTATAATTGATTTATAATGTTGTGTTTATAGCTATTTACTTATGCTCAGCATAGCTTGAAAAATTGCGAAAGAGTTATAATAGGTATGGAGGATTTTATATGCTCCATTGAAATACATTTTATTGCAATTTGCTTTATATGAAATAAGATAGAAAATGGCTTTTTGAAGAAAATTTCATTAACTGTTTTATGAAAGCATTTTGGAATTTTTTACCTGAAAAATCTTCTTAGCTCTTATTTTAAATGTTGCAGCTATTTCTGATATGTCTTCTCATTGTTCTGAGCCCTGAATTCTGCTCAGGGCTCAGGGAAATCTTAATTAGGACATCTATGGTGTGCTTTTTTAAAAAATAGAAATTGTATTTGTAGGTGTAGTTTCATAGACTTTAGCTTTAACATTTGGTTGAGTAAAATGATGTAACTACAGTTTAGCTGAGATGATTTTGTGTTGAGTGACTGCACATACTGAGTTCATCCTATGCATATGCACGTTTCTTTGTGTTGAACACCAATTATGGCCTCAGTAGTATGCAGTCAGGTTCCATTCTTATTGCAGCTAGATTTCCATAATTCCTTTTCATATTCACGTTTTATGTTTGTTTTTTGGATAGCATTATGATTTCATGTATTTACAGCACAAAGGTATTGTGTAGAATATTGAAGACATTTTCCTTTACGGACATTCAGAATAGTTATTTAGCTATTTAAAGTAATTGACCCATTTTCAGACACTTTTGGAGAAGGAAATGGCAACCCACTCCAGTGTTCTTGCCTGGAGAATCCCAGGGACAGGGGAGCCTGGTGGGCTGCCTTCTCTGGGGTCGCACAGAGTTGGACACAACTGAAGCGACTTAGCAGCAGCAGCAGCAAGACACTTTTATCATGAAGAAAGATTTGTAATAACTCGAATGTATTGGTTGGATGGTGAGTGATCTGAGTAAATGTTTTACTTTTGGCATTTAAGAAGTTTTGAGTTAGAATATTTAAAAACAATTAGTCTATTGCGTCTGTGCTTCTGATCTAAATGATGGATCTCTGCCTCTGAAAACTTGTTTTACTAACTTTAAATAGAATGCACTATATTTTGAGATAAAACTAAGCAAAATCCAGTTATTTTGGATAGCTTGAATTATATTCACATGAGTAAAGGATTTATGGGCAGGTATTGAAAGAAATTCATTTTGGGACTGGCAGCAAGATATTTGTAGTTTTATTTTGAGAAATTAAAAAGATTCAGGGAAAAGAGAATAATATACCTACATACCACTCAAAATTGATTGTTGCTATCATACTTGCTTTTCTGTATGAAAAAACTGTGAATTGAGTTTTTTTCCCTTCAACACAATACCTTCTTTTCCTTAAAGCAAGAAAAGAAGAAACAAGTTGAGTAAAACCCAGTGAATAGAGTTGAGGTCCTCTCTGTTCCCTACTCTCAGTCCCACTTCTCTCCATTCCCTCAAAGAGAGAATCACTATGTAGTGATGCATTTTTAAAATCTGTGTTAGTTTTTAAATGAACTTATTAATTATTTTTAAAGAAAAGTAGTTATACTTTAATATTTTTCCTGTATTATAGAATTTTTTCTATTATATAGAGGGAAAAGTCATGAAGATAAATTTGAGGTCAACTTTTAAATGCTTTGGGAAAGAAAAGACACATGAAAGGAATTGATTTTGTGTTTCTTTCAGAGACCTGCACCCTGACCTGAAGGGACAGTTGAAAGAACTCAGAAAGCATCTCGTTGAGAGCACCAATGAAATGGCACCTTTAAAAGTCTGGCAGTTGCAAGGTAATAAAAATGTAGAAGAATCGTTCTAAATTTTACGGTGTTAAAAAAGTTAGAATTTGTATTTTTTTGTATTTATTCACAGATTTTAAGGGTCATGTGATTTATTGTGATTTATCAGAAATGGAAGGAAGTCCTTTTGTAGACAGGTAACACTTAGCAGAATAATATATATTTATAGAAGAGTACCAGATCTTTCTCTCTTTGACCAGATGTGTTAGTTTGTAAAACTAGAAACAAGCTTGTCAGAATCTTTGTGTTTCTACATGTACACATTTATTAAACAGTTGGATGCTAAAGTCATCTCAGTATGGCAGGATGTGCTCTTCTGGTCCAAAGAACTATATATCAAAGTTTTTTTTCCCCAAGATAATTTACTAAAATCTTTTGCTGTACTTTGTGGTATGTTGTAAATTCAGAAGAAGGACAAGGATTTGGGATGGATTAATCCTGTGCTAAATGTGTTGGTATGTACCCTAGTGTTTATGCAGGCAGATTGAGAAACAGCTACAGTAAACACTTTAGGGGCCTATGAATTGAGTAAAACCTGGACACGCTCTGAAATGGTGGCATTCTAAGGTATTCTTAATTACCAAGAAAATAATGGGAAATAAATGTTTTTGCCTATTTCTCATTTCTCATTGTGTTAGATTAATACACTTCAACTTCTGTTTGTCGTTGTTGCAGATCTAAGTTTTCAGACTGCTGCACGGATCTTGGCTGCACCAATTGAGTTAGCTCTCGTGATTATGAAGGATCTCAGTCAAAACTTTCCCACCAAAGCCAGGTAACAGAGAGTAATACAGTTTTGAGACAGTCTTCTTTTTAACATGTGTCTGATTATGTCCATGCTCACGCCATGTTGAAGCCACTAAAATATGAAAATGCCTAGAAAATTAAAGTTCTGTTGCTACCAGTGCTGTACTACTAATGGTGCCATCTTTTCAAGAAGGCACCCTTGCATTGTGTGGTTGAAGAGAGTAACTTTGCAAATACTCACATTCCTCAGCAATAAAACAGAAATAACAGTACCTGCCTTTCAGGATTAGATGAGTTAACAAAATTTAACGTATGCAGACGTAACTAATCTAGGGTCTGGTGTGGACTCTAGTGCTTTTCTTCCTAAACAGTTCCATATATATCATCTTAATCAATCTTGATGAAGGAAATGAATTATAGAGGCTGACTTATTCATAGTCACTGATTAAGGTTTTGAATGCAGCTTTTCTGCATTGCTTTCAGTTCTATAAAGGTCCTCTACTTCTCATAAATATGAGGCAAATTTGTTTAAAAACCACATTTTTAGAAACTTAAATGATTGTCAGTCCTTTACTTGAGTAATTGAATGAGGTGTTTTAACTGAGATGCTTTTGTAAATAAATTTGTTTACTTGGTTAGTCTTGGAAAACACTTAGACAGGACTTAAAAATAATGTAGTACATCCTTATTTAGTCATGTGTGCTATTGATATATGCGTGTGAAGTCGCTTCAGTTGTGTCTGATTCTTTGTGACCTTGTGGACTGTAGCCCACCAGGCTTCTCTGCCCATGGGGATTCTCCAGGCAAGAATACTGGAGTGGGTTGCCATGCCCTCCTCCAAGGGATCAAACCTGATCTCTTATGTATCCTGTATTAGCAGGTGGGCTCTTTACTACTAGTGGCATCTGGGAAGCCCTGTTGAAGACATACATATGCTTAAAAGGGTTGAGCAGTCTGTAGCCTTAACTTATTTAACATTATCCTTTTATTCTATGAGCTGTAGAGATGATGTATAGGAATAGAGTTGCATATATTTAACTAAGTTCCTGGAAATAACTGCATTTCCATTAAAATTAGCTATTACTATTACTTTTCCTTGGTTTTATAGCTTATGATAATGAACAAATATACACATCTGAGAGGAGAAATTTGTTTTATCAATTGTAAAGGTTTAGAGTTTTTTCCATTTAGTTTTTTTTGTAATTTATTGAACCATGTGTTGTTTCGTGTAGGGAAATTGAAGTCATGTATATCAAATACTAAACCACTGATAATATTTTTCTTTCCTTAGAGCAATAACAAAAACAGCTGTGAGTTCAGAACTTAGAGCTGAAGTGGAAGAGAATCAGAAGGTACTAACCAATGGAAAATAGTAACCTTTCTATTTTGTATTATATCTTTAAAGATGCACAAATGTGAGTTAAATCAGTGACATTTAATGGTTTTACTCTTCTTTTATTAAAGATGATGGTATTTTGATTCATTTCTGGAATCATTTTTATACTTTCCATTTTTAATCACAGTTGAATATGAATATAACTCAAATAATGTTATCAGTTTCTTTAGAAAAATAACATCCCCCCTATCATGTCCCACTCCCTATGTATCCCCCTTCCCAGAAGCATCTGGTTTCAACTCCTGATTTCTTTTGATATTTATCTCTGGATTCTAGCAAGCTTAAATGGGTACTTTCTCATTTTCCAGCCTCATATATTGGCTTCTGTTACAATGGTGAGGTTTAACTTTCTTTCACTGCGCTCCCACTCCTCCCACTGTCTACCAATACTTCATATTGGCACTGTCCCCGTCTCTCTACTATCCCTTTAGTTTTGTCATGATTATATCAATTTTGATCTGCTTTACTGTGGACTGGTTGTTCTTTGTGTCTAGTGTTGTGCTGTGCTTAGTCGCTCAGTAATGCTCGATTCTTTGCGACTCCATTGATTCTAGCCCACCAGGCTCCTCTCTCCATGGGGATTCTTCAAGCAAGAATACTGGAGTGGGTTGCCATGTCTTCCTCTCTTTATGTCTAGTACATATCAGTTATCCTGGGACCTTCCTTTAACCTCTTTTGTTGAATCTCCTATCTCTTGGATTCCATGTCTTCTTTGATTTTGGGTTATTCCCTTATTTTGATGTAGCAAATCATTCTTCATGAGAAGGGTTGTATGTGAGGTAAATTCTAGGAAATCAGTTTTCCTTTTTTTTTTTTGACCATGCTGTGTTGCATGGATCTCAGTACCCTGACAAGGGATTGAACTTGCACCTCCTGCAATGAAAGAGTAGAGTCTTCACCACTGGACCATCAGGGAAGTCCCTTCTGTTTCTGATTTTATCAGTAGCTTGGCTGGGTATAGAATTCTAGGTTGGAAGTTATTTAGAAGTTTGGAGGCATTGGTCTTTGGAATTTTGGTTTCCATTATGGCTTTTGAGACATCTGAAGCCTTTATATGGGGTTTTTTTTTTTTTTTTTGAATCATAGGATCTTTTCTTTGACCCTAGTAATCTGAAATTTCACGGTGATAATGCCAAGAAAGGCAATGCCAAAAAATGTTTAAACTATCATAAAATTGCACTCATTTCACATGCTAGCAAGGTTATGATCAAAATCCTTCAAGCTAGGCTTCAGCAGTATGTGAATTGATAACTTTCAGATGTACACACTGGGTTTAGAAAAGGCAGAGGAACAAGAGATCAATTTGCTAACATTGTTTGATCATGGAGAAAGCAGAGGAATTCCAGAAAAACATCTGCTTCTTTGGCTGCATTAAAGCCTTTGACTTTGTAGGTCACAAAAAAACTGGAAAGTTCTTAGAGAGATGAGAATATGAGGTCACCTTACCTGTCTCCTGAGAAACCTGTATGCAGGTCAAGAAGAAACAGAACCAGATGTGCAACAACTGACTGGTTCAAAATTGGGAAAGGAGTACATATTGTCACCCTGCTTATTTAAGTTGTATGCAGAGTACATCATGGGAAATGCTGGGCTGGATGAATCCCAAGCTGGGAGTTAAGATTACTGGTTGAAATATCAACATCCTCAGATAGGCAGATGGTGCCAGTCTGATGGAAGAAAGTGAAGAGAAACTAAAGAGCCCCGTGAAAAGGGTGAAAGAGGAGAGTGAAAAAGCTGGCTTGAAACTCAGCATTCAAAAATCTAAGGTCATGGTGTCAAGTCCCATCACTTCATGGCAAATAGAAGGGGGAAAACTGGAGCAGTGACATTTTATTTTCTTGGGCTCCAAAGTCACTGTGGACAGTGATTGCAGGCATGAAATTAAAAGATGCTTATTCCTTGGAAGGAAAGCTATAACAAACGTAGACAGCATATTAAAAAGCAGAGACATCACTTTGCCAACAAGGGTCCGTATAGTCAAGGCTATGGTTTTTCCAGTAGTCGTGTACAGATGTGAGAGTTGGACCATAAAGAAGGCTGAGTGCTGAAGAATCGATGCTTTGGAACTGTGGTGCTGGAGAAGCCTCTTGAGAGTCCCTTGGACAGAAAGGAGATCAAACCAGTCCATCCTAAAGGAAATTAACCTTGAATATTCATTGGAAGGACTGATGGTAAAGTTGAAGCTCCAGTACTTTGGCCCCCTAATGTGAAGAACTTTGGAAAAGACCCTGATTCTGGGAAAGATTGAAGGCTAAAGGAGAAGAGGGTGGCAGAAGATGAGATGGTTAGATGACATCACTGACTCAATGAACATTATTCTGAGCAAACTCTGCGAAGTAGTAGAGGATGGAGGAGCCTCATGTGCTGCAGTCCATGGAGGTGGAAAGAGTCGGACACGGGTTAGCAACTGAACGACAACAACAATGCCTATTCAAAAAGCCTTTGTACTTTTTAGTGGTTGGTAGACCCTTTACATCTGGAAAATAATTTCCTTTAGTTTTGGGAAATTTTCCGGACTTATTTCTTTGCATTTGGTCTTTTTGGTTTCTCTTTTCTGTTTTTCTAGAACTCCTCTTTACTCTTTAAGATGTTATACCTTCTTGACTTGTTTGACCTAATTAAAAATGTTTTATTTCTTGTTTTCTAGTTCTTTTGTCTTTAATTTTTAAACTTTCTGGGATGGATTTTCAAACCATTTGTTGAGATTCTTTTCTTTAGTTGTCAAATTCTTAATTTACAAGGGTTATTGTTACTGGGTTCTTCTTTATATGGTGTTACTTTTCTGAAGATGTCAGTGGTTCATGTGTGTGTTTTCTTCTCTTTTCATAGTCTGTTTGCTTTTAAGTTGCCTTTCTTTTTGGCTTGGCCTCTTAAATGTTGGAGGCTTTCCTGAGATACCTGGTGATCTCTCACTAAATACTTGTATTGGAGAGCAAGACAATAAAAAACTGACTGAAAGCCCTAAGAATGCGCCTCTGTGACTGTCGGCTAAGGTGATATGGCCATTTCTTAGGGCACTCCAGTGACAGATCTTTACACTTTTCATCTTAAGCTGTGTAGTCTCCAGAAAAGGATCTTCTCATCTTCTGCCTGGCAGGGTTGTTGAAGCCCAGTAGAACAGAGCATTTGGTAATTTCCACTCGGTCACCTGTTTTCAGCATGGGATCCCCGCCCTCAGTTGTGTTTCATTTCTCATAGATCCCAGTCAGTAGGGTGTTGTGTTCACAGCCTTGGAGTGAGCAGATGTGGGGTTTTTCTTTCCCATGTAAAAATTTCTGATTCTCATTGATGCAGGTTTCTATTATCTACCCTTCTCTTACTTATCATTTATCTTCTCAGGGCAAAGAAGCAAAAGCTGTGGCTTTGGTATTGTTTTGTTTTATGTTTTTCCCACACAGTGCTAGATAGATCTTAGAGTTCATTGCTCTTGGTCCACTGGCTGGGGTCATGAAGGGAACTCAGCGGTCCCTGCTGCTCACTCCCAGCCCTGGGAGAGCTTAGGGATCCAAATTCTGTCCCTAGCATCTGATTTGTTTCTTTCCTTCTCTATTGTGTGGTGTCTAATGTATCATTAACAGTTCCGATTTCCTTGGAGAGGAAGAATTGAGTGGAAAGGATAGAAGTCAATAGAAGCTATGATACGGCATCAAAGCAGTGTTTCCAGTGGGTTAGGCGGTTCTGAAGGCTGCAGGGGCTGTGCAGTCGTGTGT
Organism: Capra hircus; assembly: GCF_001704415.2. Classification (NCBI taxonomy): domain Eukaryota; kingdom Metazoa; phylum Chordata; class Mammalia; order Artiodactyla; family Bovidae; genus Capra; species Capra hircus. The sequence goes on from NC_030809.1 coordinate 132,149,533, forward strand.
GTCCCACCATGACTGTGAGCATCAGTTGGAGGGCCCCCTAACGGCCAGGCCTTAGAGAGCTTGGGTGCATATAGGTGCCGCCCTTAGCTCAGTGACTCAGTTTTTTGATATGCCTTAGTTTGGAGGTTTAAGGGAGGTATAGGGTTTTGAAACCCTTTTGGATCAGATCCCTGGACTTCATCCAGAAGGCCAGCTGTTAGTGACTGCTGGCTCAACCTTGACTAGTATCACAGACAGGCAAGGGTAGCAGAAAAGTAAATCTCAGCACTTGGCTTATTGAATACCCTCCCTACCCCAACATTGTAGGAAACAGTGTAATGATCATTGTCAATATTTGTACATAAAGCCAGAAACGTGGATATTTTTGTTAAACATTCTCTTCCTACTCCTTAATCCATTTTTAATATTTCAGTATTTCAAGGGAACTTTAGGGTTACAGCCTGGAGATTCAGCACTATTCATCAATGGACTTCATATTGATTTAGAGACACAAGATATATTCAGGTATGGATAAATATTTTTTACTCTGGAAAGTTTTAGTAATGTATGGCTCCTTGTGATATGTCCAGACTGTTGTTCCTCCTTGATGTGACATGCTGCAAAACCTGATGACTTAGCAGCCCAGTGAGTGCATTTAGGTAGTCCATATTCTGGCTGGGATGGGCAGAGAAATACTTCGCCATTTTTTATCATAACGTACATCTGATGCCTTGGACATTTAAGGTCCAAGTGTCTATCATTTGAATAGCTATCTTTTTGTTAAAATGTGGTTTAGGATTAAATTTCTCTAAATTGTCCCCATGAATTTTGGGATGGGTGAGTATGGAAGACAAGTGGAATTCTGATTTTATCTTTGAAATTAAAAGTGACATAGTTGACATTAAGGCTTTATAATAGTGAAAACAAAAGCTGTGGTTGGTTAATGCTTCAGAAGAAGCAGCTTCCACAGTAAGATACTTTTCACATTAATTTAATTAAGCTTTTATGTCCACATACTGCTTTCAGACCTAGTAAAAAAATTGGTAAAGAACACATTAAAAGACTGCTCTTGTTTTTATTTTATATTAAAAAAACATTAATTTCCCATACTATTACAAAACTGTGTACTAGCTTTTTATAAACACTTTTCAATAATGCAGAGATAAAGGAACTAAACAGTAAAGTCTTCATTTCGTTTCGTCTTCTTTAATCTTCCTTACCCTGCAGACCTTTTAAGTTGGGTGTGAATTCCTCCAGACCTTTTTCTGTGATCATATGTATATGGGCCTTGTGGGAATTGATACTGATATTGAAACACATATTATTTAGTGTATTTTTTGGTGTTACTAAATTATTTTCAGATAGTTGTAGATTCATGTGCAGTTATAAGAAATATCACGGGGAGATTACTTTAGTGTTTTTAAAAACATACGGTGTAAAATCCAGATTTAGGATTATTTCATCCTCAAATTGTGTGTGTGTGTGTAGTTAATCTCTACACAATGTATACATTGGTAAGTATAAATAAATATCAACCAAGAAGCAAATCTTACCCACTCTGTTCTTCATATTTGGACAAAATGAAGCAAGGGAAGAATCTCCTCTTTTGATTTCTCAGCTACTGTGATGGGGCATTGAGTTTGAACTGATGAATTTTTTCATGGTGAGAAATTTTTTTAGGGCCCTTTTTCCTAAATACTGTTTTTTTCCCCCAGTCTGTTTGATATATTGAGGAATGAAGCTCGGGTGATGGAGGGTCTACATAGACTGGGAATAGAAGGTGTTTCTCTGCATAATGTCTTGAAACTGAATATACAACCCTCTGAGGCCGACTATGCTGTAGACATCAGGAGCCCTGCTATTTCGGTAGGTATTCCGTGAGTGTCCAGGGGGTGATCTGGCCAATTATTTTATTATGGATCTCGCATTTGTCTTCTATGAAAGATAAGTTATTCCTGTCATCTCTTTCGTTGGCATCAAAGATTTGCAACAACTGCTTATATGGCATATGTGTATATAATAAAGTAGGCTCTTAAATGCTCCAGAAAGTAGAGTCATTTGGTTTAATGTGGTGAAGACAGTGATTTTTTGAATTTTATATCTCCTTAGGAGTCAGCTGAGCACCTCTTGGGAAAGTGTTTAGTTTTTTTAGTTGCGTGCTAGGCTTGCGTGATTTTGTTTAAAAATGTTATTTTAGCTACCCAGCCTTTAAGAAAAGACTCTGACATTTTATACTGAATGATTCATATAGATTAATATCTGCTGTGTGATGTCTCTGGGCCTTTGTCTCCTCAGATATGAGAGACTAGAGGGACTAGAGCTGCCTGGGGTAGTTGTGGTGAGAGTGATACAAGCGGTAGAGATGTACCCGCGCCTTTAGCTCTCCAGGCCCTTTTTCGTGCTGTCTGTCCTGCATTTATTTTAGGGACATTTTTTGGGAAGGGGAGTAATACAGAATGTAGATGTTTCCTACTTGAGTTCTCACTTGGTGTTATAACTGTTATGTTGATGAACACTGTTACGTGATTTGTTTTTCTGTAGAATTTTTTTCATTACAGAGTAAAGATATTGACATAACTAACAATCATAGGACCCATTGCCATACTTACTAAATATTAGTTTAATCATTTCATGTTTCCTTGGAAGAAAAGAAAAGATGTTTCAGTCAAAGCCCTGTTTATATCTGTTCCTAGTTCCACCCCTCTCCTCCCTGCAAGTAATTCATCTTTTGAAGTGGGCATTATTTGATCATTTTCTGTCACTTATTTGATCATTTTCTTCCCTGTCATATGTTTTTAAAATTCTGAAAAATGCCATATCTCAGTATCCTTCATCAAATTTTAAAAAAATGAGTTACTCAACAATTTTTTCAAGACTTATCTGCTTGATACATAAAGATCTAGTTTATCATGTCATGTTTTACATTTTTCTTATTTTTTAAAAATATCTTTTATAAATTAGCAATGTGGAATTTAAGACATACAAAAGAGTGTGTATTGAAAAAACTCTTCACTGAGCTGTCCAGTTTTTCTTCCTAGAAGCAATAGGCTTTATCAGTTCATTGTATATACTTCCAGAAATACTCTTTATATACATGAACAAAGTATTATACACATACTTTCCCACCCTGCTCTTTTGTACAAATATTATGTACCATTTAATCCATTTATTTTTTATGAATATTTTAGTCAGTTCAGTCACTCAGTTGTGTCCGACTCTTTGTGACCCCATGAAGTGCAGCACGCCAGGCCTTCCTGTCCATCACCAACTCCCAGAGTTCACCCAAACTCTTGTCCATCAAGTCGATGATGCCATCCAGCCATCTCATCCTCTGTCGTCCCCTTCTCCTCCTGCCCCCAATCCCTCCCAGCATCAGAGTCTTTTCCAGTGAGTCAACTCTTCACATGAGGTGGCCAAGTACTGGAGTTTCAGCTTTAGCATCAGTCCTTCCAAAGAACACCCAGGGCTGATCTCCTTCAGAATGGACTGGTTGGATCTCCTTGCAGTCCAAGACACTCTCAAGAGTCTTCTCCAACACCACAGTTCAAAAGCACCAATTCTTCGGTGCTCAGCTTTCTTCACAGTCCAACTCTCACATCCACACATGACCACTGGAAAAACCATAGCCTTGACTAGACAGTCGTTTGTTGGCAAAGTAATGTCTCTGCTTTTGAATATGCTATCTAGGTTGGTCATAACTTTCCTTCCAACGAGTAAGCATCTTTTAATTTCATGGCTGCAGTCACCATCTGCAGTGATTTTGGAGCCTCAAAAAATAAAGTCTGACACTCTTTCCCCATCTATTTCCCATGAAGTGATGGGACCCGATGCCATGATCTTCGTTTTCTGAATGTTGAGCTTTAAGCCAACTTCTCCACTCTCCTCTTTCACTTTCATCAAGAGGCTTTTTAGTTCCTCTTCACTTTCTGCCATAAGGGTGGTGTCATCTGCATATCTGAGGTTATTGATATTTCTCCCGACAATCTTGATTCCAGCTTGTGCTTCTTCCAGCCTAGCATTTCTCATGGTGTACTTTGCATATAAGTTAAATAAGCAGGGTGACAATATACAGCCTTGACGTACTCCTTTTCCTATTTGGAACCAGTCTGTTGTTCCATGTCCATTCTAACTGTTGCTTCCTGACCTGCATACAGACTTCTCAAGAGGCAGGTCAGGTGGTCTGGTATTCCCATCTCTTTCAGAATGTTCCACAGTTTATTGTGATCCACACAGTCAAAGGCTTTGGCATAGTCAACAAAGCAGAAATAGATGTTTTTCTGGAACTCTCTTGCTTTTTTGATGATCCAGTGGATATTGGCAATTTGATCTCTGGTTCCTCTGCCTTTTCTAAATCCAGCTTGAACATCTGGAAGTTCATGGTTCACGTATTGCTGAAGCCTGGCTTTGAGAATTTTGAGCATTACTTTACTAGCGTGTGAGATGAGTGCAATTGTGCGGTAGTTTGAGCATTCTTTGGCATTGCCTTTCTTTGGGATTGGAATGAAAACTGACCTTTTCCAGTCCTGTGGCCACTGCTGAATTAATTTTTTACTGTTTTGAGCAGTATTGTTATGGCCCTTTTGTACCTCTCTCTTTGTGCATTTGAGAATTTAATATTTGAGATAGATACCTAGAGGTGCAGTACTTAGTGGTAAGATAGTAGCAAAAGTTTCATCTTTGAAGTGAAGTGAGGTGAAAGTTGTTCAGTCATGTCCCACTTCTTGTGACCCCATGGACTCTCTCCAAGCCAGAATACCAGAGTGGGTAGCCTTGTGGGGTAGATACCTGGAGCTGCAGTACTTTGTGGTAGGATAGTAATAAAAGTTTCATCTTTAGTAGGTCATTTTCTCCAAAGTGACTGTTCCAGACTTCAGAATTGGATGAAAATGCCCATTGTTCTATATTTTTGCCTATTCTTGGATATTGACAATATGAATGAAATTACATTGTGCTTAGTTTATATTTCTTGGATTACTAGTGAAGCTGTGTATCTTTCCTTCTGTTAATTGCCCATTTAAAATTCCTCTATAAATTCCTTCTTCATATTTTTGACCCATTTCTATTTCTCATACGTTCCTTGACTTTTTAAATTGATATGTTAGATTTCTGTAGGTATTCTTGACACTAGTCCTTTATTGATTTTGTAAGTTGCAAATACCTCCTTATATTCTGTGGCTTGTGTTTTAGTCACTTTAAATAAAATTATTTATTGATTTATTTTTGGCTGTGCTGAGCCTTCCTTGCTTCATCTGGTCTTTCTATCGAGAGCAGGGGCTACTTCCTAGTGGCCGTGTGTGGGCGTCTCCTTGCAGTGGCTTCTCTTGTTGCCGGGCACAGGCAGTGGGCTTGTGGGCTTCAGCAGTGTGGCACATAGGCTTAGTTGGCTCACAGCGTGTGGGATCTTCCTGGACCAGAAATCGAACCTGTGCTCTCTGCATTGGGGACATTACCACTGGCCCAGAGGGAAGTACTGGTCACTCATTTTTCTACTTCATCTGTTTTTGAAAATGGTCTTTTCCTGTGTGATTCTTCTTGAAATAAAGTCTTAGTGTTATTGTTGCAAATTTTGCTGGTGGTAACTAAAGTATATACACCATGTTGTGTTCTTCGTTTTGTAGTGGATCAACAACCTGGAGGTTGATAGCAGATACAATTCATGGCCGTCGAGTCTGCAAGAATTGCTCCGCCCCACCTTTCCTGGAGTAATCCGGCAGATCAGGAAGAACCTGCACAACATGGTAAGTGGGGCTCCTCGTGGCTGGGCCATGGTCTCTGTTTCTCCCTTGCCTTCTTCCTTTTCTCTCACATCTAGAGCTCACTTCTCTCCTTTACTAGTTGCTTCTCTGCCTCGCTCCCGCCCCCCACTACCACCACTAAACATGTTCTTTTTCTAGCTCTGTGTTCAAACTGAAAGGGTTTGGAAATGTATTCATTGTAGGGCTATGAAATGTCCGTGTATAAGGAATGTTCCTCATCTTTAACCTGAGGGTTTAGATTGTCTTGAGTTTTAAGATAGTTCTCCTTTTTCACTCAGAAGATAAATTATATACTGTTTTTCTTGAGTAGCTTAGTCCCTGAAATTTGATAGTTCAGTTTATTCTCTTAAATAAATCTTTGCCAGCTCCTACTTTTTATCCTATTCCACTGCTTTAGAGAGATAGAGGTTCTTAGTTGGCCTCTTTCCCCGTCCCATGTCTTTCTCTTCCCTCATGTAGCTCCTGAAGAGGCGGGGCCGGTGAGGGCCGAGGCTGGCTTCCTGAGAACTCTTCAGGGAATCGATCTTCTGCACTTCCGTCACTCTTTCGAAACCCCCTCTTTTCCTTTCCTAGTCAAAATTTGTCTTTTTTTTTCTTGGCATATGAAATAATTTATTAAATGAGAACTTTATTTGATTCAGTGAGATGGCTATTATTTTTTAAAGCACATCATGAGAGCTTAATACATGATACCTATTATTGTGGTCTAAAAATTGGGTTCTGTCCTTTGAAATAAATACCCAAGAAGCTAATCTCTGTTTTCTAAAGTGGAAGAATTAATAAAATATGTAGTGTTAAGTAGTGAAGGATAGGAATAAGGTATCTGGATGTAGCTTTCATGTTAGCATAAGATCATGAGAAAATCATTTAGTCTTTGAGTACCATGTTCTTTGAATACAGAAGGAGGGTAACTGCTATTTGTATAATTTCTTTTTTATAAGGTTCAAAAGTAGCTGGAGGAAAACGGCCAGCCCAATAAGAAGACTTAAGGCATTTTTCCTGACCCAGTGACATTTGAATCAATGTCATTTCATGTTTTCCTTTCCCTCTTCCCATAGGTTTTCATAGTTGATCCTGCTCACGAGAGCACTGCAGAGTTGATGAACACAGCTGAGATGTTCCTCAGTAATCATATACCACTAAGGTAACATCATTGTTGATTTGATAATATAACATTTAGTTGAAGTTTTGTTTGTCATTCTTAAATGCAAATCTGGTACTATTGAACTTTAGGATAATTAATTGTGGGGATCATTAATAACAGTTTTATCTTTAGCTCAGTGTGAAGCCAGTGTATTTTGGGGTAGAGAACTTGATTCTTAATGAATAGAATCTTATTGTCATTGAGTTATTAGTAAATAGCCCATGTAAAAATAGCGTGTGATCTCAGTTTATTTTCCAGTGGAAGGGAATTTTCCTACATAAGTGTCCACATCACAAAGCCTACCTCCACTTTTGGCAGAGATAAGAAGTATTGCCAAGAACTTTTGTTAGACTCAGAGCTAAATGTATACACAGCTTTTTATAGATGCAACCAGACACATTTATTTCACTAAATAGTTTTTACCAAATCTACCAACAGAGTATTTAAATGGCTGAGTTTCCACTGTGCCTTTTAAGAACAATGTTTTAAGGTTTTACATATAAAGGTTAAAGTATTTTCACTCACATTCTAAATAATATCTGATAATTTTATGAGTTGATAAAATTTGAATTCTTAGAAAACATGAAAATAAAGAAGAAAAGAGCTCTTTAGTTAACAAATGTTATTGTGTGTTCCATACTTAGCACTGAGCTAAGTACTGTGAGTGGTATATAAGGCACATTTCTCCCCTCTTGGAAAAGTACAGCACCTACTTCCTGTAAGATACTTGGTTAAGTGCTGAGTGATATCCTTACTAGTTATAAGTTCTTTGGAATTTCAGGGAAACAAAAGACTATAGATGGATATTTGGGAAGGACAAAGGTTTCATGGCAAAGTTGGATTTAAGTAGACTTTGAAGAAAAAGGTGGGTTTTCATTGATGGAAAAGCAGAGGTTTTGCGTTCGATGAAATTTTTAATATAAACATGAATACTACCTGGCTCAGTGGTGGGTTACAGCCAGAGCTATGTTTGATTAAAAGGGAGATATAAGAGTAGTCATGTATGGATGTGAGAGTTGGACTGTAAAGAAAGCTGAGCACCAAAGAATTGATGCTTTTAAACTGTGGTGTTGGAGAAGACTCTTGAGAGTCCCTTGGACAGCAAGGAGATCCAACCAGTCCATCCTAAAGGAGATCAATCCTGAATATTCATTGGAAGGACTGATGCTGAAGCTGAAACTCCAATACTTTGGCCACCTGATGTGAAGAATTGACACATTAAAGGCCCTGATGCTAGGAAAGATTGAAGGTGGGAGGAAAAGGGGACAGCAGAGGATGAGATGTTTGGATAGGATCACTGAGTCAATGGATACGAGTTCGAGTAAACTCCAGGAGTTGGTGATGGACAGGGAAGCCTGGTGTGCTATAGTCATGAGGTTGCAGAGTTGGACACGGCTGAGTGACTGAACTCACTGAAAAGAAGAAAAAGAAGTTGGCTCATGGCACACAGTAGGCACTAGTTAAAAATTTACTGAATTGGATTGAGAGACAGGAACAAGGAGTGTGGTCTTCGGATTGCAAGGGCAGATAAGAAGAAGGCACTGGCCTCACAGGCGTGTTGTGAACAATTAGGGGAGAGGCAGACCAGCAGTTGTTTCCCTTTGTTGCGTTAATGTGGTGGCTGGGTTGTTGGCAGTTCAGTGAGGAGAGGAGAGAACGAATCTGAGAGCCTTCTTGCTGGTCCTTGATGAGGGACCGGGCCTGGAAGAACCCAAAGTCTGAATTTTGGAACTTAGTTAACAGAACGACTCTGATGCCCTTTTTAGAAACTGAATACCTGGGGAAGGGAAGTATTGACACTTTGTGAGGATATAATTAGGTTCTCTCCCTTATTTTTATTTTCATAAAAATAATATTTAGATCATTCCTGCCTGGAGCGTACTCATGTGATTTCTGTCATAAAAGAGATTTAAAAAAAAACCAGACAATTTTTAATCTAAAAACAAACCCTCTCAACCACCTTATCTTTGGATACACAAATTTTCCACATACATTCTGAGAGCATGATGTTTGAAATATGTTTATATTTTCTTCTATTTAAGCTGTACTTTAAAAAAATGAATAGACTTTGTATTTGTTAGAGCAGTGTTGATTAACGAACTGATGTTGCTGCATTCTTACTCGTGAAAGTCCATAGTTTACACCCGGGTTCACTGTTTGTGTTGTACATGTTGGGAATTTTGACAAATGTATAATGACATTTTCCACCATTATTTTGCAGCAGTATCATAGATTAGTTTCACTGCCCTAAAAATCTCTTGGGTGTCACCTATTGGTTCCTCCCTACCTCTCTCCTAGCCCCTGCCCGCAAATGACCTTGTTACTGTCTCTGTAGTTTTGTCTTTTCCCGCATCATAATGTATATAACATTTTCAGATTAGCTTGTTTCACTCAGCAGTACAGTTTGCTTTTAAGTTTTGTCCATGCCTTTTTGTGACTTGAGACCTCACTTCTTTTTATCACTGAGTAATATTCCATTATGTGGATGTCTTATATTTTTTCAATCCATTTGCACGGTAACAACATCTATGTTGTTTCCAGGTTAGGGCAGTTAGGAGTAAAACTGCTACAAGAATTTGTGTGCAGGTTTTTGTGTGGATATAAGCTTTCATTGCATTTGAGTTAAATACTGAGTGTGATTGCTTTATCTTACGGTAAAAGTGTGTTTAGTGTTTTGAGAAGCTGCCACATTATGTTTGAAGCGGTTGTATCATTTCACATTCTCACCAGCAACAAACGAGTGTTCCTATTGCTCCACATCCTTTCCAGACAGAGTTTTCTGTTTTGGGTTGTACCCTTTCTCCTAGGTGTGTGGTGGTATTTCATTATGGTTTTAATGTGAAATTCCCTAATAACAGTGATTTTGAGCATCCTTTTTTTAAAAAAAACTATTCTTAAAAAAATTTTTTTTTAAATTAATTTATTTTTGCCCACACTGGGTCTTTGTTGCTGCACCCTGTCTTTCTTTGGTTGTGGCGAGTGGGGGCTGCTTTCTGGTTGTGGTGTGTGGGTTTCTCAGGGCGGTGGGCTGTCTTGCTGTGGAACATTGGCTCATGGGCTCAGTAGCTGTGGTGCAGGGGCTTAGTTGTCCTGTGGCACATGGGATCTTCCCTGACCAGGGATCAAACCTGTGTCCGCTGCACTGACAGGTGAATTCTTAACCACTGGGCCACCACAGAAGTCCTTGAATGTCTTGTAATATGCTTTTTTGCTGATTGTATGTCTTGTTTGGTGAGATGCTTGTTCAGAGCTTTAGCCCAGTTTAACTTTTTAAAAATTATTAGTTTTAAGAGCTCTTAGCATATTCTGCATATCAGTCCTTTATCAGATATGTGTTCTGCACAGATTTTCAGCTAGTCTGTGGCTTGTCTTCAGTCTCTTAGCAGTTTCTTTAGCAGAACAGAAATTTTTAATTTAAATGGAGTCTAGCATACCCAGTTCTTTTTGTTGTGGGTCATGCTTTTGGGGTTAGACTTAAGAAGTTATTGCCAAACCCAGGATCACCTCGTTTTATCCTGTGTTATTTTCTGTGAGTTTTACAACTTTTTGTGTTTTACGTTTATGTCTGTGATCCATTTTAGTTAAAGACTGGCCGTTCTTCATTGCTTTTGCTCTGAGATGGAGTCTAGTGGCCTACCTATTGCCAGTGCAAATTTTTTTGGCCAGTCTGTAAATGTGTGATGGTGTCTCTTTGTGGTTTGTTCCTTTAAGTTTTACAATGTAATTAACTCTGGATATAGCTTTTTACTTAAGGGCAGTAGTAAAAATTTTAATGCTTTCCATTTGCCTATGATGCTCATATCGCTGGGTTGAAATCTCAAAATCCACTGCACCCATGTATGTTTTCACATTCTGAGAATTTTCACTTCTCATAATTTTGATTTAAAAACAGAACGAAATCTCCATCTAAAACTATAGCAATATCTTACATGTCAGTGATGTCTCATTTCATGATCTTGAAACAACTTGCTTCAATAGTTATAGTCTAAGCCACCTTTGGGAACTTGCTTTTTTTATTCTTAAGTGATGAATAGCTTTGCCAACCACGTTAGAGAATGACGTGAACTGTGTTTTGTAAGACGATGCCTTTCCTTTTTTTTGACGGGTTGCATTCTTGGAGATGTTTCATTTGCTTCTTTTTGCTCACCCCTTTCTCCCCCCAGACTTGGTTTAATCTTTGTGGTTAACGACTCTGAGGACGTTGATGGGATGCAAGATGCTGGAGTGGCTATTCTGAGAGCGTATAACTATGTTGCGCAAGAAGTGGACGATTATCACGCCTTCCAGATTCTGACACATGTATGTTTCTGTTCAAAGTGGTGAATAATTTCTAAAAATCTAACTTACTCTCAGAAACAGTATGTGGTAAGGGGATTCTGTATTTCTGGAAAGAGAACAAGGTAAAGTATTCACAAACTTTCTGCATTTTATATGTTAGGAGTTGCCTTTATTGATACACTAATGTTACTAATAGATTGTTGAGATTTCAGCTAAGATTCCTTAGATACTAAATACATTAATATATCCTGGTCTTCGGCCTTTAGACAATTTGAAATTGCAGGTTAACGCCTTTTGGTAACTGTGATGTTCTCTACTTGTTTAAAAAACTTTACTCTTTTTCAAGACCATCATGATATTTTCATTAGGGATCCATTTAATATTCAAGTCATAAAATTCTTATTATCTGTTTTCTCTATTTTTAACTGGAAACTCTGTAATGTTCTGAATTATATATATGTATTTTGAGATACTTGCTCAAGTTCAAGCAGAGAACTCTCCTTGTTTTTTTTTCTTCTATTTTTGAGTATTAAAAGTTTATAAGTAGTAGTTGTTTTGTTTACAAATTAGTTTTAATTATTTAAAAGCTACTTTAAAGCAGTTGATTTTCACTACTTCTGCTTTACCTGTAATCATGGTGGCAGTCTGCTGTTTATTATGCTTGTTTTGTTTATTGTTTAGAGATTCAGTCAGAGGCTTTTTTTTTTTTAAAAATTAATTGAGTGTTCCTTTATTTATTTGGCCAGCCTTTATTAAAGATGCACCCTTTACAAAGAAGTGCAAGCTTTCCTCCATCCTCCAACACCTTACAATCTATTGGGGGACGCCTCCACACAGACGATGTGGTTCTGTGTAGCACCGCTGGCTACAGCAGCATGAGAACCTCACTCCACGCGGAGTGAGGGTGTTCTTGTGGAGTGTAAAGTTGTCTCAGCTCTGCGTAGGTGAACAGACAGGAGTCAGTGAACAGTGACTGCAGGTCAGAGGTGGTGACTCCAGGTTGTTAGTGTGACTTGAACAGAATATCGTGAGCGCAGAGTGGAGCAGGGAACCTGGTCACTGAGCCCACTGGGCTGCGTAACAGGTATCCAGGTCTAGAGTTACACCCCAGTCCAACTGAAAAGCCGCACTGTGATGCGTATATGGAGGTGGATCTGGTGAAGGGTGGAGAAAGAGGCGCGAGTCCTAGTTGATGAGCTGATGCTGTGACCTCTGGGAGAAGTAAGGGTGGACCCATGATTAGCAGTAGGCTGTGGAGAATGAAATAGGTTCATGTGAAGTTACTGAGGATAAGGGGTTTAAAGTCTGCTTTTTAAAGTATTTTCCCCTAAGGATAGTGAGTTTTCTTTTTAGTCACAAAAGGAAAAAAATTATGTTTTTTATTAAAATGTTTTAAAAACAGTATTGAAGTGTCAGTTAAAAATCTCTTCCCCCCTCTCCTTAATTCTACTTCCTAAAGGCAGCCACTGTTAAAAGCTTGCTTAGTATATCCTTCCTATGCTTAGCTGTGTATGCACAGACACAGTTTTGTTGTTTGTTTTGTGTCTGCCTTTTACAAACAGGGATTATGCCATACATATTTTGAAACTCTTTTCCCCTTAAACATCATGGACATGAATGCTTATTTCAAGGATTACTTACAAGTATTCAGATTTAAAAAAAAATTAACAGATTGTTGTGTTTTGGACTTTTAACGTGTGAGAATGAACTGACTGAGTTATTTTACGAATATATAGTTTCTAACATAAGAAGGCATAAGGAAGTAATACAGAAAAGGGAGAACTGCTAATATGTCCCATTTGCCCTTTAAGAGAAATAGCTATTTTTTTCTTTTTCCTCTGCATTCTGAAATCTTTTGTAATAAGTACTCTGAAATTTTGGATTTGAAAGTGTAGTTGGTTACTTGGTTTTTCTTTCTTTAGATGTATAACAAAGTAAGGACTGGAGAAAGAGTGAAAGTTGAACATGTGGTCACTGTCCTGGAGAAGAAATATCCGTATGTGGAAGTGAATAGCATTTTGGGAATTGACTCTGCATATGATCAGAATCGAAAGGTAAACATTCTCTGGTGTTTCTCATCTGACTGCAACACTATGCTTTCCTTACCTCCCCTTATTATTGAAAATGAAAGTCACTCAGTCTGTCTGACTCTTTGTGACCCCATGGACTATAGTATACAGTCCATGGAATTTTCCAGGCCAGAATACTGGAGTGGGTAGCCTTTCCCTTCTCCAGGGTGTCTTCCCAACCCAGGGATCAAACCCAGGTCTCCTGCATTGCAGGTGGATTCTTTACCAGCCGAGCCACCAGGGAAGCCCAAGAATACTGGAGTGGGTAGCCTATCCCTTCTCCAGTGGATCTTCCTGACCCAGGAATCGAACCAGGATCTCCTGCATTGCAGGCGGTTTGTTTACCAATTGAGCTATTAGGATTTCTATTAATATAGGTGGTGGTGGTGAAATATTTAGATACTTAGCATTTAAAAAATTTAGAAACCAGATCACTTTTTTATCTTTGCAAATATAGTTTATTTTTCAATTTTGTAAAGGTATCTTTAGCTGGTCTATTAGCTATTAAGTTGAAAAATAATTTATCTTTATTATGCAGTGGTAGTACTTATGTGATGTATTTTCCAGATAAAAGCTGCTGGAAGTATATGATGTATGCTTGTTAGGGTATGATGAATAGCCTAATGTGTGTCCTGTATTTAATTGTTTAGACTAAAGGTGGAAATGTAGTAAGAAATGTAATAAACAGAATGGCAAAGTCTGATAATAAAGATGTAGGGAAATATTTTAAAATCTTTGTTTAAAGATAATAATGAGACAAGTAAATACAGTGAAGGACCTTTATTGCAAACAGTAAAATGGGTGGTTAGTTTATTGAAAATAAGTGTTAAGGCAAGGAATCGAAATACATTTCTGAAACAATTTAAAACAGTAAGAGTATATTCATTTACCAACTTTTTTCATTTCTTTGAATGAAAGACAAGACCTTTGATTCATCTGCTTGGAGATCTGAGCTATCATTTCATTAGAAACCATACTGATAATGAATGCATTTTTTGTAATTGGTCTTTTGTCTGAGTACAGAATCCTAGATTCTATAATTTCCGTCTCAAGTCTTATGTACACCGAATTCAGTACCAGTTGTTTTTAGCCTTTTGCTTTTTTGCTTTTCTCATCATTCAGTTTATTTTCATTTCCTCCCTTCCTCTCGTTTAATTTAACTTAATATAATTTTATTAAGGTAACATTGCAGAGTTGACTCATTGGAGAAGACTCTGATGCTGGGAGGGATTGGGGGCAGGAGGAGAAGGGGACAACCGAGGATGACATGGCTGGATGGCATCACGGACTCGATGGACGTGAGTCTGAGTGAACTCCGGGAGATGGTGATGGACAGGGAGGCCTGGTGTGCTGCGATTCATGGGGTCGCAAAGAGTCGGACACGACTGAGCGACTGAACTGAACTGAACTGAACATTGATTTATAACATCATAAGTTTCTTGTGTACAACATTTTATTTCTACTTCTGTATCCCCTACAACTTGCTCACCAAAAATTTAGTTTCTACCCATCACTATACAGTTAGTTGATCCTATTTGCTCATTTCTTCCTCTCCAGTGTCCACTACTGTGTTACATGTTTGTTTTTGTTTGGTTTGTTCATTTATTTTGTTTTGCTTGTTAATTAGATTTTTATATTTCACATATAAGTGAAATCCTGTGGTATTTGTCCTTTTCCATCTGCCTTTGTTTCACTTAGCTTATTAACTTCAAGGTCCATCCATGTTGTCACAGATGGCAAGATTTCATCTTCTTTTTATGGTTGAGTAGCAGACTGAGTGACGTCACTTTCACTTTTCACTTTCATGCATTGGAGAAGGAAATGGCAACCCGCTCCAGTGTTCTTGCCTGGAGAATCCCGGGGACGGGGGAGCCTGGTGGCTGCCGTCTATGGGGTGGCACAGAGTCGGACACGACGGAAGCGACTCAGCAGCAGCACAGCACAGCAGCAGCAGCAGCAGTCTGTAGTATGTGTGTGTATCTCATATCTTTATCCATTCATCTATTGATGGACATTTGGGTTGTTTCTGTATCTTGGCTGTTGTAAACAGCATCATGATGAACATAGAAGTGCATATATTGTTTTACATTAGTATTTTCATTTTCTTTGGATAAATTACCAGAAGTAGAATTATTGAATCTTATGGTAGTTCTATTCTTAACTTTTCTGAGGAATC
This sequence comes from Capra hircus, assembly GCF_001704415.2. Taxonomy (NCBI): domain Eukaryota; kingdom Metazoa; phylum Chordata; class Mammalia; order Artiodactyla; family Bovidae; genus Capra; species Capra hircus. Next base: position 132,164,935 of record NC_030809.1, read on the forward strand.
TCCATACTGTTTTTCATAGTGGCTGGACCAATTTACATTCCGACAGTGCAAGAGGATTCCTTTACTCCACATCAGTTCAGTTCAGTTCAGTTGCTCAGTCGTGTCTGACTCTTTGCCACCCCATGGGCTGTAGCACGCCAGGCATCCCTGTCTTATCACCAACTCCCGGAGTTTACCCAAACTCATCTCCATTGAGTCAGTGATGCCATCCAACCATCTCACATACTTAGCATTTTTTGTTGTCTGTCTTTTTTACAGCAGTCATTTTGGCAAGTGTGAGGTGATAGCTCACTGTGGTTTTGATTTGTATTCCATGATGATTAGTGATATTGAACATCTTTTCATGTGCCTGTTGGCCATCTGTATGTCTTTGGAGAAATGTCTATTCAGGTCTCTGCTCATTTTTTAATCAGGTTGTTTTTGTTGTTGGTGGTGGTGGTTTGAGTTGTTTGAGATCTTTACATATATTTGCATATTAATCTCTTATTGGATATTATTTGCAAATATCTCTCATTTTGTAGGTTGTTTTTTCATTTTAGTGATTTTTTTTTTTTTTTTTGCTGTGCAGAAGCTTTTTTCATTTTATATAATTCCATTTGTTTATTTTTACTTTTGTTTTCCTTGCCTCAGTAGGCATATCTAGAAAAATATTGCTAAGACCAAAATGAGCATATTGCCTTTCTTTTTTCTTGGAGCTTTGTGGTTTCAGGTTTTACATTAAAGTTTTTGATTCATTTGAGTTAATTTTTGTTTATGGTGTGAGACAGTGGTCTAGTTTCTTTCTTTCTTTTTTTTTTTGCATGTGGCTGTCCATTTTTCCCAACACCATTTGTTGAAGAAACTATCATTGCTCCATTGTATGTTCTTTGCCCCTTTGTCATAAATTGTCCCTATATATTTGGTTTTGTTTTCGGGCTGTTATTTCTTGTTCCATTGATCTATGTATCTGTTTTCCTGCCAGTGCCATGCTGTTTGGATTACTATGGCTTTGTAATATAATTGGAAGTCAGGAAGTATAATGCCTCCAGCTTTGATGTTTTTCTCAGGATTGTTTTGGCTATTTGGGGTCTTTTATATTTCTGTATAAATTCAGAATTTTTGTTCTATTTCTATGAAAAATGTTCTCGAGATTTCAATAGGGACTGGATTGCATCTGTTAATATAAATTGCCTTGGGTAATACAAATGTTTTAACAGTGTGAATTTTTCCAGTCTGCGAGCATGAAATATTTTTCCATATATTTGTGTCTTCAGTTTTTTCAGCAGTCTTACAGTTTTCAGTGTGTTGCAGGTCTTTCACCCACCTGGTTAAATTTTTTCCTAGGTGTCCTATTGCTTTTGTTGTGATTATAAACGTTAATTTCTCTTTGTGCTTAGCATATAGAAATGCAACATATTTTATGTTGATTTTGTATCTTATAGTTTTACTGCATTCGTTTATTATTTCTAGTAATTTTTTAGTGTAATCTTTACAGTTGTTTTACACATAAAATCATGTCATTTGCAAATAGTAATGGTTATTGGGCTGGCCAGGGTGTTCCTTTGGTTTTTACGTAAAAATAAAAACCACGTTTTCATTTTCACCTAGAACTTTATTGAACAGCATATTCACCATTTTGTTCCACTACCTTCAGCCATTTTCGAGGCAACTTCCTAATTCCATCTTCCCAAAACTTTTTATTGTTTTGAGCAAAGAACTATTCCAGGTGGCTTTTATAGCCTTTCAGGAAGTGGAAACTTTTTTCATTAAGAGAATTTTGTAAAGACTGAAATAAATGGAAATCCGAAGGTACGATGTCTGGAGAATACAGCAGATGAACCAGAACTTCCCAAACTATAATAGTTTTTGCCTGGTCATTAAAGAAACTTGTGGCCTTGCATTATCCTAGTGGAAGATTATTCATTTTCTCTTGACTAATTTTGGATGCTTTTTGTTGAGTGCTACTTTCAGTTGGTCTAATTGAAAATAGTACTTGTTGGAATTAATCATTTGGTTTGATGGAACAAGCTCATAATACAGGACTCCCTTCTCATCCCACCGTATATACAATATCACCTTTTCTAGATGAAGACTGGCCTTTGGTATGATTGGTGGTGGTTCCATGATCTGTTCCATTCCACATTATTGTACAATATCCATTTTTCATCACCTGTCACAATTTGTTTTAAAAGCAGAATGTTTTCATTACAAGTAGAGAATCACATGCAGAAATATAGTCAAGAAGGTCTTATTCACTTGTGTGGAACCCAAACATCAAAGCAATTAATGTAACCAAGCTGGTGCAAAATGACTTTCAATGCTTGATTTGGGTATTTTTAGTATGTCTTTTATTTCCCTTTCTCAATTCATGTCTTGGTTTGATTGCTGTCAGCTTCAACTGGTCTACCAACTGTGGAGAATTGTCTGGTGAGAAATCTCCAGCACAAAATTTTGCAAACCACTTTTGACAGTCATAGCACATTCCACGTTCTCCATACGCTGCATAAATCTTCTTTTGAGCTTCAGTTGTGTTTTTACCTTTCTGAATAAAGCATAATTATGTCAGAAAGGTTGCTTTTTCCCTCCCATCTTCAGTATTAAAGTGGCTATGCAAAAACTCACCAATATTAATAAGTTTTTTTAAAAAAATCCTTGCTGATGGGACAGCTGTCACAATATGGTCTATTAAAATTGTTTCAAAGAAAGTGAAGACAACTGAACACTACTATAACTACCTCTGCTCTCTTCTGGTTTCCACTTGAATAGTGTATCTTTTTTATCCTTTCTTTCACTTTTGAGTCTTTCTGTGTTCTTAAAGCAGCAGTGAGTTGTAGGCTTATATAGTTGGGTCTTATTTTTTAATCTATCCAGCTGTTGTATACCTTTTGATTGGAGAATTTAATACAGTAACAGAGTGATTATTGATAGGTAAGGGACATATAATAACCATTTCATTAGTTATTTGAGGCTGATTTGTATTTCCTGTTTTTTCTTCCTCTCTTGCTGCCTCCCTTTGTGAACTGATGGTTTTCCATAATGGTATGCTTTGGTTACTTTCTCTTTGTCATTTGTGAACCTACTGTAGATTTTTGTTTTGTGGTTACTATGAGTCTTACATAAAATATTTTGTAGATATTAACATCTCTTTTATGTTGATGCTTTAATTTTGATCACTTATAAAAACTACTCTTTTATTCCCTCCTCCTCTTTATTTTGGGCATCACAATCTAATTCTATAGTATGTGCTGTGCTGTGCTGTGCTTAGTCATTCAGTCATATTTGACTCTTTGCGACTCCGTGGACTGTAGCCCGCCAGGCTCCTCTGTCCATGGGGGTTCTCCAGGCAAGAATGCTGGAGTGGGTTGCCCTGCCCTCCTTCAGGGGATCTTCCCACCCCAGGGATCGAACCCAGGTCTGCTTCATTGCAGGCAGATTCTTTACCATATATATTTAATAGCAAATTATTATAGCCTTAGTTACTTGTAAAACTCTTGTGTGTGTGTGTGTGTGTGTGTTTTTTTTTTTTGCTTTTCATTAGCATATTCTTTATATTGAAAAACAGAAAGATGGAGTTTCATGGGTGAACTGCATCATCTTTAGAGGGGAATCCAAGTGACTGTTCTCTTTGAGTGTGGAGGTCATTGCTACAAAATTTGCGGTTGAGGGCTCTCTCATGCTTCATCTGAATACTCTTGTCATTTGTAGAGTTAACTTTCTTTTTTCTTTGATGCCCTCTGACTGGATAATTGCAAAGTTTCTGTCTTTTAACTTGTAGATTCTTTTCTTTGACTTGATTTCACTCTGATGTTAATGTTATATTGTTTTTTATTTCATTCATTCTATTCTTCAGCTCCAGAATTTCTGTTTGGTTCTTTTTTATGCTCTCTCTCTTTGTCAAAATTCTAATTTTGTTTGTGTATTGTTTTCTCAATTTTACTGAATTGTCTTTCTGTGTCTTGTAGCTCATTGAGTTTCCCTATAACAGCTATTTTGAATTCCTTAATGTGTAAATTGCAGATTTCCATGTCTTCAGGATTGGTTACTAGAAGATTACTGTGATCCTTAGGTAATGTTATAGTTTCTTGAATTTTTTGCATATTCGTTGCATCTGTATGTTGTTACCAGAAGTGACTGGTAGCAGTCACGTCTCCCAGTCTTTGCTCTCTGCTTTGGGAGAAAAATACCTTTCATTCCAGCCTTGTTAGGAATTCTGAGGCTTTCTCAGAACATCTGTGGGTACACCTACTCCATGCTGTTGTTCCCTCTTGGGCAGATTTCTGAAGCTTGTTTAACTCCTCTTGTTCTACAGTGCCCCAGGCTGGGTGCTGACAGGCCCGTTTTTTGTTTTTCCCAAAGTGGCACTACAGCTCAAATTTTGTCTGTTTCCGGCCCATGGATGTGGACTGGCTTTCTGTATGTCCTCATTAGCCACTGGCGAAGTTCACTCTTGCTGCCGTTATCAGGATTGCACACTGGGAGCCAGCCGCTGTGTGTGGGTTTATGTGGGTAAAGGTGTGTAGAGCACTGTAGGGGGATCTGGGGGGATCTGTGAATGGGATGTCCTGGGCGGCTCTTAGGTGAGCTTCTTGATGCAGTAAGTGGGATCTGCCTTCCTTAAATGGCCAAAGAGCGCTGGCTGCCGCTCTCCCGGCCTCTTCCCACTTGGTGAAGCTGCTCACAGTTCTATATTCTGGATGGGGCAGAACAGAAATGAGGCTCTTTGCCAGCATCTGACATAGTTGGGGAAGCTGGGTGCTTAGTCCCTTGCTCTTACTTCCCCTGTAGAAGAGACTGTAGACTCAGAAGATCTCTTGTGTCTCTAAGCTGTGCTGACTTGGGAGGAGAGTGACATGAATGAAGTCAGACTGTTTCTCTCAGTCTCGCCAGTGTGTCCAGTGGGCAAAGTCGTGGAACTTCTCTGCTGGAAACCTAGACCTTCTTTGGCATCGTATCCGCGGGTGATTGCTTAAGATCGTGTTCCCAGGAGTTCCCTGGAGCCAGCTCAAAGGCCAGTGCAGAGGCCACAGCCATTGTCAAAGTCCGTCTGCCTGTTTCCTGCTGCATGGGTGGGCAACAGTTCTCCTGGGCCACTTGGTGTTTGGTTTTGGATTCCAGAACTCCCACAAAGACACTTTTGCCTGTGGATGGATGCCAAATCATTGCTTTTCTGTGAGGGAGGCACTAATGAGGGGTGTCTTTTTCAGCCGTGAAACTGATATCACTCCTTTGCGTGCGTGCTCAGTCACTTGCTTGTGTCCGACTCTTTGCCACCCCATGGACTGTAGCCCGCCAGGCCCCTCTGTCCATGGGGTTATCCTGGCAAGAGTACTGGAGTGGGTTTTCATTTCCTCCTCCAGGGGATCTTCCTGACCAGGGATCGAGCCCACATCTCCTGCATTGGCAGGTGGATTCTTTACAGCTGAGCCACCTGGGAAGCCCCCAAATCACTCCTGCCCCAGTGTTAAATCTCCTTGTTTTCAGGAATATCCAGCTGGGTTTGAAGTTGAAGCTGATCATGAGGTCTGCTCAGTTTAGAGTGAACATATTTCCATTATTGTATTGCAACCTTTTGTTCAGTCACTTTCCTTTTATATTTTTAATAAAATAATATTGATAATGGGCACGTGCTGGTGATTTTTTTCACAACCAACATGAGTAGTACTCTCATGTAGAAAAAGAAAAAGTGAAATAAAAGGAAAGAAGGGCCACTTGAGAATATTTGAGGAAATTAATGGAATTTTCTCATATTTCACATTTGGAAAATGTTTAACTTTGATTTTCTATCATTCTGTTGAAGAAAAATTATGTACTGCCGTTTTTATTGTGGGTGATTGCTCTATCAAAAGGAATTGCTTGAAAACATTGAATACAGTGGACAAATTGGAGGAAAGGGTGTTCTTTTACTGTTTATATTTTATTAATAACATTCTTTGATGATACATATGCAGAGTTGGATGTATTAAAGATGAAGGACATAGTCTATGATATTAATGGTTTTCAAGCATAATAATGTGAGAAGGAGTATTAAGCTTCTAGGGCATGGATCACTAGTACCTGAACACCTGTCCTGGATGGTAAAGCCTCCCAACTTGCCTTTTTAAACCTGAAAGGGCATATGTTAATGGACTGCTAAAACAATGCTGGAAACATAATTGTTACGTTAAGAGAAATGATAACATTCTAAAATTTACCTCTTATGATCAGTTTATCCTGTGCAGCAGATAATCAGTTATTACATCGTCTTGAATTTTCATTTATATTCAAACGAATAATTCACTCTTGAAATACAGGCCTTCAGTGATAGCTAATATACATACACAGACACGACGACGGTAAGAAAATGGCACACTGTTTTCCTGTCACGCTTCTCTCATACAGTGCGTAATTAGCAAGCACTGGTAAAGAGACACCTGCTTCTGAAGAAGGATATATTCAGTCTCAAGTTCTGATTTCATTTAGCAGATTATACACTCATTGAAAAATGAAGAAACTCACAGCCAATATTGGGTTTGTGTATATGTGTGAAAAATGTTTCAAGAAGCAGTCTCCACTGCAATAAATGTGAGGTGATCATTCTTTTACACCTATTGATATAGAAATCGATCAATGAAAGAGAGAGATATCATTAAGAATTTAACATTTAGCTCCTTACATTTGTAAAACAGTTTCATCTAAATAAGTTATATAATCTCTATCTGCGTGTGTGTGTGCTCAGTTGCTTCAGTTGCGTCCAGCTCTTTTTGGGCTATAGCCTGCCAGGCTCGTCTGTCCATAGGATTCTCCAGACAAGAATACTGGAGTGGATAGCCATTCCCTTCTCCAGGGATTCTTCCTGACCCAGGGATCGGACCTAGGTTTCATGCATTACAGCAGATTCTTTACTGTCTGAGCCACCAGGGAAGCCCAATCTGTATCTAACTTTCCCTAAATAAGGTTCACAGAAAGTGGTATTTTCACATGTTGTCTTTTATGCACTGAAATCTTGATTTTGCTGAAGAATCAAGTGAGAGTATCACAGACTCAGCTCCTCAGTCGTTTCTCCCATTTGGCCATTTGCCTCATCTGTACTGGCTAGTGGGCCTTCTCATATAAACAGGTCATAATTTCCTAGCTAAGTAATCACATACTTTCAAGAGAAGGTTATTGTGAGATTCGCAGAAGTCCTAAGAATCTAATGATCAATAAGATTTTTTAATTTTTAAAGATTTTTGCAGGACATGTACCCTTCATAGGAAAAAGCCCAAGGAAAATAGATTTTTTTGAAAAGAAGGAATAAGTACACGTTTTTTAAAGGAGAAATGAGTACAATTGGCAAATGTTATTATACTTACAAATATCTGAGTCTTTTGTTATAAATCTGAAGCATTGTTATCTTCTGTGTTTGATATCTGAAAGAAGTAATTGTTTCTAAAACTAGGGAGTACAATTAAAGTAGATCTTTTGAACTGAAGAGCATATAGTCTGATAGGTGCATATTTGTATCTTTTAAAGCCAAAGTAAGAAAAGTTCTAAATTAGTCATGCCAACATTTTACCACTGGCATATTAACTCTGAGTCTTTATTAATCTCAGTTATCTTTTATGAATGACTCATTTGTGACTTTGTAATCAGTGTTTCAAAATTGTGTATAATTAGCATTTTTAGTGATCAGTTTCTAGAAATTCTCACATAAAAGTTTTAAGTGTGACTTGGATTATTGGCCTGCATTCTGTTGTTTAGTCTGATAATCTTTTTGCAGGTTGTGAAAATGGAAAGTCAAAACATCTCCCTCCAACTCTTGACTTTTACTCAGTTACCACTTTCAGAGAAAGCCGATGTTACTTACTTCCTATTGTTACTGAGAGTTATAATGTGGGTTTGTTTTGTTTTCTTGGGGAATCCATCAGTAAATTTTCAGAGCTCAAAGTATATTAAAATTGGGTGTCTAGGAACTTCTTTGAAATAGGTGAGATGTCAAAGAACAGAATTAATGTAAGTTTTGGGGGTGTACATTTGAAAAGTTTTAACAGTGGCATAGAGAAATGGCAGAGATCAACCTAGAATGGTATAGAGAAATGGTGAGATCACCGTCTTTCTCACTGTGCCCTATTATAGTCCATCATGGAAGTCTGTAGTATCATTTACCGCTGTGGCTAGATCTGAAACTAAGCTTATGACTAGTATTAGTTACCACATTTTTCTATTCGTGCTATCTAAAAAAGGTTATATACTTTAAATTTCTGCTATTTTCAGAAAATATCAGTTATAAGGTATTTAACAAGGATGTCTTATAAACTTTTTATGTCTTGGGTAATAACATAGTTCTTACTCTAAAAACTTAGTCTTGAGTCTGTGGTTGGTATCTGGAGGAATGTACCTATATTGATTGTTGGAAAAGTCTTAGATATATTTGTTCACCTGGTATTTCCCTGCCAAGGAATTTATGTCCTTGAGAAGAAAAAAAAGATTGAGCTTAGTACATTATAGAGTGATTTTTTGAGCACTGTCTTTTCACCAGCCTTGTTTTGGTTTCTGTGGGTGTAATTTCTTTTTTAGTGACATATACCCTTTTAAATTTAGAATTGGATGTAAATATTTCATCTCAGGTTATCTGCCCAGGAGCACTAATGATTTATGACAGTCTGTAGTAGTGCCGCCCATTATGGCAGTCTCTGGTCACATGGGCTTTAAAGATGGAAATTAACTAGTTTCCTTTGCTCAGTAGCTGCATGTGGCCAGTGGCTACTGCATTGAGCAGTGAAGACAGAATACCTCCATCACTGCAGAAAGGTCTCTTGTGTAGTTTGGGCTGTGGTATATATAATTCAGATCTGTTAGCCTGGGCTGCTTAAAATTACTCTCATCCCCACCTTCAACTACTTCTTGATTTGTAAGGTTTTGTGGTTTTATTAAACCTCAGTAATTTAAACTCAAATTTCCTAGTAGGATATTAACTATGATGTTCTTTATATATATATTTAAATTAATTTTTATTGGAGTATAGGTGATTTATGATGTTGTTAGTTTTTTATATATTTTAAAAATAATTTTTCTACAGTTATCTCTTGGATTCTATATTTCTTTTGATTTTTTTTTTCTTGTTAGAACATGTATGTGTGAAAAATACACTTTGTTCAATTCTTCTCAGGAATGACAAAAATATACTATTTGTGGTCCTATGTGTTTCAGGAAGCAAGAAGTTACTACGAGCAGACTGGAGTTGGTCCACTGCCTGTTGTCCTATTCAATGGAGTGCCCTTGGAAAAGGAGCAGCTAGACCCTGATGAATTGGAAACCATTACAATGCACAAAATCCTAGAGACCACAACTTTCTTTCAAAGAGCAGTGTACTTGGTAAGTAGTGTTTCAGGTAGATTTTGAAAGAGAATGGTTTGCTTACATTTTGTAGTCTCTGTATTAGGCAGTAAAATTCTTTAAGTATCACTGTTTCCTGTACCACTCTCAACTGATCTGTAGACTCCCAGCAAATTCTGGGAGTGGAAATATTCATGAGATTTTTGTACATTGTTTTTGAAATAACTAATTTTATTGGCTTTAAGATTAAATTTTATACTAAAAATTCTTAAGAACTTAGCCATTCTTAGAAACATTTATTCTACTTGTAAGGAATTTTGACATAGAGAAATTCAAATATGCCACATGTATGTGTGTGTGTGACATATAACGTACGTGCCGTAAAAGTCAGCCTTTTAAGGTGGACATGCGGGAGGTTTTAGTATATGCACAGAATTATACAGCTGTCACCTTTGTCTAGTTTCAGAGCATTATTACCCCTAGAATAAACCTGACACCCAGTAGCAACTGCTTCCCATTATCCCCTACCCTACCCTCTGGCAGCCATCCATCTGTTTTCAGTCTGTGTGGATTTGCCTGTTTGGATAGTTTATATAAAGGGATTCGTGTAGTATATGGTCTTCTGTGATCGATTTCTTTTACCTAGCATGTTTTCAAGCTTTATGCTTGTTGGAGCATATGTCAATGCTTGATTCCTTTTTATCACCAAATGATAGTTCCTCCCGTGGACAGACCACGTTTTGTTCGTGCCTCCATCAGTTGATGCGTATTTGGGTTATTGCCACTTTGAGGCTACTGTGAATAATGCTGCTGCTGTAAGCTATCAGTTAAAGTTTTACTGTAGACATGTTCTCAGTTGTCTTGGATATATACCTACGAGTGGAATTGTGTGCCCATTTAGTTCTATTTTTAACAGTAATTCTGTTTTTAAGAGAGCTGCCAGACTGTTTTCCAAAGCAGCTGCATACTTAAACATGTATACAGGTTCCATTTTCTATAATTGGTATTATCTGTCTCTTTGGTTATAGGCTGGTGGGTGTGAAGTGGTGTCTCATGGTGGTTTTGATCTGCATTATTCAAACATGAATGATGTTGAGCGTTCTTTCCTGTGCTTATTCACCACTTACTTCCTCTTTGGAGAAATGTCTATTCAGATTATTTGCCTGTTTTTAATTGGGTTATTTGTTTTATTAATGTTGAGTTATAAGGGTTATTTATGTATTCTGGATATGAATTACTTATTATTATATGTATATAATTCTCAAATATTTTCTCTCATTTTCTGGTTTTCTTTTTACTGTCTTGGTAGTGTCAGTTTACCTTTTTTGTTGTGGCTTATACTATTTGTATCATATGTAAGAAACCTTTACTTAATCCTAGGTAATGAAGATTTCTGTGTTTTCTTCTGAGTATTTTATAGCTATTTCTTTTAATGTTTAGTTCTTTGATCCATCCTCAGTTAATTTTTGTATGTGGAGTGAGGTAGGAGTCTATCTCATTTTTCATGTCCAATTTGAGACATGCAGCTGGATGTCTTTTTAACTATTCAGTTAGCTGCCCCAGTATCATTTTTGAAAAGAATTGCCTTTCACCCTTGTCAAAAATAAATTGCCCACTAATGTATAGGTCTATTTTTAGACCATCTGTTGTTTCAGTTAACCTACTTTTCCTGTGTAAGTACCTCACAGTCTTGACTGTTGTCAGAATCAAGTTTGAGTTTTCCAACTTAGTGTTTTTCTGTTTTTAAGAATGTTTGGCTCTTTTGTGAATATTAAATGTATAAACATATGAATGTGAAATATATAAATGTATACTGAAGCAGTCACTATGATAGCAAAGAATGAGAAATAATTTAAATATCCAACAATGTGGTGGAACACAATGCAGCCATTAAAAAGATGTTAAGTAAGACCATCTAAAGACATGTCTACAACATGTTGCCATGGACCAGCAAATGGATTATATAAGGTAGTGTGGCTAGGCTGATCTTATTACTGTGTATATGTGAATGTGTCTGAGTAAGTGACATAAGTTTATGTGTGTGTGTGTGTGTGTTAGGCTGGAAATGTGCTTAGTCACTCAGTCATGTCCAACTCTTTGTGACCCTGTGGACTGTAGCCTGCCAGGCTCCTCTGTCCATGGGGATTCTGCAGGCAAGAATACTGGAGTGGGTTGTAGTGCTCTCCTCCAGGGGATGTTCCCAACCCAGGGATTGAACCCAGGTCTCCCGCATTGCAGGCAGATTCTTTACCTTCTGAGCCACCAGGGAAGCCCAGGCTGGAAATAAATAACTCAGATGAGCAGCTTTTTCATGGACAGCATGGCGAGATCGTGGATGATTGTTTTTCTTTGAACTCTTCTGTATGTATCATATTTTCATCAATGAATATGTACTGTGGTGCTAATTTGAAGTAAAGAAATTTTTAAAAAAGCCTTAGCCTGTTTACCATCTGACAGGAAAACTGCCCAAGCACAGAGAAAAACAATTGCTTTACAGTTTTAAGATTGAAATTATATTTTAAAAAATCAGATTTGAGTTCAAAGTGAGCTTCAGACAAGATAATTATGTGCCCACTTCCCTGGTGGCTCAGACGGTAAAAGTGTCTGCGTACAATGCAGGAGACCTGGATTCGATCCCTGTGTCAGGAAGATCCCCTGGAGAAAGAAGTGGCAACCCACTCTAGTACTCTTGCCTGGAAAATCCCGTGGACAGAGGAGCCTGGTAGGCTACAGTCCATGGGGTCACAAAGAGTTGGACATGACTGAGCGGCTTCACTACACTTGTGGTTTTAAAACTCATTGTGTAGTTTTGAATAAACATTACAAATTTCAACTCACTATTTGCTAAAATGAATATTTTTAGAAAGGAACTTCTCCAAATCACATTGATTTACATGAACACCTTTGGTTTTCAAACTACTCTTTTCGCTGGGCTCTTCTCTGTGGTCAGACATGCCCCACCTGCTGTTTTGCATCAGGCCAGCTTACAAGACAGTTGTCTATAAAATTTGTAAAATCTCTAGTGAAATTTGATTAATAAAACCTTAATTAGTCAGTCATGTAGGTCTTTCTTTTTTAGGAGAAAGATCAAAGAAAGGGGAAATAAAATATTAGAGACTTAAAGCTGACAAAAAGCCCCTAAAACAGCTTTACACGTACGCTTTGTGCTGTCCATGTTCAGGTGAATCATAAAACTCCAAACACAAAGAAACTCGAAAAAGCATTTGAAGGAAAGTTAACATAGCCCCAGATCCCTGATTCAGGCACCATGTTACCAGTCTTTAATGCATACACAAAGCACATGCATGCGCATGTGTGTACATGCTCATGTGTGTACATGCTCATGTGTGTACATGCTCATGTATCCGGGAGGGAGGTGATGGCTGGGCTGGTCCCTTCCTCCTGGAAGTTTGTACCTGGAGTATTAGTATTGGAAATGTACTGACAGCTTTAAGTTTCTGGAGAGAGAGGCATCATTTCTCCTTTGGAGTAGACTTCTAATGTTTCTAGAAAAAGTCCCAGTCTGGGCTGTTTAGTTCCCAAATAGAAAGGACTTAGCTCATACACTGAGAGAAAATGTCAAGGTCACCATAAAGATGACTGTTGTTGTATAATGTGGCATGGCTGCTAATGGGAACAAGGCTATTCTTTAGCCTGACTGTGCCCTTAATGCATCGTGGAAATGATTTTTATATAAATAAAACTTTGGATTGGACTGTTAGTATTACTTAAAAAAAAAAGAAGGTTTGGCACTTCTGTGTCCCTTTCAATTCCCTATGACTCTTAAAATAAGCTTGTCAGTTTCTACCAGAGAGTGGTCATTGGGATTTTAATAGTAATTGTGTTGAATCTGTAGATCAATTTGGGGACTATTGACATCTTAACAATAGTGAATCTTCCAACCCATGAACGTAGGACGTATTTCCATTTACTGTCTTTTAATGATGTTTCATAGTTTTTAGTGAAGAAGTCTTAGACTTTTGTTAAACTTATTCCTTAGTATTTTATGTTTTATTCTTTTTGATGCTGTTGTAAATGCAATTGTTTCTTTAATTTTGGGGTAGTTTATTTATAGTGAATAGAAATGCAATTGATTTTTGTATGTTGATCTTACATGCTATAACCATGTTGAACTTGTTTATTAGCTCTGTTAGTCTTTTGTGTGGGTGTGTGTAGATTTCTTAACATTTTCTGTATAGAAAGCATTGTCATCTTTCAAATGACAGCAGCATGTCTAGAGTGGAACTCTTGAGTTTTTCCTACTTATAATATGTTACATTTTGTTTTGTTTTTTACAACAAATTACAGTATTTCTACTCTCTTAGTTTTCTGCTTTTCAAGACATCAAAATATGACTTACTGTACAGATATTTCAGGACCCCAAAGCAATGTATAGACAGAAAAAAATCTCAGTATACTTAAGGATTCTCAGTTGCTTGAGAGGGAAATCACTTCATGGGAAATAGATGGGGAAACAGTAGAAACAGTGTCAGACTTTATTTTTGGGGGCTCCAAAATCACTGCAGATGGTGACTGCAGCCATGAAATTAAAAGACGCTTACTCCTTGGAAGAAAAGTGATGACCAACCTAGACAGTATATTCAAAAGTAGAGACATTACTTTGCTGACTAAGGTCCGCCTAGTCAAGGCTGTGGTTTTTCCTGTGGTCGTGTATGGATGTGAGAATTAGACTGTGAAGAAGGCTGAGCGCCGAAGAATTGATGCTTTTGAATTGTGGTGTTGGAGAAGACTCTTAAGAGTCCCTTGGACTGCAAGGACATCCAACCAGTCCATTCTGAAGGAGATCAACCCTGGGATTTCTTTGGATGGAATGATGCTAAAGCTGAAGCTCCAGTACTTTGGACACCTCATGCGAAGAGTTGACTCATTGAAAAAAAACTCTGATGCTGGGAGGGATTGGGGGCAGGAAGAGAAGGGGATGACAGAGGATGAGATGGCTGGATGGCATCACGGACTCAATGGACGTGAGTCTGAGTGAACTCCGGGAGATGGTGATGGACAGGGAGGCCTGGCGTGCTGCGATTCACAGGGTCGCAAAGAGTCGGGCGCGACTGAGTGACTGAACTGAACTGAACTGAACTGAGAGGGAAATCAAGGTCTGGCATTCTTATAAATAATGATTATTAAGACTGATCAAATGGAAAGACTCAAATGATTTGTCAGTTTTGAACTGTGTATTTAATTATTTAAAAATTCCCCTGGTTATTGTCATAAAAGTAAAAAAAAGTCTCCCTCTGTATATAGCCATCCATCTACCCACCTTCCAATAATAGGTAATTGCTGTTTTAAGTTTCTTCTGAGTTGTTCCAAAACATTTTTGTATCTATATGCTAACAATGAAAATTTACTCTTTCCTAACCTTTATTCAAAGTGGTAACAAATTATTAATACATAACTATACTATACTTTGGCTTTTTTCACTTAACAAAATACAAATTATAAGTCTTTCTAATTTGGTGTATAGAGTATTCTCAGTTTTTTAATATAGCCATGTAGTGTTTCATTAATTGGTCTCAGTAAGCAATTTTGCCCCACTTGGCAGCACGTTTGGCAATATATGGAGATATTTTTTGTTGTCATAGTTTGGGGAGGAAAGAGGTGCTACTGGCTTCTAGTGGGAGTGAATCAGGCATGCTGCTAAATCTCTTGCAATGCTCAGGATGTCCCTTCCCTTCCAAAACAGCAGGATATCACCTCCTTTCCAAAGAGTTATCTAGTCCAAAATGTCAACAGTGCTGAGACTGAAAAACCATTTTGTGGATATACCCTCCCTGCGTTTCTCAGATATGTAAATTAACATTTTCCGTCAAATCTGGGAACTTTTTACCCTTTATTTCTTCTTTTGGTTTGTGGTGACTTCTGACACCACACAGACCAGAGTTAGGAAATAGTCCTAATAGATTAAGGACATAGTTCTTCACAAGATTGTCTTTATTTTAGACACTAGACACTAGTTCAGAGATCCTCAGGCCACCCTTACTTATGATCAAAAAGCTACGAATGCAGGTATCCCCTCAGTTACGATAAATTGCTAGAATGGCTTACAGAACTCAGGATAGTGTGGTTTTTACAGTTAGTATTATTAAAGTAATAGAATATGTATCAGAACCAGCCAAAGGCTGAGGTGCACACAGCAAAGCTTCAGAAGATTCCAAATGTAAAAATTCTATGTCTTTTCCCTATGACACCAGGTTATATTATCCTTCCAGCTCTTTGATGTGGGATACAATTGTTCTGCAGTGTGTGGGTCGTCTGCTTGGTGGCTCTACGGTGGGGTTAGTGGGGACCTCCTCCAAGAGGGCTTATGCCACAGGCTGTGGGACCCAGGTCTGCAGCACGCAGAGCCCCTGCGTCTGCGACAGGCCCCTGCTGATCTGCACCTTCACAGGAGACACTCAAATGCAGGTCTGGCTCAGTCTCTGTGGGGTCTCTGGGTCCTGGTATGCACAAGGTTTTGTTTGAGCCCTCCAAGCATCTCTGGTGGGTATAGGGTTTGATTCTAAACGTGATTTCACCCGTCCTACTGCCTTGCTGGGGCTTCTCATTTGCCCCTGGACGCGGGCTATCTTTTTTTGCTGGGATCCAACATTTCTCCTGTCAATAGTGGTTTAGCAGTGAGCTGTAAAAAGAAAAACAAGT
Organism: Capra hircus; assembly: GCF_001704415.2. Classification (NCBI taxonomy): domain Eukaryota; kingdom Metazoa; phylum Chordata; class Mammalia; order Artiodactyla; family Bovidae; genus Capra; species Capra hircus. The sequence goes on from NC_030809.1 coordinate 132,180,868, forward strand.
GCAAAAGGCAAAATGGTTATCGGAGGAGGCCTTACAAATAGCTGTGAAAAGAAGAGAAGCTAAAGGCAAAGGAGAAAAGGAAAGATACACCCATTTGAATACAGAGTTCCAAAGAATAGCATGGAGAGATAACAAAGCCTTCCTCAGTGATTAATGCAAAGAAATAGAGGAAAACAATAGAAAGGGAAAGACTAGAGATCTCTTCAAGAAAATTAGAGATATCAAGGGAACTTTTCATGCAAAGATGGGCACAATAAAGGACAGAAACGGTATGGACCTAACAACAGCAGAAGAGATTAAGAAGAGGTGGCAAGAATACACAGAAGAACTGTACAAAAATGATCTTCACAACTCAGATAATCACGATGGTGTGATCACTCACCTAGAGCCAGACATGCTGGAATGTGAAGTCAAGTGGGCCTTAGGAAGCATCACTATGAACAAAGCTAGTTGAGATGATGGAATTCCAGTAGAACTATTTCATATCCTAAAAGATGATGTTGTGAAAGTGCTACACTCAATATGCTAGCAAATTTTGAAAACTCAGCAGTGGCCACAGGACTGGAAAATGTCAGTTTTCATTCCAATCCCAAAGAAAGGCAATGCTAAAGAATGTTCAAACTGCGGCACAGTTGCACTCATTTCACATGCTAGGAAAGTAATGCTTAACATTCTCCAAGCCAGGCTTCAGCAGTATGTGAACTGTGAACTTCCAGATGTTCAAGCTGGTTTTAGAAAAGGCAGAGGAACCAGAGATCAAATTGCCAACATCTATTGGATCATCGAAAAAGCAAGGGAGTTCCAGAAAAACATCTACTTCTGCTTTATTGACTATGCCAAAGCCTTTGACTGTGTGGATCACAATAAACTGTGGAAAATTCTGAAAGAGATGGGAATACCAGACCACCTGACCTGCCTTCTGAGAAGTCTGTATGCAGGTCAAGTAGTAACAGTTAGAACCGGACATGGAAAAACAGACTGGTTCCAAAATGGGAAGGGAGTACATCAGGACTGTATATTGTCACCCTGCTCTTTTAACTTATATGCAGAATACATCATGTGAAATGCTGGGCTGGATGAAGCACAAGCTGGAATCAAGATTGCTGGGAGAAATATCAGTGATCTCAGAAACACAGATGACACCACTGTTATGGCAGAAAGTGAAGAACTAAAGTGCCTCTTGATGAAAGTGAAAGAGGAGAGTTAAAAAGCTGGCTTAAAACTGAAAATTCAAAAAATGAAGGTCATGGCTTTCAGTCCCATTACTTTATCACAAGTAGCTGTGGAAACAAGGAAACAAGTGGCAGACTATTCTTTTGGGCTCCAAAATCACTGCAGATGGTGACTGCAGCCATAAAATTAAAAGATGCTTGCTCCTTGGAAGAAAAGTTATGACCAACCTAGACAGCATATTAAAAAGCAGAGACATTACTTTGCCAACAAAGGTCCATCTGGTCAAAGTTATGGTTTTTCCAGTAGTCATGTATGGATGTGAGATTTAGACTATAAAGAAAGCTGAGTGCTGAAGAATTGATCCTTTTGAACTGTGGTGTTGGAGAAGACTCTTGAGAGTTCCTTGGACTGCAAGGAGATCCAACCAGTCAACCCTAAAGGAAATCAGTCTTGAATATTCATTGGAAGGACTGATACTGAAGCTGAAGCCCCAATACTTTGACTACCTGATGCAAAGAACTGACTCCTTGGAAAAGACCCTGATGCTGGGAAAGAATGAAGGCAGGAGGGGAAGGGGATGACAGAGGATGAGATGATTGGATGGCATCACCGACTCAATGAACATGAGTTTAGGTAAACTCTGGGAGTTGATGATGGACAGGTAAGCCTGGTGTGCTGCAGTCCAAATGGTTGCAAAGAGTAGGGCACTGAGCAACTGAACTGACTGAACATGTTGGGTATTGCCATCCAGGGAAGTTCAGTCAAGTTTTGGCATCCAGATTTTTTACCGAGGCTTCCTTATGTTGCTGCTGATAGAAAGCTTTTAGGTTTAATTAGGTCCCCAGTTGTTTTTGTTTTTATTTTCATTATTCTAGGGTCAAAAAGATCTTGCTGTCATTTATGTCAGAGAGTCTTTTTCATGTGTTTCCCTTTAAGAGTTTACTAGTGTCTGGTCTATACATTTGGGTCTTTAATCCATTTTGAGTTTATTTTTGTGTATGGTGTTAGGTAGCGTTCTAGTTTCATTCTTTTACATATTGCTGTCCAGATTTCCCAGCACCACTGATCGAAGAGTGTGTCTTTTCTGCACTGTCTATTCCTGCCTCTTTCATCATAGACTAGGTAACAGGCTTGTGGGTTTGTCTTTGCACTTTCTGTTCTGTACCACTGGTCTATAGTTCTGTTTTGTGCCAGTGCCATATTGTTTTGATTACTGTAACTTTGTAGTATCATTTGAAGTCAAGGAATCTGATTCTTCCTCCTCCATTTTTCTTTCTTAAGATTACTTTGGCTATCCAGAATCTTTTGTGTTTCCATACAATTTATAGAATTCTTTGTTGTAACTCTGTGATGAATACCATTGGTAATTTGATAGGAATTGCATTGAATCTGTAGATTGCTTTGGGTAGTATATTCATTTCCACTACATTAAGTCTTCCAATCCAAGAACATCATATATTTTCCATTCTGTTTGTGTCCTCTTTTGATTGATTTCATCAGTGTTTTATAGTTCTCTGAGTTCAGGTCTTTCGCTTCCTTAGGTAGATTTATTCCTTAGTATTTTATTATTCTTATTGCCATGGTAAATGGGATTGTTTCCTTAATCTCTGTCTATTCTTTTGTTGTTAGGAATGCAAGTAATTTCTGTGCATTAACTTTTTTACTTCTGTTTCATTGACTATGCTAAAGCCTTTGACTGTGTGGATCACAACAAACTGGAAAATTCTTAAAGAGATGGGAATGCCAGACCACCTTACCGGCCTCCTAAGAAACCTGTATGCAGGTCAAGAAGCAACAGTTAGAACTGGATATGGAACAGACTGATTCCAAATTGGGAAAGGAGTACATCAAGTCTGTGTATTGTTGCTCTGCTTATTTAACTTACATACAGAGTACATCATGTGAAATACTGGGCTGGATGAATCACAAGCTGGAATCAAGATTGCCAGGCAAAATATCAACAACCTTAGATATGCCACACTAATGACAGAAAGTGAAGAGGAACTTAAGAGCCTCTTGATGAGAGTGAAAGAGGAGAGTGAAAAAGCTGGCTTAAAACTCAGCATTCTAAAAATGAAGATCATGGCATTCAGTCCCATTGCTTCATGGCAAATAGAGAGGGAAACAGTGGAAATAGTGACAGACTTCATTTTCTTGGGCTGCAAAATCACTGCCCATGGTGACTGAAGCCATGAAATTAAAAGATACCTGCTACTAGGAAGAAAAACTATGACAAACCTAGACAGCATGTTAGAAAGCAGAGATATCACTTTGCTGACACAAGATCCATCTAGTCAAAGCTATGGTTTTTCTAGTAGTCATGTATGGATGTGAGAATTGGACCATAAAGAAGGCTGAGTGCTGAAGAACTGATGCTTTTGAACTGTGGTGCTGGGGATGACTTCCTGAGAGTCCTTGGACACAAGGAGATCAAACCAGTCAATCCTCAAGAAAATCAGTCCTGAATATTCATTGGAAGGACTGATGCTAAAGCCGAAGCTCCAGTACTTTGGCCACTTGATGCGAAAAGCTGTCTCATTGGAAAATAACCTCATGGTGGGAGAGATTGAAGGCAAAAGGAGAAAGGGGCGACAGAGGATGAGATGGTTGGGTAGCATCACTGACTCAATGGACATGAGTTTGAGCAAACTCTGGGAGATAGTGAAGGACAGGGAAGCCTGGTGTGCTGCAGTCCATGGAGCTGCAGTCCAGAGTCGGATATCACTCAGTGACTGAACAGCAGCAACCTCACCATATTCACTGATTAGTTCCAGTAGTTTTCTGGTGGAATCTTAAAGGATTTTCTGTGTGTAGTACTACAAACAGTGACAGTTTTACTTCTTTTCCAATTTGTCATCCTTTTATTTCTTTTTCTTCTCTGGTTGCCATGACGAGGACTTCCAAAACTATGTTGCGTAAGAGTAGAGAGTGGCCATTGTTGTCTTGTTCCTGAACTTAGGGGAAATGCTTTCAGCTTTTCACCATTGAGATTGATGTTTGCTGTGGGTTTGTCATATCTGGTCTTCATTATGTTGAGATAGGTTCTCTCTATGCTCATTTTCTGGAGAGTTTTTTTTTTTAATTTTTATAAATCGGTGTTGAACTTTGTCAAAAGCTTTTTCTACACCTTTGAGATGATCATACGATTTTTACTCTGTTAATATGATATATCACATTGCTTGATTTGCATATATTGAAGAATCTTTGCATTCTGGGATATGCAGATGTGTGAGATTCAAAGTGTGTATAGAGAGATACATGAAGCAAAATTGTCACTTAAACATTCCTCTTCCTCACTGTTCATTTTTCTTTCTGCAAACAATCACTGTGTATCTGTGTGTGTGTGTGTGTGTGTGTGTGTGTGTGTTTGTAGGTGAGCTCCATTTAAAAGTATGTATAATTTTGATAGATGTTGCCAAATTGCCCTCCTTCAGTTAGGCTTTTATCATAGAGGCCAAAGTTATATACATGGGCTTGCATCTATACTGAGTCGTTGAGTACCTTTGTAAGTCTTTTGAATTGTGTAATTGGTTTGCTGCTGCTGCTAAGTCGCTCCAGTCGTGTCCGACTCTGTGCGACCCCATAGACGGAAGCCAACCAGACTCCCCAATCCCTGGGATTCTCCAGGCAAGAACACTGGAATGGGTTGCCATTTCCTTCTTCAATGCATGAGAGTGAAAAGTGAATGTGAAGTCCCTCAGCCGTGTCCAACTCTTAGCGACCACATGGACTGCAGCCCACCAGGCTCCTCTGTCCATGGGATTTTCCAGGCAAGAGTACTGGAGTGGGGTGCCATTGCCTTCTCCGGTAGTTGGTTTGTATGCTCATTATTGGCTTATAGTTAGAGATTTTGTATGTGAGTTATTACTCTTGAGATAAGTAGCCACAGAAGATGCCTGAATGGATTTTTTAAAGACTTGACTGTGTATATTTGGTTCACATGTTTCCCCTGAAAATCATGTTGAAGTACGGTTTTGTGTGAAATATTTTCAGTGTGAAAGTTTATAAGTTTCCACAGCCACATATACTAGATCACCTTCATGAAGTACAAGTATTTCTATAATATGAGGAGCATGAAAGGGAAGAGTTAATGATAAATGATTTCTTCTTCCCCAATGTAATTGTGACCCTAGAAATACAGGATTATTTGGATGTCTGAGATTGAAAAAGGCTTGGGGTAATTTTTTTTTTCAGAGAATATTAACTTCTTTAGTGAAGTAATTTGGCTTTGTTCTTTAGAGAGAAGCTTACTGTGAGTAGATCTCAAGATGGGTTTTTGGGTTGTGTTAACTCCAGTTTCTCAAGCTTGCTTGTTTCTGTGGCAAGATCGAATAAACATGGGTTTGTATTTCACATGCACTTCTCATTAGCTTTGTGGCTTAGAGTAAGTTATTTAACCTTTCTGTACCACATCTTGCTCACGTTGTTGAACAGATTAGAAATACTGTACATAAAGAGCCTTGCTTGGCAACGACAGGAACCTATAATGGGGTAACTTCTATTTTTAGCTGTTACTAGTATGTCAGAAGATAATATGAAGTTAGTGATGTTTTAGTTCCTAATAAATCGCTATTGATCAATGGCTCAGTGGGTGAAGAATCCGCCTGCAGTGCAGAAGATGCAGGAGACACAGGTTTGATCCCTGGGTGGGGAAGATCCCCTGGAGAAGGAAATGGCAACCCACTCCAGTATTCCTGCCTGGAAAATTCCCTGGACAGAGGAGCCTGGTGGGCTACAGTTCATGGGGCCACACAGAGCCTGACACGACTGAGCAGCTGAACACTACTCATGTTTGTTTAACGTGCATCTTACCGGCATCCTGTTTCTTTTTTTCCGGTAGGGTGAACTGTCCCATGATCAAGATGTGGTAGAGTATATCATGAATCAGCCAAATGTTGTTCCACGAATCAACTCTAGGATTTTGACAGCTGAGCGAGAGTACCTGGACCTAACAGCAACCAGTAAGTAACATTTCAGGAGCACTTTAGGCTTTTTTGATTTGTCTTTCAAAATCCTGTATTTATTGGATTGTAATGTTCAGAAGATAATCCAAGGTTGTGACACGAATTTGTTTAAACTCTTTGTACCTTGATTTCATTATGAAGTGAAGTGAAGTCGCTCCGTCGTGTCTGACTCTTTGCAACTCCATGGACTGTAGCCTACCAGGCTCCTCTGTCCATGGGATCTTCCAGGCAAGAATACTGGAGTGGGTTGCCATTTCCTTCTCCAGGGGAACTTCCCTACCCAGGGATCAAACCTGAGTCTCCCGCACTATAGGCAGACGCTTTACTGTCTGAGCCACAAGGGAAGCCCCCTGATTTCATTATATGAGCCTCTAAATTTACAAGAGTTTCCTCCAGAGGAGAGAAATTCTTCCTGGATAAATCTTTGTAAACTCTGAAAGTTATTCACTGTCTTTTAAATGCCAGCTCAACATAGGCACTAGATGGTAGGAATGGTCCTGGATTATTGACTTTCTTACAGTCCTAAAGCTCTTAAGCAGCTGTTTTCTTCCTAGTTCTGGTATCAATTTCAGCAATAATGTTGACAAATATCTCAGAGAACTTTACTCTGTGGACTTACAAATGCCTATTTAACAAATAAAGCTTCATTGAGAAATATCATTCTTGCCATAAAAGTCAACCTTTCAAAGTGTACGGTTATAATGTGTACTGTTTTTAGTATATTCTCAAAGTTGTGTGGTCGTCACACTGCCTAATTTTAGACTCCTTCAAAAGAAATGATGTACCCCATTAGTAGTTCCTCTCCATTTCCCACTTCTGTCCTTTAGCAACTACCTAATTTAGTTTCTCTTTCTATGGATTTTTCTGTTCTGGATATTTTATATAATTGGAAGCTTTTTGTGACTGGTTTCTTTCACTAAGCATAAAGGTTTTTAAGGTTCCTCCACGTTGTAGCCTGTCTCAGAACTTCCTTTTTATGACTGGATTCCTTTTCTATTGTGTAGACAGGCCATACTTTGCTTATCTGTTCCTCAGTTGATTAATGTTTAGATTGTTTCCACAAGAATACATTTTTGTCGCTCATGAAACTGAATACCGGAAAAACAAACAACCCAGTCAAAAAGTGGGCAAAACACATAAACAGATATTTCTTCAAAGAAGACATGCAAATGGCTAATAAGCACGTGAAAAGATGCTTAACATCACTCATTATTAGAGAAATGCAAATCAAAACTACAATGAGATATTACCTCATACCAGTCAGAGTGGTCATCATCAAAAATCCACAAACAATAAATGCTGGAAAGCGTGTGGAGAAAAGGCATCCCTTTTGCACTGTTGGTGGGAATGTAAATTCATACAGCCGCTGTGGAAGACCGTATGGAGATTCCTCAAAAAACTGGGAGTAGAACTACCATATGACCCAACCATTCCACTACTTGGTATATACCCTGAGGAAACCCAAATGGAAAAAGGCACATGTACCCCAGTGTTCACTGCAGCACTATTTACAATAGCTACAACATGGAAGCAGCCTAGATGTCCATCGACAGATGAATGGATAAAGGAACTGTAGTACATATATACAGTGGAATATTACTCAGCCATATAAAGGGACACAGTTGGGTCAGTTCTGATGAGGTGGATGAACCTAGAGCCTATTATACAGAGTGAAGTAAGTCAGAAAGAGAAACACAGATGTTACATATTAACGCACATATATGGAATCTAGAAAGATGGTGCTGATGAACCTTTTTGAGGGCACCAGTGGAGATGCAGAGAACAGACGTGGGGACATGGATGGGCAGAAGGGGAGGGTGAGATGAACAGAGAGAGGCATGGGGGCACACACTACCATGTGTAAAGTAGACAAGCAGTGGAGATTTGCCCTGTGACTCAGGCTCAGATGGGGCTCTGGAGCAACCTGGAAGAGCGGGAAGAGGGGGGAGGTTAGAGATGGAGGGGACACGTGCACACCCATGGCTGACTCATGTTGATGTATGGCAGAGGCCAGCTCAATATTGTGAAGCAATTTTCCTTCAGTTAAAAATGGGTAAGTTTGGAAAATGAAAAAAACAAAGCAAAACAATGCCTTGTTAAGAAGTTAACCCCAGGTGCAGTTTGTTCTTTTGCCTTTGCTGGAGACTATGGAGGCCGCTTTAACAAACTGCAGGATATAAAATAGAGATATCATTATTTGCTCAGGAAATCTCACTGGGGAAGAAAGGATATGTGTAATGGTGAAGTCAAAACCAAGTGTATTTGTCGTGGTAGTTGAGTACAATAAATATATAGATCTATTTGTGATTGGTACTTTATTGTGGCTATCTATGTTCTACTTTAAACTTAATTCCTTTTCTTTCAGGCAGAAGAAAATGGTTAAATATAGGCAGAGGAAAAAAAAATGCTTATATTTGGAAAAAAAAGTAGTTAAGAAAATACTTTTTACCAGAAGAATTAGTACAGGCAGTATTATGAATCTTCATCCTGTTTGTTGTTTCCATCATTTTAAATTAAGCTGTAAAGAGTTATCTTTGGAGTACTGATGAATAAGGAACATAAAAACAGTTCTGTGTTTTGGGCTATCTTTCTCCACTGAGTGTTAACAGCCTCAACTGTGACATGATGCTAGTCCACAGTGGCAAGGATGTAGTTCACTTGGTGAGCATTTTGAAGCTGTCAGTGAAAGAGTAACTGGCATCCTCCTAACCCAGCGGTTATAGCTCCATCATCTACACTGCTCTTGGCCTTTGCTGTCCTGCAACTAAGTTTTAAGGCCATGGTGCTTCCTCCCCTCCCCTGCATATAGCCAACAGTATGAATGGACTATGTCTGTCATAAATTGCTTACCATTTCTAGAACATTGATTGAGCAGATTGTAGGCCCTCAGTGTGCTTTGTTGAATGAAAAGATAGACGGGTGAGTGGGTGTACAGACCAATAGATGGGAGGGTGGGCAAGCAAGCTGTGCTTGGAGGATAGGGCAGAAAGCAGGGCGTTTGTATTGGGGTGTGAGTAATGCAAAGACCTGGGATGATTGCTGGAGATACAGGGTTTATGATATCAGGCTGGAGACCACTTTGTAGGTAGGAAGAAATTATGAAGTATTTAGAGCAAGAGAGTGACTTGATGAAGCTGGAATTTTGGTAGGAGTAATCTGAGGGGAAATGATTAATAAGAGCAATTGCCCATAGGCACTAATAGGAAAAATATATATCTAAAAATGACCTCTTATTTCTTTTAAGGTTAAAAATGTTATTATGATAGACATGAAATAACTAAAATATGAGTTTTCTTATATTTTCTCTCCCATTTATCCCCTCTTATCCCAAAATAGAATAGGGAAGAGTTTACTGGAGGGATGGACTATGGAAAGGAGAGATAAAGTCTCTTTAAAAGATCATCCTCTAGGTATAAAGTGAAAAAGTAGGAATAAAATTAATTTAAATCATCAAACTAACACATATATGAGAGTTATGTGTCAGATGGGTACATTTTCTCTTTGTGTCTTAAAATATGGTTAATGAGGTAGGGGTCATGTTGTTAACTTGTTCAATGAACTTAGAACAATATATTTTGCTTGTGCGTTTTGTTAAAACATATATTATGGTCAAATCAGATTATCAGTTGAATGTTAAGATTAGATTGAATTCAGGCATATTAATTAGAAATCTACTTTAATTTTTTTTCAGATAACTTTTTTGTGGATGATTATGCTAGATTTACCGTCTTGGATTCCCAAGGCAAGACTGCTGCTATAGCCAACAGTATGAATTATCTGACTAAGAAAGGTAATACATTTTAGGCTTACCTTGGATTCAACTTTTTATTTTTTTAGTATCTACAAAAATTTAGTGTCTGTTGAGAAAGAGATTCCATAATTTCTTTTATTTTTTTGTATAATTATTTGGGTCTAGAAATTACCTATTTGAATTTAATTTTTATATATATTTGAAAATTCAGATGTTATCTTTATAAATTTTATGTGCTGTGTGTGCTGTGCTTAGTCGCTCAGTCATGTCCAACTCTTTGTGACCACGTGGACTGTAGCCCATCAGGCTCCTCTGTTCATGGGATTCTCCGGGCAAGAATACTAGAGTGGGTTGCCATGCCCTTCTCCAGGGGATCTTCCCGACCCAGGAATTGAACCAGGGTCTCCTGCATTGCAGGCAGATTCTTTACCAGTTGAGCTACTATAATAGACATAAAAGGCAAAAAGAAAAATTTTTTCATGGTTCAGAATGGAAAAAGAATTATGTAAAAATGGTTTAATGGATTGCAGATTGGTTTAACTCACCTCTTCAGTGATAACATTGGATTAAATTTTTAGGATTTATAAGATAAGTGAAAGTTGCTCAGTTGTGTCCGACTCTTTGTGACCCCATGGACTATGCAGTCCATGGAATTCTCTAGGCCTTTCCCTTTTCCAGGGGATCTTCCCAACCAGGGATCATCACCCACATTGCAGGTGGATTCTTTAGTAGCTGAGCCACAAGGGAAACTTGGTTCAAGAAATCCTTGTGAACATTTTTAAGCTGATTTTGATACAGAGTTCTTTATGCAGATCAAAATTATGTAAAATGATACCTTTTTAATGGAAGACAGATGTTTTTCCTCCCTGGTCACATTTATTACCCTTTCAAAGCACCAACTGTCATTTAAGGTAGCTATTTTTATTACCATTGTAGTTTTCTCCCAGAGAGAAATTCTGGCTTTTCAAATGTATATTTAAATACAGGCAATTGCTCCATTTGGTTCCTCAAAGAAATTGATTCTGAGGAGTCCCTGTATAGTTCTGTAACACAAATAGGACTAAGAACCAGAAAAAAACGCATAGAGGATGTTGGGCATTATTTAAAATTTGTCTCTTAAGTTGGCATTAATTAGAGAAATGATATTTTCTTTTTTTCTACTCTTTTTCCTTTACTTTTGTCCAGGAATGTCCTCCAAGGAAATCTATGGTAACTTTAAACTTCAGAATGTTCTATTCCTTTTATTTATTTTTATTAATTATCTTATGTGGTTCAGGCACTGTTGTGATTCAAAATTTATTGCTACTTTATTGGAATGTTTCTGGAACCTGTGGGTAATTTATCAATGCAGATGAGTTCTGTGTGTTTGTAAAGAGTTATATTTTAGAAAGTTACAAATGAATATGATTAGAGACTATCATATGTTACCCACACTCTCAAAGACTCTTTTTCATTTTACATGCTAACAGATGCCCAAACCAAAATAGAATTAATAAATGCATGTTTCTAGTTTCTGATTAAGCCACATGGAAGGTTATCATGCTTTCATTCTGGTATCAAAGTTTTGCTGCTTTTGCCTTGTATCTTTATTTTTTGCATGGCTTGCAGAAATTATTTGACTTAATAGCAGTACTGAAACATGGGATGTGCTTTCTCCCCTCTTCCCACTCAGTATATTGTGTTTGTTTTTCTACAGATGATTCTTTTATTAGGCCAGTAACTTTTTGGATTGTTGGGGATTTTGATAGCCCTTCTGGAAGGCAATTGTTGTATGATGCTATTAAACATCAGGCAAGTATCTACTACTTCAGTCTGTATCTTTGTTTGAGGCTGCAGTATCTTCATGAGCATCAGTGTGCTGATAATATTCTGTTTGTCCAAAGGAACAGACTAGATGGTGTGGTCAGTTCAGAGTTGTATTTGAGAGCAGTCCTGGAAGGATGCTATACATATAATGCATTCTTAACTCAAATTGATAAAGCTTGTGTGGTGGTAAAGTGGGAGAACAGGGAGGGAGTAATTGAGGTGATACATAGGTTCAGAAGACAAGCATAAATTAATAGGATGTACATTGTCACTGTGTGACCACCACCCAGGTACAGAAATAGTTCCCTGAAAGTATGGCCCTGCCTGTGCCCTCGCCACTATCCCTCTCCTGTCCTCCTCACAGCCTAGGTTTACCTGTTACTTACGTTGCTTAAATAGACTCTTACAATATTAATACGTGTTTGTTTGCATTTGATTTCTTTGCTCAACATTTTTGAGATTTATTCATGGCTTTACAAGTGGTGGTAATTAGTTCTTTTTCATTGTGCATTGGCTGTACCAGAGTTTTGTTTGTTTAATCTGTTGGATGGACAGTTGGTTTGTTTCTAGTTTGGGGCTAGAAGAATGCTGCAGTGAATACTCACGTATGTGTTTTTAGATACACATCAGTATGAATGATACACCTGAGTATGAATTTCTGTTGCTATGGCCCTTTTTTGTTTTTTTGGGTCCTAGATATCTTCTTCCACATGAATTTTGACTTTTTACCTGAGGAGAGATGAATTTTTGCTAGAAATCTGTAAAGGCCATGTGACTGAAGGGTTTGTGCAGAGCCCTTCAAGAGGGTTGTGACTTGTGGTAGTAAAGATGGGTGTAGTTGGGATTCACATGCCCAAGTGAGGCATAACATGCATAAGAAGAACGCAAAGTGTGTTGGGGAAATACAGGACTCTGACAATCTGTAATGTATACCGTATTTACAGAGATGGCAAGAAATGAATTGGAAAGGTAGGTTGGGGGCCAATTCATATAAGGGTTTGAATGCCTACTTACAGCATTTTAATTTTATTTGGTATGCAGAGGAGAATGACCAAAGACTTAAGTGTTATTTGCTACTTATGGAATGTGACTGATGTTAATGCTGCTTTTTAAGTTCAAGACATCTACCATATAACTCTTATTTCCCATTTTGTAAATAGAAATCCAGTAACAATGTTAGAGTAAGCATGATCAATAATCCTAGTGAAGATATAAGTTACGAGAAAACTCAGATCTCCAGAGCAATCTGGGCTGCTCTCCAAACCCAGACCTCCAGCTCTGCTAAGAACTTCATCACAAAAATGGCCAAGGAGGAGACTGCAGCGGCCCTGGCTGCAGGAACTGACATCAGGGAGTTCTCTGTTGGGGTAAGTGTGTATTGCATGAGGCTGCCTTGTTCTGTTATTTAGAAGTTCATTCCTATGGGCTGATTTGTCCTGTTCCTGTTGATGTCAGGATTTGTGATTGTAGTTCTGAGCTCAGAGAATATTTTTTAAGTTGGAAGAGCCTTTCCAATAAATAACAATTCTGCGATTTTCCCTTTACTTCACTTTAAACTTACTAGGTTTCATGATGTGTATGCATGAGTTTATGTATGCTTTTAAGCACAAAGCCATTGGTTTTGTAAGTTTTTAAAAGGTAGATAGTGTTTGACTTGTTTGTAAAGCAAAGACAAATATTTGTTTCTAGAGATTTAAGCTACTTAATGAGTTAGAGGCTTATGTGTTCTTGATATATTTCCAGTATAAGTCCAAATTAATTAATTTATATACTACATACTTTTCATTGTTGTGTAATTTTAAAATTTTTTATAAAATGATGAATGTATTTGATGTTTCAGTTAGAAAAAAGGTTCTCTTTTGAAATTAACAAGATTTAAAATGCATAATAAAGTTACCGTGAATTATAGTTTGCCAATTGAACTATCACATAAAGGACCAGAAAAAGGAAATAAGCAATTACTTGTTAAGTGAGAGGTTGGGAAAAAATGGGAGGAAATGTGGAAAATGGAGACATCATAATGTTAATTATTAAAATTAGTCATAACTTTCCTCTAGAGCATTTTATGATTTATTCATGTGATTATTAATTTTTGTGGTTTTCTTAATAACGATTACTTTTCCTTAATAACAATTACTTTCCTAGGGCATGGATTTCAGTCTTTTTAAAGAGGTCTTTGAGTCTTCCAAAATGGATTTCATTTTGTCTCATGCCGTGTACTGCAGGGATGTTCTAAAGCTGAAGAAAGGACAGAGGGCAGTGATCAGCAACGGAAGGGTGAGGATTTTGTCCTGAGACAAGGTTGCCTTCAAATTAGATTAGTGAACAGTCTTGGCAGCTTTCTTCTCTGAAGCTAGTAAACTCTTCAACAGAGCCACTTTTTCCAAAGGTGATTAGGGCTTATGCAGTGCTGATGATCATTACTGCCCCCTTGTTTCAAAGGAAGTTTGCTCATTTGGACACAAATGTCTTTACGTGAAACCTTCCTCCTGTTTAGTTTTGCCCTGCGATTGTGTAAGGTGGTGAGAGTGTGGTTGCTCTCAGAACATAAATTCCTAAGACCTTTGATACATAAAGTGTTTGTCCTATGTGGGGATTAAGTTTATGGTTTGTGCAGTTTATGTGAACTTAATTGGTTTACACTTAGAATACTTCATAAATATCTGCAGACGCGGAAATGAGGCTAGACAGACATACTAAACTTGAAACTCTTAACACTTAGGGTGGAATCTCTGGTATCTACCACTGCATTTCTATTTGGCTTTTTTTTATTCAGTGAGAATTAATGAAAATGATATTGCTGTATTATTCCAGAGTTTGCTTACTGTAAAAATAGTGTCAAATATTCAAGTCTACACTCTGTTGAGTGTGGAGGAATTGATCAGGGGATAGCCATATGAGTTGATTTGGCTTTTATTTTCACTTTTTTCATTGATTTAACTTAGGCATAAACATGATTTGGGTCTGTAAAGTGGTTTGGTTTGTAAGGTGGCCTGAGGACAACCAAGGGCTTCTCTGCAGCCTGCTAATTCCAGCACTGACTACCCTGCTCTCTTTCACAGATCATTGGGCCACTGGAGGACAGTGAATTCTTTAATCAAGACGATTTCCACCTCCTGGAAAATATCATCTTAAAAACTTCAGGACAGAAAATCAAATCTCACATTCAACAGCTTCGGGTAGAAGAAGATGTGTAAGTTTTGCCATAGAAGTTAATCAGTTCAAGTCATAGGGGCTATGTTAATTGGACCTTCCTCATGCTTAAAAAAAAAAAAAAAGTTAAACATTTATTCTAAGATGTTTTATCTCTAGCTTTAAAATATAATAATTGTCTTCATTTCAGGTTTACTTATTTTTGCTTCCATTGAAATGAGTTAATTTTGCAGCAAGCTGTTTAAAGAACTGAATTCTCTCCATTTTGATTTTTTAAAAGTTTTTGATTGTGGAAAATTTCAAACATATGTAAAAGTAGAGGGGTGATTTTATTTCTTTGAAATACTTATGGAAAGACATACTTTTCCTCATTATCTCTATAATTACCCTTCAGTTTTATTTTCAGGAAAAAAGGCAAATTAAGTGTTTCTTTTTCTTTATTTACTAATTATTGAATAATGTTTTTTGTTATGTAGTCCAAAGGTGATGATGATGAGTTATTATTGGTTCTTTATTGTTATTTTAATCCTTTTCAGTGTTATTACTAGCTTATGTATTTTAATAAGTTATTTCTCAAAGGAAGAAAAGTAATTATTTGACTGGTCTACCTGCTATGTAACTGAAGCTCATATTCATATTCACATGGTTTTTGGCATTAAATATCAAATGGATGTGTAATTGGAGGATGTATGTTTGTGTAATGTTGATGAACCGTGACACCTTTTTCCACAGAGGCTATACCGTTTTACTTTCCCATCAGTAATGCATAAGGGTTCTGGTTTCTCCACGTCCTCATCAACATTTGTTATTCTTAATTTTTTTTATAATACCCATTCTAAATGGGTGTGGTATCTCCTTGTGGTTTGTCATACTCCCCTAACAATTAGTGATCTTGAACATCTTTTCGTGTGCTTAAACAGACCCTTTGTCTGTCTGGGAAAAATCTGTCCAAGTCCTTTGCTCATTTTTAATTATTTATTCTGTTGATGAGTTGTAGGAATTTGTTCATATTCTGGATATCAATCCTGTATAGCTGTGTGATATGCGGGTGTTTGTTCCCCACTCCATGGATTGACTTTTTACACTCCTAATAGTGTTCTTTGATGCATAGTTTGAGGATATAGAATTTTAAAGTCTTTCTGTTTTTTCTTTTCTTCATCTATTTCATCACAGCATGATGTTGCAGAGTTTAAAATGCATGTCTTAGTGTTGACTTTGATAGCTACCAAAGCAGCCTCTTTGCCAAGTTTTATGTGATATGAGAAGGAATCTTTTTTCATCTCAGCCAAACTGGGGTCACAGATAAAGAGGTTTTGTTCTTCCTCATTTGGTGTTCCTTGTTTTAGCCTATGAAACGCCTCCTGGATACAGGCCAGGAGCTAACCTATGACTTGAGGCCACTGTGTCACAGGCATGGGCTTGATGTGCTCCTTGGACCACTCCCTCTCTGTCTCTGCAGCCTGTGGCGAGCCCCTTGGAGTCCCTGCGGACTGTATAATTGCCAGACTCTGCACAAAAGGCTTGTCTTTAAGCAGCCAGAGAGGGACTGGGTGGGTGCTGGGTGGATATAGACAAGTAAGGTAGCTTTGGGCTTCCTTGGCAGCTCAGTTGGTAAAGAATCTGCCTGCAATACAGGAGACCCCTGGTTCCATTCCTGGGTCACAAGATCCGCTGGAGAAGGGATAGGCTATCCGTTCCAATATTCTTGGGCTTTCCTTGTGGCTCAGCTGGTAAAGAATCCGCCTGCGATGTGGGAAACCTGGGTTCGATCCCTGGATTGGGAAGATCACCTGGAGAAGGGAAAGGGTACCCACTCCAGTATTCTTGTTTAGAGAATTCTCTATACAGTCCATGGGTTGACAAAGAATTGGACACAACTGAGCAACTTTCTCTTTCCCTTTCACTTTCAGGGTAGTTATGGGGGTGCCAAAAGATTGATACTAAAACTTTTAGGGTTTTCAGAGTGACCTTGCTTGCCTAGGGTTTTCCTTAGTGCCAGATCTGCTCCACCTTGGAGTGGCCCCTTGTGACAGCCACAGCTTTCATGCCTGACCCAGACCTGCAGCTAAGAGGCCATCCTCAGCTCCCTAAACCTCAGTTGTGACCTCTTTGATCAGGGAGCTCATTCCAGGCCATGTTAGTGTCCCTTGACATATTTTGTGACAGTGTTGACACATCACAGGAAACAGATGACCTGTTTTATTTTGTTTTCAGAGTTAGTATTGAGAAGTACCAGGGGATATAATTTGATATAGTTGTTTGGTTCAGTGAGAGAATGGATGGGCTTGATTCTAGTTCAAATATATTCACAAATATATTCAAATATATTTTAACATTCTTAGAATTCAATCCTTGGTTCAGCAGACTAGAGCATTCTTTTTCAGTCTCATGATTTAGTACAAAATCTTCCTTGGTTAGAGATCAAGTTAGGAGGGGTGGGGAACGCGGAAATGCTTTTCTAAGTTGTTTACTGTAATGTTGATTGTAATAGTGTAATAGATAATGATGTATTCATAAATATAATACTATGCAGTTTTTGAAAATATTGATGTACCCCAACAAAATAATGTTTGTAATGTATTATTAAATGAAAAATCAGGTTACCAAATAATTTAGTACCACTTTTTTTTGTGTGTGTATATATATATATTTTATAATATAGAAGAATTATGAACTGAAATGTTTTCAACACTTATTTCTTAAATATGCTATTATTGTGTGTATCTCCATTTTCTCCTTATATATTTTTTTCTGAATGATTTTTGGTAAATTGTGACTCTAATGATCATAAAAAGTAATAAAGTTATTGAGAAGAGGGTGAGGGAGACACAGATGACACTGGCAGCCTGCTCTGGGCCAGGCTCTGAGCTCGGTGCTTTATTTTGTATGTTTAGCCAGTGCTGGTTTTACAAGAGCCACTCCAAGTAGGTGTTACCTCCATTTCACATATGGAAAAATCAACACTTACTGCCGGGCTATAAAGCTAATCAGTGACACAGATCTGTAGTTTTTTTTCTCGTGCCTATTGGTACAAAGTTTATTTCTTCAAACCATGTCGTTGGCAGTCAGTACGTAGGTTGATTGTAACAGCTGGGAAACCTTCAGTCAGAGAGATGCTAAATTTTCACCAACCAATCTTTCAGGGCCAGTGACTTGGTAATGAAGGTGGACGCTCTCCTGTCGGCGCAACCAAAAGGAGATGCAAGAATCGAATACCAGTTTTTCGAAGACAGACACAGGTATAGAATCAGTGTGGAATGTATGCATAGTTTTGCTTTCCTCAGTTGCTTTATTCTGCCATTTAAACTGTATTTGTAAGTGTGATATGTGGCTTTCATATATGTTTATACTCATACATAGAACTTATAACGGAGCTCAGTTGCATAAAAGTTGACATTTATTTCTAAATCAGTTTAGTTCTGAATACACCCTTTGAGAAAACAGAGCATTTAATAAAGCAGATCAGCTTAATTATATGATATTAAAGAATGAACAGTTGTTAGACCACTTGTCTCTTCATCATTTTTTGAAACCTGTCTTGTTTTCAATAAAATAAAAATAAGTGTAGCATTATAAGGAAGTCTTTTGTCATCTTTTTGTCTCTTGTTTTCCAGTTTTTTATTTTGAAAAGTTTCAAACTTGGAGAATAGTTGAAAGACCATTACATTGAACACCCGAATATCTTTAACCTAGATTCACCAATTATTGACATTGTGCCACATTTATCCATATGTGTGTGGATGTATGGTATATATTTGCATACAAACATAAGGTGCATTCACATTTTTGGCAACCATTTGAAAGTATGTTGTTCAGTTCAGTCACTCAGTCGTGTCCGACTCTTGTGACCCCATGGACAGCAGCATGCCAGGCCTCCCTGTCCATCACCAATTCCCGGAGTTCACCAAAACTCATGTCCATTGAGTCAGTGATGCCATCCAACCATCCTCTGTTGTCCCCTTTCCTCCCGCCTTCAATCTTTCCCAGCATCAGGGTCTTTCCAAAAGAATCAGCTCTTTGCATCAGGTGGCCAAAGTATTGGAGTTTCAGCTTCAACATCAGTCTTTCCAATGATCACTCAGGACTGATCTCCTTCAGAATGGACTGGTTGGATCTCCTTTCAGTCCAAGGGACTCTCAAGAGTCTTCTCCAACACCACAGTTCAAAAGCATCAGTTCTTAAGTGCTCAGCTTTCTTTATAGTCCAACTCGTGAGAGTCTCACATACATGACTACTGGAAAAACCATAGCTTTGACTAGACAGACCTTTGTTGGCAAAGTAATGTCTCTGCTTTTTAATAGGCTGTCTAACAACTTTTCTTCCAAGGAGTAAGCGTCTTTTAATTTCATAGCTGCAGTCACCATCTGCAGTGATTTTGGAGCCCCCCAAAATAAAGTCTGACACTGTTTCCACTGTTTCCCCATCTATTTGCCATGAAATGATGGGACCAGATGCCATGATCTTCGTTTTCTGAATGTTGAGCTTTAAGCCAACTTTTTCACTCTCTTCTTTCACTTTCATCAGGAGGCTCTTTAGTTTTTCTTCACTTTCTGCGATAAGGGTGGTGTCATCTGCATGTCTGAGGTTATTGATATTTCTCCCAGCAATCTTGATTCCAGCTTGTGCTTGTAAACATTGTTATATATCATGCATAAATTCTCTGGCATCTGTCTCCTGAGTACTGGCAGTATCTCCAGCAATTTAAATCGCTGGCATACCTCAGCAATTTAACCTTGATAAAGCAATGTTATGTAATATCAGTCCATTTTCTGATTTCTCCGAAGCCCAGTAATGACCTTTTACAACTGTTTGTTGTTTTGGTCCAGCTCACATGTTGCAGTCAGTTATTGTGTCTCTGTAGTCTCTTCTAAGGTAGAACAGTTTGAGGGTTTTTTATTTGTTTTTGTCACTCTTTAATAACATTGACTCTGAGGAGTCCAGGCCAGTTGTCCTGTGGAATGTCCCACAATCTGGGTTGTTTTCTCATGATTAGATTTAAGGTTAAATTGTCTTTAGGAAGAACTCCTACAGTTGATGTATGCAGCACTTACTTTACCAGTCAAGTGTTTATCTTTTTGCACATCAGAATCACCACAGAGGCTTTAGCTGCAGAAGCCTGCATGCTACTCTTCTATGATTTTGATTTAATTAGTTTAGAGTAGATTGGACTTTGGTTAATTCACCTGTGCTTTCTCACAGTCAGTCCTTGTGGGGATAAAATTTGAACAGGCTATTTGCCGTAAAAATATTTGTTTAATTATGACTCTCATGTCTATGAGTGGCATTAATTCTCAAGAAATTTCCAACTGTGATACAGACTGATTGTGAGACGTTCTTTATAGCTTGAAAGCCATCTAAAAGTCTAGCAATAAGGAATAGCTTAACTAAACTACAGCAGGTTCACTTGGCACATTGAAGATTATTTCTTTTTCAGGATATTAATGTATAACAACATGGAAAAATCTTTATAATAATTACAATTTCTGGGGGAAGGAATGAAGTCATTATAAGGTTGCTGATATCTTGTAGGTGCATCTGATCTTTATATGGGCATATAAGGAGGACTGTATAGAAATATGTCATACAGTGGTTGAGTTGGGATGGTGAGATTTTATGATTATTTCCTGTTTCTCTCTTTTGCAAATATTTTGTAATATTCTTATATTTCTTTTACTATTTAAAAACATCAATTTCTTCCTTCCTTACAACCTTCTTGCCAAGAAATAAAAATTGGCATAATGTTCCTTAATTGTTAAAAACAAGCATCAGAAACTTTTAGAGGGTTTTGCAAACTTTGAGGTAAACAGAATCACATAGTTGACCACCATATAACCTTATTGTTTGAGATCTAAAGTTTTTTGGAAAATGCTAAGAGATTTGATTAGTTGTATTGGATGTATTGTCTTCCTGCCCCCACCCCTCCAGATTAATGTTTTATCTTGTTGATCTCTGTAGTGCAATTAAACTGAAACCCAAGGAAGGAGAGACGTACTTTGATGTTGTGGCTGTCATTGACCCTGTCACCAGAGAAGCACAGAGACTTGCCCCATTGCTTTTGGTAGGTACAGCTGCAGAGGCAGTGCCCGTGTTTTGTCCTAATGATAGGTAAGTGTGATTTTGATTGTGCACTAGAGCTGTGATTTCTAGGGATTTACCCCATGCAGAATTTATAGGATTTATTATCTTTGTGTTTTTTCTTGAGATACACATTTCTGAAGAGAAAATGTAAACATTTTGTCTCGAGTATCAGTCACTTTGTAGGAAAAATTTTTGTTTTGTCGTCTGATTTCTTCTTTTAGGTTTTAACTCAGCTGATCAACATGAATCTAAGAGTATTCATGAACTGCCAATCTAAACTTTCCGACATGCCGTTAAAAAGGTAAAGCCAACTGGCTAAGAAATCAACCCTTGGAAAAAATTGCACTCAGTCTGAAAGCTAAAAATTGAATGTAAAAGATCAAAGGGGTTTATGTATGGACATCATGTTTAGAAAAAAAATCACTTACTGAAGTTTTGCTAAATTTCTAAGAACTAATCAAGAGTTTGAAGAACTTAGTATGAGTGCGGAAGCTAGGGGTACAAGCTATTCCCCTCCCCACAAAATGCAGGAAGGAATGACCTCCCCCGCAACCCCACCTCCCCTGCTCTCCTTGCATCTTCAACAACCACAGGACATACAGTTAGGGCAAGAGATGGTTTTGGAAACACTTTCTTACAGTGGAAGGAAGGTCTTCCAAATCTAGTTTGTCTTAAGTCACTTGTTTACCTGTGTAGATGTGTATAAGCTCAAAGGTTGTGGTTGCATTAAAAAAACAGTTTAACACCTTTTCTTTTCCATTTCAGCTTTTACCGTTATGTCTTGGAACCAGAGATTTCTTTTACTTCGGACGGTAGTTTTACTAAGGGGCCAATAGCAAAATTTTTGGATATGCCACAGTCTCCTCTGTTCACTCTGAACTTGAACACACCTGAGAGTTGGATGGTAGAGTCTGTCAGAACACCATATGACCTTGATAATATTTATTTAGAAGAGGTAAGAGTATCATTGCTTCCCAGTATTTAATCCCACATAACCCTGTTGAAGATGTTGTTATGGTAGTCTCTGATAATCTCCCTACAGTCTAGGGGTGCTTCTGAAACAGTAGTGTTCAAATAACAGCCTCGTTGAGATCGATGTCACATACCATAAAATTCACCCTTTTAAAGTATACAGCTCAGTAATTTTAGTATATTCACAGAGTTGTGCAGCCATCACCACTATCTAACTTCAGAAAATTTTCAACACCTCTAAAACTAACTCCATTCATTTCAGTTCAGTTCATTTCAGTTGCTCAGTCGTGTCCAACTCGGCAGCCCCATGGACAACAGCACGCCAGGCCTCCCTGTCCATCACCAACTCCTGGAGTTTACTCAAACTCATGTCCATTGAGTCAGTGATGCCATCCAACCATCTCATCCTCTGACGTCCCCTTTTCCCCCCGCCTTCAATTTTTCCTAGCACCAGGGCCTTTAATGAGTCAGTTCTTCACATCAGGTCGCCAAAGTATTGGAGTTTCAGCTTCAGCGTCAGTCCTTCCAATGAATATTCAGGACTGATTTCCTTTAGGATGGACTGGTTGGATCTCCTTGCAGTCCAAGGGACTCTCAAGAGTCTTCTCCAACACCACAGTTCAAAAACATCAATTCTTCGGTGCTCAGCTTTCTTTGTAGTCCAACTGTCACATCCATACATGACTACTGGAAAAACCATAGCCTTGACTAGACTAACTCCATACTCATGAGTAATCACCCCCAATTCCCCTTGCCCTCTGACAACCACTAATCTATTTTCTGTCACTTTTTTGTGACTGGCTTCTTTCACTTATATTATTTTCAAGGTTCATTCATATTTTGGCATTTATTAGTACTTTATTCATTTTAATTGCCAGATAGTATTCCATTGTATGGATATTCTATGTTTTATTTAGTATTTATTATATCCACTGTGTGGCTATATCACTTATAGACATTTGGGTTGTTTCTGCTTTTAGACCATTATGAATAATGCTGCTATGAGCATTTGTACATAAGTTTTTATAGATATGCTTTTCTTTCTCTTGAATATATACATAGGAGTGGGATTGATTGCTGGATCAGATGGTAATTTTATGTTTAACTTTTCAAGGGATTGCCAAACTGCTTTCCAGAGTGATTTGCCCTAATAACAAATGACATTAAGCATTTTTTCATGTGTGTATTGGCCATTTGTGTATCTCCTTTGGAGAAATGTTTATTCAAATCCTTTAAAAATGGACTCATCTTTTAATTGTTGAATTGTAAGAGTTCTTTTTATATTCTGGATACAAGTCCCTTATCACATATATGCCTCACATATGTTTTCTCCCATTTTATATGTTGTCTTTTCACTTTTTTGATGGTGTCCTTTGAAGCATATAAGTTTCTAATCTTCATAAAGTCTAATTTTCCTATTTTTTCTTTTATCACTTATGCTTCTGGAGTTATATCTAAGAAGCCATTGTTTAGTCCCAGATCACAAGGGTTTACGCCAGTGTTTTCTTTGAACTTCCGCAATTTAAAACTCTTGCATTTTTGAAAACTCTTTATTTCCTTGATACATTTGGAGTTACTTCTTTGTATATGGTGCCAGTAGCGTTCCAGCTTTGTTCTTTGTATGTGGCTATACAGTTGTCCAAGCGCTCTTTGTTTTAAAAACCTATTCTTTCCACATTAAGTGGTCTTTGTGCCTTTGTCAGAAATCAGTTAACCCTAATGTGAAGGTTTAATTTTGGGCTGTCAGTTCGAGTCCATTGATCTACGTGTCTGTCCTTGGGCTAGTACCACATTGTCTAGTTTACTGAAACTTTGTAGTAAGTTTTCAAATTAGGAAGTGTGAATTTTCCAATTTTTTTTTTTTCAATGTAGTTAATGGCTATTGTGGGTTCTTTGCATTTTGAAATCAGCTTATTAATATCTTCAGAAAAAGCTGCTGTGATTTTAATAAGAATTTCATTAAATCACTAAGTCAGTTTAGAGAGTATTGCCTTCTTAACAGTATTAAGTGTTCTGAACCATGAATATGGGATCTCTTTCTGATTATATAGGTCTTTAATTTCTTTCAACAGTGTTTTGTAGTTCTTAGTATACAAGCCTATATAAGACCATATCATCTGCAAATAGAGTTTTACTTCTTTCTTTCCAATGTGATGCCTTTTATATAATTTTCTTAATGCATTGGAAAAATTTTAAATTACTGATTCAGTCTCTTGCTGTAGGTCTGTTTAGATTTTCTGTTTTGTCTTGAGTCAGTTTTCAAAGTTTGTGTATCTTAGGAGTGTATCCATTCTATCTAGGTTATCTAATTTGTTGGCATACAGTTTTTCATAGAATTTTTTAAAATTTAAATTTTCTAAAATTTAAATTTACTTGATTTCAATAAGTTGGCTCTTCTCTTTTTCTCTTGGTCAGTCTAGCTAAAAGTTTGGCCATTTGTTGATATTTGTGAAAAACAAGCCTTTGGTTTCATTGCCTTTTTTTTCTTTTCCTTCTGTATAACTGTATTTGGAGTCCCTAAGGTAATTAGTCCTTTTCCCCTAACCCATTTTCAAAGATAGTTCAATTTCATTTCACTTATGTCTCTTGCCAGCCCTCACTCTATACCTAGCTTAGAGTGTATTAACAAAGGAACTGAAAGACATGGTCTTTACCTCCAGGGACTGTATAGTACCTCAGAGCATCCTTCCTTTTTAAAACATTTGTCATTGTGTCTGCCCGTAATATTTCCTATCACGGTTTAACCCTGTTTTCTGGTTCTGGCTTCTTGGGAATTAGGAGACTGAAAACTTGAGCAGAGTTACCAAAGGACTTTGCAGAATTCTTTTCGTGAGGTTGAATAACTAGTTTCTTAAAGACAAATCTCTGTGCTCACTTCCACAGCACATACACTAAAACTGGAAGAAGAATCCTTTAGGTAGTAAGCTGATTGAAGCAGAAAGAGAATATGTGTGTGTGTGTGTGTGTGTGTGTGTGTGTGTGTGTGTGTACACATAGGTACACACTTGCCCTTTCCCAGTCCTATCCACCATATTTTTAACAAATAAAGAATACAGTTTTTGCCCTTGAGGAACTACCTTTGTTGAAGAAATTATAGAATGGCCACAAAAAAGCACTAAGGAACATTGCACAGAAGTATAGAATCAAATGCAAAGCAGATTTCTTCCATATTTCCCAGAGTTTTTGCTGCTCTTTTTAAGGCTTCCTCCAGTTTCTCTGCATTCCATTGAAAATACAGAGCCTGAGACTTCTGAGCATGTGGGGGTTTCCCTCTTACCTCTTAATATTATACTTTTGGAATTTAGTATTGCAGTAACATGTTAAGCTCCAAATAGTTCCATTATTAGCATTAGATAAGGCTATAAAACCAAGCCTGAACTAGCCTGGGATAGAAACTCTTTAATTATTAGTTTGGTGCAAGCATAATTATGATTTTGGGCCACGAATTTTAAATCATTATAACAAGGCTCAAACACATCTTTATTAATCAGAATAAGAACATTACAATTAACATGCTTTTGCCAATGAGAAATAAATTTGTTTAATCTTGTAGCATAAAAATTCATGATTTGAGGTTTGATGAACTCATGGAAAGCATTTTCTGCCTCCTGTTCATTGTGGAAGCGTTTTCCATGCATAAAGTCGTCAATATGTTTGTAGAAGTGGTAGTCAGTTGGCAAGAGATCTAGTGAATTTGATAGATGAGGCAAAACCTTATAACCCAATTAGTTCAATTTTTGAAACATTGTTGGGTGGTGTTGTGAAGAAGAATTAGGCCCTTTCTGTTGACCAGTGCTGGATGCAGACATTGTAGTTTTCAGTGTTCAGTTCAGTTCAGTTGCTCAGTCGTGTCTGACTCTTTGCAACCCCATGAACCGCAGCACACCTCCCTGTCCATCACCAAATGCTGGAGTTTACCCAAACTCATGTCCATTGAGTCTGTGATGCCATCCAATGATATCATCCTCTGTCGTCCCCTTCTCCTCCCACCCTCAATCTTTCCCAGCATCAGGGTCTTTTCAAATGAGGCAGCTTTTTGCATCAGGTGGCCAAAGTATTGGTGTTTCAGCTTCAAAATCAGTCCTTCCAATGAACAGCCAGGACTGATCTCCTTTCAGATAGAATGGTTGGATCTCCTTTCAGTCCAAGGGACTCTCAAGAGTCTTCTCCAACACCACAGTTCAAAGCATTAATTCTTTGGCACTCAGCTTTCTTTATGGTCCAACGCTCACATCCATACATGACTATTGGAGAAACCATAGCCTTGACTAGATGGAACTTTGTTGGCAAAGTAATATCTCTGCTTTTTAATAAGCTGTCTAGGTTGTTCATAAGTTTCCTTCCAAGGAGTAAGCATCTTTTAATTTCGTGGCCGCAGTCACCATCTGCAGTGATTTTGGAGCCTAAAAAATAGTCAGCCACTGTTTCCACTGTTTCCCCATCTGTTTGCCATGAAGAGATGGGACCGGATGCCATGATCTTCGTTTTCTGAATGTTGATCTTTAAGCCAACTTTTTCACTCTCCTCTTTCACTTTCATCAAGAGGCTCTTTAGTTTTTCTTCACTTTCTGCGATAAGGGTGGTGTCATCTGCATGTCTGAGGTTATTGATATTTCTCCCGACAGTCTTGATTCCAGCTTGTGCTTCTTCCAGTCCAGCGTTTCTCATGATGTACTCTGCATAGAAGTTAAATAAGCAGGGTAACAATATACAGCCTTGCCGTACTCCTTTTCCTCTTTGGAACCAGTCTGTTGTTCCATGTCCAGTTCTAACTGTTGTTTCTTGACCTGAATACAGGTTTCTCAAGAGGCAGGTCAGGTGGTCTGGGATTCCCATCTCTTTCAGAATTTTCCACAGTTTATTGTGATCCACACAGTCAAAGGCTTTGGCATAGTCAATAAGCAGAAAGATATTTTTCTGGAACTCTCTTGCTTTTTCAATGATCCAGTGGATGTTGGCAATTTGATCTCTGGTTCCTCTGCCTTTTCTAAACCAGCTTAAACATCTGGAAGTTCACGGTTCATGCATTGCTAAAGCCTGGCTTGGAGAATTTTGAGCGTTACTTTTACTAGCATGTGAGATGAATGCAATTGTGTGGTAGTTTGAGCATTCTTTGGCATTGCCTTTCTTTGAGATTGGAATGAAAACTGACCTTTTCCAGTCCTGTGGCCACTGCTGAGTTTTCCAAATTTGCTGACATATTGAGTGCAGCACTTTCACAGCATCATCTTTTAGGATTTGAAATAGCTCTACTGGAATTCCATCACCTCCACTAGCTTTGTTTGTAATGATGCTTCCTAAGGCCCACTTGACTTCACATTCCAGGATGTCTAGCTCTAGGTGAGTGATCACACCATCATGATTATCTGGGTCATGAAGATCTCTTTTGTACAGTTCTGTGTATTCTTGCCACCTCTTCTTAATCTCTTCTGCTTCTGTTAGGTCCCTACCATTTCTGTCCTTTATCGAGCCCATCTTTGCATGAAATGTTCCCTTGGTGTCTCTAATTTTCTTGAAGAGATCTCTAGTCTTTCCCATTATGTTGTTTTCCTCTATTTCTTTGCATTGATCACTGAGGAAGGCTTTCTTATCTGTCCTTGGTATTCTTTGGAACTCTGCATTCAAATGGGTATATCTTTCCTTTTCTCTTTTGCTTTTTGCTTCTCTTCTTTTCTCAGCTATTTGTAAGGCCTCCTCAGACAGCCATTTTGCTTTTCTGCATTTCTTTTTCTCAAGATGGTCTTGATTCCTATCTCCTGTACAATGTCATGAACCTTTGTCCATAGTTCATCAGGCACTCTCTTAAATCTAGTCCCTTAAATCTGTTTCTCACTTCCACCGTGTAAAGGAATTTGATTTAGGTCATACCTGAATGGTCTAGTGGTTTCTCCCACTTTTTTCAGTTTAAGTCTGAATTTGGCAATAAGAAGTTCATGATCTGAGCCACAGTCAGTTCCCGGTCTTGTTTTTGCTGACTGTATAGAGCTTCTCCATCTTTGGCTGCAAAGAATATAATCAATCTGATTTCGGTGTTGACCATCTCATGATGTCCATGTGTAGAGTCTTCTCTTGTGTTGTTGGAAGAAGGTGTTTGCTATGACCAGTGCGTTCTCTTGGCAAAAGTCTATTAATAGCCTTTTTCCGGCTTCATTCTTTACTCCAAGGCCAAATTTGCCCCTTACTCCAGGTGTTTCTTGACTTCGTACTTTTGCATTCCAGTCCCCTATAATGAAAAGGACATCTTTTTTGAGTGTTAGTTCTAAAAGGTCTTTTAGGCCTTCATAGAACTGTTCAGCTTTTTCAGTGTTACTGGTCAGGGCATAGATTTGGATTACTGTGATATTGAATGGTTTGGCTTGGAAACAAACAGAGATCATTCTGTCGTTTTTGAGACTGCATCCAAGTACTGCATTTTGGACTCTTTTGTTGGACTCCCATGATGGCTACTCCATTTCTTCTGAGGGATTCCTGCCTGCAGTAGTAGATATAATGGTCATCTGAGTTAAATTCACCGATTCCAGTCCATTTTAATTCACTGATTCCTAGAATGTCAATGTTCACTCTTGCCATCTCCTGTTTGACCACCTCCAATTTACCTTGATTCATGGACCTAACATTCCAGGTTCCTCTGCAATATTGCTCTTTACAGCATCAGACCTTGCTTCTGTCACCAGTCACATCCACACCAGTTTTCAGTGTATCTCATTGACTTGCTGTAAATACTTCTCAGATACATTGTTTTTGCCATGGTTTAGGGAGCTGTAGTGGATCAGCCCAGTAGCAGACCACCCGACAGTAATCAGGACCTTTTCCGGTGCAAGTTTGGCTTTGGGAAGTACTCTGGTGCTTCTTCTTGGTCCAGTCACTGAGCTAGTCATCGCCAACTGTCATATACAATCCACTTTTTGTTGCATGCCGCAATCCGATTGATAAACGGTTTGTTGTTGTTGTGTAGAGTGAGAGAAGATGACACTTCAAGACGATGTTTTTTGATTTGCAGTCAGGAGGTACCCACTTACTAAGCTTTTTCATCTTTCCAATTTTCTTCAAACGCCGAATGACTGTGGAATAGTCAGCGTTGAGTTCTGTGACACTTCTCATTGTCTGTAAGAGGATCAGCTTCTCTGTGGCCCTCAGTTGGTTGTTGTCAACTTCCAATGGCTGGCCACTAGGCTCCTCGTCTTCAAGTCTCTTGTCTCCTTCGTAAAACTTCTTGAACCACCACTTGAACCACCATGTTCTTTAGCTGTTCCTGGGCCAAATGTGTTGTTGATGTTCTGAGTTGTCTCCACTGCTTTACAACCCATTTTGAACTCAAATAAGAAAATTGCTTGAATTTGCTTTTTGTCTAACATCATTTCCCTAATCTAAAATAAATATAAACAGGAAGTAATAAGTCATTACCAAAAAAATAAGGTGAAAGATATGCATTAAAATAATGTATAATATAACCACATTTATTTAGAATATATTCTAATATCAAGCAACAGTGCAAAATTGCAATTACTTTTGTGCCAACCTAATAGCTAAAGCCAAGCTGCCCTAAGATTTTGTAATTATACCATATTTTCTGCAAGGAATTAGCAATAATTTAGGCAGTTAGTTTTATGCCACTATGGAACCATTAAATATATCTGCGGTATTTACATTTAGAACATCAGTATTTTCAGCTGTCTTCTAAAGGCCAAGATGAATTTGCATTTTTGTCAGATGTTTTTCTGATGTTTTGCCTTGTTTCTTTTTCTCATACAAATTACCTATCTTCTCCATTATTTGCTCTTAAATATATTCATTCTTTCAGAAATTTTATTTTATGTGATTTTTTCCCCAATACTACCTTCCTAGATTAACATCTTATCCTCTCCTCTGTACTTTTGGAATAACCTCCTTACTGTTTTTCTGTGTCCTTTTTCCTGCCTCTCCTTCCAACCCACCTAAGTTTTTAAAATTGTGTATGCTTGTTAACTACCAGCACAATCAAGATACCAGAGCATTTCCATATCTCCAAAAAATTCTTTCATGCCCCTTTGCAGGTAATGCCCTCCTTCCCCCCAGCCCAGGCCACAGGCAGCAGCTGATCTTCTTTTTGTCACTATAGGTTTACCTTTTCTTGAATTTTTTATGAATATGATCATATGATATATGGCCCTTTATGTCTGATTGCGTTCACTTTGCATAGTGATTTGAGATTCATCTGGTTGTCGCATGTATCACTAGATCGTTTCTTTTTATTGCTGAAAGTCTTCAGGTGGTGATTTAATTTTAATATTGCAGGTGGACAGCATCGTGGCTGCTGAGTATGAGCTGGAGTACCTGTTACTAGAAGGTCACTGCTATGACATCACCACTGGCCAGCCCCCCCGGGGACTGCAGTTTACATTAGGAACTTCAACCAAGCCAGTCATTGTGGATACCATTGTTATGGCTAATCTGGTAAATAACAGTAGATCAGGTGGTGATACTGAGACACATTAATTTGGGCCCTACAGTTTATGATGGAGCAATTAGCATTCTGAACATGAGTGAGATTAAAGTTCATGATGGACTGAATTTGGTCAGTTTAAAAATCATCAGTTTAATTAAACTTATAGATTGGAATTACATGGCATCTTAAAAGAAAACATGCTAGAATATTTTGCTCTAACCAGGTTGGCTCCTGAAAATGTGTTGCTTATGAGCCAATAGCCTTTTTCTTTTTTAAAATTTTTTGGAAGTTTGAAGTATATTCATACATTACATACTGCTTCTTCACTGAAGTACAGCTAAAGGACAGGCTTCTTGGCTTGACAGACCTGTATTTTGCTAGTGTTTCTAATATGTGGGTTTTAAGAATTGCATTGGTTTAAGTATCTTATTTAAAATAAAGTTGACTGACATTTCAAAAAAGAAAGAGCTGTGCCTCAGAAACAGCATTTTGATGTTTCCAAGAGAACTAAAATTTGTCTTGTCTTCTGGTCCTAGGGCTATTTTCAGTTAAAAGCCAACCCAGGAGCTTGGATTCTCAGACTAAGAAAGGGACGTTCTGAAGATATTTACAGAATCTACAGGTAGGTGCATTTTTTCAAAACATTCTGCAGTATGAATCAGCTTGAATTGAATAGTACACTGGCAGTTAGGCAATTAGAATTTACTTTGTAATTGTATGTGCTTTTCCAGAAAATGCAATGTGGAAGAATTGTTGGTGTATAATTGAACAGTAAGCAGTATAAATACTAACAATATCTGTAATCAAGTCTGGCCTCAGTCATTCTTTTGTGCTAACTGTCCCAGCACCAAATCATTCTGTCAGCTGTGATGAAAACCATAGGCAGATGAGAAAGTGAGTCATTTTTAGGAAGGAGAAAAGAAATGAAGAATTCAGACTTTTCAACCCAGGGTAGTATATTTCTGTACCCTGAGTGGGTTGCAGATTGACCAGACATATGTAGGCTTTGGTCTTAGAACCTTGGTGCGAGTACTTGTCTTTCTAGGTCTGAGAAAGTATGGAAGTACTCCCAGCGTGTTTTGTCAATAGCCTGCTTTTTTGCTTTAAGGTTTGCTATAAGTGACTGTTAGTTTATACTGCCTTCTTAAAAGGTGTGGTCTAAATTCTGTTTAACACAATTCGAATTAGTCTTAAGCTATGTGAGAAGACTTCATGCCAGTTCATTTTGGGAATGATTTCCATTAGTTATTTGAAAACAACATCATGTTGGTCCTCATCCTAGCTTTATAGAATCTTATCTGACACACATGAAAGCAATGTGAATTTCTGCATATTTCTTACCAAGAAAATAGAAGATTTTTGTATTATAATTATATCTTCATTGTACATAGTAGGGTTTTCTCCAGTAAATGTTTTTCCCAAATATGGTTTTAAAGAATTTTAGTACTGTCATTAAGAGCTTATCTGTTGTCTTTCTAAACCCTGTCCCATCTGCATGCCCTTTTCCAAGCCACTCTTCCCTCTAGGGTGTGTGGGCTTCTTCTCCACCTAGCAGTTGAGGGCTCTCTTCCTTCTGTGCTTCCTGGGCTCTGGAATGTTCCATGCACCCTATCAGAATCTCACCTTTGCCCATGAACTCTGCTCTCTGTTGGATGACAATGAATTCAGTGAATTCACATTTTATCATGGCTTTATATAATTAGCATCTTAAAAATTGGTGACTGGAAATTTTAGACATTATTGTTGATTAGGAAGGAAATACTCTCTTTAAATTTTCTTCTCTGCTCTGTCTGCTTGCAAACAGAGATTGTTTTAGTTCTTCCTCCAGAGTATGGATGCTAGATTGAGTACATAGCCTGGACTTGGCTGTGCTTCCAGGAAGGACAGAGTCGCAGCCTTTACAAAACTCTGAAGTAGAGCTGTGTCTCGCCATGCGTGAAGTAATGCGTGCATGCGCACTCAGTCATGGCCGACTCTTGGTGACCCAGTGGACTGTCGCCTGCCAGGCCCCTGTGTCCATGGAGTTTCCTAGGCAAGAATATTGGAGTGGGTTGCCATCATACTCTTGCCAGCACTGGGAGCCTCTCAGTGTATGGAAGGTCATTCAGTAAAGGGCTCCAGAAGGAAATTTGGGCTGTGACCAGTTGGCATGTTCAACATGTAAGGGTAGAGATTTTGACAAGTGCCTCTGTGTTGCTTGAAGGGGTTTTCTGCAGGTTGTGAGGAAATAATTTGTTCAGAAAAAACTCCTTTATGATGAAAGATGGTGGAAAAATATAGCAGGTTGATGTAAGTCCATTTACTGCAACTTGAGAATTATGATTTGTGATATCTGCCTTCCTTTCTTCTTTTCTAAGTCATGACGGTACAGATTCTCCACCCGATGCTGATGAAGTTGTTGTTGTCCTCAACAACTTCAAGAGCAAAATTATTAAAGTGAAGGTGAGTTTGGTATATTAAGGCAGCCATTCTATTATAGTTGATAAAAGCAGCAATAACTTGGTCTTTAGTAGTTGTTATATAAAAATATGTATCTTTAAACGAGCCCCAAACTATATGAGGTGATGGGATGTGTTAACTCCAGAAAAAGTGCTGTTATTATGGTGAAAAAGTTAGTTGCACAGTTGTGTCCTACTTTTTGTGATTCCATGGACTGTAGCCTGTCCCACTCCTCTGTCCATGGAATTCTCCAGGCGAGAGTACCGTAATTGGTTGCCATTTCCTCCAAGGGATCTTCCCGACCCGGGGATTGAACCCGAGTCTCCAGCATTGCAGGCAGCTTTTTACCAACTGAGCCACTAAGGAAGCCTGATCATTTCACAGTATGGACCTGTACCAGGCCATCCTGTCCTGCACTTTAAATTTACGCAGTTTTACTTATCAGTTATATCTCAGTAAAGCTGAAGAGAAAGGAAAGAAACCCACGTAAGACTAATTCACCTTTGGGATTTTACTGTAGCCTTATGGCAGTGCGGCTTGAAATGCAAAGTATATTTTGTAAATACAAATTTGTGGCTTTCTTCAGCTGAGAGGTTGCGCCTTTTGGGTTATCTCGTTGAGCAGTGCAAGTCTCATTTGCATGAAATGTTTTCATAGATACTGCTTTGTTTGTACAATCACAGTTCACAGTATGTTTTGAAAACTGGGAAGAATGCCAATGAGAATTTCAGCAACAATAATAAATGGTGGTAGCCTTATTTAATTTCTTCTCACTTTTGCTCTCTGTTCTTAGAACTTTGAAATTCCTAGTACGTTACATTCAGATAAAAGATAGTATGAGACAGTCGTTATACTCTAAAATCTAAAGCAGGCCACACATGGTTAAGCAGAAAAATGATCCCTATGCTCTCGAGAAGTTTTAAGCCCTCTTTGTACTAGTCAGTCCGAAAACAAGGCTGTCGCGTGAGATGACTCCTTCCTGGCAGCTGAAACATGTGCGTACTGTACTCTTTGCCTAGAACTAGAGTTAGCTTGGTGAACGCATTTCTGTTTTCACGTAAACTGTAAGGTTCTCTGCTCATTTTTCAAACTAGAGACAGTTATTATCTAGTTACAGGAGGTTGCTATCTCCTCATTAAGATTTTAATGTGGTATGATGAGCACAGTTCTGTTGAATGTGTCTGGACTCATTCAGCAGAATTCAGCATTCACGTTCTGTTGAATGTGTCTGGACTCAGAGTATGTTATATCTGCTCACAGGAGAATTCACTGTCTAGTGTGGTCAGTATTCAGTGAGCATCCCGTGAAGATGAGTTCAGTGCCTCCTCAACCCAGTAGGGAGAGTGAGATTCATCACATGTGACTGATTGCAGGTTCAGAAGAAGGCAGACATGGTGAATGAGGACTTGCTGAGCGATGGGACTAATGAGAATGCCTCTGGATTTTGGGACTCCTTCAAATGGTAAACTGGCATCAGAAAGAAGTGATGTTTTTGAGGGAAAACTGAGATATAAATGCCATCCCTCCCTTCTTTTGAATATAGTAATCCTGTCTGGGCTTTTCAGATTCTGCTCTTTGCATCCACTTGTGTGCAGAGTAGATGAATGTTCCCCACTGAGCTACTGAAAGAGCTTAGTGTCCCCGCATAGTGGAGTTCCTTCTGTGCCTGACTTCCGAACTCCTGTTGGACTTTTCCTGCTCTTTGGAGAGTTGAGTGGTAATTGCTCAGTTAACTTTCCATTGTTTGTTTTGCTTTCTAGTGGACTAGTCCAGTTTTCTCCTGAAGCTCCACAAGGCCCTCTGGGCAGCCTCCCTCTCTTTGTCCTGGTGGGAAGCACCATCTCCTTCCCCTCCCCTTAAAGGGCAACATGTCTGTACCAGCATTTCAAGTATTCTTGTTTTTACCTTCTTTATTATAGGGGCTTTACAGGAGGACAGAAGACCGAGGAAGTGAAACAAGACAAAGACGACATCATTAATATTTTCTCCGTTGCATCTGGTCATCTCTATGAAAGATTTCTTCGGTTAGTCGTGTTTGGTTATTTCAGTATATATGCATGAATTTATCATGTTGTTCTTTAGGGAGTACACGTTTTATGGGATTCTGCCCATTATACTTCTTTGTATTTGAGGCACTCTGAGGATTGTGTATAGATGATTATATATACTTAACCTTTGTTTCGATTTGGCCAACCTCATGAAATGGACTATATAATATATAGTAAATGAATCTGTATAGCTCTTATAAGGTTATAAACCTTTCAAACTACTGTGTGCACATGATGAAGAATGGCTTTTCATTGTCCACCAAGGATTGCCTGAGGATAGAGAATAGAGGTGGAAAAGGGCCATGGGCCTGCCTTCTGATGACTTGTAAGATTTTAGAGCCAGGAGGGATCTTCGTTGTGTTTTATAGACAGGCTGAGACTTGGAGGGCCGCGGCTGAGGTCACATAGCCAGAGTCGAGGGAGGCACAGGCTTGGCTGGTGAATGCAGCAGTCACCAGGGGGAAAGGCCTCAGGGGCGCCTTGCAGTCAGTGGTCAGGAGGGCTTGGCTGTGAATGCGCACCTTTGCCCGACAGTGGCTTTCCTAATGCCAAGGTCCTTTTTTACTTTTAATTTTCCACTACAAATCCAGTATAGCAAATAATCAAGATGTCATGTTACTCATGTTTAGCTGTCATATTCCCAAGAAATAATAGCTGACCTCGAATAGTAATGTCAGATGTTAACAACCACTGAATTTAATTAAGCTCCTTGACTCAAAAGTTGTTTGTTTTCCAAGTAGGGAATCCTGAAGCTCTGATCATTTGCCATCCCCTTCCCTCTGCCTACTCTCCGCCATGGCTGGGCTCCCCGATGTAGGCTGGGAGAGGCAGTGCTATTACACAGAGCTGCTGAGGCTTCACCGACTTTCTTTTTAGAGTGATGTAGGCATTAAACACAACCTCCGTGATTCATTTGTACCATAATTAATGTGTCAGTTCATAAAGTTTGTTTTAAGGTGTAACGTAATTAGAACACATGCCTTTATCAGTCTGGTATATTTTTATAGGTAATAAGTACTTCTTCTTTCTCATCCAGTGATGGCTCTGTAAAATGAATGAGTGCAAGTTTCCATTTTCCGCTACTCAGGGTCTCTCTTTGCCCAACCGAGCCATTAGTTAGCTCTGCCATGAAGAACACTGAGTCTAGTGATTGACTTGACGTGATTTTGTTGAGATCAAAAAGATTTGAGTGATTGTTATTCTTGTTTGCTTTTGTTTGACAGCATAATGATGCTATCAGTACTGAAGAATACCAAGACTCCTGTGAAATTCTGGTTCTTGAAGAATTATTTGTCCCCCACGTTTAAGGTCTGTTCCTTAGGCTTTGAAAAGGAAACATTCTTATCAAGGAGATATATACAGTGCAATATACTGTTTACTACTACTACTTTATCTGTGCATTTAAAGATTTTTCCCTTTGATCAGGTTACTGTAATTCACCTGCATAATTATATGTTGATTATTCTTTTTGCTGTCTGTTTTGGGGGGAATAGTTTTTATAAAACCGAACACAGAATTACGACTTGGTTGAAGCTTAGATAACATAAGAGGAGAGTCTGTTTCTTCTGTTTTGATGAAGTAACATTTCTCAAGCATGAATGTCCTCATTTAATGAGAAAGCACATTACTGGTTCCAGTGAGAAGGATGGTTTGTTCTGTTTTGAACAACTGTACCCAGTGATCTGTGGAAGTAATGTATCATCTCTGCAAATCAAAAACACACATGGAAAGTTTAGAAAGTTTTCTGCTTTGTTTTTATCAGTATTTGTCATCCAAATTGATTTATTTGCATCTTTTTCTTTCTTGTTCTATAGAATTTATTAAGCAACTTTTAATATATTCAGTAATATCTCTCCTAGATAAATAATTCACTTCTGGTCCCCTAGGGTACTTATATTTAGAATCTGAAAGACTTGATGGCAGCAAACTTGTTCAGAGTATTTGGGTTTGCCCTGTCATTCCCTGGATTAGACCTGGTGGTGAGAAAGGCTTAAAATCAAGCTCAAAAAAATGTTTTACTGAAATCAAGTTTAGACAAAGTCCATTTCCCTTAAACACACGCACACATAAATTAGTTATATAAAAGCCTTCACTTAAAGATTTCTGGTCCTCTCATGTGTGATTGGAAATCATAAAAAAATGGAGATTTGACAAAAAGTTTATATGTGTTCTTTATGTAGTCACAAGTTAGTCAGGGTCACATTTCTTCATTAGACTGCTGATATAGTAAATGTGTTTTACTTGTGCCATAATTGTGGTTTGTTGACTGACTTGTTTTTCTTAATCAAAGTAAATGCTTGTTGTTCCTGTGTTTGCAAATAGGAGTTTATACCTTATATGGCGGACAAATACAATTTTCAGTATGAGCTTGTTCAGTACAAGTGGCCCCGGTGGCTTCACCAGCAGACTGAGAAGCAGCGCATCATCTGGGGTTACAAGATCCTCTTCCTGGATGTGCTGTTCCCACTGGTTGTTGACAAGTTCCTGTTTGTGGATGCGGATCAGGTGAGCTCTCAAAGGCTGGGTTTCAGCAGTGCAAATTAAAGGCATTAGACTTCCTTTTCCTTTTTAAATGATTTTATCTTTCCAGTTGTCGAAAAATACACACTTATTTTACATTATTTAGAATATATGAATCTATTTGCAGAACAGCAGTGGCAGCACAGACGTTGAGAACAGACTTATGGGCGTGGCTGGGTGGGGGGGAAGAAGAGGGTGGAAGATACTGGGGAGAGTAACATGGAAACATACATGACCATATGCAAAATAGATAGCCCATGGGAATTCGCTGTATGACTCAGGAACTCATACTGGGGCTCAATAATAACCTAGAGGGTTGGGATGGGGAGAGAGGTGGGAGGGATGTTCAGGTGGGAGGGGACATGGGTAAACCTATGACTGATTTATGTTGATGTTTGGTAGAAACCAATGCAGTACTGTGAAGCAATTATCCTTCAATTAAAAAGAAAAAAAAAAGAATATATGGAAAGGTATCACCAGATGTGATCACTTTTAAAATTTGCGTTCAGTGTATCTCCTTTCATCTTTTCTCCTGTGCCTCTCTTATGTGGTTGTGATCACATCATTTATGTAGTTTTGTATCTTAAATTTAACTCATTTAATATACAAACAAAAATTGAAAAATTTGCCAGTTTAACATAAAACTGCTTGCTGTCATCTCCAGTCATTTGCCCCACAGCTAGGAGTTATTGATGTGGGTAAGAGAGGGGGTTGGTGCCTGGCCTTGACCATATGGAACTCTTCAGATGGTCTTCCTGCTGTCAGGAAGACAGCTGACTTAATTAAAAGGAACACACACATTTTAGAGCATACACACTCAAAAAGTGTAAATATACTTCTGTCCTACAGCCTTTACCCTTATCCTGAACTATCTAAAACTTGAGTTCCTCATCTGAGTGGAAGTGATGTAATGTGTGCAGAAGTCATTTGGACAAAAATCATCCAACTGTTGGGAATTCTGCCCCGCCTGGCTCGTTTATATCATAAGTGGCTCAACAGGAAGCCTGCTTTCCTAGTTCTACGATCACATTTCATCCTTGCTGAGCACTTACTGTGTGCCAGGCATCA
This sequence comes from Capra hircus, assembly GCF_001704415.2. NCBI lineage: Eukaryota > Metazoa > Chordata > Mammalia > Artiodactyla > Bovidae > Capra > Capra hircus. The sequence continues at coordinate 132,219,265 of NC_030809.1, forward strand.
TTCTCCATCTGTCGTACATTAGTTCATGTGATCCTCCCAACAAGCCTGTGAGATGTCCATTTTAGACCCAGAAACTGAGTCACAGAGAGGCAACACGGTGTGAATTTGTTTTACTCCTGCTTTTTTTGAATACTTAGAGTACTGTGTCCCAAGCACTAGGCTAATCATCTTACACGCTAGTGAGGACAGTCAGCCTAATCAAGAAGAAGCCAGGCTTGGACTGGGTCTGCTGCCTGTGCCATTGATCAGTCCCTGAGCTGCCCTCAGTATTTTTAGGAAACTGCTGTCTGCATGGGTGTTAAACAAGTGACTGTGATCCTTTCTTCTTCAGATTGTACGGACAGATTTGAAAGAGTTAAGAGATTTCAATTTGGATGGTGCTCCTTATGGTTACACTCCTTTCTGTGACAGCCGCAGAGAGATGGATGGCTACAGGTTCTGGAAGTCAGGGTACTGGGCCAGTCACTTAGCTGGGCGAAAGTACCATATCAGGTACTGAGAATGTTATGGTTTGATTTTCATTTCCTTAAAATTAATTTCACATATTTAAAATTGTGAGTAGGTAATATGTTAATGTGGTTCAAAAATAAGAACTATAAAAAATATATAGTGAAAAGCTGCCCCATTCTGTCTACTTACCGTGTCTCCTTCTAGAGTTTTTTAATTTTTAGGTAAAAAACTATGACTTCTTTTTTTACACAAAATATATCCTAACCTTTTTTACAGTTTTGTGCTTTGCTTTTTTTAACTTGATGTTTGTAGTAGACCTTACATCAACATGTAGAGAGAGACCTTTTTCCTTTTTGTATCAACATATTATTCCAGTATATGTATCATTGTGGTCTTGGTACGACATACGTTATTTGTTGTTGTTTAGTCACTGAGTTGTGTCTGACTCTTAAGACCCCGTGGACTGTAGCCTGCTCCTCTACCCATGGGAGTTCCCAGGCGAGAATACTGGAGTGGGTTGCCATCTCCTTCCCTAGCGGATCTTTCTAGTCCAGGGATCGAACGCTCATCTCCTGCATTGGCAGGCGGGCTCATTACCACTGAGCCACCAGTTAAACACACAATTTCGTATATTTCAAATATACCTATAGAATAGATTCCTAAAGCTCCTCGGTTAAACAGTGTGTGTATTTGTTGTACATCTGTTGTTTCTGTATATTATCTTCTCTGGGAAAAGTGTGATTTGGAGAGTAGGGAAACCTGTGGGAAGCAACATGTATAGAGATAAATATTGGGATGTTGGTGATTTAAGTATTGTACTGTATGCCCCTGGTCTGAAGGAACTATAACACTTGGTTGGTGTTTTCCTCTGTAACATTTAAGATATCATCAGGATATCTTTGACTAATGATTATCAATTATTATAGTTTTTATTATCAAACCTGCTGACATTTGCTAGAAACCTTCTTTTGTCAGAGATTATTTCCTTTGAAACAGTGACAAAATGAGCTTGTGGTACCAGAATATGGGTTTTGTAATCACTTCCTTAGCCGTCTTTGAAGTGGTACGTAGTGACTGTGAGCTCTGCTGTGAAGCCTCAGCTTACCTTTTCCACGAGAAACCAGAATGTTAGCCTAGTGATCTGTTCCATTAGTCAGTGGGGTTGCTTTTTCTGCCATGATCCTGGTTATAACAAGTGGATTTTCTCTATCCAGTGCGCTGTACGTCGTGGATCTGAAGAAGTTTAGGAAAATAGCAGCTGGCGACAGACTCAGGGGACAGTACCAAGGTCTGAGCCAGGATCCTAACAGCCTTTCAAATCTTGATCAAGTAAGTGGCCACTATTTTTGGTTAACAGTTTTGGTGATGGGTGCACAATGTTGTGTCGGAAAATGAAGTAGTATTTCCTTCTCATTTCTCTCTGTTGAGATAGTGTTTTGTTTCTTCATGGAAAGGAATTTGTGTTTTGTGTGTGTGTGTGTGTATGTGTGTGTGTGAGATTTTTATTTGCCCTTAAGAGAGGACATAATGGTAAAAAATATGATAGGCCTGATGTCGGTTTGGGGCAGGAGATGGAAGGAGGGCGCTGTCATATCTTCTTATTTTGTGCCCAGCTAAGCTGATAAATTTGTTTCTCTGCCTGCTAGGGTCAGTTTGTTTCTCTTCTTTAGGAACCAACTATCACAGCGCAGGATGTAGTACTGTTATTTCTCTTTTCTCTATACAAAAACCATGGTGTTTTTTAAAGAAGTTTAGCTGAATCACTGTTTATTAATGCTAAACATTTTTTAGAGGTGAGATTGTAGTTTATGCTTTAGGTACATAGTTTCACATACTTTGTTTTGCTTAGGTCTGCTTTAAACGTTTTTAAACCTTTATTGTGATATTTGGCAACCATAAATAAGAGTGTACAAAACAAAATATATAAATACATATTCATATGCATCAATGAAGTACCACACAGCACACACCCATGTACTGCCACCCAGTTTAGGAAATTCAACTTTCTTAGCAACCCAAAAGCCACTCTCTTCTGCAACAGCACCCTAACTTTTGTGGTAGTCATTCCATGGCTTCTCTGTGTTGAGTAACTACTTACACAGGTATCCTTAAACACTACAGTTTTGCCTGTTTTTCCCCCTGCCTGTCTCAGTGGGAGTATACAAGGTGCACTCTTTTGAGCCTAACTTCTTTTGCTTAGCGTTATGCTAATGAAATTCATCCATGTTGCTGCATGAAATGGTACTGTGTTTTGTTTATTATAAATTTGGATTGTTTTCCATTGTTGTCTTCCATGGATAATGCTGCTGTGATCAGTTATACGTGTCTTGGTTGATGCAAGACATTTGATGTACATGCAAATACATGTACACGTATTTCAGTTGTGTATACAACTACACGTTGAATTGCTGAACCATCAGATTGGTGGATCTTTATCTTTATTAGATAATTCCAAACAGTTTCCAAAGTAGTTTTGATTTATACTCCCATCAGCAGTGCAAGGATTCCTGATGCTCTGTGTTTTGAGTAATGCTTATTATTAATCGAATTGATTAGATGTGAGCTGGCATCCCATGTGGCTTTCAATTGGAGAATTTAATCGTGAGGTGGGATTTACATATGCCAATTTCTTACTTGTTTTCTATATATCTTTTGTGTTTCTCAGTTCGTATATTACTGCCTTCATTAATAGATGTTTTAATTCCTCTCTTGTTTCTTTCACTGTGTACATGGAGATTTTCTGGGTTTTTGTTTGTTTGTTCTAGCCCAGTTGCTCTAGTCTGAGAAAGTATTCTGTATGATTTTAGGCATTTAAAATTTGTTGAGCTTTGCTTTTTGATCCAGATATGGTCAGTTTTGGTAGATATTTCATCTGGTTTTTGTTGTGCTCGAAGTCCGAGGAGACATATGTGCTGACAAAGCAAGAGATTTTATTGGGAAAGGGCACCTGGGTGGAGAGCAGCAGGGTGAGGAAACCAGGAGAACTGCTCTGCCGCGTGGCTCACAGTGTACAGGCGGTGTCTCCTTTAGACCTTTCCCGAACTCTTCCGGTTGGTGGGGGCTTATTAGTTCCGTATTTCTTATCAGGATCTCCTGTCATAAAACAACTCATGCAGATGGTTACTATGGTGCCTGGCCAGGGTGGGGCGGTTTCAATCAGTGTGCTTCCCCTAACAATTCCCCCTGCAAGATGGGGCATATAGCGGCGCCGTTGGTTCAGGCTCCTTGAGATTGTTTGGGTTCTTTCTTACATGTGTTGCCAACACCTGAGGGGTAGAAAATCCCTGTTGAGGCAAAAAAGGTTTTACCCAAGGAGGAGGGCTTGGTCAGGGTGTCCGATCTGCAGTCGGAAGACGATATCTCGGATTTGGTGTACAGTTCCCAAGTCAAAGGTGCCTTCTGAGGGCCAGCCTACATGGAAGGTCGGCCATTCTGCACTGCAAAAAGTTATTAATTTGTTCTTCTTCACCAGCACCGATAGATTCTGTGCTCTAGACTTAAAATCAGAGAAGTGGTCAGTCCTAAGAGACAAAGGAGTAGAAGTTGTTAGTCCCATGATTACAGAGAAAAACACAGGAGACCAAATGAGCACACAAAGAGCAGAGACAGTGCCAGCTCTCACACAGACGCAACAGACAGACAACAAGTGCACATCGGCCAAAAGCACAGGACTAGGTCTTCCCGGGCCCCCTTTCTTTAACCTTTTTCTCCCCTTGACAGTATCTTACCGGCAGGACGTCCACAGAGCCAGCCGCCTCCCCAGCATAATGCCAGGCCTCGGCCTTCTGCTGGTCTCAACCAGAAAACAGAGCCAGCCGCCTCCCCAGCACGATGCTGGGCCTCGGCCTTACGCTGGACTTAACCAGAAAACACCGGTGTTCAGAGATCTCTCCTCCTAGTGAGGAAACCCCTTCTGCCAGGAGAGTGTTATTCTTCCCAGTTAAAGGGATCCCGGACAAGCCCCCAAATGTTATGCTCAGAGTCCGAGTCCCCAAAACTGAGAGAATAAGACATCCACAGCAATGCAAAAGCATAAAGGGGTTTATTGCTAGCTCGAGTTAGGGCCCAGGTCTCATCCAGCACAGTGGAATCCGACAAGAGCCCCGAGCTCTGAATCGCATCTACTTTTATACAGATGGTTCTTTGTTCCTATAACAGCATAGCTGATTGTTTAAACTGTACGCGCGCGGGACTTTTAAACCTCGCATCCCTATCTAGATTGGCTCGGGTCTGGCGCGGGCGAGGGGCTATGGGGATTTTTCTGATGGGTCGAGCTACACTGCCTGTGGGAGTTTCCAGTGCCTCAGCTTTCCTGGAGACTAAACCTCAGGCCTAGCCTGCCCCTTAGAGCCTGTCCTGGCTCCAGTTTGGTCCTAACAGTTTTATACCCTGTAGATGTTAGATATGATGCTTTTCTTTGTATGTCCATTAGGTGAGGTTTAGTGATAATGTTGTTACTGTTACTGAGTCCAAGCGCAGTCTGCTTGCTGTATGACGAGGCAATAAATCTAGAGACGAGGTGTTGAATCAAGGAATAGCAACTTATTTGGAAAGCTGAGTGTCCAAGAAGATGGTGGACAGGAGTCCTAGAGAACTATCTTATTGGGGTCTGGATGCTAGTTTCTTTTATAAAACAGAGAGAGGCAGGAGGTGAGAAAGTAAAGTGAAGAGGCTGGAAGTCTTGCAAAATATCTCCTGGCTTGCCCAGCCTCTGGGAGGGGATGTGTTGATTTCTTCTTTCCTGCAGCCATTCACAGGTGGACAAGATCAACACGTTTCTCTAAGCTGAACAAAACCCCTTGAGTTTAACTTTCAGGCAGAGGGACTGGGTTCCCCAAGGCAGGCCATTATGTATGCTTATTAGTGTAGAAAGCATCCTTTTAGCGATTTAGAAAGCATCCTCTAGTGATAACAAAAGCAACAGGAAGCATACGGTAAAGAAACAGATCCAACACAGAGTCAGATTCTGTTCTTTCCTGTTGCATTATGTGTGTTTGTCTGTTCTTCCATTAGCTACTGAGACAGTGATGTTAAAATCTCTTTCCATAATGTGACATCTTGTCTTTAGATTTGTCAAATTTTACGTGATGTACTTAGAGACTATTTTGTTCATTGCCTAAACACTTAGAAGTCATGTATATTTCTGACAAATGAACTTGTTATTATTTCTATTGATGCTTCTTGGGCAGGGGCTTGAAGTGTGCTTCATCTAATATTAGTATGGCTACACTGGCTTTCCTTTTAGTTAGTGTTTCGTGGTATATTTATTCATCCTTCTGTTTTCAGTAGTTCTTAATCCTATGTTTTAGTTCTGTTTCCTATAAAGAGCTTATATTGGTTTGTTTTTTCATTTGGTGTGACCATCATTTAATTTGAACATTAGTCTGCTGATAGTAAAGGTAATCACCAATAAGTTTGGCTTTTCCACAGTCCCCTTGCTAATGCCACATGTCCTCTGTTTCTTTTTTTTTCCTTAGTCAGTTTCTTTCCAAATGATTGAGAGTTTTTAATAATTCTATTTCCCTCTATTAAACTATACAGTCTTAAATAATTTTTAAATGATTAGCCTAGAGGTAACAGCATGCATTTCTGACTTTGCAAAGGCTAATATTAAATGGTGTTTTACCCAGCTACTGGACAGGGCAAAGACATTAGAACAGTTCTTCTCAAATTTTAGCTTAATTTAAAAAAAAATCATCTGAAGAACTTACAAAAGCATTAATCTTTGGGCCCCCATCCTCCACTGGCTGATTCAGTAGGTATTTGTTGGACCTAAGAATCTGCATTCTGAGCAAACTCTGTGCCCGAAGTCCACATACTACATTTTGAGTAGCATTGTCTGAGAACTCATTAACCCCATTTGTCCATTGTTAAGATCAAGTAATATTTCATTGTATATATACTACATTTTGTTTGGCTATTCATCTGCTGGTGGACATTTGGCTTATTTCCATCTTTTGACTGTTGTAAATAATGCCTCTATGAACATTGGTGTGCAAGTATCTGTTTGAGTCCCTGCTTTCAATTCTTATGTGTATATACCCAGAAGTGAAATTATTGGATCATATTGGTTGTGTCTTTGGACAATAGAACATTTTATTATTAATGTGTCAAACTCAAAAGTTTTCCTAAGAAAAAAACTTCAAAGCATAGAGTACAGTTGGCTAGAAAACACGTGGGCTTCATCTACTTGGGATCAAGCCTCAGTTGACAAGGTGGATTTAGAGCTTCCTTTAAGCAAAACTTTGGCATACAAGAGCCACATTCATTGCTTAATTGGCTCTTAGAAGGCAGTGCTGTTTTTCTTAGAAATGCCCTCAGGAAGGGAAGTCTGTTGTTGTTTAGTTGCTAGGTCATGTCCAGCTCTCTGTGACCCTGTCAACTGCAGCATGCCCGGTTCCCCTGTCCTTCACTATCTCCTGGAGTTTGCTCAATTCATGTCCATTGGTGCTATCTAATCATCTCATCTGCTACCAGCCACTTCTCCTTTTGCCTTTAAATCTTTCCCAGAATCAGGGTCTTTTCTAATGAGTTGGCTCTTTGCATCAGGTGGCCGAAGTATTGGAGCTTCAGCTTCAGCATCAGTCCTTCCAGTAAATAATCCGGGCTGACTTCCTTTAAGATTGACTGGTTTGCTCTCCTTGCTGTCCAGGGGACTCTCAGGAGTCTTTTACAGTACAACAATTTGAAAGGATCGATTCTTCAACGCTCAGCCTTATGGTCCAACTCTCACATCCATACATGACTACTGGAAAAACCATAGCTTTAACTATATATATGGTTCTTTGTCAGCAAAGCAATGTCTCTGCTTTTTAATTCACTGTCTAGCTTTTTCATAGCCTTCCTTCCAAGGAGAAAGCAGACTGTTTGTGAGTTTTAGCCTAAAGTTTTTCAGGTGCTTCTTATGGATAGGTGTTTTATGGATCATCTAAACTTTGGTTTTTAAAAACACCATAAATAAATACTGTAGGTACTTTACAGTTTTTGCTAAGAACTCTGTTTTAAAATTTTGTGATTGGCATGTGATATGTAATGGCAGCTAATTTGCTGTTCATTTATTTAAATTTCCCATAGCACTTTATTTATAAATATTCTCTTTTGTATTTTATTGAAGCATAGTTGACTTACAATGTTGTGTTAATTTCTGCTATACAGCAAAGTGATTCAGATACATGTTCTTATTCACGTTTTTCCATTATGTTTTATAATAGGATATTGAATATAGTTCCCTGTGCTCTATAGTAGGACCTTGTTGTTTATTCCCCTACAGCTTCAGATTGTTGTGTTTTATCTTCTCTACTGAATAGGATTTGCCCAATAACATGATCCATCAGGTGCCAATTAAATCACTCCCTCAAGAATGGCTTTGGTGTGAAACGTGGTGTGATGATGCCTCTAAGAAAAGGGCAAAAACAATTGATTTGGTAAGTTGTGTGTGGCTCTTTTCTGCATTCAGTCCAGTCTGATGTATAGCTAGATAATTTGGTCTCTCTCTGTAATTGTGTAGTTCAGGGGTTGCAGGACTTCTTACAGTAACCTCAGCAGGAAGGTAAATCCTCTGTTGTCTAATGGGGCTGTTTTCACTATTTAGAATCCATGAAGTTACCATTTGTCTTCCAGATCACTCTGTGCCTTGTTGTTTTTCCAAACGGACTTTCTCTTTCTGCCTTCCAGTAGCGCTCCACGACTTCTTTGCAGAAGCTTTGTACAGCCCCTACCACATTGCTTCTCATATCATTGTTCTTTTTGTCCAGTTAGGACCTGTAACCCAAGAATAGAAACACCTCTGAATGCTCTGTAGCATACCCTTCCTTTAACTCGGCTGAAGTACGTTATTTTGATTTTCACAGTGTAATAATCCAATGACCAAAGAGCCCAAGCTGGAGGCCGCTGTTCGAATTGTCCCAGAGTGGCAGGACTATGATCAGGAGATCAAACAGCTACAGCACCGCTTTCAGGAGGAGAAGGAAATGGGAGCACTGTATAGAGATAAGACAGCAAAGGAGGCAAGCCGAGAAGGTATGTACAGATCTTTGGCTTTAGGTAGGTACTTCTTGGCCTGTTTGGTTTCTGTTGCAGAAACAGAATCTTGTAAGAACAAGAAGAATCAGTTATTCAGTCTTCCATTGTGACATCTGGTAGTCTATATTTTTCACTTTGCTTATTCAGTTGGGCTTCTAGACAGTATTTATTAATGTAATTGCTGCCTTTTTTTCTTTCTCTTTCTCCCATCCTTGTTCCTCTCTTCCTCCCTCCCTCCCTTCCTTTTGTTTTCTTTTTTTTTTTTGAAGAAAGAGTGCTTTGTGATTATTATTGTTTAGGTTTATGAGTTTTGTGATACATGACATACACTGGTTTCTCTACTATGTGTACATTTTGAGTGGTAGCCAGTCTAAAAAATTGTTAGAATACAAAAAGTGACTTTATATAAACCTTTAATAAGATTCACTCTGGATTTTAATTTATTCAGCTCAAAACTAATTCTAAAAAAGCAATTATAGAAATGGATCTTGAGTGATTCACCTAAACATCCTGAAGACTATGCCATGATATTAAAATCACAGATGAAGTGTTGGACATTCACCATAAAAATAATTAAATTCATCAGTAAAACCTAAGGATTTTCATGAATAAATGGGTAAAGAATGTAGACATACTATTTAAATAAGATAAAAACACAAATAATAAATGAATTTGAAGAAACAGTAATCAAATTAAAGGACTCTAGCATTACTATTACTACATAGAAAAGAGTGGACATGTTGGTAATGCCGGGTTTCTCTGGTGGCTCAAATGGTAAAAAACCTACCTGCAGTGTAGGAGACCCAGGTTCGATCCCTGGGTCAGGAAGATAATCTGGAGAAGGGAATGGCTACCCACTCCACCGTTCTTCTCTGGAGAATTCCAGGGACCGAGGAACCTGGCAGGGTGCAGACCATAGGGTCATAAAGAGCTGGACATGACTGAGCAACTAACACTTTAACTTTTGGTGACTATATGCCATTTGTTGGGGAAGATGGTGGTGAAACTCTTCTGGGTGAATCTTGTTGAAGCTGTGTGCATTAGAAAAATCCTTGTTAAAAGGCAGTAAATCAATCAAGATTCATTAAAATTTTATATCCTCAATAATTCCTCTCTTGAGAATTCACCTTGAAAGAAATAATCCGATACAATAAAGAAGTTATATACGTGGAGAAATTTATTTTACTAGCGTTTTTTTCAAGGCATTGGAAACCAGTTTAAACACCCAAGACTAGAAAATGGTAAATTACACTGCTACAGAGGAAAATGTACACACTATTACGTGAAAAAAGAAGAATCCTGACAAAACATATGTGCATTTTTACTAGAAGTAAATATTGTACTTGTAAAAACAATTTAGAGGGAGTAGGGGTATACAGTTAATTTCAGTGTTCTTGAAAATGAAAATGTATTTTTTGTTTTTGCCTTCAAAATATGACACAAACACACTAAACCAAAACTCCTAAAAATTTAAAAAGAGAGATGCAGTGGAGGTGGGGCACAAATAATAGGTTTCAATAGCAGAAAATGCCTAGTCTGTGCTTTAGAGCGTGAGAGTGATCCATTTTCTCTCCACTTGCTCTCCTTTTCCATAGGACCTCAGACACATGAGGAATTATGATCTCCAGAGGAGGATAGGAAATTACACCATTTGAAAAACACTTTTTATATTAAATGCTAGTTTTTTTCAATTTGTCTATACAACTGCTGATGAACCGACTGGGCGGGCCGCCCTGTTCGTCCTGACTCCCGCACGCCGGCGGCTCTGGATCCCTGAAGTTAAGGCTTTCTACTAGATTCGAACCTCAGAGGAAGACAAGGAACTGATTTTTGGGGGACTCTATGAAGAGCAGGCCTTTCACCAGAAGAGAAGATGGCAAAAGCAACTGGAAGAGAAACAAGCCCACATGTGCTGCAGTGTCTTAAGAGGCCACTAGCGGGAGCCGCCGGGTCCTCCTTACCTCAGTCCACGGGGAGGGGCGGCGGAGCTCCCGTCTGCAGCCGGGGCCACCCTTCCCGGCAGATAGTGGATGGGGCGGCGCCTATGTGAGCATCTCCGGGTTTGCGCCAGTGGGCCCCTGTGCCCTTCCCCAGCATCAGGTTCATTGTTAAATTGAAACCCAACGAACAATCATGTGTCTTCAGGCTAAGCGCGGGGCAAATTAATGTGGGGAGAGGACGGCGGGGGGAGGGGGGGTGGGTTGGGGTGAGGGTAGGAAAAATAGCAGTAGGAGGGCTCTGGAATGTTGGGGGAGGGGTCATGAGGAAAACCAGAAATTGGCCTTTCTCTTTTATAAACCATCAGAACCATTGTAACTAATATGAAATGAAGACATTATTCTTATTCTGCACCCAGCCCCAATGAACTTTTTAAGTAATTGTTTTGTAAGCAATTTTTGTATTTGCAAAAGTCTTTGCTTTCTCTCCCCACTTTCTTAAAAGAAGTCTATTATTTCCTTACTGGATACAGCCATAGTAAGCCCCTCTTGTGATCCACCTTGAGGGGTTCAGAACTCCCTCAGGAAGGTCATCACATCATTTACCTGCTGTTTCTCTGCAGAATTTTTGTCTCTCAGAGCCAGGGGAAGTTGGCTTTGTCGTTTCTCTACAAAAGACCCCCGGATCTGAGACCAGGAGAGATTTTGATTGTGTAATCCACGTTTTTCTGTACACTGTTCTGTAGCTCTTTTAGTTTAAGCCAGCAGAAGTTGCCAGTGTTCCCCTCGTTCTGAGTCTGCAGAGTTGCTTCTTGAAGCAAGTTGGACTCATGAGTCATGGCTTTTTGTGTCTTTAGCAACACAGAACAGCCTTTGCGCAGCAGCCTTTCCTGCTGGGTGGGCAGTGCTAGGAGGCGCCCAGAGGAGACTTCCGGTTGTGTGAGACTGCAGGCCCTGCTCCCGGTCTGCCCAGGCTGCAGGCTACAGCAGCAGAGCACTCCATGGACTCCTTCCAGTATCTTAGGACAAACATCAAGTAGTTAATTTTTTTCCGTATTCACATGCAAGCATTAGTTCAGGAGTCTGTAAGTCGGAAGGAGCTTTTGAGTTTGCTTTTATAAAAACTGGGGAGGAGGGACTTGTAGATAAATTGATCCAAGACTAAAAAGGCCCCTTAGAGTTGTTGCTGTTGGCAAAGGCAGTAGTGTGACCTATCCCCCCACCCCACACCCCCCAACACTGCTCCTCTACTGGTTGGAGCAGCTAAAGGGACAGAATCAATGAGGATGAAAGACATTTGCTCAGCTTTATCTGAGGTTTAATTAAGCCTTCAGAGAAGCTGTTGCGGCCACCACTTGTGTCTCTAAACCATGGACACATTTGTGCTTTTTTCCAGTTTATTTTCTGGGATATTGAGCAGGAAATAACTATAACGTCACTGGGATATGCTTTCTAAATGCTGGTTCCCTTGGGTCATGGAACAGGGCACCTTTCCACCTCTTCTGCCTGGTCTCTCATGCATATTCTGTGTGAGGAAGGTGCAGTGTGAAATCTGTTCTCTGTGCAGTGTGTATTCTCATTGCCCCTACCACCCTATATTTAAGTCTCTAAATATGCAAGACCCAGCCTGCTTCTGAGATGGCCTCAGACCCTCCTCCTCATGCCAGGAATTCTCGGTTCAAGTGGCATAAGATCTTCCAAAACAAATCTTGAGCTCCCTAGGAAATGATGCTGCCACTAAAATTTGGTCTTGGTCAGCTTTGTCTGCTGTTTCTACTATATGAAAGCAAATTGTGACTGAAAAGATTGGTATATTTTTTTTTCTAAGAAACATGAATTGATTTCACTGAAAAGTTGAAGCTTCTGGAAACTGTTCACAGTGTGTTGTTTCTAACCATCTTGTATATGTAATGAATTTTTTTCTTTCATCATGCCATAATAGAAAACTTGTCTTAATCAGTGCCAGAGTGATATGAAATAACATGACATGTCAGAATGATATGCAACAGTGTGACTGTTTATGTTCTGTGAACAGTGATATTTGATTGAAGTCAAAATGCGTGTAACAATCTGCTGTTAGGGCTGTGGGGACATGCCTGTGTTTTGTTTTAAAATTGTCCTCTGTACGGAGCACATTGAGGATGATGCTGTGTTAGTTTTCCATACAATTGATAAAGTGTTGAATCTCTCACAATGGCATTTCAGATTGCACATGCATCTGGTAAACCCATGTATTTTGTGAACTCAGCTCTCTGGAGAGAGCAAAGGTTTTATACACATGAAGAGGCAGTTCCAAGAATGGAGCTTAATTTCCTCTGCTGTCCTCACGACTTCCTACTGCGAACCTTCTTAAGATTCTGATGGAGTAAGCAACGATTATCTGGTTGCAGAGTCCCTGACGGCTAGGGACAGCAGTGCAGTTTCCAGAAGAGACTGGGAGGAAGGAAAATCCACTCCCTTTGGCTGGGAGTCACACCATACTGACCCTGCGACCTGGAGCTGGCCAGACAGCACCCTCAAAACAAGTACAGTTCCCCTTCCCCTACACCTGCTTTGTGAGTAAATTTAGGTACTTGAAAGCAGTTTTTTGCCCCCTACAATTGTCATGAATGGGTAGAAGAAATGATTCAATGCAAGAGTTCCAAGGGAACATCTAGTGTGTTTTTCTGAATAAAATGATGTTAGTACTGTAGTATCAAATTTCATGGAAATATTAAAGTTTTGGTAAAGCTATGTAATGGAAAATTTCTGTTGGTGACAACAAATGGAGGGTGCATTGTGTGCAAAGTTATTTAAATATCTATTCCATTGTGTAATTTTAATAGTTTTTAAAATATTTTATTTTATGGGGACATTTTTGTCGGTTAATCAACTTGAATATTGCTGTTAAGTGTCTAGTCTGGTGGGATAAACTTTTTAATTTAAATTCCTGTTTTCTCAGTCTTGATATAACCCGACAGAGTTCACCAAATGTAGACATCAGTAACTCAGGTTGCCGTTGCCATTTCAGAACATCTGGAGGATGCCAGTTCCTTTTTCATTATTTGGTCTCTGATCTCTCAGTCTAATGCAGAAATGACTCTGCTCTTCTGGGTGACAATGAGTCAGTGCACTGACTGGAGGATCTCTCCCTGTCAGGGTTCATGAGTGCTGACAGTTTTTAAAAAACAAATCAGGAAATCAGCTTCAGAGGTAGTCCAGAAAGTGAGGCCATCTCCTGAGCCCTTTGCAATTACCTCACAGCACAGAGGCCAAATGTGGCAGATTTAAGTGGGACATGAGTTAGGGTGTGAACCAGGGCCTTCATCCCACCTGTAATTTATGCATCGCCTTACTTGTCACCTTTTAGATTTCCTCAGAGAAATGGGTATCATTCCTCTTTAAAATGAAAATAGCAAAATACAGTAACCTAAGGTCAACAATTTGAGACAAAAATATCAAGTACCATGTTTTCCAGTCACTTGTTTTTGGTAATAGTAAGGTAAACATGGAAAAGCAAAGTAAAATATTAGAATTTTTAAAGAAACTATGTACTTAAAAAAAACTGTTTGTAACTCTTCTATTTTATTGTAATCATGTTCTGTGAAATGCACCATAGGTTTGAGTGCTGCCCCTTGCTTTGGAGCAAGCACTGGGGCACTCAATGTCTGCAGAGCCCTTTGCGCCTGAAATGAACTGAGAATGAATTTCTGGTACTGTAATGAAAATAAGGTCAACACAATAAACTTTTCCTTCTCTTCTTTAAAACCCCCTGGTCTGTCATTCAGTTCTTCCGTCTAAGAAGAGTAGATGGTTAGAGCTTGAAGTTCTGTACCTTCATCTGATGCAAGCAGCAGGCCTGGACAGGAGGAAGAATTTTACCTGAACGTCTTGTCTAGTGAGGAGCTGGGTCCAGGTGCAGCCGATTCTTTTGGTTCTCAGGAGAGCATTTAGGTCTTTTCTAGGTCCCCAGCTCCGGGGAACTGCCTCAGGCAGGATCTGGCAGGGAAGTTGCCCAGAAGCACTAACCATACCAGGAAGGATGTCAGGGCCTTTGTTGATTTTGGAAATTCTCCGAACTACTCTGGGGCTGTATTTAAGGTTGAAGATACAGTTCCCGCCTTTCAGGTGCTCACTGGGCACTGCAGGCTGGTGTAATGAGAGCTGTTGCAGAGGTGAAGGCTGGGGAGGGGGCCCTTGTGACTGTGAGAACACAGCAAAGAACACCTGAGGTGGAGGAGGGGTTCGGTGTCCAGGAAAAGCCTCTACAAGGAGATGGTGCTTAAACTGAAGCTTGAGGATCAGTAGCGTTATCCATGTAGAATGAGGGAGATGGGGATACAGGGAGGAGTGAGAGCTAGTGTCTCATTTAGGGAGTCACGTGTGAACCTCCGTGGCTGATGTCATGGTCAGGAGAGAGGTGCTGGAGAGGCGATTGGAGTTAGTCTGGGGCCATCAGAAATCCTCTGGGTGCCGGCATGAAATCACATTTTTCTTGTAAAAAAATTGCTACTGATGTATATAGCATGTGAAAGTACAAGTACACAAACATATACCTTGGTAGATTTTCAAAGGGGGAAAATTCCAGAAAGGAGGAAGCCACAGATTTGAATTTGCCTTACAGGTGTCTGGTACTGGGGGGAAAACACTTGCATTTGTGTCCCACTAGGTGAAAGAGCCTGACGTTGGGAAAGGTGATGGTTGCATGGCATCACCAACTCAATGGACGTGAATTTCAGCAAACTCTGGGAAACAGTAAAGGACAGGGAAGCCTGGTGTGCTGCAGTCCATGGAATCACAAATCCTAAAAGATGAGGCTGTGAAAGCGCTGCATTCAATATGCCAGCAAATTTGGAAAACTCAGCAGTGGCCACAGGACTGGGAAAGGTCAGTTTTCATTCCAATCCCAAAGAAAGGCAATGCCAAAGAATGTTCAAACTACCCCACAATTGCACTCATTTCACATACTAGCAAGGTAATGCTCAAAATTCTTCAAGCTAGGCTTCAATAGTATGTGAACTGAGACCTTCCAGATGGACAAGCTGGATTTAGAAAAGGCAGTAACCAGAGATCACATTGCAAACATCTGTTGGATCATAGAAAAAGCAAGAGAATTCCAGAAAGACATCTGCTTCATTTACTACACTAAAAGGCTTTCTGTGGATCACAACAAACTATTGAAAATAAAGAGATGGGAATACCAGACCACATTACCTGCCTCGTGAGAAACCTGTATGCAGGTCAAAGCAACAGTCAAAACCAGGTATGGAACAATGGACTTGTTCCAAATTGGGAAAGGAGTCACCTTGCTTATGTAACTTCTATGCAGAGTACATCATGTGAAATGCCAGGCTGGATGAAGCAGAAGCTGGAATCAAGATTGCCAGGAGAAATATTAATAACCTCAGATATGCAGCTGACACCACCCTAATAGCAGAAAGTGAAGAGAAATTAAAGAGCCTCTTGATGAAAGTGAAAGAGGAGAGTGAAAAGCCTGGCTTAAAATGCAACATTCAAAAAATGAAGATCATGGCGTCCAGTTCCATCACTTCATGGTAAATAGATAGGGAAACAATGGAAACAGTGACAGACTTTATTTTCTTGGGCTCCAAAATCATTTTGGCCTGTGACTGCAGCCATGAAATTAAAAAACGTTTGCTCCTTGGAAGAAAAGTTATGACAAACCTGGATAGCATATTAAAAAGCAGAGACATTACTTTGCCTACAAAGGTTCATATGGTCAAAGCTATGGTTTTTCCACTAGTCATGTATGGATGTGAGAGCTGGAAAATAATAAAGGCTGAGAGCCGAAGAATTGATGCCTTTGAACTGTGGTGTTGGAGAAGACTCTTGAGAGTCCCTTGGACAGCAAGGAGATCAAACCAGACAATCCTAAAGGAAATCAGTCCTGAATATTCATTGAAAGGACTGATGCTAGAGCTGAAACTCCAATACTTTGGCCACCTGATGCAAAGAGCTAACTCATGGGAAAAGACCTGTATGCTGGGGAAGATTGAAGGCAGGAGGAGAAGGGGACGACAGAGGATGAGATGGTTGGATGGCATCACTGACTCAATGGACATGAGTTTAAGCAAACTTTGGGAAATAGTGAAGGACTGGTAAGCCTGGCATGCTGCAGTCGATGGGACTGCAAAGAGTCAAACACAACTGAACTACTGAATGAGAGCAACTGTGTTAGAGGTCAGTAAATATTTGGGGCTTTCCTTTGGCCACCTCATGCAAAGAGTTGACTCACTGGAAAAGACTCTGATGCTGGGAAGGATTGGGGGCAGGAGAAGAAAGGGACAACAGAGGATGAGATGGCTGGATGGCATCACTGACTCGATGGATGCGAGTCTAAGTGAGCTCCAGGAGTTGGTGATGGACAGGGAGGCCTGGCATGCTGCGATTCATGGGGTCACAAAGAGTCGGACACGACTGAACTAAACTGAATAAATCCAGGTCCTGGCGCTAGGATGAAAGGCTAATCTAAAATAGATTCACTCTGTTGTTTTAGTTGCTAAACTGTGTCTGACTCTGCAATCTCATGGACTATAGCCTGCCAGGCTCCTCTGTCCATGAAATTTCCTAGGCAAGAATACTGGAGTGGGTTGCCATTTCCTTCTCCAAGGGATCTTCCTGACTCTGGGATCGAATCTACATGTACTGCATTGCAGGTGGATTCCTTACCACTGAGACACCAGGGAAGTTCAGACCTACTCTAATAAAGTCTAAAATAAAAATGATCCACTAGTAACTTAACTCCCTACTAAAACAAAATGAATAGTTTTCATGTGAAAATTAATGAATCCAGAGTCTCTACATCATTCAGAATGTCCAGTATACAATATGTATCTTATGTCTGATTTATATATCATAAATCAGACATAAGAAATAGGAATGCATGACATATGAATGAAGCAAAAAAAAAAAAAATCAAGAGACAAATAGGCAACCAAGATATTGAAAGTATTGAATAAGAATTTTAAATAACTATTCAAAATTGGGAAAGGAGTATGTCAAGGCTGTATTGCCAGCAGCCAGCACAGAAGATCCCACCCATGACAAGGTCATGTGGAAGAGACCTGACGAGCAAGGCTCAGGCCTCGAGGGACCGCCCCCCTGGACCTGATCGAGCATCTATCCCAAAACCAGAATCTGTCTGTCTTACTATTTTGTGTCTTTCACCAACTCTTCTGACATTAACAGGGGGCTATCCCTGACCACCTTTCTCTGGAGAAAATCAACTTAGGGCTCTAGCTAATAAGTCTCCTGGACATGAGAGGAATACTTCAAATCAAACCCCCCTGTTAGCATTCTAGCTTGCTTGACAGGTTTATCCAGACTCTTGCAGCTACACATATGATTGTTCACAGCCTCCCAACTGTGAGAGGCACGAGAAGTGTAAAACATAGAGCCTTTCAAAGAGTTAAAAGTTATTAGAGTAGTGCTGGTGTAGGATTTCATTATTGGGCCAATGCTTGCTGCCAAGTTCCCATATCTCTTATCCACTGTGCACCTGGGAGTGCATTAGTCAACATAGTTGGAATGTAAGAAAAACAAAAAACAGCCTTGAAATTAACCACATCAGACCTTTGAGCTAATTGGTTCTTTCTGGTAACTCACTGCACCTTTGCTCCCTGAGAAATGTAACTCTGTTTAGCATTTTCTGAGGCTGACATAAATTAGAAATATAAAGAAAAAACACTTTAGGGAAAATGTTTTCTGGTTGAGCAGCCAAAAAGAGGGTGCACCCTCAAAAGAGGGTGATAAAATGTCCACAGGCCTCCAAGGCCAGAAGATAATGTACACAACATCATTTGTGGGAAAGGTATGCAGAAAAAATCCTGGCTTCGATAAGGGCAAAACTGCTGGAGTGTTTGGGCTGATTCTGTATGACCTTGCACCTTTCATTTCCCTCTATGTACAAGTCAAGGTATAAAAGTCCCTTTTGAAAATAAAGTTATGGGCCTCGCTCACTGAAGCTTGGTCACCCCGTGTCTTTTTCTTTTCTTTCTTTCTCTCTCTTACTCTCTTTTTCAGGCTGATCCCTTGGAGCACAGAGGTGCTCTGCGTTCACTCATCTGCCTGGGTTTCTAAGACCTGAACGGGAAGACATTCTGCATCTTCACTCCCTCGGCAGATGGGGAGGGCACCTGCAGCCTCCGTGAACAGAGCAAGCTCCTTGTCTCGCGGCTTTATTGGCTTTCTGTGTAAACCAAGGAATATCAGCCTCTTTCTCTCCTCTATTCCTCTCTCATTCATTCATTCATTCACTCATTCGCCAACGCCGTTTCTCCTTCGGGTTCCCCTGGATCCTGTGGGGGCTGATCCCCGGCACTGTATATTGTCACCCTGCTTATTTAACTTATATGCAGAGTACATCATGCGAAATGCCAGGCTGGAAGAAACACAAGCTGGAATCTAGATTGCCAGGAGAAATATCTGCAGTCTCAGATATGCTTCCCTGGTGGCTCAGAGGTTAAAGCGTCTGACTCCAATGCAGGAGACCTGGGTTCAATCCCTGGGTTGGGAAGATCCCCTGGAGAAGGAAATGGCAACCCACTCCAGTACTCTTGCCTGGAGAATCTCATGGACAGAGGAGCCTGGTAGGCTACAGTCCACGGGGTCGCAAAGAGTCGGACATGACTGAGCGACTTCACTTCACTTTCAGATATGCAGATAACCTCCGTCTTATGGCAGAAAGCAAAGAGGAACTAAGGAGCCTCTTAGTGAAGGTGAAAGAGGAGAGTGAAAAAGCTGGTTTAAAACAACATCAAAAAGACAAAGATCATGGCATCCGGTCCCATCACTTTATAGATCAGGAAACAATGGAAACAGTGATAAACTTTATTTTCTTGGGCTCCAAAATCAATGCAGGTGGTGAGTGAAGCCATGAAATTAAAAGACACTTGCTTCTTGGAAGAAAAGCTATGACCAAACTAGACAGCATATTAAAAAACAGAGACATTACTTTGCTGACAAAGGTCTGTCTAGTCAAAGCTATGGTTTTTCCAGTAGTCATGTGTGGATGTGAGAGTTGGACCATAAGGAAGGCTGAGTGCTGAAGAATTGATGGTTTTGAACTGTGGTCTTGGAGAAGACTCTTCAGAGTCCCTTGGACTGCAAGGAGATGCAACCAGTCCATCCTAAAGAAAATCAATCCTGAATAGTCATTGGAAGGACTGATGCTGAAGCTGAATACTTCGGCCACGTGATGCAAAGAACCGACTCGTTGGAAAAGACGCTGATGCTGGGAAAGATTGAAGGCAGAAGAAGGGGAGGACAGAGGACGAGGTGGTTGAATGGCATCAACGACTTGATGGACTTGAGTTTGAGCAAGCTCTGGGAGATGGTGAAGGACAGGGAAGGCTTATGTGCTGCAGTCCATGGAATCGCAAAGAGTTGGACATGACTGAGTGACTGAATGATACAATAACTATGTTACAGAAATAGGAATAGGTATATACAAAGGATGAAGATATGGGGAATTTTAGGAAAGATAAAATTTTAAAAATTTCATGAGTGGGCTTAAATGAAGATTAAACACAGCAGAAAGAAAGGATCAGAAAACTTGAAGACAAGTGAATAGAAATTATCCACTTGAAGATCAAAGAGAAAAGTGGCTGAGAAAAAAAGAATATATGAATAAACTGCGAGGCAGCATCAAGCAGCTTAACAACTATGTTAAGTGTTAAGTGGAGTTTACGAGAAGAAAAAATATTTGGAGAAATATTGGCTAAATTTTTTCAAAGTGTGATTAAAAGTATCAAGTTATGAATTCAAGAGCATTAGTGATTCATGAAATGTAGTTTCTCAAAAATATTGTCCTGACCCAATTTTAGCCCTGGCTAAAGGTCAGTCACTTATCTTGAGCAGTCAGTCTAGTCCATAACCCCAACAACTTCACCAAAGATAAAGAAAATTTTTAAAAAGTAGTCAGGAAGAGAACAAGATGGTGGATGTGTAACTCTCGCCACAGATACATCAGGAATACACCTTCAGACACAGAAATGCATGCAGAACACCAGCTGAGAGCAGACAGAAATACCCAGCCAGCAAAAAAGAATATATGGAACCACGCAAAACTCGGGAGGATGAAGGAACTAGGGGGAGACAGGAGCGTTGGTAGGACTGGACCTGCGCTCGTCCGGTGGGGGAACTGAAGCAGGGGTCCGATCCCCACACTGGGGCAATTGTCCAAGTCAGAGGAGAAACATTTAAGGCGTGGAGTGAAACAGCTGATCTGTGGCAGCCTAAATGGAATGAGAATCAGACAGTCCTTGCCCCAGCCATACATAACCCGGGCAGGAACACTGGTCCCCTGAAAGGCACAGCAGCTGGGAGCTGGTGTTTAGGGATTGTGGAGCAACCCCAGGGTGAGGGCTGCTGTTGACTGTGGAGAGACAGATGGAGGGGATGTAAGGGAGGAGACTGTGGTGGGAAACGCTTGTGGAGGAAAGCCGGGCAGCCCTGGAGCACGGTGATACTGCTGAGCTGGAGCCACAGGGGGGTGGAGCCATCAGCAGAGCCTCTCTCCCCCTACACGCCAGCATCGGCAGCTGAACAACAGAGAGGCTGGCCCATCAAACACCTGAGGCACTGAACTACAGGGTAGGACCCCACCCAGGGTGCCCCTTTAAGTGCCTGATGTACAGATCTACAGAGTAGGACCCCAACTGGGGGGGGCCTCTATGTGCCTGACACACCCACAACAGAGAAAGACCCCAGGCAAGAGAGCCCTCCAACTGTCTGAATGGGCGGAGCTACAGAGAAAGACTGGCCAAAGAGGACTTCTGATCTCCAGCTACAAGAGGCTCCAAAAAAGGCTCTAGTAGGACCATAACTCCTGCAGTGGAGGCATTCTGTGTCCCTGCACACTTGATGCTGCCAGGGTCCCTGCAAGCCAAGCAGCTGAGCCACCTTCACACTCAATTCTCACTGGGGCAGAGCTGCCACGGGGAAAAAATGTCTTGCATCTATGCATGCAGAGTTGCTTCAGTCGTGTCTGACTCTGCGACCCTGTAGACTGTGGCCTGCCAGGCTTCTGTTAGGATGGGGGGTTCCCCAGGCAAGAACACTGGGGCGTATTGGCCAATACTGGTTGCCATACTCTTATAGAGCACTTTATTTCCTGCTGTCCCAGCTGCCAACCCCCTTGAGTACCTGGTGCTGCCAGAACCCCTGTGACCCAAGCAGCTGCACCACCTCCACACCTGGCCCTCACTGGAGCAGACCCAAGCCCTCCAGGGCAGTCTCAAGAGCAAACCCCAGTGGATGAACCACATGTAAAGGTGAAAATAAAACCGCAGTTGAAACCCAGGGGCAGTGTGGCTAAGGAAGAAGACCCAAAACCTTCCCACCAGCTGTACAAGCTGCAGATTAAATCCACACGATCAACTAGGCAGACTTTGTGTCTATGGAAAATATAAAAGGCCATTGAGAGCTCCCACCAAAGAAAACGCACTAGTTCTAATAGCTGTGACATTGGAGGCAAGAACACACCGGAGTAGGACCAGATTAGATTCTGAGCTGCCCCCAGAGCAGGTCCAAAGCTGGCAGCAGTGACTCAAGAAAAACGTTTATTATTCTTATGTTTTGACTTGTTCTGTAGATTTTTTGGATTTTTTTTTCTCCTTTCCCCCCCTCTGTTGTAGTTGTCAATTTTACTGGCACTAAGAAATCCAATTAAGCTTTTTAAGATTTTTTTTTTTTCTAAGTCACGCTTTTTTATGGCTGTTATAAACCTCTGCCTCTCTGCTGGGCTTTTGCAGTTCTGTGGAGTTTTCCTTTTTTTTTTTAACTTTTCAACTTTTTTAATTTTAATTTTTAATATTTTAAACCTATTGTTATTTTTTCTACATTTATTCCTTGTTTGCTTTACCTACTCTTCTTTTCCCCTTACAGTTAATCTTTAATGTATATAAATCTTTTTCATCTACCTCTATTTAACTTTGCATGTCTATTCTTTCTTTCTTCACTTTCCCTCCTTTCCTCTCAACATATTTCTTAGTTTTATTTTCATTGCTTTATTCCCCAATCGGCACCTTGCTTTAGTGTTGTTTTCCAGTTTGTGCTTTAGTTAGTTTTGTTCTGGTAGATGTAATTTTTGGTTTCCTTTGTTTGCCAGGTCAATCTATTTTACTTTATTTTTGTTGGATTGTTTTGATTTTGGTTATGGGTATATATGTATGTGCGTATATTCAGTCACATTTTTATTGTTGTTATAAACCTCTGCTGCTACACTGGGCTTTTGCAGTTCTGTAGAATTTTCCTTTCTTTTTTTTCTTTCTTCTTCCTTTTTTTTTTCTTTTCTCTTGTTTATAATTTTAATTTTTAATTTTTTTAAACCTATTGTATTTTTTCTTACATGTATTCCTTTGTTTGTCTTTCCTACTGTTCTTTTCCCCTTGCAGTTAATCTTTATATAAATTTTCTTCATCTACCTCTTTAACTTTGCATATCTATTCTTTCTTTCCTTTCTTTCCTCTCAATGTATTTGCCAGTTTTGTTTTCATCACTTTATTCCCCACTTGCCAACTTGCTTTAGTTTTGTTTTCCAGTTTGTGGTTATTAGTTTTGTTCTTAACTGCTAAATATAATTTTTGATTTTCTTTGTTCTCTGAGTCAATCTACTTTATTTTTGTTGGACTATTTCGACTTTGCTCATGGGTGTATATGTATATGTATATATTCCATTATTTTGATTATTATTTGCCTGACTGTGTAACTGCTATTTATCTGGGTTTCATTTTTGGTTTCTCATTTTTGGATATTTGTTTTAATCTCACTTAATGCCATGACAAACTACTTGTGGAATCATTGTTCCTGACCAGAGATCAAGTGCTGAGCCTTTGGCATGGAAGCACTAACTCCAAGACCGTAGAATTAACCCTCAGTTCAGTTCAGTTCAGTTCAGTCACTCAGTCGTGACCGACTCTTTGTGACCCCATGAATCGCAGCATGCCAGGCCTCCTTGTCCATCACCAACTCCCGGAGTTCACTCAGACTCATGTCCATCGAGTCAGTGATGCCATCCAGCCATCTCATCCTCTGTCGTCCCCTTCCCCTCCTGCCCCAATCCCTCCCAGCATCAGAGTCTTTTCCAATGAGTCAACTCTTCGCATGAGGTGGCCAAAGTACTGGAGTTTCAGCTTTAGCATCATGCCTTCCAAAGAAATCCCAGGGCTGATCTCCTTCAGAATGGACTGGTTGGATCTCCTTGCAGTCCAAGGGACTCTCAAGAGTCTTCTCCAACACCACAGTTCAAACGCATCAATTCTTCAGTGCTCTGCCTTCTTCACAGTCCAACTCTCACATCCATACATGACCACAGGAAAAACCATAGCCTTGACTAGACGGACCTTAGTTGGCAAAGTAATGTCTCTGCTTTTGAATATACTATCTAGGTTGATCATAACTTTCCTTCCAAGGAGTCAGCGTCTTTAATTTCATGGCTGCAGTCACGATCTGCAGTGATTTGGGAGCCCCAAAAAGGTAAAGTCTGACACTGTTTCCACTGTTTCCCCATCTATTTCCCATGAAGTGATGGGACCGGATGCCATGATCTTCATTTTCTGAATGTTGAGCTTTAAGCCAACTTTTTCACTCTCCTCTTTCACTTTCATCAAGAGGCTTTTTAGTTCCTCTCCACTTTCTGCCATAAGGGTGGTGTCATCTGCATATCTGAGGTAATTGATATTTCTCCCGGCAATCTTGATTCCAGATTGTGCTTCTTCCAGCCCAGCATTTCTCATGATGTACTCTGCATATAAGTTAAATAAGCAGGGTGACAATATACGGCCTTGATGTACTCCTTTTCCTCTTTGGAACCAGTCTGTTGTTCCATGTCCAGTTCTAACTGTTGCTTCCTGACCTGCATACAGATTTCTCAAGAGCCAGGTCAGGTGGTCTGGAATTCCCATCTTGTTCAGAATTTTCCACAGTTTATTGTGATCCACACAGTCAAAGGCTTTGGCATAGTCAATAAAGCAGAAATAGATATTTTTCTGGAACTCTCTTGCTTTTTCCATGATCCAGTGGATGTTGGCAATTTGATCTCTGGTTCCTCTGCCTTAACCCTAGGGAGTATCAAATAGTGAGAACTCACACAAAGGAAACCACTTGAATATAAGACCAGGCATCACCTAACCACCAGTAGCACCCTGTGCAGGATGTGTCATCTAAACAACCAACAAAACAGAAATACAGACCCAATCAACAGCAGACCGGATTACCACCTCACTCACCCTTGCCCATCAGAGGAAAAACAAACAAACAAACAAACAAACAAACAAAAACTCAACACAAATCTCACCCTATACTAAAGCTTACAGAAACCAATGGACCAACTTTAGGAAGAAACCAAAACGAAGAAAGAATACAACCTTCTTCAAGGAAAGAATTCAACTTTCCTTGAAGCCTGGGAAAAGGAGACTTCAAACACAGTAAGTTTAAAAAAATAATGAAAAGACAGAGAAATACTGCACAAATGAAGGCACAAACTAGGAACACAGAAGTCCAAATAAATGAAGAGAAAATAGGCAGAATAATGATAGAATTCAGAATAATGATAGTAAAGATGATCAAAAACCTTGAAAACAAAATGGAGAAAATGCAAGAATCAATTAACAAAGACTTAGAAGAATTAAAGAATAAACATATAGAGACAAACAACACAATTACTGAAGTTAAAAATACTCTATAAGGAATCAATAGCAGAATATCTGAAGCAGAAGAACAAATCATTGAGCTGGAAGATAAAATGGTGGAAATAACTTTTGAAGAGCAGAATAAAGTAAAAAGAATGAAAAGAACTGAAGACAATCTTAGAGACCTCTGAGACAATATCAAATGCACCAACATTTAAATTATAGGGGTCCCAGATGAAGAGAAAAAGAGAGGGTATGAGAAAAATTTTGAAGAGATTCTAGTTGAAAATTTCCCCAACATGAAAAAGGAAATAGCCAATCAAGTCCTAGAGGCACAAAGAGTCCCATACAGGATAAACCCAAGGAGAAACACTCCAAGACACATACTAATCAAACTAACAAAGACTAAACACAAAGAAAGAATATTAAAAGCAGCAGGGGAGAAGCAACAAGTAATGTACAAGGGAAATCCCATGTGCTTAACAGCTGATGTAGCAGCAGAAACTGCAGGCCAGAAGGGAATGGCAGGATATATTTAAAGTACTGAAAGGGAAAAATCTACAACCAAGATTACTGTGCCCAGCAAGGATTCCATTCAAAATTGATGGAGAAATAAATAGCTTTTCAGACAAGCAAAAGTTAAGAGAATTCAGTATCACCAAACCCGCTTTACAACAAATGTTAAAAGGACTTATATAGTCAAGAAACACAAGAGAAGAAAAAGATCTACAAAATCAACCCCAAACAATAAAGAAAATGGCAATAGGAACATACATGTCAATAATTACTTTAAATGTAAATGGATCAAATGGTCCAATCAAAAGACACAGACTGGCTGAATGGATACAAAAAGAAGACCCACATATATGCTGCCTACAAGAAACCCACCTCAGACCTAAAGACACATATAGACTGAAAGTGAGAAGCTGGAAAAATATATTCTATGCAAATTGGAAGCAAAAGAAAGCTGGAGTACCAATCCTCATATCAGACAAAATTGACCTTAAAATAAAGAATATTACAAGAGATAAGGAAGGACACTACATAATGATCAAGGGATCAATCCAAGAGGAAGACATAACAATTGTAAATATCTATGCACCGAACATAGGAGCACCTCAATACATAAGACAAGCACTAACAGACATAAAAGGAGAAATTAACAGTAACACAATAATAGTAGGAAACACCACTCACACCAACGGACACATCATCAAAACAGAAATTAATAAGGAACTACAAGTCTTAAATAATACGTTAGATGAGAAGGATCTCATTGATATTTTCAGGACATTCCATCCAAACGCAGAAGAATACATCTTCTCAAGCACATGTGGAGCATTTTCTAGGATAGACCACGTCTTGGGTCACAAGTCAAACCTCAGTAAATTTAAGAAAATGGAAATCATATCAAGCATCCTCTCTGACTACAATGCTATGAGACTAGATATCAATTACAAGAAAAAAACCATAAGAAACACAAACATATGATGATTAAATAACACATTTCTAAATAACCAACAGGTTACTGAAGAAATAAAAATGGAAATTAAAAAATTTCTAGAAACAAATGGCAATGAAAACATGACAACTCAAAATCTATGCAATGCAGCAAAAGCAGTTCTAAGAGGGAATTTATAGCAATACAATCCTACCTCAAGAAACAAGAAAAGCATCGAACAGACAGCCCAACATCATACCTAAAACAACTGTAAAAACAAGAACAAAAAAATCTCAAAATTAATATAAGGGAAGAAATCATAAAGATCCCAGCAGAAATAACTGAAAAAGAAATGAAGGAAACAATACTAAAGATTAATAAAACTAAAAGCTGGTTCTTTGAGAAGATATACAAAATTGACAAACCTTTGGCCCGACTCATCAAGAAAAAAAGAGAGAAGAATCAAATCAACAAAATTAGAAATGAAAAAAGAGAGGTTACAACAGACAATGCAGAAATACAAAGGATTATAACAGACTAATATGAACAACTATATAGAAATAAAATAGATAACCTGGAAGAAATGGAGAGATTCTTAGAAAAGTTCAGTCTTCCAAGACTGAACCAGGAAGAAATAGAAATTAACAACCCAATTACAAACACTGAAATTGAAGCTGTGATCAAAAATCTCCCCCAAAACAAAAGCCTGGGACCGGATGGCTTCACAGGAGAATTCTATTAAACATTTAGAGAAGAGCTAATGCCTATCCTTCTAAAACTCTTTCAAGAAATTACAGAGGAAGGAACACTTCCAAGCTCATTCTACAAGGCCACCATCACCGTGATACCAAAACCAGACAAAGACAACACACAAAAAGAAAAGTGCAGGCCAATATCACTGATGAACATAGATGCAAAAATCCTCAACAAAATTTTAGCAAACAATTCAGCAACACATTGAAAATCTCATACACCATGATCAAGTTGGGTTTATTCCAGGGATGCAAAGATTCTTCAATATATGCAAATCAATCAATGTGATACACCATATTAACTAATTGAAAGATAAAAATCATATGATAATCTCAGTAGATGCAGAAAAAGCCTTGTCAAAATTGAGCACCCATTTATGATTAAAACTCTTCCCAAAATTGGCATAAAAGGAACCTACCTCAACACAGTAAAGGCCATATATGATAAGCCTATAGCATACATTATTCCCAGTGGTGAAAAACTGAAAGCATTCTCCCTAAGATCAGGAACAAGACAAGGGTGTCCACTTTCACCATTATTATTCAACATAGTTCTGGAAGTCCTAGATACACCAATCAGAGAATAAAAAGAAATAAAAGGAATCCAGATTGGAAAAGAAGTAAAGCTCTCACTGTTTGCAGATGATGTGATACTGTACATAGAAAACCCTAAAGATAGTATCAGAAAATTACTAGAGCTAATCAGTGAATTTAGCAGAGTTGCAGGATCCAAAATCAATATACAGAAATCACTTGCATTTCTATATACTAACAATGAAAAATCAGAGAAATTAAGGAATCAATCCCATTCACCACTGTAACAAAAAGAATCAAATATCTAGGAATAACCTTACCTAAGTAGACAAAAGAACTGTACACAGAAAATTATAAGACACTGATAAAAGAAATCAAAGGTGACATAAACAGATAGAGAGATATTCCATGTTCCTGGTTAGGAAGAATCAATATTGTGAAAATGACTATACTACCAAATGCAATCTACAGATTCAATGTGATTCCTATCAAATTACCAATGGCATTTTTCACAGAACTAGAACAAAAAATTTCACAATTCATATGGAAACACAAAAGACCCTGACTAGCCAAAGCAATCTTGAGAAAGAAGGATGGGGCTGGAGGAATCAACCTTCCTGACTTCAGATTATACTATAAAGCTACAGTCATCAAGATAGTATGGTACTGGCACAAAAACAGAAATAGAGACCAATGGAACAAGATAGAAAGCCCAGAAATAAACCCATGCACCTATGGGTACCTTATTTTTGACAAAGGAGGCAAGACTATATAATGGGGCAAAGACAGCCTCTTCAATAAGTGGTGCTGGGAAAACTGGACAGCTACATGTAAATGAGTTAAATTAGAACACTTCCTAATACCATACACAAAGATAAACTCAAAATGAATTAAAGACCTAAATATAAGACCAGAAACTATAAAACTCTTAGAGGAAAACATAGGCAGAACATTCTATGACATAAATCAAAGCAAGATCCTCTATGACTCCACCTCCTAGATTAATGGAAATAAAAACAAAAGTAAACAGATGTGACCTGATTAAACTTAAAAGCAAAGCAAAGGAAACTATAAGCAAGGTGAAAAGACAGCCTTCAGAATGGGAGAAAATAATAGGAAATGAAACAACTGACAAAGGATTAATTTCCAAAATATATAAGCAGCTCATACAACTCATTACCAGAAAAACAAACAACCCAATCAAAAAGTGGGAAAAAGACTGAAACAGACATTTCTCCAAAGAAGACATACAGATGGCTAACAAACACATGAAAAGTTGCTCAATATTGCTCACTATTAGAGAAATGCAAATCAAAATTACAATGAGATAGCTCCTCATACCAGCCAGAATGGCCCTCATCAAAAAGTCTACAAACAATAAATGCTGGAGAGAGAGTGAAGAAAAGGGAACTCTCTTGCACTCTTGGTGGGAATGTAAATTGATACAGCCACTATGCAAGATGGTATGGAGATTCCTTAAAAAACTAGACATATGACCTGGCAATGCCACTCCTAGTCATATACCCTGAGGAAACCAAAATTGAAAGAGACACAAGTATCCCATTTTTCACTGAAAGACTACTTACAATAGCTAGAACATGGAAGTAACCTAGATGTCCACTGACAGATGAATGGATAAAGAAGTTGTGATACATATACACAATGGAATATTACTCAGGCATAAAAAGGAACACATTTGAGTGAGTTCTAATGAGGTGGATGAACCTAGAACCTATTATACAGAGTGAAGTAAGTCAGAAAGAAGGATAAATATCGTATTTTAATGCTTATATACAGAATCTAGAAAAATGGAACCAAAGAATTTATTTACAGGGCAACCAACAGTGGAGAAACAGACATAGAGAACAGACTTACGGACGTGGGGAGAGGGGAGGAGAGGGTGAGATGTATGGAGAGGGTAACACGGAAACTTCCATTACCATATGCAAAATAAATAGCCAACGGGAATGTGCTGTGTGGCTCAGGAAACTCAGACAGGGGCTCAGTGTCAACTTAGAGGGGTGGGATGGGGCGGGAGACGGGAGGGAGGGTCAAACGGGAGGGGATGTATGTATACCTATGGTTGATTCATGTTGAGGTTTGACAGAAAACAACAAAATTCTGTACAGCAATTATCCTTCAATAAAAAATAAATAAATAAAGTAGTCAGGAAAAGAAACAAGATATACCATACACAGAAACAATAGTAAGAATGATAGCTGACTTTTTACCAGGAAAAAAGAACATAACAGTGGGACATTTTTTAGAAAATGTATCATTTATTTATTTATCTGCATCCAGTCTTACTTGTGGCATGTGGGATCTTAGTTCCATGACCAAGGATGGAACCAGGGCCCCCTATATTGGGAGTGTGGAGTCTAAGCCTCTTTACTACCAGGTAAGTCCTGGGACAGCATTTTTGAAGCATTGAAGGAAACGTTATCTTAACATTATGTGGGGTGAATATTTTTCAAAAATGAAAATGAAATAAAATCATTTCAGAATAGCTAAATATTGGGAGAA
This sequence comes from Capra hircus, assembly GCF_001704415.2. Lineage (NCBI taxonomy): Eukaryota > Metazoa > Chordata > Mammalia > Artiodactyla > Bovidae > Capra > Capra hircus. The sequence goes on from NC_030809.1 coordinate 132,249,554, forward strand.
TACACTGCTTGTAGAACTGGACTAAAAGACCTGGACTAACATGGTGAAAACTCTCCCATCTAAAAGGAGAATGATGCCAGAGAGAAATTCTACAGGAAGGAATGAAGAGCACTGGGAATATTTTTTTTTTAGACGATTGACTGCTTAAAGCAAAAATGTTCCCTATATTTTGGTATATAACACACACAACTAAAATGACAGTTGCATAAAGGATGGGTGTTATAATGTTCTTACATTATTATTGTCAGCTGGTGGATTTTCCCCTGGTGGCTTAGAGGTTAAAGCATCCGCCTGGAATGCGGGAGACCCAGGCTCGATCCCTGGGTCGGGAAGATCCCCTGGAGAAGGGAAATGGCAACCCACTACAGTACTCTTGCCTGGGGAACCCCATGGAGGAGGAGCCTGGTGGGCTACAGTCCATGGGGTCACACAGGGTCGGACACGACTGAGCGCCTTCACTTTCACTTTCTTTCACAAGCTGGCCTTTGCCAAGAGCATTGCCAATGACTGCCAATGACAAGGGCGTTTGTCATCTGCCTCCGTGGAGACTGTGCTGCGGCAGCTGCTCACCTTTAATCCCCCCGAGGGCGTTCAGGGGGGAGCAAGGTTCTCTGTGCTCCAGGGAACCTGGTGGGACAGGTCTTCAGATGGTTTGGATATTTTCAGGAACAGATTTTATGATCCCAATCCTTGCATCTCCTCATACCTAGAATAGCATTAAATCCATTCATGATGACATCAGCTCCTTGTGACTGGCAGATAAACCTCTTGTAATGTAAGCACTTGATTGTATTGAACTTCTGCTTCAACAAAAGCTTATGTATTAACCTTCCCTGATTGCCTCTTTGGAGAAGTCCCTCAGAGCTGTTTGAGGTGCTGCCTCCCAGGCCGCAGTCTTCATTTTGTCCCAGATAAAGCTGTGCGTCTTTTTTAGTCAACATTATGAATTGGTATGATATCAGTAGTAACACAAGATAAACTGATGAGCCAAGAAAGCATATTGTTTTCCCTAAAGCAGCCATATGAAAAAATAGCTATACCAAAAATCAAAACATGCAAACAGAAAAGAGGAGATAGGAAAATTTTAATTTTCACTTAAAAAAAGCAAACATGTTAAATTCAGTCAATCCAAAAGAGGCAGGAAAGGAGGAAAAAAGGAAAAAGTAGAGGAGCTACATAGTAAATGAATGGCTAAACAGTAGGCTCAAAGCTGAAAAAAATCGATCTTGCACTTACAGTTAATGGTCTTAAACACTCTAAATAGAAGGCTGAGATTTTATTTTTAAAAGCAATTTATAGAGGTGCACATTAAATAGAAATAGGTAAAGAACTATCTCACACAAACACTAATAATAAGAAAACTAGTGTGGCTATATTCATATCAGACAGAATGAACTTCAAGTCAATGAAATTACAGAGGGGGAAAATAAAAGGACATTCTATGATGACAAAAGTCAATTGATTGGGACGTCCCTGCTGGGCTTCCCTTGTGACTCAGCTGGTAAAGAATCCATCTGCAACGTGGAATACCTGGGTTCGATCTCTAAGTTGGGAAGGTCACCTGGAGAAGGGAAAGGCTACCCACTCCAGTATTCTGGCCTAGAGAATTCCATTGACTGTATAGTCCATTGGGTCACAAGAGCTAGACACAGCTGAGCAACTTTCACTTTCACTTTACTTTTCCCTGCTAGTCCAGTGGCTGGGATGCCACGCTCCCAAGGCAGGGGGCCCGGGAGATCCCACATGCTACAACTAAGTTCTCATGCAGCAACTGAAAGGATCCTGTGTGCTACAACTAAGACTCAGAATAGCCTCCCCTTCAAAAAGTTAATTAATTGTCAGTCATGTCCGACTCTTTGCGACCCCATGGACACCAGGCTCCTCCATCCATGGGATTTTCTAGGCAAGAGGCCTGGAGTGGGTTGCCATTTCCTTCTCCAGAGAATCTTCCCAACCCAGGGATCGAACCCAGGTCTCCTGCATTGTAGACAGACGCTTTACCATCTGAACCACCAGGGAAGTCCAAGGAGACATTAACAATCCTAAATGTGTGTGCACACGATGAGATTACTTAAAAATACGGAGTGGGAGCGACAGCAGAAAGTGACAGCCTAACAGAACCTGGGGCAGCGTATTGGGCCAACCCCTAAGCTGGAAAGATCCATTGGGACAGACTATTTTGGAATTCTGGAACATGTCTGGACACTTATAACAACCAGGGGAGCACTTCATGAAGGGTGAGACTTCTGATCTTTTGCAAATAGGTGGCATGCACAAGCCAACTGCTGCTCCCAATTCCTCAGCATCGTCTTGGCAGTGGCCAGTGCTGTTGGAGCAGCTGGCTAGTGCCAGGGTGGGCAGTAGTGACTTTGTCCTCAAAATATTTGGATTTTTGCATTTGGGCTGGGCTAGTACTCTTGCCTGGAAAGTCCCATGGACGGAGGAGCCTGGTAGGCTGCAGTCCATGGGGTCGCGAAGAATCGGACACGACTGAGATACTTCTCTTTCACTTTTCACTTTCATGCATTGGAGAAGGAAATGGCAACCCACTCCAGTGTTCTTGCCTGGAGAATCCCAGGGACGGGGGAGCCTGGTGGGCTGCCGTCTATGGGGTCGCACAGAGTCGGACACGACTGAAGCGACTTAGCAGCTGCAGCAGCAGTGATGTCTGAGGAACCAGCACAGGTTCCTGAGACTTTTGGAAAAGTCACAGACAGATGGTGCCACTCTCAACAAACAAAACTTATCTTCCCTGAGCAGTGGGAGAATCAGATTTCCAAAGCTAACGTAACACCTTCTGGGTATTACATGTCCATTTCTTAAAAAGAAGTTACAAAACTTATAAGAACACAGGAAAGTGTGGCCCAGTTTCAAGAAAAAGAGAACTTGACAGAAATATCCTGGAGAAATCCCAGACATTCTAATTATTAGACAAAGACACTGAATGGACTGATTTAACATGCTCAGAGAGCTAAAGGAAGTCATGAGTAAGGACTAATAGGAATCAGAAAATGATATAAACAAAATGAAAATATTTTTAAAGCAGTTTATAAAAAGGAACCAAACAAATTCTGGAATTGAAAAGTAAACTGACATGAAATATTCACTAGCTTAACAAAAATATTAACAAAATTGATGAACTGTTAGGTTGATCAGGGGGAGTAGGAGGGAGAGAGACGCAACCAAAATCAGAAATGAAAGTAGGGCCATTATTTCTGATTGTACAGAAATAAAGTGGATTATAAGAGAATACTGTGAACAACTGTATGCCAACAAATTAGATAACCTAGACTGAAAGGGAAAATTCCTAAACCACACAAATTATCAAAGCTGACTTACTCAAGAAGGAATAGAAAATCAGACTAGACCAGTAATCAAAAACCTCCGCCCCCCACCCACCGCCCCAGTGAAGGAAAGTCCAAGACTAGATGGTTTCACTGGAGAACTTTACCAAACATGGAAGATGAGTTAAAACCAATCCTTTTCAAATTCTTCTATAAAATGAAGAGGAGGGAACACTTCCTAACACATTCCATATGCTAGCTACCTGACATCAAAGCCAGAAAAAGATCCTACAAGAAAGCTAGGGGCCAATATCCTTAATGAATGTAGATGCAAAATCCTCAACAAAATACTACCAAATGGAATTCCAGTGTTTTAAAAGGTTCATACACCACAAGCAACAGAGCAATCTGGGTCAATATATGAAAATTATTCTTTGTAATATATTGCATTAATAGAATGAAGGGAAAATACCACATGATCATCTCAACCAATGCAAAAATTTTTTAATAAAATCCAGCACACTTCATGATAAAAAAAAAAAAACACTCAGTACGATAGGAATAGAAAGGAATGTTCTCTACATGATAAAGGCCATATATGAAAAACCCAACTGAGCTAATATCATGCTTGGTAGTGGAAAGTTGAAAGCATTCTCCCTAAGATCAGAAGCAAGATAAGGTTGCCTATTTTTGCCTCTGTTCAATGTGGTACTGCAGTTCTAGCCAGAGAAATTAGGCCAAGAAAAAGAATAACAGTTTTCTAAATTGGAAAAGAAGAGATAGTTATCTCTGTTCATAGAAGACATGATATGTAGAAAACCCTAATGAACCTACAAAAATGTTGAATTTAGCAATGTTATAGGATACAAAATTGACACACAAAAACTCAATTGTACCACCTGACCTGCCTCTTGAGAAACCTATATGCAGGTCAGGAAGCAACAGTTAGAACTGGACATGGAACAACAGACTGGTTCCAAAGAGGAAAAGGAGTACGTCAAGGCTGTATATCGTCACTCTGCTTATTTAACTTCTACGCGGAGTACATCATGAGAAACGCTGGGCTGGAAGAAGCACAAGCTGGAATCAAGATTGCCGGGAGAAATATCAATAACTTCAGATATGCAGATGACACCACCCTTATGGCAAAAGGTGAAGAGGAACTAAAAAGCCTCTTGATGAAAGTGAAAGAGGAGAGTGAAAAAGTTGGCTTAAAGCTCAACATTCAGAAAACGAAGATCATGGCATCTGGTCTTATCACTTCATGGGAAATAGATGGGGAAACAGTGTCAGACTTTATATTTTTGGGCTCCCAAATCACTGCAGATCGTGACTGCAGCCATGAAATTAAAAGACGCTTACTCCTTGGAAGGAAAGTTATGACCAACATAGATAGCATATTCAAAAGCAGAGACATTACTTTGCCAACAAAGGTCCGTCTAGTCAAGGCTATGGTTTTTCCAGTGGTCATGTGTGGATGTGAGAGTTGGACTGTGAAGAAAGCTGAGCGCCAAAGAATGGCTGCTTTTGAACTGTAATGCTGGAGAAGCCTCTTGAGAGTCCGTTGGATTGCAAGGAGACCAAACCAGTCCATCCTAAAGGAGACCAGTCCTGGGTGTTCATTGGAAGGACTGATTCTGAGGCTGAAATTCCAGTACTTTGGCCACCTCATACGATGAGTTGACTCATTGGAAAAGAGCCTGATGCTGGGAGAGATTGGGGGCAGGAGGAAAAGGGGACGACAGAGGATGAGATGGCTGGATGGCATCACCGACTCGATGGACATGAGTTTGGGTGAACTCCGGGAGTTGGTGATGGGCAGGGAGGCCTGGCATGCTGCGATTCATGGGGTTGCAAAGACTCGGACATGACTGAGTGACTGAACTGAAGTGAATTGAACACTAGAAATAAGCAATCCAAAAAGGAAATTAAGAAACAATTTCATTTACACAACTTCAGAAGTAGTAAATTTCTTAGGAATAAACAAAGGAGGAGAAAGAGTGTACACTGAAAACTATTAATTATAAAACATTGCTTAAAGAAATTAAAGAATACCTAAATAAATGGAAAGACCTACTGCATTCATGGGTTGGAAGACTTATTATGGTTAAAATTATAGTACTTCTTAAATGTATCTATAAATTTAACACAATTCTTATCAAAATCCCACTGGCACTTTCTGCAGAATTAGAAAAACACATAATAAAATTCGAATTTCAAAGGAATTTGAAGACCCTAAGCAATCCTGATGTAGAAGAATATAGTTAGATTCTTCCCAATTTTAAATTTTACCTCAGAGATTCAGTAATCGAGAATGTGGCACTAGCATAAAGATAGACTGAGAGCATAGACTAGAGATAAACCCTCATGTATACGGTTAATTGGTTTCCAATAAGAGTCACAAGACACTTTGTAGGAGGTAAAGGCATTGCTTTGAAAAAATGCTGCTGAGACAACTATATAGCCACATGCAAAATAAGGAGGTCTCATCCTACCAAGTAAGCAATGGTTGCTTAACTGTGCACACTAAAAGCACAGATAGCAAAAGAAAAAGCAAATTGGACTTCAAAAAATTTTAAATTTCTGTATCAAGGGATACTATCAAGAGAGTAAAAAGACAAGACGCAGATAAGAAGAATATATCTGATGAGATTAATATCCAGAATATATAGACTCCTACAACAAAAACATCAAAAACAAAAACCACACTTGATTAAAAGTGAACAAATGACTAGACATTTCTCCAAAGAAGATATACCAATAACCAGGAGGCACGTGAAAATAGCCTAATATCCTAATAAATCTTGAGAAAATGCAAATCAAAGCCTCAATTAAAAAATCTCCAACAGAAATGATACAGGTGCACTTATGTACAAAACAGAACTAGAGCCACAGACATAGGAAACAAATTTATGGTTACCAAAGGGGAAAGGGGTCGGGAGGGATAAATTAGGATCTTGGATTAACGTATACATACATATAAAACAGACAATCAAAAAGGATCTACTATATAGCTCAGGGAACTCAATATTCTGTAATAACCTATATGAGAAAAGAATCTGAAAAAAGATTAGATTTTTGTAAACATCTGACAGTCACTTTGCTGTACACCTGAAGCTAATACAACATTGTAAATCAAGTATAATTCATTCACAGTGTTGTGCAGACAGCACCACTATCCATCTCCAGACCTTCTTATATCAGCTCATACTGAAACTACAGCCATTAAACAACCTCCCCATCCCCCAACCCTCAGCACCTGGTAACCTCTGTTCTACTTTCTATCTCCATGAACTTCACTCTTTTAGGTACCTCATATAAGCAGAATCACACAGCACACATCCTTTTTTGTGCCACTTATTTCACTTAACATACTGGCCTCAGTGTTCTTCTATGCTATGGCATGACTTAGTCGTCTCAGGGTGCTGTAACCAAATACCACAGACTGGTGGCTTAAGCAACAGAAGTTTATTTTTCACAAATCTTGGGGCTGAAAGTCTGAGATCAGAGTGCTTGAATGGTCAGGTTCGCTTTCTGGCTGTGCCCAGATAGCCGCCTTCTTGTTGTGTCCCCATATGACAGAGAGAGAGCTCCCGAGTCTTTCTCTTCTTATAAGGGCTGTCTATGGGCAGAAAGTGAAGAGGAGCTAAAAAGCCTCTTGATGAAAGTGAAAGAGGAGAGTGAAAAAGTTGGCTTAAAGCTCAACATTCAGAAAACGAAGATCATGGCATCTGGTCCCATCACTTCATGGGAAATAGATGGGAAAACAGTAGAAACAGTGTCAGCCTTTATTTTTTGGGGCTCCCAAATCACTGCAGATGGTGATTGCAGCCATGAAATTAAAAGACGCTTACTCCTTGGAAGAAAAGTTATGACCATCCTAGATAGCATATTCAAAAGCAGAGACATTACTTTGCCAGCTAAGGTCCGTCTAGTCAAGGCTATGGTTTTTCCTGTGGTCATGTATGGATGTGAGAGTTGGACTGTGAAGAAGGCTAAGTGCCGAAGAATTGATGCATTTGAACTGTGGTGTTGGAGAAGACTCTTGAGGGTCCCTTGGACTGCAAGGAGATCCACTCAGTCCATTCTGAAGGAGATCAGCTTTGGAATTTCTTTGGAAGGAATGATGCTAAAGCTGAAGCTCCAGTACTTTGGACACCTCATGGGAAGAGCTGACTCATTGGAAAAGAACCTGATGCTGGGAGGGATTGGGGGCAGGAGGAGAAGGGGATGACCCAGGATGAGATGGCTGGATGGCATCACTGACCTGATGGATGTGAGTCTGAGTGAACTCCGGGAGTTGGTGATGGACAGGGAAGCCTGGCGTGCTGCGATTCATGGGGTCGCAAAGAGTCGGACACGACTGAGTGACTGAACTGAACTGATGGGGTCACACAGAGTCGGACACGACTGAAGCGACTTAGCAGCAGCAGCAGCAGCAGCAGCGATCTCATCATGAGGTTCTCACCCTTATGACCGCATCTAACCTAATTATCTCTCAAAAGCCCTATCTCCAACTACCATCATGCTAGGGATTAGGCCTTTAACATACAATTTTGGGATGGGGACATACTTAGTCCACAACGGAGTACATATCAGAATTTACTTCCTTTTCAAAACTGATAATATTTCATTTCATATATACATGCAACCTTTTATTTATCCATTCGTCAATGGACTTTTGCATTTTTTCTGTCTTTTGGGTGTTATGAATAATGCTGCTACGAACACTGGAGTACAAGTATCTGGTTGAGTCCCTGCCTTCAATTCTTTTCAGTGAATATCTAGAAGAGGAATTGCTGGATTATATTGTCATTCTGTAGTTAATTTTTAAGGAACTTCCTCACTATTTTTCACAGCGTTGCATCAATTTACATTCCCACTAGCAATGTACAAGTTTTGCCCATCTCCACCAATGCTTGTCCTCCTTTTAAAAAAGAGCCACCCTATTAGATGTGAAATGGTGATTTTTATTTGTATTTCCCTCAACATTTAGAAAACTAAGATCATGGCATCTGGTCCCATCACTTCATGGGAAATAGATGGGGAAACAGTGGAAACAGTGTCAGACTTTATTTTTTGGGGCTCCCAAATCACTGCAGATGGTGACTGAAGCCATGAAATTAAAAGAGCTTGATCCTTGGAAGAAAAGTTCTTACCAACCTAGATAGCATATTCAAAAGCAGAGACATTACTTTGCTAACAAAGGTCCATCTAGTCAAGGCTATGGTTTTTCCAGTAGACATGTATGGATGTGAGAGTTGGACTGTGAAGAAAGCTGAGCACTGAAGAATTGATGTTTTTGAACTATGGTGTTGGAGAAGACTCTTGAGAGCCCCTTGGACTGCAAGGAGATCCAACCAGGCCATCCTAAAGATCAGTCCTGGGTGTTCCTTGGAAGTAATGATGCTAAAGCTGAAACTCCAGTATTCCAACACCACAGTGTAAAAGCATCAATGACCACTGGAAAAACCATAGCCTTGACTAGACAGACCTTAGTCAGCAAAGTAATGTCTCTGCTTTTGAATATGCTATCTAGGTTGGTCATAATTTTCTTCCAAGGAGTAAGCGTCTTTTAATTTCATGGCTTCAGTCACCATCTGCAGTGATTTTGGAGCCCCCCAAAATAAAGTCTGACACTGTTTCCACTGTTTCCCCATCTATTTCCCATGAAGTGATGGGACCGGATGCCATGATCTTCGTTTTCTGAATGTTGAGCTTTAAGCCAACTTTTTCACTCGCCTCTTTCACTTTCATCAGGAGGCTTTTTAGCTCCTCTTCACTTCCTGCCATAAGGGTGGTGTCATCTGCATATCTGAGGTTATTGATATTTCTCCTGGCAATCTTGATTCCAGCTTGTGCTTCTTCCAGTCTAGCGTTTCTCATGATGTACTCTGCATAGAAGTTAAATAAGCAGGGTGACAATATATCACCTTGACGTACTCCTTTTCCTCTTTGGAACCAGTCTGTTGTTCCATGTCCAGTTCTAACTGTTGCTTCCTGACCTGCATACAGATTTCTCAAGAGGCAGGTCAGGTGGTCTGGGATTCCCATCTCTCTCAGAATTTTCCACAGTTTATTGTGATCCACACAGTCAAAGGCTTTGGCATAGTCAATAAAGCAGAAATAGATGTTTTTCTGGAACTCTCTTGCTTTTTCCATGATCCAGCGGATGTTGGCAATTTGATCTCTGGTTCCTCTGCCTTTTCTAAAACCAGCTTGAACATCAGGGAGTTCACGGTTCACGTAATGCTGGTCTGGCTTGGAGAATTTTGAGCATTACTTTACTAGCATGTGAGATGAGTGCAATTGTGTGGTAGTTTGAACATTCTTTGGCATTGCCTTTCTTTGGGATTGGAATGAAAACTGACTTTTTCCAGTCCTGTGGCCACTGCTGAGTTTTCCAAATTTGCTGGCATGTTGAGTGCAGCACTTCCACAGCATCATCTTTCAGGATTTGAAATAGCTCCACTGGAATTCCATCACCTCCACTAGCTTTGTCCGTAGTGATGCTTTCTAAGGCCCACTTGACTTCACATTCCAAGATGTCTGGCTCCAGATGAGTGATCACATCATCATGATTATTTGGGTCATGAAGATCTTTTTTGTACATTTCTTCTGTGTATTCTTGCCACCTCTTCTTAATATCTTCTGCTTCTGTTAGGTCCATACCATTTCTGTCCTTTATCGAGCCCATCCTTGCATGAAATGTTCCCTTGGTATCTCTAATTTTCTTGAAGAGATCTCTAGTCTTTCCCATTCTGTTGTTTTCCTCTATTTCTTTGCATTGATCGCTGAAGAAGACTTTCTTATATCTTCTTGCTATTCTTTGGAACTCTGCATTCAGATGCTTATATCTTTCCTTTTCTCCTTTGCTTTTCGCCTCTTCTTTTCACAGTTATTTGTAAGGTCTCCCCAGACAGCCATTTATTTTTTTGCATTTCTTTTCCATGGGGATGGTCTTGATCCCTATCTCCTGCACAATGTCACGAACCTCATTCCATAGTTCATCAGGCACTCTATCTATCAGATCTAAGCCCTTAAATCCATTTCTGACTTCCACTGTATAACCATAGGGGTTTGATTTAGATCATACCTGAATGGTCTAGTGGTTTTCCCTATTTTCTTCAATTTGAGTCTGAATTTGGTAATAAAGAGTTCACGATCTGAGCCACAGTCAGCTCCTGGTCTTGTTTTTGTTGACTGTGTAGAGCTTCCCCATCTTTGGCTGATAGAATGTGGTCCACTGGAGAAGGGAATGGCAAGCCACTTCAGTATTCTTGCCTTGAGAACCTCATGAACAGTAGGAAAAGGCAAAATGATAGGATACCAAAAGGGGAACTCCCCAGGTCATTAGGTGCCCAATATGCTACTGGAGAGCAGCGGAGAAATAACTCCAGAAAGAATGAAGGGATGGAGCCAAAGCTAAGACAATACCCAGTTGTGGATGTGACTGGTGATAGAACCAAGATCCGATGCTGTAAAGAGCAATATTGCATAGGAACCTGGAATGTCAGGTCCATGAATCAAGGCAAATTGGAAGTGGTCAAACAGGAGATGGCAAGGGTGAACGTCGACATTCTAGGAATCAGTGAACTAAAATGGACTGGAATGGGTGAATTTAACTCAGATGACCATTATATCTACTACTGCGGGCAGGAATCCCTCAGAAGAAATGGAGTAGCCATCATGGTCAACAGAAGAGTCTGAAATGTGGTAGTTGGATGCAATCTCAGAAACGACAGAATGATCTCTGTTCATCTCCAAGGCAAACCATTCAATATCACAGTTATCCAAGTCTATGCCCCAACCAGTAATGCTGAAGAAACTGAAGTTGAATGGTTTTATGAAGACCTACAAGACCTTGTAGAACTAACACCCCAAAAACATGTCCTTTTCATTATAGAGGACTGGAATGCAAAAGTAGGGAGTCAAGAAACACCTGGAGTAACAGGCAAATTTGGCCTTGGAATGCGGAATGAAGAAGGGCAAAGACTAATATAGTTTTGCCAAGTAAATGCACTGGTCATAGCAAACACCCTCTTCCAACAACACAAGAGAAGACTCTACACAGGGACATCACCAGATGGTCAACACCGAAATCAGATTGATTGTATTCTTTGCAGCCAGAGATGGAGAAGCTCTGTACAGTCAACAAAAACAAGACCAGGAGCTGACTGTGGCTCAGATCATGAACTCCTTATTACCAAATTCAGACTCAAATTGAAGAAAGTAGGGAAAACCACTAGACCATTCTTTGATTACTATAGCTTCATGAATTCTGAAAATAAGAATGTGAGTCTTTCTATTTTGTTCTACTTTTTCAAATTGTTTTGACTATTCTGAGTCCTATGAAATTCTATACAAATTTTGGGATAAGCTTCTTAAGTTTTACAAATAACCCGTTAGAATTCTGATAGGGATAGCTTTGAGTCTTTAGACCAGTTTGTGGGATATTGCTATCTTAATAACATTAGTTTTTCCAATCCATGAACAATGGGTGTCTTTCCATTTTTTTTGATCTTTAGTTACTTTTGACTATGTTTTATAGTTTAAAGAGTGTAATTTTTCACTTCTTTTGTGAAATTTACTTCTGAGAGTATTCTATCTTATTGGATACTTTTATGAATGAAATGATTTTCTTTCATTTTTGTATTGTTCATTACAAATGTCTAGAAACACAATTGATTTTATATACTGAGCTTGTATCCTGCAAATTTGCTGAAATTGTTTATTAGTTTAATTGTTTTTAGTGGATTTTCTATATACAAGAGCATGTCATCTGTGAATAGGTATAGTTTTACTTCTTCCAATTTGGATGTCTTTATTCATTTTTCTTGCCTAATTTCGCAGATTAGAACTTCCAGTACAACTCTGAATAGAATTGGTGGCAGTGGATGAATAGAATTGTTGGCAGTGGGTATCCTTGTCTTGTTCCTGGTGTTAGTAGGGAAAACATTCTTTATGATATTACCTACTGGTTTTTCAGAGATACACTTTATCAAGTTGAGGAAGTTCCCTTCCCGATCGTTAAAAGTTTTTATCGTGAAGTTTGTTGAATTTTGTCAGATTTTTTCTATGTTTATTGAGATGATCACATGATTTTTGTTTTTTATTCTATTGATATGAGGTATTACATTCAATTCAGTTCAGTCGCTCACTTGTGTTTGACTCTTTGCAACCCCATGAACTGCAGCACACCAGGCTTCCCTGTCTATCACCAACTCCTGGAGCTTGCTCAAACTCATGTCCAATGAGTCAGTGATGCCATCCAACCATCTCATCCTCTGTTGTTCCTTTCTCCTCCTGCATTCAATCTTTTCCAGCATCAGGGCCTTTTCCAAGGAGTCACTTCTTTGCATTAGGTGGCCAAAGTATTGGAGTTTCAGCTTCAGCCTCAGTCTTCCAATGAATGTTCAGGATTGATTCCCTTTAGGATTGACTGGTTGGATCTCCTTGCAGTCCAAGGGACTCTCAAGAGTTTTCTCCAACATCACAGTTCGAAAGCACCAATTCTTCAGCACTCAGCTTTCTTCACATCCATACATGACTACTGGAAAAACCATAGCCTTGACTAGACGGACCTTTGTTGGCAAGTAATGGCATCTGGTACCATCACTTCATGGGAAATAGATGGGGAAACAGTGGAAAACAGTGGCAGACTTTATTTTGGGGGCCTCCAAACTCACTGCAGATGGTGACTGCAGCCATGAAATTAAAAGACGCTTACTCCTTGGAGGGAAAGTTATGACCAACCTGGATAGTATATTGAAAAGGAGAGATATTACTTTGCCAACAAAGGTCCATCTAGCCAAAGCTATGGTTTTTCCAGTGGTCATGTATGGATGTGAGAGTTGGACTGTGAAGAAAGCTGAGCACTGAAGAATTGATGCTTTTGAATTGTGGTGTTGGAGAAGACTCTTAAGAGTCCCTTGGACTGCAAGGAGATCCAACCAGTCCATTCTGAAGGAGGTCAGCCCTGGGATTTCTTTGGAAGGAATGACGTTAAAGCTGAAGCTCCAGTACTTTGGCCACCTCATGCGAAGAGTTGACTCATTGGAAAAGACCCTGATGCTGGGAGGGATTGGGGGCAGGAGGAGAAGGGGACAACAGAGGATGAGATGGCAGGATGGCATCACCGACTCGATGGACATGAGTTTGAGTGAACTCCGGGAGTTGGTGATGGACAGGGAGGCCTGGTGTGCTGCAATTCATGGGGTCACAAAGAGTAGGACATGACTGAGCAACTGAACTGAACTGAACTGAACTAAATGTCTCTGCTTTGTATATGCTACTAGGTTTCTCATAGCTTTCCTCCCAAGGAGCAAGCGTCTTTAGTTTCTGGCTGCAGTCACAATCGGCAGTGATGTTGGAGCCCCCCAAAATAGTCTGTTACTGTTTCCATTGTTTCCCCGTCAATTTGCCTTGAAATGATGGGACTAGATATAATGATCTTTGTTCTTTGAATGTTTCATTTTAAGCCCAGCTTTTTCACTCTCCTCTTTCACCTTCATCAAGAGGCTCTTCAGTTCCTCTTCTCCTGGTATCATCTGTCTAACTGAGGTTACTGATATTTCTCCTAGCAATCTTGATTCCAGCTTGTGCTTCATCCAGCTTGACATTTTGCATGATGTACTCTGCATATAAGTTAAATAAGCAGGGTGACAATATACAGCCCTGACATACTCCTTACCCAATTTTAAACCAGTCTGTTGTTCCATATCTAGTTCTAACTGTTGATTCTTGACCTGAATACAGATTTCTTAGGAGGCAGATAATGCAGTCTGGTATTCCACTCTCTTGAAGAATTTTCCGCAGTTTGTTGTGATCCACACGATCAAAGTCTTTGGCATAGCCAATAAAGCAGAAGTAGATGTTTTTCTGGAACTCTTTTGCATTTCTATGATTCAACGGATGGTGGCAATTTGATCTCTGGTTCCTCTTCCTTTTCTAAATCAGGCTTGAACATCTAGAAGTTCACGGTTCACATACTGTTGAAGCCTGGTTTGGAGAATTTTGAGCATTACTTTACTAGCACGTGAGATGAGTGCAATTGTGTGGTAGTTTGAACATTCTTTGGCATTGCCGTTCTTTGGGATTGAAATGAAAACTGATCTTGTCCAGTCTTGTGGCCACTGCTGAGTTTTCCAAATTTGCTGGCATATTGAGTGCAGCACTTTAATAGCATCATATTTTAGGATTTGAAATAGCTCAGCTGGAATTCCATCACCTCCATGAGCTTTGTTCATAGTTATGTTTCCTAAGGACTACTTGCCTTCACATTCCAGGATGTCTGGCTCTAGGTGAGTGATCATACCATTGTGGTTATCTGGTCATGAAGGTCTTTTTTGTACAGTTCTTCTGTGTATTCTTGCCACCTCTTCTTAATATCTTCTGCTTCTGTTAGGTCCATACCATTTCTGTGCTTTATTGTGCCCATCTTTGCATGAAAATTTCCCTTGGTATCTCTAATTTTCTTGAAGAGATCTCTAGTCTTTCCCATTCTGTTGTTTTCCTCTATTTCTTTGCATTGATCACTGAGGAAAGCTTTCTTATCTCTCGTTGCTATTCTTTGGAACTCTGCATTTGGATGGGTATATCTTTCCTTTTCTCCTTTGCCTTTAGCGTCTCTCCTTTTCTCAGTTATTTGTAAGGCCTCCTCAGACAACCATTTTGCCTTTTGCATTTCTTTTTCTTGGAGATGGTCTTGATCCCTGTCTCCTGTACAATGTCATGAACCTCTGTCCTTAGTTCTTCAAGTACTGTATCAGACCTAATCCCTTGAATCTATTTGTCACTTCTGTGTATAATCACAAGGGACTTGATTTAGGTCCTACCTGAATGGTCTAGTGGTTTTCCCTATTTTCTTCAATTTCAGTCTGAATTTTGCAATAAGGAGTTCATAATCTGAGCCACAGTCAGCTCCCGGTCTTGTTTTTCCTGAGTGTATCGAGCTTCTTCATCTCTCATTGCAAATAATATAATCAATCTGACTTTGGTGTTGGCCATATGGTGATGTCCATGTGTAGAGTCTTCTCTTGTGTTGTTGGAAAAGGGTGTTTGCTATAACCAGTGTGTTCTCTTGGCAAAACTCTGTTAAACTTTGTCCTGCTTCATTTTGTATTCCAAGGTCAAATTTGCCTGTTATTCCAGGTATCTCTTGACTTCCTACTTTTGCATTCCAGTCCTCTATAATGAGAAGGACACCTTTTTTGGGTGTTCGTTCTAGAAGGTTTTGTAGCTCTTCATAGAACCATTCAACTTCAGCTTCTTCAGCATTACTGGTGAGGATACAGACTTGGATTACTGTGATATTGAATGGTTTGCCTTAGAAACGAGCAGAGATCGTTCTGTCATTTTTTAGATTGTATCGAAGTACTGCATTTCAGACTCTTTTGGTAACTATGATGACTAAGCCATTTACTAAGGGATTCTTGCCCACAGTAGTAGATATAATGGTCATCTGAATTAAATTCGTTCATTCCAGTCCATTTTAGTTTACTGATTCCTAAAATGTTGAAATTCACTCTTGCCATCTCTCGTTTGACCACTTCCAATTTGCCTTAATTCATGGGCCTAACATTCCAGGTTCCTATACAGTATTGTTCTTTACAGCATCGGACTTTACTTCCATCCCCTGTCACATCCATCACTGGGTGTTGTTTTTGCTTTGACTCCAGCTCTTCATTCTTTCTGGAGCTATTTCTCCACTCTTCTCCAGTGGCATATTTTGTACCTACTGACCTAGAGAGTTCATCTTTCAGTATCTTTTTGCCTTTTCATACTGTTCATGGGGTTCTCAAGGCAAGAATACTGAAGTGGTTTGCCATCCCTTTCTTCAGTGGACCACATTTTGTCAGAAATCTCCACCCTGACCTGTCCATCTTGGGTGGCCCTACAGGGCATGGCTCATATTTTCATTGAGTTAGACAAGGCTGTGGTCCATGTGATCAGTTTGGTTGTTTTTTTGTGATTGTGGTTTTCATTCTGTCTGCCCTCTAAGGGATAAAGATAAGAGGCTTATGGAAGCTTCCTGATGGGAGAGACTGACTGAGAGGGAAACTGGATTTTGTTCTGATGGACAGGGCCATGCTCAGTAATCTTTAATCCAATTTTCTGTTGATGGGCAGGGCTGTGTTCCCTCTCTGATGTTCATCCTGAGACCAAAGTTTGGTAGGGGTAATGAAGATGATGGCGACCTCCTTCAGAAGGCCTTGTGCACACACTCTTGTGTTCAGTACCCCTGACCCTGCAGCAGGCCACTGTTGACCCACGCCTCTGCTGGAGACTCCTGCACACTCACAGACAAGTCTGGGTCAGTCTCTTGTGGGGTACTGAGCCTTTCTCCTGGGTCCTGGAGCACCAAGGTTTTGTTTGCGCCCTCCAAGAGTCTGTTTCCCCATCTTGTGTAAGTTCTGTAATCAAATCCCACTGGCCTCCAAAGTCAAACTTCCTGGGGGTTCTCAGTCCCTTTCCTGGACCCCCAGGTTGAGAAATCTGTGTGGGTCCTAGAAATTTTTTAACAGTGCAAGAATTTATTTGGTATAATTGTTCTGCTGTTTGTGGATCATCTGCTTGGTGGCTCTATGGTGGGATGAATGTATTACATTAAGTGATTTTTGAAACCATCCTTGCATTCCTGAGATAAATCCCATATAACCATGGAATATAAATCTTTTTATATTTTTCTGAATTCAGTTTGCAGGTATTTTGTTGGGGATTTTTCCATGTATATTCATAAGAGGTATTGACTTGTAGTTTTTTCTCTTGCAGCGTCTTTGCTTGGTTTTGCTATAAGGGTAATATTGGCTTCATACTGAATGACAGCAGTATTTATTATGAGTAAATAAAGCCACATTTACAATGTCCTTATCGAATAATATGAAATATATTTTTTGTTGGTTAAGGAAACAGTTATTTAATGCATTAATTAGGATTGCAAGTCATAGATTCAATAGTCATGAAACACATTTTTAATAAAACTTAAAGGAAGGTTGACAATCAACAAAGCAAGGGAAGAATGTAAAATTATCCAACTGCAGAAATAATACTTGTTACTGAATAAAACATGATGGATACAGAAAGAAGAGAATTCTGTTACCAGAGATTACTACTATTAACATTTTCACATATTTGCATATATATTCAAATATACATACATAGAAAATATGAACATATTCTATGTACTACAGTTTAAAACACAGTTTTACTTTCAGCAATTTTATACGTGAATGGAGCTGTATCTGTTAGGATACTTTAGGGAACATGAAAGAGGAAGTCTTCCTTGGGCTGGCATACTTAGAAAACATATTAGTTCACATGTTGAAAGTCAGAGTGAGGATAGTCTTCCAGCTGAGTGATTCAGGTGTTCAAAGATCCTAGATTCTTCCTGTCTCTCTGCTTCGGCAGCCGCAGCATCCGCTTTAGATTAAGATGGCACTGGGTGCTGTTTCTTTGCCCACATGGTGGGAGAAACTGATGTCGCTCAGTGGTAACCCCATCTTTCATGCCAAGCAGGACCTTCCCAGCAGAATGGGAAAGCTTTTCCTGTTCTGGAGCCAGTCACTGGGTATTAGTCAAGCCTACTCCTTGAGCTTTGGTTAACTTTCCCAGCTTCCCTCAACTGCTTTTTCAGGGGGCTCAATGAGTTGGGGAGTAGCTTTTGGCAAGTCTATTACAGTATCTACCACAAACGTTGAAAAAAATCAAATGGTGCTTACAAGTGTACATGGAAAAACCAGCAAGTTGCTTATTCATTCTGACCCATCCAGAGAAGCAAATATTGGTATTTTTAAGTTCTTTAAGCTATTTCTTCCAGTATTCCCCTCCAAACTTCTCAAGAATACCCTTCTATATTGCATTTCTTGATAGTTGTGCTTGAGTATTTGGCTCCCCTACAGAATTACCCTGTGTCCACTCACATCCTCTCTCGCATCACTGAGTATAGTAGCTGTAGTGGACTGAATTGTGTCCACCCCCCTCCCACCCCCATGCAATTCACATGTTGAAACTCTAATCCTCAATGTTATTGTATTTATTTATTGTTTTTTCTGATTTTTGGCCGTGTCCCATGGTATGTGGCATTTTAGTTCCCCAACCAGGGGTTGCATGGGCAGAGCAGAGTCTTAACCGCTGGATAGCCAGGGAAATCCCAATGTGACTGTATTTAGAAATAGAGCCTTAAAGAGGTAATTCAGGTTATATGAGTCATGAGAGTGGGCTCTAATCCTGTGTTACCGATGTCCTAAGAAGAGACACAAGGTATATGCATTCACAGAGAAGATGCTGAGTGGGGGACACTTCAGGAAGTCAGCTTTGGGGCTCAGGAAGACGGTCTCACCAGAACCTGACCACATCAGTACTTTGATCTTGAACTTCCAGCCTTCAGAACTGTGAGAAAATACATTTCTATTGTTTAAGCCACACTATTTGTGATGTTTATTATGATATCCCTAGCAGATGAATATAGTAGCTTAACTATTAATATCTGGATAAAACAAGAGTTTACTTCAGAAACAAGCTATGTATTTCAACGGTTTTCCTTGTTGCAGTAAGCTATTTTAAATAGCAATAACTTTCTCACTCTTATTTGTTTAGTTTTCTGTGCATTAATTTTGCCCCAAGTGGTTCAGGAGCTCTGTTGAGTGCCTTTCTATCATTGTCTGGACATGTGAGTTTTGCCCCACATCCCTGCATCCTGGAGGCTGGCCTCCAGCCCGGTTGAGGCGGCTCCAGAGCAGAGCTGCCCGCCAGTCTGTCACGTGAGACCCCTCTTTGCCTCTCTGCTGTTGGAGCCCCACGTCCTGGATACCAGGCTTCCTCTCTCTTGGATTCCTCCCCTGTTCTGCCAAAAGACATCGTTCCCAAGAAAATTCTTCTTCATGGGAGATATTTTTGAGTGACTATGTGCCTGAAGATGTTTTAATTTTGCCCTGACACTTGATAATATTTGGCTCAATATGGAATTTGAGTCTGGGAGTAATTTTTCTGCATTTTGTTGAACATGTTAAAATTATTTCCACTTTTGTCATGTTATAATTACTCCACTGAGTGCTAAATTTTTTTAAACAGCTAAATTTGTTTCTCTAGGATAAATCCCTAAAATGGTCAAAATTTTGAACATTTTTAAAGGTTTAAAAACAATATATGTTGCAAAATGCCTGTGAGACCAGCAATATATTCCAGTGAGCGCGTATGCGTTATTTATGTCCGTATTTCTGTGCGTGGTTTTTTTTGGCATCGTCAGCAGTCCTGGATATCAGCACTTAAAAAAATTGCTTGCTACTTTGATAAAGGAAATAAGGAGATAATCTTTTAGAGGGCTGGCTCTGGTGACTCTGGGAGGGTGGGGCTAGTGATGGGAAGTGCATAAAGATGCAAGGCAGGATGCTGGGTCACCTTCCACTTCCTTGCCTACAGTGGAAACCACTGAGAGAGCTGCTTATGAGTTGGACAGAGTTGGCAGTTTCTCTAGGATTAGTGGGTGGACTGACATATTTGTTGGCCCAAGGCTTGCCTGAATGTGGGAAAGATTAAACACCCCGAGGCACCCTCCTCCAGATCCATCCCCAGCCCCCTCAGCTTCCTGCCCACAGTCCTTTAGTGCAAATGTAAATACCCTTGAGAGTAGGGGAATTAAACTGAGCTCCAAACATGGAGGAATTCCATGTGCAAATTTACCCCCGCCCCTCACTGGCTATGGTGTCCTGGCCCAGGCATCGTGGCAACAGCTATGGAAAAGAAATCTGCTCTGAACATTCACAGATGAGCCTTTGTATGAAACAGGCATTTATTCCTCTTGGGTACATATTTAGGACTAGAAAGACTGGATTACATGGAAGGCGTATGTTTAACTTTTTAAGATACTGTCAAACTGGTTCCAGAATGATTTTCCCATGTTTTATTTCCACCAGCAGGCTATAAACTTCCAGTTTCACTGTATCATTGCGAATACCTGGTATGAAGTCAGTCTTTTATAATTTTAGCTATTCTGGTGGGTGTGTAGTGGTTTCATTGAGGTTTTAATCTTCATTTCTCTAATGCTAGTGATGCTGAATGTTTTTTCATGTGCTTGCTTGCTATCTGTTTATCTTCTTTGGTGAAGTATCTATTCAAATATTTTGTCCATTTTTTAAAAATTGAGCTGTTTGTATTCATATTAAGTTCTAAGAATTATTTACGGATTCCAGACACAAATCCTTTGTCAAATATGTTTTGCAAATATTTTATTCCCACTTGTGGCTTACTTTTCATTTTTGTAATTGTTTTTAGCTTAAAAAAAAACCAACAACCTTTTAGGGACTTCCCTGATGTTCCAGTGGCTAAAATTCCTTGCTCTCAGTGCAGGGAGCCCAGGCTCAATCCCAGGTCAGCAAACTAGATCCCACATGCCACAATGAAGATCTAATGCAGCCAGATAAATAAATAAATATTTTTTAAAACTGATAATTAAAAAATAACTGTAGACTTTACAGGAAGTTGCAAAAATGGAACCAAGAGTCCCATTTACCCTTCCTCCACCTTCTGCATTATATATGTGGTGTATGTGTGTGTCTGTATGTGATTCTCTGGAGTTTAATCTAGGTCATTTACAGGATTATATAACCACAACCACAACCAAGATTATGAAAAAATGTCCTTATCTTTAAGCCTTGTTCTTATTTCCAGCTCTCATTTTCATCCTGCCCAATCCTTCAGCAACCATTAATCTGTTCTTCATTTCTATAGTTATTTTCAAAATGTTATACAATGTCCTATAGAAAGTGGAATCACACGTACATAACCTTTAGATATCAACTCTTTTCTACTAAGCATAATTCTCTTGAGATCCATGCAAGTTTTTGTGTACTTTTTGTTTTTTGTTGTTAAATCACTAAGTCGTGTCCAACTGGTTTGAGACCGCATGGACTGTAACCTGACAGAGTCCTCTGTCCATGGGATTTCTCAGGCAAGAAAACTGGAGTGGGTTGCCATTTTCTTCTCCAGAGGATCTTCCTGACCCAGGGATCTTATCCGTGTCTCCTGCCCTGTAGGTGGATTCTTTACCGCTGAGCCATAGGAAAAGCCTAGTATTAATAGTTTGCTATATTTTTAAATAGCTGAATAGTATTCCATTGTATGGATGCACCAGAAATTTTTTTTTTACCACTCACCAATGGAAGGGAATTTTGGCTGTTTTCAGGTTTGGGCTTTTATGAATAAAGCTGGATGATCATTTACATATAGGTTTCTGCGTGAACACATTTTCATTTATTTGGGATAAATGTCCAAGATACAATTGCTAGATAGTTTTGTAAATACTGTTTAGGCCTATTAAAAATATCACACTATTTTCAAGACTGGCTGTACAATTTCATGTTCCCATCAGAAATATGTAACAGATCCAGAGTCTTTGCTTCCTCAGTAGTTTTTGGTGTAGTCACTATTTTTACATTTAGTCATTCTAACAAACGTATGGTGATATTTCATTGTGGTCTTAATTTGCATTTCCACAGTGGTTAATATGTCAAACATCTTTCTGCATGATTTTCAATTTGTATCTCCCCTGTTCACATTATCTGTCCATTTTCTAACTGTTGTTGTTGTTCTCTATTGTTTTCTGTTGAATTTTTAATTAGTTATATATTCTAAACACAAGTCCTTTGTAGGATAATTGGTTTGCAAATGTTTTCTCTCAGATTGTAGTTTGTCTTTTCATCCCCTTAACAGCTTCTTTTATGGAACAAAGTTTTAATTTTGATGAAGTTCAATTTATCCAGGTCTTCTTTGTCTAGGAGCTCTTTGCTTAGCTCGAGGTTCTAAAGATTTTCTCCTATGTTTCTTCCTGAATTTTTGAAATAGTTTAACATTTAATGTTTAAACACATGTCCGTTTAGAATTAAATCATTTGTAAGATGTGAGACAATTATTTAAAAGATGTTTCCTCCTTGGAAAAAAGGCTATGACAAACCTAGACAGCATATTAAAAAGCAGAGACATTACTTTGGCAACAAAAGTCCATCTAGTCAAAGTTATGGTGTTTCCAGTAGTCATGTGTGGATGTGAGAGTTAGACCATAAAGAAGGCTGAGCACCAAAGAATTGATGCTTTTGAACTGTGGTGTTGGAGAAGACTCTTGAGAGTCCCTTGGACTGCAAGGAGATCCAACCAGTCAATCCTAAAGGAAATCAATCCTGAATATTCATTGGAAGGACTGTTCCTGAAGCTGAAGCTCCAATACTTTGGCTACCTGATGTGAAGGACTGACCATTAGAAAAGACCCTGATGTTGGGAAAGATCGAAGGCAGGAGGAGAAGGGGACGACAGAGGACGAAGATATGGATGGCATCATCAACTCGATACACATGAGTTTGAGCAATCTCCGGGAGTTGGTGATAGACACGGAAGCCTGGCGTGCTGCAAACCATGGGGTCACCAAGTGTTGGACACGACTGAGCAACTGAGTAACAACAAGATGTGAGATTTGGGTCTATGTTCATGTTATTTGCCAACGGATGTCCAGTTGTTCAGCACCATTTGCTGAAAGATTTATCCTTCCTCTGCTGAACTGGTTTTGCAGTTTTGTCAAAAGTCACTTGGGAGAATTGCTGGGTCTGCCCCTCTGCCAACACCACTCAGTCTGGATTACTGTAGCTGCACAGTTTCAGCATCAAGTAGGTGGTTCCTCGCTCTGTTTTTTTTTTTTTTTTAAATGATCTTAGCTATTCTTGTTCTTTTAACTTTCCATGTAAATTTTAAAATGATCTTCTTTACAGCAACCAAAATAAAATCTTTCTGGCATTTAGGTTAATCCTGTTTGGGGAGAAATATCAGGGAGAACCGACAACTTTACCATGTAAATCTTCTAATTCATGAACGTAAAATATCTCTCTATTTGCTATAAGCCTCTTTGACTTCTGTCATCAGTTTTGTATTCTTCAGCATACAAGTCCTATGTGTGTTTTGTTACATTTATAACATACTTAATTTTTTGAAGAAATTGTAAATGGTTTTCTGTTTTTAACTCTGGTTTTCACCTGTTTGTTGCTAGTATATAGGAAATACAATTGATTTATGAATGTTTATCTGGTATTCTGTAACCTTGCTAAACTCATTTATTATAGGAATTTTATTTTTTCATAGGATTTCTATGTAGATAAACAAGTTGTCTGCAAATTGGGACCCTTTTATTTTTTCATTTCCAATATGTATGTCTTTTATTTTCTTTCTAGCTTTATTTTTCTGGCTAGAACTTCCAGAATTATGTTGCATAAGATTTAAGAGGGCAGATGTCTTATTGTTAAATCTGATGTTAGCTATAAGATTTTTTTTGCAGACACTTTTTATCAAGCTGATAAAAGTATGTTCCCCTTTATTTCTAGTTTTCTGAGAGTTTTCTCCTGTCATGAAGTGGTGTTGAATTGTTTAAAATTCTTTTTGCTGCATCAATCAATATGATCAGGTAAGCTTTCTTTTTTAGCCTATTGATCAATTATATTTACTGATTCTCAAACATCGAACCAACCTGGCATCCCTGGAGTAAATCCTACTTGGTTCAGTTCAGTTCAGTCGCTCAGTCCTGTCCAATTCTTTTGACCCCATGGATTGCAGCATGCCATGCTTGCCTGTCCATTATCAACTCCTGGAGCTTGCTCAGACTCATGTCCATCGAGTCTGTGATGCCATCCAACCAAATCATTATCTGTAGTCTCCTTCTCCTGCCTTCAATCTTTCCCAGCATCAAGGTCAGTTCCTCCGTGAGTCACTTATTTGCATCAGCTGGCCAGAGTCTTGGAGCTTCAGCTTCATCAGCAGTCCTTCCAATGAATATTCAGGGTTGATTTCCTTTAGGATTGACTGGTTTGATCTTGCTGTCCAAAGGACTCTCAAGAGTCTTCTCCAACACCACAGTTCAAAAGCATCAATTATTCGGTGCTCAGCCTTCTTTATGGTCTAACTCTCACATCCATACATGACTGCTGGAAAAACCATAGCTTTGAGTAGATGGACCTTTGTCGGCAAAGTAATGTCTCTGCTTTTAAATATGCTGTCTATGTTGGTCATAACTTTCCTTCCAAGGAGCAAGCATCTTTTAATTTCATGGCTGCACTCACCATCTGCAGTGATTTTGGAGCCCAAGGAAATAAAGTCTGTCACTGTTTCCATTGTTTCCCCATCTGTGTCATGAAGCTATGGGACCAGATGCCATGATTTTAGTTTCTTGAATGTTGTGTTTTAAGCCAGCTTTTTCACTCTCCTCTTTCACCTTCATCAAGAGGCTCTTTAGTTCCTCTTCACTTTGTGCCATAAGGGTGTTATCTGCATATCTGAGGTTATTGATATTTCTCCTGACAATCTTGATTCTAGCTTGTGCTTCATCCAGCCCAGCATTTCGAGTGATGTGCTCTGCATAGAAGTTAAATAAGCAGAGTAACAGTATACAATCTTGACATACTCCTTTCCTAATTTTAAACCAGTCTATTGTTCCATGTCCAGTTCTAACTGTTGCTTCTTGACCTACATAAAAGTTTCTTGGGAGACAGGTAAGGTGGTCTGGTATTCCCATCTCTTTAAGAATTTTCCACAGTTTTTTGTGATCCACAGTCAAAGTCTTTGGTGTAGTCAATAAAGCAGAAGTAGATGTTTTTCTGGAACTCTCTTGCTTTTTCTGTGATCCAACAAATGGCAATTTGATCTCTGGTTTCTCTGCTTTTTCTAAATCCGGGTTGGACATCTGGAAGTTCTCAGTTCATGTACTATTGATATTGTTCATTTTGATAATATTTTGTTGAAAAGTTTTAGATCTAAATCTGTGAGTGATATTAGTCTATAGTTTTCTTTTTTTTAGTATGGTTTTTGTCTGCTTTTGGTTTCAGGGCCTCATAAAATGAGTTGGAAAGTATTCCTTCCTCTTCTTTTTTCTAGAAGAGAATGTGTAGAATTTGTTCTTTAAATTTTTGACAGACTTCTCCAGGGAATCTATAGAAGCATGAAGATTTCTTTTTGGGGGGAAGCTTTTAATTTATAGATTCAATGTCTTTAATAGATAATAGAATTTATTCAAGTTATCTATTTCATTTTGGGTATGTTTAAGTAGTTTATGACACTCTAGGAATTGGTGCAGTTCATCTACTTTGTTGGACTTAGGTGTGTAGAGTTTTTATAATACTTCCCTTCTATCCTTTTAATGGCTACAGGATGTGTAGCAATATCCCCTCCTTAATCTTGATATTGGTAACTTGCATCTTTTTAGTTTTATCAATTTAACTCAAGGTTTGTCAATTTTGTTAATCTTCTGAAGACTTGCTTTTTGCTTCATTGATTTTTCTCCCCATTTTCAATTTCATCGATTTCTGTTTTTATTCTTTCCTTCTTTCCTCTTGCTTTGGGTTTATTTTTCTCTTCTTTCCCTAGTTTCTTTAGGTAGGAACTAAGGTTATTGATATGAACCTTTCCTCTTCCCTAATGTAAGCATTTAATACTATATATTTCCCTGTTAGCACTGCTTTAGCCACACCTCACCAATTTTTATACGTTGTATTTTATTTTTGTTCAGTTCTATGTTTTTAAATTTCATTCGAGGCTGCTTCATTGACTCAACAATTGTTTAGAAGTCTGTAGTTTAGTTCCCAAGTATTTGGAGATTTTCCTGTTGTTACTGATTTTTAGTTTAATTCCTTCATGGTAAGGGGGTATATGCTATAGGATTTCAATTCTTTTAAATTTGTTAAGGTTTGATGTATGATCCAGGATATGGTTAATCTTCGTGACTATACTGTGGACACTTGAAAAAAGAATGTGTACT
Organism: Capra hircus; assembly: GCF_001704415.2. Lineage (NCBI taxonomy): Eukaryota > Metazoa > Chordata > Mammalia > Artiodactyla > Bovidae > Capra > Capra hircus. Next base: position 132,275,621 of record NC_030809.1, read on the forward strand.
CTGCTGTTGTTGGCTAGAATGTTCTGTAAATGTCAGTTAAATCCTGTTTGATACTGTTGCTCAGTTTGTCCTTGTCTTTACTGATTTCGTCTAGTCATTTTTCTTTTTGCCACACCTCATGGCTTGTGGGATATCAATTCCCCAATCAAGTTGAACCTAGGCCCTCAGCAGTGAAAGTGCAGAGTCCTAACCACTGGACCGCCTGTTTAGTTTTTTTTTTTTTTTTAATCAATTGCCAAAAGCAGGATGTTAAAGTCCCTAACTATGGTTGTGGATATTTCTGATTCTTTTTTCAACTCCATGTATTTCAAGATTCCGATGTTTGTGCTGTGCTGTGCTTAGCTGCTCACTTGCGTCAGACTCTTTGCGACCCCACCAGGCTCCTCTGTCCATGGGATTCTCCAGGCAAGAATACTGCAGTAGGTTGTCATGCCCTCC